>NW_023458555.1:109695609-109709365 GCF_013731165.1 Rhagoletis pomonella | reverse complement strand
TCGGCACATCCTCATTCAGCCTACTCAAGTAGGAGTTTAACCTGCTGCAGTAGCCGGAGCGAAATTGGGCAAGTGTAGTGCGTGTCTCCCGAGGCAGATGAAGCTCTGTCTCGTCAATGTCCGGAGGTGGTATGCCTAGAACGGCATTCACAGGTCTAGAGTCTACATAACTCGAGACTGAGTCCCTGTGAATGCCGTTCAGGGCCTGTCTGTACGCTGTCGGGTCCAGAGGTTGCTTAATGAACCTCTGGACTTCGTCCGTCAGTTCATATAGAGCCTCCTGACGTGCCTAGGCGAGGGCTCCTCTGCAAGCAGCTGTCTGTTTGGGTGGCCACTTCTGTGGCTCCCTATCAGGAACCGCTTGCAGAGCATTATGTTGTGCTCCTTAACTGGGAGCATTTGCGCCTCGCCGTGCAAGTGATGTTCTGGCGACATCAGGAGGCATCCCGTCGCTGTCCTAAGTGCCGTATTTTGTCCCGTCTGTAGCTTCGTCCACTGCGTCCTACTAGTCCCTGGCGACCACACTGGCGCTGCGTAGTTCAAAACCGGCCGGCCTATTGCCTTGTATGTTGCCAGCAACGTTTCTTTGTCTTTGCCCCAAGTACTGCCGGTTGAGGACCTTGTTGCGGCTCTGTACTTTATTGACAATAGCGGTTGAGTGCGCAGAGAAGGAGAGCAGGCTGTCGAATGTTACTCCGAGTATTTTGGGGTTATTCACCGTCGGAATTGGGGTGTCATCGACGTGAATCCCCAGCGGTAGCCTGACCTCCTTCGTCCAGGTTGTGAACAGGGTCGCGGAGGATTTCGTAGGGGAGAGGGCTAGACACTTTGCAGTGAAGAAGCGAGAAAGTTCGGAGAGATAGCCGTTTACTTTCAAACACAGGTCATCAATTCCATTCCCAGTCGCCATGATCGAGCAGTCGTCGGCATAGGAGACAATCGAGACTCCCTCTGGTGGTTGAGGGAGCTTTGAAATATAAAAGTTAAACAGTAGCGGGGAAAGGACACCACCCTGAGGAACCCCCTGTTTTATTTTTCGCTGCTTACTCGTTTTGTCTCTAAATGTTACCGACGAATGTCGACCACTCAGATAATTTGCCGACCACCGTTTGAGCCTCTGTGGGAGAGAGGAGGCCTCTATATCTTCTAGCAGCGTGGAATGGCAGACGGTGTCAAACGCCTTTGACAAGTCCAACGCTACTAGAATCGTTCTCTCACAGGGACGGTTGCGGTTAAGGCCACGAGTTATCTGAGTGTTTATGGCGTTAAGTGCTGTTGTTGTACTGTGCACTTTACGGAAACCATGCTGATGCTTCGCTGGGGTCAGGTGGTTTGGGAAGTACGGGAGTAGCAAGGCCTCAAGTGTCTTCGCTACCGGGGAAAGGAGTGTAATCGGACGATACGAATCTCCTTTGTTGGCGGGTTTCCCCGGTTTGAGCAGTGGGACCACTCTCCCCACCTTCCAGATGTCTGGGATGATGAGAGTGGCCATTGACAGGTTGAGGACCTCCGTTAGGTACGCTACCCCCGCAGGACCCAAATTTTTCAGCATCAGCATGCATATTCCGTCGGGACCCATAGCTTTGGAGGCTTTCGCTTTCCCGATGCCCACCTGAACTTCACCGCAAGTGAAAGCAAGGGGGGCACAAGTTGTTGGCAGTTTGTGCAGCCTTCTGGTCACTCGACGCTTGGCTTTGTCTACCGGAGGATGCAGTATGAACTGCCGGCTAAAATAGCTCGCGCATCTCTCCGGGTCCGACGAAGCATGGTCGCCGAAGTAAATTTCGACTCTGTCGTCGTGCTTCGTCGGATTAGACAATGACCTCACGGTTGACCAAAGCTTGCTCACACCAGAGGTGAAATTACAAGTCTTCAGGTGCTCCTCCCACTTCTTCCGCTTATGTACGTTTACAAGTTGCCGAATCTCCGCGTTGAGATCCCTGATACGGGGATCTCCGGGATCGGCCTGACGAAGGCTATCACGCTCATCAGCTAGAACAGCCGCTTCGGCAGGGAAGTTTGGACGTGGGTCCGATATACATCCTGCCGGTATGAAGCGAGCTGCAGCAGCAGTGATAGCCCTGCGGAACTTACGTTCACCGAGGTGGACGTCGGTTGGTGTGGGGAGCGCTGCGAAGGTGTTTTCAGTAAACTCCGCGTAACCTTTCCAATCAGCTTTGGAAAAGTTGATATAGGTCCGGTGTTTGGCGGAGGCAAAGTCGGTTGGTTTATCAATCGAGATGACTATGGGTAGATGGTCTGATGCTAGAGTCAGCATAGGTCGCCACGTTATGCTGTTTATCAGAGCAGCGCTGACTTTTGTGATGTCTGGCGAGCTACTGCAGTTACCCATAATCCTGGTGGGTGCGTCGTCGTTCATTGTGCAGAATGTCGAATCGTCTATCTGCTCAGCCAAGTCTGTTCCCCTACGATCGTTTGACAGGCTTGAGTGCCAAAGATCGTGGTGCGCAATAAAGTCACCTACTACCATACGGTTTTCACCTCTGAGGAGCGCACCTATATCAGGGTGATATCCTGCCGGGCAGCAGGTGACAGGGGGTATGTATATATTAAATATTTCGAGCTCGACATCGCCTGACCGGATAGCTATGCCCTGACATTCTAGGGTGGTATCCCTGCGGTCGATGTCTGCTTCGATAAGACGATACTGCACGGTGTGGTGCGTGATGAACGCTAAGCCACCACCATTATCTCGCTCGCGATCTCGACGGTGCACGTTGTACCCGGCGCAATTCAACAGAGTTGAATTGCTGTGCAACTTCGTCTCTTGGACCGCAGCTATTAATATACCGTGCCGACACATGAAGACGGTTATCTCCTCAATCTTGCTCTGTAGCCCGTTACAGTCAAATTGGAGGAGCTTCATGTGGTTCGGGAGACGTGTCGTGATGTGGGGTGTGAGTGAGGTGTATGTTCTTGCCGCCGTTGGCTGTGTGTGCTGCTGAGGTGGTTGCCGCCCTGTGGTGGTGGTCGGGGGCGTCGCAATTGACGTCTGCGACCGAGCAGCACAGCACGGGCCCTCGAAATTCCCCGTCCAATCTCGCGTGGTACGCAGACCTGAACATGCCCTAAAGTGGCACCAGCCAAGGCAGGTGTTGCACTTGACTGATGTCACATTACGGAATATTCTGGTCTGACATACCGTGCAGATTGTAGGGGGAACCAGGAGTTGTTGGCGGCGGCGTGTGGGTGGTGGTGCGGTTGTGTGAGTTATGTGGTCTGTGGTGGCTGTGGTACGGTCTGTGGTGTTATTATGTTGTTGTGTAGTGGCGACTGTGTGTGGTTGCTGTGTGAGTGTGTGGGGCTGCACGGGCGGACTATCGTTTGCCGTGGAGGCTGCTC
Source organism: Rhagoletis pomonella (assembly GCF_013731165.1). Classification (NCBI taxonomy): domain Eukaryota; kingdom Metazoa; phylum Arthropoda; class Insecta; order Diptera; family Tephritidae; genus Rhagoletis; species Rhagoletis pomonella. Next base: position 109,706,002 of record NW_023458555.1, on the reverse strand, counting down.
TGTTAGAGCAACAGGGGGCCATGTAAGACGTGGTCCACTGCCTGTGTGTCCGTAGTCCCGAGCAGACCCTGAGGTGACTCCACCCCTCGCAGGCATTACACTTGACTGAGGTGGAGTTGTGGTGTAAGCGCCTTCGGCATACACAGCAGGTGTATATTTCTGGCCCAGGGTTTGACTCGATGCCAGTAGGAGAATGCGTAGTGAATGTTGCCCTATGGACGGACAACTTCTGAGATACTTCGCCGACCTAAACGGGGTTAGATCGCCGAAACAACAGCCCTTGGTCGGGTGAAACCCGAGTCATTCCGGTACGTAGAACCGGCTGTCGTGGGAATGACCAGAGGGAGTCTAGATTGTGTCTTACACCGACGATTGCTCGATCATGGTGACTGGGAATGGAATTGACCTGTGTTCGAAAGTAAACGGTTATCTCTCCGAACTTCTTCACTGCAAAGTGTCTAGCCCTCTCCCCTACAAAATCCTCTGCGACCCTGCTCACAACCTGGGCGAAGGAGGCCAGGTTACCGCTGGGAATTCACGTCGACGACACACCAATTCCGCCGGTGAATAATCCTAAAATACTCGGAGTAACATTCGACAGCCTGCTCTCCTTCTCTGCGCACGCAACCGCTATTGTCAATAAAGTACAGAGCCGCAACAAGGTGCTCAAGTCGCTAGCCGGCAGTACTTGAGGCAAAGACAAAGAAACGTTGCTAGCAACATACAAGGCAATAGGCCGGCCGGTTTTAAACTACGCAGCACCAGTGTGGTCGCCGGGGACTGTTAAGACGCAGTGGATGAAGCTACAGACAGCACAAAACACAGCACTCAGGACAGCGACCGGATGCCTCCTGATGTCACCAGAACACCACCTCCATGATGAGGCGAAAATGCTCCCAATTAGGGAGCACAGCACGTTGCTCTGCAAGCAGTTTCTGGTTGGGAGCCATAGATGTGGCCACCCAAATAGACAGCTACTTGCAGAGGAGCCCTCGCCAAGGCACGTCAGGAGGCATCTATATGAACTGACGGACGAAGTCCAGAGGTTCATTAAGCAGCCTCTGGACCCGTCAGCTTACAGACAGGCCCTGAACGGCATTCACAGGGACGCAGTCTCAAGTTATGTAGACTCTAGACCTGTGAATGCCGTTCTAGGCTCACAAACACCGGACATTGACGCGACGGAGCTCCATCTGCCTCGGGAGACCAGGACAACAATAGCCCAACTTCCCTCTGGCTACTGCAGCAGGCTAAACTCCTACCTGAGTAGGCTAAATGCGGATGTGCCGAACGAATGTCCGGCATGCGGAGAGACCCCTCACGACTCGAAACATCTCTTCGCATGTCCGGAAAACCCTACAACCCTAACGGCGTCGCCCCAGTGGACCGACCCCGTGGAGGCTGCACGCTTCTTGGGGCTGCCGTTAGTGGAACTCGACGACAACGACTGAGATAACAACCGATCTGGGCGGGGTTGTTGTAGCCGCAACAACAACAAAACAACACGGTCGCGAGATGGAAAGAGAAATCCTCAGACAATGCAGAGATCGTCCAAATACCCAACTACACAGTGTCGGAGATGAGGCGGTATGATATTATCCATGAGGCGACACATGGTGGACGACGCGTTGCAAAGGCCAAACGGCATAACCTTAAACTGATAAAGTGGGTGGCCGGGGATCGTAATAGCAGTTAACGACTTCGATTCGGGACTTAGTTCAGTTTGTCAGTACGCATCTTTTAAGTCTAGTTTCGAAATTATGTTTGCTTTTGGCAACCCTGAGAAAATACCGTCTATGCTGGGTAAGGGGTAAGGGGTAAGCATCCTTTTTTGTGGCATCGTTAAGTTTATGAGCATCCAGACAAAGGCGAATTTTGTTGGGTTAAAGAACAAGCGCTCGCGGGAGCTCCAAGCGCTTTCCGATGGCTCAATCACATCAAGTTCCAGCATGCGATCATTTTCCTGGTAAAGGAGTTTTTCCACAGCCGGACTCACGGGGTAAAATCGCTGTTTGATAGGTTTAGTGTGCCCTACATTGATGTGGTGTTGTATCAATTTAGTACGACCTGGACCTACAGTGGCACTGGGAAACATCTGCTTCACTACATCAATGGCTCAGAAGGTATGTAGGAGGAATTTGTTTGATCCGAGTTTTTCTCCAGCGAACAAATGATATTTGACGCAAGACCAAAGCTTCCCCAAAAGTCGTGACCTAAAATAATTTTCTGCTTGATAGATATAACTTATAATTTCGTGGGCTTTTTCTGCGACTTAAACACGTCGGCCGCTGTGGTGTAGTGATAAGCAGTGCGCGTTTCCACTCCGCAGCACCTGGGTTCAAACCCTGGTCAAAGCAACATCGCAAAAATATAGAAAAAGGTTTTTTCTTAACAGCGGTCGTCCCTCGGCAGGCAATGGCAAACCTCCGAGTGTATTTCTGTCATGAAAAACAGCTTCTCATAAAAATACAATCGCCGTTCGGAGTCGGCGTAAAACTGAAGGTCCCTCCGCTTTGTGTGACAACATCAAGGTGCACGCCACAAATCGGAGGAAAAGCTCGGCCAAACACTAACATATGTGTAAGCGCCAGTCTATTATTATTATCATACGTCATTATGACCTCAAGGACACCTACAATATGTTGATTTTCCCCATCTGAGGTTTTAGCATGTGCCTTTAGGGCAGAGGTGGGCACTCATACTATCACATACGAAGCAGCGAAGTTTTGCTCAACATCCAGTGCTCGGACTTTACCACATTTGTGGAATAGATAACACTTTTTCTACCACCGTAGGCTAAACAACTTTCAGATCTTGAAACTTCTTTTATTTAATTTGTTCAGTTGCACACATAAAATGTTTCGGGAGGGATGGGAAATACATTTTTTTTTTGCATAGAAAACATGGATGGGTGTGCGCAATGCGTGATCTGCTATTGCGTTAGGAGTCGCAATGTTATGTCTTGTTTAAAAAGACATTACAAACTGTGTCATAGTCATTTTGAGAAGGTGAAAGAGGGTGATCGAGCACTGAAGCTCTTAGAATTAAAAGCAGCGTTCTTTATTAAATTTATGGTTGGTGAAAGTAATATACATCAACACGAAAGTTATCAATGTCTATCAGAAAATGATTCTTTATCAGAAAATGGCTTTTTGTTTAGAATTTCTAGAAAAGTTTTAGGTAAGCAGTTTTATAGCCCATTAAAATTTAGTAGCTCAAAGTGCAAATTTCAAGCGCTAAGAACGCGCGTTAATTTTTAATGATCGGCAATTTCTTTTATGTGGAATAAAATGCCTAGCCCCGTGAGCAAAAATAAGATAAACATTAAATAAACAAAAATATAAATAGCCAAAACAGGTCAAAATGTCACTTAACTTAATCAGCTGACCATAAGTGCATATAACATATTTATAAATTTATTTACTTGAATTTTGAATTTATCGCCTACTGCTGAAACGTCGGTCGAGCAAAGGTTCCCCACTGAATAAAACTGTAAAGCTTGACGAAAGTATCACTCTTATGGCTGTTTATCACAAAATTAAAGAGCTAGAGAAGAGAGTTCACCAGCAGACAGAACAGTTGTGCCCGCTTATCGAGAGTGTCTTAACCAAACTAACTGAGGTTGAAAACAAGCTGTCGAAACGTATTGATGACGAGATATTGTTGCTCACTACCACACTAAAGGAGACATCTACACGCATTGCTATGTTAGAGGAGCGTGTGCAGAAAGCTGTGGCTGAAATTGCGTGCATATCTGCGTTAGAGGAGAGGGCAGATAGCTGAGACTGAACTTGCTCACATTAAAGACATTGCTGCTGACGCCGTTGCTTTTGGCGTTCCGTACATAGAAAGGGTAAATTTGAAAAGCATATTTAATCAGGTCTGTCTCTCATTTGATTTCTTGGCTCCCCAGATTAGAGACATTTTCCGCATAAGGCCTGCAAGTGCTGACACTAATGGCATGATTGTGATCAAATTTCACTCGTCTATCGATCGCAATCGTACTCTCCGTGCTTTTGGCGAATACCGCAAGCATACTAAGTCAGCCGTTCTCCTGCAACCTCTTGGCATCAAAAGTAGTTTTTACATATTTGCGAGTCTTACCAAAGAGAATCGGCTTCTACCTCAAGAGGCTATAAAGCTGTGCCGCGAGGGAAAGCTTCAGCCTGCCTTCACTTTTCGTGTCCATCCAAGAAATGCGTTGGACGGGGCAAGGCAAGCAATGTCTGGGGCCTTGCGACGTCTAATACAGCTGCCATGTAAAGGAGCGCAAATTCGGTGTTGGATTTGTTGTGGGAGAGAGACTCCGTCGCCGAGTACTGTCGTTTACCCCGGTGGACGAGCGTCTAGCCGCAACCCGCGTCAAAGCGAGATTCTTCAACATCTCGCTCATCTGCGCCCATGCCCCGACGGAAGAGAAGGATGAGGCATCCAAGGATCTCTTCTATGAGCACTTGGAGCGCACATACGAGCGTCATGATATCAAAAACGTGCTTGGCGACTTCAATGCCAGGGTGGGCAAGGAAGGGATCTTTGGAACCACCGTCGGAAAATTCAGCCTCCACGACGAAACGTCCGACAACGGATTGAGGCTGATCGACTTCGCCGGGGCCCGAAACATGGTAGTATGCAGTACTAGGTTCAAGCATAAAAAGATCCATCAAGCTACGTGGCTGTCTCCGGATCGAAAAACGAGAAACCAAATCGATCATGTTGTGATAGACGGAAGGCACGCTTCCATTGTTTTAGACGTACGCACACTCCGAGGCCCAAACATCGACACGGACCACTATCTTCTTGCGGCCAAGATACGCACCCGCCTCTGTGCAGCAAAAAATGTGCGCCCAAATATGCAAGGAGAGCTTAACGTCGAAAAGCTGCAATCACAACAGACAGCCAGCGCTTTCGCTACTCGACTTTCACACCTGCTCTCAGAGAGCACTCTTCAACAAACCGACATATGCGAGCAGTGGAACCACATTTCCCGCTCAATAAGTACCGCCGCCGAAGAAGTAGTTGGATTTCAGCGAGCCCGAAAGAACAACTGGTACGATGAGGAGTGTCAGGAAGCTGCAGAAAAAAAAAGATGCCGCCTACAGGGCCACGCTGCGATCGGGCGCAACGCGCGCTATGTGGGACCGCTATAGGGATCTGAAGAGGGAAGCGAGACGTATTTGCCGCAATAAGAAGAGAGAGGCCGAAATACGTGAGTGCGAAGAGCTTGAAATGCTGGCCAACAGGAAGAATTCCCGAAAATTTTACTAGAGAGTTAGGCGACTTACGGAAGGTTCAAAGACTGGGGCGTACTCCTGTAAGAACAATAATGGCGACCTAGTAACTGATGTCCAGAGCGTACTTAAATTATGGAGGGAACACTTTTCCGCCCTACTAAATGGAAGCAGCACGGAAAGTTGTGGAGAAGAATAACCCGAGCCCGACGACGTACGTATAGCAATAACGCGGCTGAAAAAACAACAAAGCTGCTGGAGCTGACAGCCTGCCAGCTGAGCTATTCAAGTACGGCGGTGAAGAGTTGATAAGGTGCATGCATCAACTCTTGTGCAGAATATGGTCAGATGAACGCATGCCCGACGACTGGAATTTAAGTGTGCTGTGCCCAATCCACAAGAAAGGTGACCCCGCCATTCGCGCCAACTACCGCGGGATCAGCCTTCTAGGCATAGGTTACAAGGTCTTATCGAGCGTACTGTGTGAAAGACTTAAGCCCACCGTCAATGAACTGATTGGGCCTTATCAGTGTGGCTTTAGACCTGGAAAATCCACCATAGACCAGGTATTCACAATACGCCAAATCTTGAAAAAGACCCGCGAGAAAAGGATCGACACTCACCACCTATTTGTCGACTTTAAAGCCGCCTTTGATAGCACTAAAAGGAGTTGCCTATACGCCGCTATGTCTGAATTTGGCATCCCCTCAAAACTTATACGGCTGTGTAACATGACGTTGAGCAATACCACCAGCTCCGTCAGAATTGAGAAAGACCTCTCCGAGCCGTTCGCCACAAAACGGAGTTTCAGACAGGGCGACTCCCTTTCATGTGAGCGTGCAATTGCTGGCTTATGCTGATGACATCGACATCATCAGTAACAAAAACCGCGAAGTCTGTTCTGCCTTTTCCAAGTTGGATAGGGAAGCAAAGCGAATGGGTCTGGTGGTAAACGAGGATAAGACAAAGTATCTCCTGTCATCAAACAAACAGTCAGCACATTCACGCCTTGGCACCCACGTCACTGTTGACAGTTACAATTTCGAGAAAGTAGAGAATTTCGTTTACTTGGGAACCAGCATTAACACCGATAATAATGTCAGCATTGAAATCCAACGCAGAATCACTCTTGCCAACAAGTGCTACTTTGGACTGAGTAGGCAATTCAGGAGTAAAGTCCTCTCTCGACGTACGAAAACCACGCTCTATAAGTCACTCATCATGCCCGTGGTGGTATATGGCGCAGAAGCATGGACAATGACAACATCCGATGAGGCGGCTGTTGGAGTGTTTGATAGAAAGATTTTGCGGAAGATTTACGGGCCTTTACGCGTTGGCGACGGCGAGTACCGCAGACGATGGAACGATGAGCTCTATGAGCTTTACAACGATATGGACATAGTGCAGCGAATTAAAATACAGCGGCTCCGCTGGCTTGGTCATGTCGTTCGAATGGACACCGACGCTCCAGCTCTGAAAGTATTCAACTCGGAACCCGTTGGTGGTAGCAGAGGAAGAGGGAGGCCCCCACTGCGATGGAAAGATCAGGTGGAGAAGGACTTGGCTTCACTTGGCGTTTCCTATTGGCGTCAGTTGGCACAGAGGAGAAACGACTGGCGTGCTTTGCTGAACTCGGCCAAAATCGCTTAGGCGGTTACAGCGCCAAAAAAGAAGAAGAAGAAGTACGTGTAAAAGTAGCTCTCCCATTAAAATAACGATCAGCACTGATTTGGAGGGATTTCGCTAGTATTTTATACTCTATTGTGTTTGTTTGTATATTATTTATTTTTGTTAGTATTAAATATAATGTAAAGACAGCGCAGCCATCTGTTTTTTGTTTCTCCATTTTAACTCGCTTTTTCTGCCTTAAAGTTGCTTTTCTTCTTTGTTTTGAAAATGAGCGTAAACTACAAAAAGATGAATAGCGTTGAGGACAATGGTCTTGCAATGCTCAATATCTTGTGTGGTCGACAAACGGGTTTTAATGTTGTGCATTTTAACGCCCGTAGTCTTAATGATGTAAAGATGGATGTTATAAGAGCAGTGTTAGAATTTTCCAGTGTTAATGTTATTTGTGTCTCGAAGGCGTGGTTCAGGCCTGGCATGAAGGAATCTCATTTCGACATCAATGATTATACACTTTACGGACAGATTAAGAAGGATGGTGGTGTTGCTATGTACTGCAAGAAGTGTTTAAACACTCGATTAATTTCAAAAACGCTTTGTGGTACTACTGTGTATCTGCTGGTTGAAGTGTCCAGTTCATCGTCCAAAGTCCTTTTGTCATGTGTTTACAACCCTCATAAATGAGTCAGTGTGAACGAAATTTTTACTATGTTGTCCACTGTCGCCACCGATTATGATGATTTTATTATATGCGGGGATTTTAATGTGAACCTTTTATGTAGTGACTTGTCTAGATCCCGTTTGCTAGATGATGTCTCCAGTGTTGGTCTATCCGTGGTTAACTTGTCCGTTCCCACTAGATATGGTAACAAATGTTGTCCTAGTCTACTAGATTATTTCCTCGCGTCTGATTTGTCTATTGTCCTGAAATTTGACCAGTTTTCATTTGTCTCTGACCACCACTTAATTTTCTGTGCTTTCAACTTAAATTTTGACCACCACAGTGCAGTGCTGGGTCCATCCAGTTTTCCTGACTATCGTTTATTAAATATTATGGATCTATTAGCTTACATATCCTCCATAAATTGGTCTCATTGTTGGACCCTTAGCTGTATAAATGTGAAATTGCGTTTTTAGATGAAATCATTATAAATTTGTTTAGAACACATGTGCCAATTCGCACCATTCAAAACCAATCTACCTCATGTCCTTGGTTCACCAAAAAAGTTGGCGCTATGACGCAACAAACAATACTCTGTATGGAAGAAGAACCGGAGTGACCTTAATTGGTGTGCTTATAATTTTGTGAGGAATGAGACAACTGCCTTAATAAAACGCGAAAAGGGCATGTATTATAGTAATATGTTGAATCCTGTGCTTCCGAACCATGTTCTGTGGCGTAATTTAAAAAATTTGCGTGTACATCTCAATGACAGTGCTTACTCAGCCCTGACGACCTCAACGAGGCACCCCCACCGCACCCTATCCTCTGCCTCCTACATTTGCTGGTCAAAAAGTCTTTGGATTTAATGCTATATCAGAAGTTGATGTTGCAATATGTATAAACAGGATACGCTCAAACGCAACTGGGGAAGATGGCATACCTATTAAGTTTGTTAAAATAATTGCACCACATATATTCCCTACTCTGACTCATGTCATCAACCATAGCACCACTAAAGTCTTTGAGTCATTGATGTCCAACCAAATTTGTTTATTTGTTTAATTTAGCCAATGAATACATCAAATATTCTTACGGACTATTAAAAAGAAAAGTAAAGTAAATTTACAAAATTAATCCAAAACAGAAGATAACAATTTAAAAAAGTCGTTTTTACAGGCTGTAAAATCAATATGAATACAATTTTCGATGCGATTAAGATCGCATAAAGCTCTTGTGATAGAAGCGTTTAATGCATAAACAGTATTTACCCGGCCAATATGAAAGGACTCAAAGTGACGTAAATTTCTAAGTGGGGCATTGAAACGAATACGTTTAAGGAGGGAGGCACAGTCCACCCCTCCAGAAATAATATCAAATACAAAAGATAGCGACAGAATCGATCTCCTACTTTCCAGCGATTTTAAATTAATGAGCTTACATCTAGCAAGATATGAAGTAATAGGTTCATTAAAATGCAAGGTTCGAAGAGCAAACCTGATAAACACCTTTTGAAGTTTTTCAATGCGGTTAACATAACATGCATGATATGGCCTCCAGATAAATGAGGCGTACTCTAACCTAGATCTAACAAGGGTAGTGGAAAGCAACTTAAGTGTATACGGATCAGAGAAATCGGAAGTGTTCCGTCGCACAAATGCCAACATTGCATATGACTTTGAGACAATGAAGTTAATATGATTGCTGAATGTAAATTTTCTGTCAAAAATTACTCCCAAGTCCTTAATCTCTGGGACGGACTTTAAATAATAATTGGAAAAATGATAGGAAGTGTGAAAGACTGTGGTACGTTTACTGTAGGTGACGTGATAGCATTTATTAATGTTCAACGATAAGCGATTGGTGTTACACCACGATTTAAGATTATTAAGCTCTGCTTAAAGTATCTGTGAATCAAGCGGACTCTTTATTATGGAGTAAACTTTTAAATCGGCAGCATATAGGAGAAATTTAGAACGTGAAAAGCAACTACTTACATCATTTATAAACAAAACGAAAAATAAGGGGCCCAAAACGCTTACTTGGGGTACCCCGGAGGAAGCGATAAAGGGATACGATAATGTATTATCGACATTGACAACACAGCGACGATTACGTAGGTACGATTTAATCCAAATTAAAAAAATGGAGTGAAAACCTAAAGCAGGAAGTTTATTGACTAAGATAGAGTGTGAAACCCTGTCAAACGCCTTTGAAAAATCTGTATAAACCGCATCTAACTGAAACCCGTCTTTGAAGCCAGATATGCAATCATCTGCAAAGACAGCGAGATTATAGACCGTCGAGCGGTTAGGCATAAACCCATGCTGGTTCTGACAAATAAGGCTTTTAACTGCAAAAGACACATTTTCTTTCACTATGTATTCGAATAGTTTCGAAATAGTTGAAAGTTTAGAAATGGGTATATAATTATGAACATCATTTTTATTACCGCTTTTGAAGATAGGGCTGATAAAAGCTATTTTCCAATCATCGACAAATACCCCTGCGGATAGCGAGTTATTGAAAATTAATTTCAATGTATGGCTACTGTACACAAGTACACGAGTGAGACATAGTTGCTTAGTGTGCTAATTTTAAAAATTCAAATTCAACGTCACATGTTTTCACATTTGTTCAGTCAGTTATAAGTATTCAGCGTTTGTAATTCGTTTTCTCATTTGAAATAAATTTGAGTTGCCGTTTTATATGAAATCGAGTGCCTACAATTGGTGACCCCGCGAACGTCTATAGATTAAAATGAGCACCAACGAAAACGGCACGCTGCTGCAGCCCACCAGTACAGGTCACACCTCGCTGGACAACATCAGACTCGCAGCGCAAATATCATATGGTGCTCTGCCGGACAACGGCGCAG
>NW_023458555.1:109668388-109685609 GCF_013731165.1 Rhagoletis pomonella | reverse complement strand
CAAAATGTCAGTAACGTCACACTTACGAATTTCGTTAGGATTTTCGGTTTTTTTTTTCTTGGGTTAATAGAGGGACCCTAAACGGCCAAAAAATCATAGTAGAGGAGTTTTAAGATGCAACCCTGGGGAGGTATTAAGACGAAACCACTTTTCGCACTAATCTCATAAAAAAATTGTAGTAAATCGGGCTTGCCCTTTAGAGCTGATTTTTGTATGACAGATGTTAGTTAATTAAATTATCTCTTCAATGATGTGTATAGCTTGAGGGTTGAAATTGGTTTTTGACCAGTTTAGCATCATTAAAATGAAAATCTGTAATTTTTCCCTACTTTTCAGTTTTATGGGGTACCTCGTTAATGGGCTTCACGTGCTCTGGGCGATGTTTTTTAAAAAAAGATAGTGAGCAGCAGCCTATAATTGAAAAATTTGATATTATTTCCATTTTTTTTACATAAAATGCTCTACGGAAGCTTGACTTACTTAGCTGTTTTTTATTTCTTTCTTCGGTGAATAATGCAAAAGCTTCCCTAATAGAAAGGGTCATGTGTCTAGTTGGAATCAAAATTTTTTTCCCCTGTTTCAGCGCATTTATATTTCTTTACATGTCGAGCTATCGGCGAAACTTGGGAGATATCGTTGCGTTCGAAAAAATTTCCAATTTCCTTTGGAAGCTGACTGGTGACTGGGTGGTTGTTGGGCTTAGCTTTTGTTACAACACTGACTAAATTTTGTTTTTCAACTTCGTCCAAATTCGCAACAATGTGCGTCAATACCGCTGTTTTCTTGCGTGGTGAAGCCGGAAAAGCACGCGATACCTTTTTCACAGCTTTTCCTAATGTTTGTGAGCACCTGTAGCTTTTCTGAATGATTTCGCTAAGGCTGCAGGCTCAATTTGGGTGTCTTTAGCTGATTGTTTTAATTTCTGTCGATATTTTTTGCCTCTTTTGCGGCCAGCAGCACGGCGCATAGAAATCGTCTTTCCCAATTCACTTATTGGAATTAGTTTTTCTTCCTCTTTTCTGTTAGCCCTCAATTTTTTCATTGCTTCGGCCTTTTTCTTTTTGTACTCGTCGTATTTGTTGCTTTCTTTTAGCTTTTCAACATAACGCTTGTCTCTTTGTGCACCAGGAATCGAAGTCTAGCAATTAAATACAAAATTATTAAGCAAAAAAGTAAAAAAAAATAATAAAAAACCGTCAGTAACGTCACGCAATCTTTTTTTGCAAAAATACCCTGCTATATGCAAATAATGCTTCATTTAAGCATTGATTATGAAAGCACTTCAAAAATACTAAAAAAAAAGCAGCTCATCCAACTTCTTTTCTAATTAGTTAATGCATAGAAAAACATTTTATAAAAATTTGTCAGTAACGTCACCATTTATTTGCGGCTAATTACTTTAAGCCTTAATTGGTCCAAAAGCCAAGCTTTGTACACAAATTTCCTTGCTAATCAATAGTTTGATTTATATTCTATCCAAAAAAAGTCATCATCTGCCTAAAGTACAAAAAAATAACAACAAAATTTACCTTTTTCGCCGACATTGGTATATTTTCCAACTACGCCTTGCACGTGCCAATTATGAAAAGAATGTAAAATGTCAAAGCAGACACAAATTTCGTACTGGCATACAGTGCTGCCATATTCTATACATATTTCACATTTGAAATGTAAAAAAAATTTTGGCCTTTGTGACAGAAAAAAAAATCTATGTGGTTTCATTTTTCGTGGCCTTGCCGATATGCTGATGATGTACAGCTCTATCTTTCAGCAAATTTCGAGAATGTAGATGAACTTTGTTTTAAGCTTAACAATGACTTAGCATCCATCTCTTCCTGGGCGTTGAGAAATAACCTTGGCCTTAATAGTGAAAAATCATATGTGCTATCTATTTCTAAGAAACACAACAACTCAGATGTTCCGCAACTATTTATTGCCGATAGTTGTCTCATATTTGTGTCAAAGGTGTCAAATCTTGGCTTTATTATTAACTCTAGCCTTTCATGTGACGATCACGTAAACTCTGTTGTCAGCAGAGTGTACAGCATTTTAAGAAATTTGAGGATGACTGCCGCCTACACTCCGGTTGACGTTAGAAAAAAACTTGCGTTAGAATTAATGTTACCGATCATATGCTATCCCGTACTTGTCTACAGCAAATTGAATTCTCAATCTGCCCATTAAATTGATGTTGTGTTTAACCACATAAAACGCTACGTATTTGGATTAGCGAAATATGACCATATCTCTGGGTGGAGGTCACGTTTGTTGGTTTGTGAAATCTCTGAGTATTGGAAAGCCAGGAATTGTATATTTCTATGTCGACTTTTGCTAGACAATGCTCCTAGCTATATCTACAATAAACTAATATTCCCTAAATCAGCTCGAATAAACGACTTGATAGTACCATCTTTTAATTTTCTAACCTCTGCAAGGCTATTCTTTGTCAATGCTATTCGTATCTGGAATTCTATTGAATAAAAGCAACTTTAAGAACACTATCTATACGTACTTTCGCTGAACCAAATATTTATTTTTTATTATTATTATTAATATTATTTTGTGAGCCTGGGTTTCGCTATCTAAATGTTTTACTTTCTCTTGTCATCTGTGTTGATCTTTGCTACATATGTATAATGTGATATATATTTTATTTAGTATTTGTTATAAGTAATCTGTAACTAATAAAGTTGCAACTTATATTTAAGTACCAACTTAAAATTCACTTCTATTCATAGTCGCTTTCAGACTTCTACTAAGTAGTTTTAACTTAGTTTTACGATATTGCAAAACGAGTGAAAGTATATCGATTTTTCTTTACGATATTTTCGAAAAATGACATTTTTATTAAATAATATCAAGTTTAATAATCCGTTTATGTAATTTTTACTTTCATTGCATGTTTATTCAAAAGAATAAGGTATAAGTTTCTTGTTAATTGTGTGAAATAGCCAGAACTACCGCAATGATGTGAAGTCGATGTTTATCGAAAGCATGCTGTGAAACATACAAACACATATCTAAATGTTACGCACTAATTTGCTTTAAAAGAGCAAGCTAGAAGTTAACCTAATATTTGTGCATTTATATATGTAAATCATTCCAATTATAAAATTGTGATGTAGCTTTATTCGAAATGTAATACGCATTTTATTTCATCTTCCGATTAAAATGGATCGCTCTTTGTAAATTTCAATTGGAGATCATTCAATGTTATCAAAATCACGCTCAGCCAACTTAATTTGTACATATTTCGTCTTTTTTTCCTTAAACTAATAAAATACTTCTTCCTAGTTACGACTTAATTGCAGCTGCAGCCGAAACTAAATTTTAAGTTGGTACTTAGCCAGAAAAGTCGAAACTAAGGCGACTATGAATAGCTTTAGTTGTAACTTAGGATAGTTTCGACTTAGTTGTGAACTAAATATGACTATGAATATGCGCCTATGTATTTTATTTTACTGGTTTTTTAATCTCTGTTTTGTACTAAAAAGATCTATGATCTTATTATTATTATTATTGGGGATAGAGCACTGCGACCTTAAGATCTATTGTACCCCCTTCATGGATTATAGTGTGTCTATTAATCCAGTATCCGAGAGAATCTTTAGTATAGAACCTAAGTTTATGGATTTCACTTCGCCTTTGGTTATCAGATGTTCACCCAGGTGCCTTTTGCGTTTATGCATCAGTGCAGGGCATTCTTCTAAGATGTGCTGTGCAGTCTCGTATTCCATCCTGCAAAATCTGCATCGCTCATGCGAGTAAATTCCCAGTTTAGTCAGGTGATAGTTCAGCCTGCAGTGTCCTGTCAGGATTCCTGTAACAATTCTTAAGTTATTCTTTGATAAGCTCATACATTCCTTGAAGCGTTTTAGGTTATATGTTCCTAAAAGTGCTTTGGACTGCTCTAGACCTGGTAGGTTATCCCAGTAGTGATTCCTCTGAGCTTCTTCCTCTAGCCGAACTAGTTTAGAGCGTGCCCCTTTTCCCAGGCCGCAGAAAGGTTCTGGACCGGTGAAAGGGGTTGATGCACCTTTCTTCGCTAGTTTATCGGCAATCTCGTTTCCTTTAATACCAATATGTCCCGGAATCCAGAGAACCCAAACTCGATTGGTCAGACCAAGAGTATTCAGCTTGTCGAAGCACTCCATCACCAGTTTAGATGTTACCTTTTGAGATCTGAGGGCCTTGATAGCCGCTTGGCTGTCAGTCAAGATCGCGATGTTCTGATTCCGGTAGTTTCGCTTGATATTAAAGTCCGCGCATCTTTCTATGGCGTATGTTTCAGCCTGGAAAATAGACATATGTTTCCCCATGGGTTCCGAGTATCTTATCCTCGGTCAGTGAGCTATCAGTGTACCAGGTAATCATGTTTTGGTTTATCCGATATGTCTCGGATATGCCTGCCCAGCTCTTCTTATTACTCAGTTCGGTCTTAAACCTCTTTGTAAAGCTGAACCTCGGATGCATGGTATCCCTCGGTATTGCAATTTCAGGCAACTTATTCGTAAGAATATCTAACTTCCCACGACCAAGACACCCTGCTGCCCCGATATTGGTACCAGTCATCCGTAGTAAAGCTCTTTTCGCCTGAGTCTGTATGTAAATATGAAGAGGGGTAAGATCTAAAAGAACCTCCAAGGATGCGGTTGGACAGGTTCTCATGGCTCCCGTTATGCATACTCATGCCAGCCTTTGTATCTTGGAGAGCACTTTGCTCCAAGTTTTGAAGTTCTATCGGCCCAAACGATGGCTCCATAGGTTATCATGGGTCGTACTGTTGTCGTGTAGATCTATCTCAGTATCTTTGGTGTGCAGCCCCAACTCTTTCCTGCCATGGACCTACACGTCATAAATGATCTTACAGCTTTCTTCGCAGTTTCTTCTACGTGTGCTTTCCAGAGTAGTTTTTGGTCTAGTATTACTCCTAGGAATTTAACCTCTTTTTGGTACATGATGTTGGTTCCATCTAGCCTTATCGCTTTTAGACTATCAAGTTTGTATTTCCTTGAGAATGGTACTATAGTGGTTTTTGCTGGATTTACATTCAGCCCCACTTTGGCACACCATATTTAAGTTACGTTCAGCCCTAGCTGGATTCTATCACACAGGGTGTTTTCGAATTTCCCCCTGCATAATATTACAATGTCGTCGGCGTACCTCTGGCAGGTTAGTCCAGTATCTGTTAGCTCTTGGAGCAGTCCGTCGACGACTTATCTATGATCTTATTGTACTAATGTTTTTTTTTCTTTCTCTTAATAAGTGAAATGAAATACATTGTTTTGGAATGTACCACAATTTTTCATGCTTATTTACCCATAAGAAAACTT
This sequence comes from Rhagoletis pomonella, assembly GCF_013731165.1. NCBI lineage: Eukaryota > Metazoa > Arthropoda > Insecta > Diptera > Tephritidae > Rhagoletis > Rhagoletis pomonella. The sequence goes on along the minus strand of NW_023458555.1, from coordinate 109,680,276 downwards.
TTTGCTTCCGAACACTCAACAGCAACTGATTTGATTTTCTTTGCCGAAATACCAGCGAAGCATCAGTCAATCGTCAATTATCGTAAGACGCACGAAGACGATGATAGTATACATGTGTCGACGACGCAGCAAGTAGCATTGTGAAGCCCACCCAGCACGCAAAATATCCGGAAACGTATCCGAAAATGGAAACAATTTCGTATAAAAACCTGACGATTCATCCGTTTTCCGATTCTGTTTTCGGACGTTTTTCAGATCAATTCTCCCACTAAAGTGTTCATCCGACACGTATGTGCAGAAAGCTATCGAAAATGGTTGTAAAACGCGATGCGCTTTCGGCTGTTTACCTGAAATTTGTCTGATAAAATTTTTGGTTGAAAACGATTTCATTATGAACTTCACAGAAACTTTTTCATAGTTATAGGAAACCAAACAAAAAACAAATTTAAGATTCAGCAATTTTTTCAATTTGAATACCTAATTTTAATGTGTTGCTTCTGACGGAATTCGAACCTGGGACCTCCTGAAAGCTAACATATAGTAGCATACTTCTCTGCACACTCAGCTACTGGCGAATATGTATACATGTTTTCAAATGCTCAGTTTGAACAAATATTTTAAAACTATTGTTTAATATAAGATGATGACTTTTTTCGGATACGAGAAATGAACAAATATGAAAATCGTTTTCTGAACATTTTCGGAAACGAAAAATGTACGAAAACTGCACTTTCGGCAAAAAGTACGTTTCTCTGCTGGCTGGGCAGTTACATGTGTTTGGAAAATCAAAAAATGCCCGTCTCTGCTTTAGAGCCTTAAATTCGGTAAAATCCGTGAAGTCTTCGGAAGCGAGCGACGAGCCAATGCGGCTAATATTTGCTCCTGTGTCTAACAGACTATGTTCGGTGAACTTCAGAAACGAAGATTACTAAAAATCGTTGAATCGAGCAGTTTTTTGTTTTTTTTTGACATTTCCATAAAATGATCGAAGTCTTAGACTGCGTTTACTCATTCTGGGATTGATTCCGCTAAAGATTCGGTTCCTCTGTTCTATATAGTTCTGTAGCCGTTCATCATAAGGACGAAAGCGAAGTGGGAGAGACTGATGGACGACCACCTGTTTTGACTCAGAGTTCGGTGGCGATGTGCTCTGGGTTACATGGCTGGGTTACGTGGCTGGAGGTGGATGCACCCGAGCGACGGTTTTCCGATTGTTTCCGAACGCAAGTTTGGCATTGTGGCTTATAAATATTAAGAGCGCCACATCCATAACAAAAAATACGACGATCAGCTAAACAATTCTCCCAGAGATGTCCGACCTCATCGCAGTTCCCGCATTTAAGCTTCGCTTGGGGGCTGTGAAGGGCGGCTAGCTCTACTTCAGCTTGTCTATCTTCCGCAAGGTCGGAGCAAGCTTCGTCAAGGGCATATACTTGGCGACGGTTAGCAATTGGCTTCGACTTATTGAAGTCCTCCGCGCGACAACTGAGTTCTTGGGGCAGGTTTTCACCCATTTTCACCAAACAAGGTAAATTACCAACTGTATGTACAGACTGATATAAAAACTTTTGACGTGTTTCTGGCAATAAATTATTTTTCCGTATTTCGAGAAGTTCTTCGTAAACTTTGACCGAATATTTATACACCAATGAAGCAACAGCATCATAAAAGGTTGAAAGGCATTCACCGGGCTTTTGTTTACGTGATCTGATCATCTCTCTACTCATAAAGTCTGAGCGGTAGTCTTTGTAGTGGTCTCTAAGCGAAGCACAGATGTCCGACCAAACGATGCGATCCACTTGCTTGTGATATCGTTAATACCACTCTCGTGCTTTCCCTACAAACAATACATGGATGTGCTTGCACATGCCAGTAAAGTCGCTACCTAGTGTTTCATAGGTGAGAGACTGGACCCTATAAATAAATTCTTCGACTCCTAAACCATCAGCAGACCCGTCAAATTGGATATTCCACTTTTGCATGGTGTTGGCAGTCTTCTGAGTAAATATAGAAGATACCATCGGCGATGGAGCTTCATGTATTGCAGGTAATACGCCTTGCGCATTTCTAGGACTAGGGCTTGGACGGGAATTGGGGCCGGACCTCGTATTCAAAAAGAGCACATAATTCGGGTCACTGTATATTTTGTATACGGGTATAATCTACTTGGTTATCTCAACGGGTATTTCCGGTACGATTTGATCTACCTCTTCTTCTACCAACGGTCTGTCTGGTAGGGCTTCGGCTTGGTTAGTGCTGGGGCTTCGGCTTGGTTAGTGCTATGGCTAGCATCCAGTGCGGACGACTGCATAGCGCTGGCATCCGAATTGCGTTGCTCGTGTACATCGGCAGAATGTGACGCTTGGGCTTGGTTTAACGCCTTCGTCAAATTTCAACTCATTATTCTTAGACCACCTGGATCGGCCGGGGGTGCATTTCCAACAACAACAGGAGAGCAGTTTCCAACAACAACTTTAAGTTCTTGATGATTGATCACTTGATTACAAATATAACATAGGTTGTAGTCTTCCAACCAACCTTCTAAACAAAGTTTATGAAAAACATGTTTACAATTTATTAAAAAGCGGGGATGTGTGTTGTTTATTTCCTGTCTGCATATAGCGCACTGGTTTTCAGAGGCAATATTTAACGCTTGCATCTGTTGGGGACTATGTTCTATAGAGATGGTATGATTACTATCAGTTCCTGGTTTCGACTTACATTGACAACAACAACGAACGTAGGGTATCGAACCAATAAGACACAATCAGCATAATGGAAGTAGGTATTTATAAGATGGGCTATTGAAACTAAACACAAGAAAGGTATTAAGTCAATCGGCTGCTGACGATTTATAACTTTTGCGGCTCGGCAAGGGTACGCAGTTGCAGCATACACCCAAGCTCCAGACAACCGCTTGAGCTAGCCATCGCAACAATCAATATCCCTAGCAATCGGATCTATATTTATGATATTTGGGGTATTTCCCAAACTCGACTAGCTAAGTAAATAAAAATATATTCTAGTGGCAATCAGTACTGGTACCCGATCTTATCCAAATACGCAATATTCTGACATTGTTTTGAACAGTATTTCTAAGCCTGGTCTTAATCCGAGTCATGATCTTTCCCCAAGCATAAAAAAAAACAAAGGAGCAGGGATGATTTGAGTTTAAATATTGCTTATAGCGGAAGTTAAAATGCTATATTTTATCCTTGGTTCTATGGAGTGGTAGGGTAGTCCGACAAGTTTCTCGGCATGGTATCTAGGCTGAATCACCAGCGTCGTAGGCTTATCAAACATAAATATGTCCTCCCGCCTTACCACAAGTGGAAGTTTAACTAAACCAATCTAAACAACGTCAGCAAGTGAGATACGGGAACGAAGCAAAGGAAAAATCATTAAAAATCTCAAAACCAAAAAAAAAAATGTATTGGACAGCTAACGATCAACACTACATCAGGGAAATAAGTATATGTGCATTTATATAATCCGAAAAAACCAGCTGGTTATTATATTAAATATTGCAACATAGTTTTATTTTGTAGTAGTAACCATTAGTAACAAAACACAAACTAACTGCATTTCAATGAGCTTTCTTAAACAAAAACAAAAAGCTAAATATGAATATACCTTAGAAAATAAGTAGTTATATGTGCATGGTAATGTATACTAAATTAAAATTAGTCCCATTAACTTTTTTGTTTTGTTTTTTAATAATTTATATGTTTTCCTTTTTTCAAAAAAACGTGGCTGATTTTTCTTGGCATGGAGTTCACTAATTGCTGTAATGTTGTAACACTTATTTCATCCCACTGAATTAATAACGCGTTTTTTTAGCTGCTTAATCGTGTCAAACTGGCGACCATTCTGGTAAACTTTGTTCGATAGTATCCCCCACAAGTCCTCAATCGGATTTAGATCAGGGCGGACCGATGGCAACTCTAAAACCGGTATATTCCTGGATGCAAAGAACTCTTTCGTAGTGCGCGCAGTATGAATTGGTGCGTTGTCCTGTTGGAAGATCCAAGAATCTGCAAGGAGCTCCCCAGCGAATTCGATTAGGACCTCATCTAATAGTTTTACTTACATCTCCGCATTTGTTCTCTTGGGTATGAAACAAAGCGGGGACTTTCTTGTATACCCAAAAGCTGCCCAAATCATCAGCGATCCGCCACAGTGATTTCGCGTTATGACGGGTTTGGCGGGGCTGCCGTACATTGCGCCAATACTTCTGACTGCCATCAGGACCGTTCAAAGTGAATTGTTTCTCGTCAGAAAAAATTACATTTTGGAACTCATCCCTCCAAAATTTAAAATTTTCAGCAAATTCCAAACGTGATGTTAAGTGGCGCTTCAAAATCTTTGGTACAGGCTCTCTGGTCCCATACCTGACCAATTTACTTTTGGTCAAAACTTGATGGACTCTTCTCCTAGTTATGTTAAGATCTAAATGGGCCTTGATTTCCAAGCGCGACATATTTCTTTCGACTGCCAGTCGCCGAAATTCACGCTTACACCGTTCGTCGACATTAGTCGGTCTTCTGCAGCGCTTAATTGTGCCATAATCATCGGGACTTTTTAGGAAATTGCGAATAGTATTTCTGTGTCTGTTCACTCTGGCAGCTATATCGGCAATTTTTGTTGCGACTTCAGCTTAACTCCGTATCAAACCGCGTTCCTCCCCGGATAAATGAGTAGCACGTGGCACTATAACCTACAAATCATAAGTCTAAATTTTATGTGTTACAAATACACTACACACTGCTTTCGCTTACGAGTTTTTTAGCTAAAAATGTCACCACTTCACTTTACTTGACTTTCTCACACTCCAATGCTTACTATTGATGATAATGGTTCTAAGAATGGAAGAGGTTTGCATATCAAAATAAAACAGAACATATAACAAAAGCACCTGCTTGTCTAAAAATTAATACCGTTATTGAAAGAGAAGCAAACAAATAAAACAACAATGCACATATACTTATTTCTCTGAGGTATGAAAACTTTTTTTTTTGTTTTTTGTCCTATAGTACGCTAATGAGGTAGTAGACATATGCACCACTCAAGGTGATAAAAAGAGCACAAATATCGACAGTTGAATATCAACCGAAAGCTGCCCCACGTTGGGCGCCAAAAGTTTATGTAATGAATTACGGTGGGGTGTGGGTGGTTCTTTTTTTAATGTTTTTTTTTTTACGAGGAGGAAGCATACAAAGCCTGTACCCCGTCAGTGTGGGACTTTAACCCGAACTAAACCTCCTACCGCCCTGTACCGTTTTTTCCCCCCGGTACTACTGTGAAGTATTGCGTCGGGAAGCGGTGTGAGCACTAAGCTCAAAGTCAGTTCAGTCCTGATGCAGTAAGTGAAGTGTCATCTACTTGACCCGCCCCCGTATTTGTCTTATATGAACACCACCCCTGTCGGGTCGGCTAACACCCACCCACCATCTACTATGTCAAACTCGAAATTGGATGTATTTAGTACGTACCTGGGAACCCTAAGTCACGTCCTTGGTCAAGTTTTTGCGGCGCCTGTCGTCGTCTTCCCTCAATCCCCTGTTTATGCGGGAAATCATGTTTGAAATCATATTCCAATTTCGCTAAGATATGAGCATGATGTCAACGATATTTTGCGGACTTGGGTTTTTGCCAGTTTCATCGACTAGCCTCATTATTGCAGCGTTGAAGCGCGGGCAGCTGAAGAACATATGGCAGACGTCCTCGTTAACGTTGCAGACTGGGCACAGAGGTTAGATGTTGTGTCCGAACCGCTCAAAGTAGCTCCGATACACACCGTGCCCTGTCAAGAACTGCGTCACATGGAAATTGACTTCACCGTGTGTGCGCCGAACCCATTTTCCTAAATCAGGGATGAGGGTGTACGTCCAGCTTCCTTGAGGGCTGTTGTCCCACCTTTCTTGCCACCTCGAAAGGGATGGATGCGGTCCTTTCTTTTTTAATAATGTCGGCCAGCGCGCATGGATGACTTTCTTTTTTTGGATATACGCGATGATTCTTCAGCTTGGATTTCGAAGGGTCCCATGTTTGCAACCACCAATGCAGCTTCTTCCGATGTCGTCTTATACGCACACGCAACTCTAAGCGCGGACAATCATTGCAAGGAGCTGTAAAGTTTTCGGTTCGCCTTGACTTTTAAGGATTCAATCCGGACTGTCGCTGCGTACAGGAGGGTAGAATTTATCACCCTTGTAAGCACAAGTCTCCTACTGCTTCTTGGCCCACCAACGTTAGGTAGCATCCTACAAAGCGCAGTATGCATTTTGGAAGCCTTTTTTTGTTATGTATTCAGCATGCGCTCCAAAGTTAGGCCTGTCATCAATTATCACACCCAGGTGGCGTATCCGACGTGATGATGTGATTTCTTGCCTTCCCACTGTAAAAGTTGCTGTTCTCCTCCGTTTTCTCTTCGGCTAGAGAAAGGTTCATCCCTTTCAGCCAATCTGTAATGGTGTTAATTGCAACGTTAGCTTTGCTTTCTACCTGGGTGATGTGTTTAGCTACGGTCACCAGCGCTATGTCATCAGCAAAAAGCCGAAGGCGAAGGACTCCGTCGTACACAATATTCCATAGCGTCGGACCAAGTACCGAGCCTTGAGGCACTCCTGCTGTTACTTCATACGCTTTTCTCCCTTCATACGTTTCATAAAAAAGAACCCTTCCCCTGAGGTAGCTATGAATGACGTTGAATATGTATGACGGGACGGTTAGCTTCATGAGTGATCTCAGAATATGTTCCCAGTCCCCGGTATTGAATGCATTTTTGACATCAAGTGTAACTATGGCGCAGTATTTCTTACTACCTCCTTTCCAGCGCTTGGCAGAGATTGCATCTTTTGCAGTTTCCACAGCCTTTTTTTATTGCTACTGTGGTTCACCGCTTTTTACCGAAACCGTACTGCCGTTGCGATAACCCGTTGTTGTTTTCAGTGAACTGAAGAAGGCCTGGTGGTTTTCCCGGTGATTTGCTTGACCTTGGTTTGTCGGTCCAAACAGGAATCTTTATTTACGGTTGATGGATAGCTCGTTTCCAATGGATGGTGGCAAGAAAGTGGCTGACTTACGTGTAATGATTTTGTATTACCGGCTTATGGTGACTCAATTGCTGTCAACTGAATAGTCCAGATTTGATGCTCACAACTTATTCTACGCAACAACATGGCTGAGGATTTGCCGGAAGGAATGTGACGGCACCTTTTGCCTCTATTAATTTCCACTGAGGGGTGAGTATCGACTCCCCGAATGTCGCCAGCTTTTAGTACAAGCTTTTAATCTACTTTAATTACTTGGTTGTAATTCCGTTCTTGCGTGGGCTGATGAGTGTGGTTCGCTCCGTGTCCCATTCCAAAAAGAAATATATTTTTCTAGCCTCGTGGTATGTGACCACCGATTCTTTTATCGTATGTCAGTGTGGGCGTTTTCATAGTGGCCATGTCAATTCGTGTCTATACTTATATAATGGTTCGTGTCTTGAATAACTATTGGTTACGTACATTCATCTGGCAATCCCCCCCATTTTGAAGTTTAGCTTTGACAGTTTTGTTATGTTTACATTTCTCATAATCGTTCTTATGTCTATTATTTGGCCAATAAAAATAATAGATCATTATCCCCCTCTCATCTTCAGCGACACGTTAACAAAAAAAACTGTGGAGCGTTTAGTGGGGATATAAGAATGGTGGTTCGAATGCGATTCACGGCCTGGACGTTAGACCCCTTACATCGAAATAGTTCTACATGATCTTCGTCAACCCCACCCTGACTCGTTCAGTTCGCCTCTGAGCGCATATGTATGTACACTTGTTCCTTCTTTACTATTTAGTTCGGTACGCATTAATAAGCTACGGTAGATGAAACGCATTGGTAAATGATTTGGTTACGAATCTTTTCTTGTTTGCTTTGATCGATTTACTAGCAATGTACTGAGGATATAATATAACAAAACTATGGATATAACAAAACTAAACTAAATTAATTTATTCAAGCCGGGTACCCTGTAATAAGGCAGAATCAATGGAGTTTGGAGGCCCGCCATATATTCATCGAAGTTCTTGAGAAGGCAAATGTACTGAATGAGTTAACGTGTTGTGATTAAATCGGCGGAATAATTGCCTAGCACTCGGTGTTTACCATCGATCAGTTCATATGAATTCGAACCAAGTTTCCGTGAAACATAGGCTCTAATTTTTGGTGGGGCTAGTTTTTGTGCATAGCCCTCTCTGGCCACGGACTGTTTAGGATTGGGAATGTACACTTCCGAGCCTATCTCGAAAGTTTAATGCTTTTGTTTGTCGCCTCGACCTGATTGGCTTGTGGATGGTACAAAGGCGTTTTCATGTGTTTGATGATATAATCGGCGCAAGGCTGTGCGAAAGTTTGACTGATGAATTGAGTACCATTATCTGATATAATGAGTTCGGGGCAGCCATTCACCGTGAATTTATGTCGACGATAATTGACTACGGATATGGCGTTTGCATTTTTCATGGGCTGCGCCCAGACACATCGCGAGTAACAGTCGATGACTACGAAGATCCATTGGTTACGATTTTTAGGCATGGGCAGCTTACCGACGAAGTCAATCGATAATCGATGCCTACCCGGTCGTTTTGGTTCTCTATATTCGCCGTGAGGTGTTTTGGTGCTGTCATTACTTGGTTTAATGCGGTGGCATAGTTCACATTGCCGAACATACTGGTAAACGGACTCATACATGTTTGGCCAGTAATAGCGTTGTGAGATACGTCTATAAGTTTTCCAAACACCCTGATGCGAATGTTGGTTATGGTTTTCATCGAGGACTTTTGCTCTGTCAGAAGATGGTACACAAAGTGTCCACAGAATTTCCGCACTTTGATTGGAAAATTTCAATCGGTGATATAGGAGGTTGTTCTCGATTTTATATCTATCTAATGGTTGTTTTGAGGCCATGGCATGCATTTTGTTGTACCATTTATCGCACGTGTTTGGGTCAGTGTTGATCACGGATGTGATTGGGGTACGATTAACGGGAAAATTACTCGGAAGGTCAATTGGATTTCTACGAACGATGTTGAGTAGAGCAAAAGAACGAGATAAGGCGTCAGGAAGTTCCAAATGTTTTCCTGGTTTATGAATAATTTTGAGATCGTATGGTGATAATCGGATCGCCCAACGACATAAACGGCCAGTTGGGTCTTTGAGAGTTTGTAGCCAGCGCAAAGCTGCATGGAAAGGCTTGTTCAGCAGCGGTATTCCATTCAATGGGTCCTTTTCGGTTTCCTTTATACAATTCACAAAGGGGAGCTGTGATCTCCGAAAAATTTGGAATAAATTTACGGTACCAGCCTGCTGCACCAACGAACCGTCTGACTTCGCTTTGCCGTTTTGGGCCGTGCAAATTCAGCAATCGCTCGAATACGAGATGGATTCGCAGATAAACCCTGTTGATACAAAACGTAGCCCAGGAATTCCAATCGGTTACAACAAAAATTCGATTTGGATGTTGAGATGGTTAAACCGGCCCTCGCCACACGTTTTGCAACAATAGCCAACATCTTAACGTGTTCTTCAAACGTCGAAGTGCAAATTATGAAATCATCGACATATGCGAATGCATGTGGAACCAAATCACGGAAAATTTTATCAATGAGAATGGCTAATGTGGCGGGAGAATTTCTCAACCCCATCGTCATGCGACGAAAAGCATAGAGTCTGTTACCGAATGCAAAAGCGGTTTTCAGTTGACTCGATTTTGCCAAAGGAATTTGAAAGAAAGCTTGAGACAGATCAATACTGGTTAGGTATTTAGCTGACTTTAGTCGTGCTAAAATTTGGTTAGTATCCGTAATTGGATAGGCATTTGGAATAGTAACTTTATTCAGCTCTCTCGCGTCCAAGCACACGCGACACGTTCCGTCTTTTTTCTTTACAGCCAGAATTGGTGACCGCCAAGGGCTTTCTTCGATGGTCATAATGATGTCACGACTACGCATTTTATCCAATTCGGCTTGAACTTGTTCAGCCACATATGGCGATACTGGATACTGGCAGATTCGTTGTTGTTGTTGTTGTAGCGGCTACAACAACCCCGCCCAGATCGGTTGGTATCTCAGTCGTTGTCGTCAAGTTCCACTAACGGCAACCCTAGGAAGCGTGCAGCTTCTGTGGGATCTGTCCACAGGGACAAGGCCGTTAGGGTTGTCGGGTTTTCCGGGCATGCGAAGAGATGGTTCGAGTCATGTGGGGTCTCTCCGCATGCCGGACATTCGTTCGGCACATCCTCATTCAACCTACTCAAGTAGGAGTTTAACCTGCTGCAGTAGCCGGAGCGAAGTTGAGCGAGTGTAGTGCGTGTCTCCCGAGGCAGATGAAGCTCTGTCTCGTCTATGTCCGGGGGTGGTATGCCTAGAACGGCATTCACAGGTCTAGAGTCTACATAACTCGAGACTGAGTCCCTGTGAATGCCGTTCAGGGCCTGTCTGTACGCTGTCGGGTCCAGAGGTTGCTTAATGAACCTCTGGACTTCGTCCGTCAGTTCATATAGATGCCTCCTGACGTGCCTAGGCGAGGGCTCCTCTGCAAGCAGCTGTCTGTTTGGGTGGCCACTTCTGTGGCTCCCGATCAGGAACTGCTTGCAGAGCATTATATTATGCTCCTTAACTGGGAGCATTTGCGCCTCGCCGTGTAAGTGGTGTTCAGGCGACATCAGGAGGCATCCCGTCGCTGTCCTAAGTGCCGTATTTTGTACCGTCTGTAGCTTCGTCCATTGCGTCCTACTAGTCCCTGGCGACCACACTGGCGCTGCGTAGTTCAAAACCGGCCGGCCTATTGCCTTGTATGTTGCCAGCAACGTTTCTTTGTCTTTGCCCCAAGTACTGCCGGCTAGCGACTTGAGGACCTTGTTGCGGCTCTGTACTTTATTGACAATAGCGGTTGAGTGCGCAGAGAAGGAGAGCAGGCTGTCGAATGTTACTCCGAGTATTTTGGGGTTATTCACCGTCGGAATTGGTGTGTCATCGACGTGAATCCCCAGCGGTAGCCTGACCTCCTTCGTCCAGGTTGTGAACAGGGTCGCGGAGGATTTCGTAGGGGAGAGGGCTAGACACTTTGCAGTGAAGAAGCGAGAAAGTTCGGAGAGATAGCCGTTTACTTTCAAACACAGGTCATCAATTCCATTCCCAGTCGCCATGATCGAGCAGTCGTCGGCATAGGAGACAATCGAGACTCCCTCTGGTGGTTGAGGGAGCTTTGAAATATAAAAGTTAAACAGTAGCGGGGAAAGGACACCACCCTGAGGAACCCCCTGTTTTATTTTTCGCTGCTTACTCGTTTTGTCTCTAAATGTTACCGACGAATGTCGACCACTCAGATAATTTGCCGACCACCGTTTGAGCCTCTATATCTTCTAGCAGTGTGGAATGGCAGACGGTGTCAAACGCCTTTGACAAGTCCAACGCTACTAGAATCGTTCTCTCACAGGGACGGTTGCGGTTAAGGCCACGAGTTATCTGAGTGTTTATGGCGTTAAGTGCTGTTGTTGTACTGTGCACTTTACGGAAACCATGCTGATGCTTCGCTGGGGTCAGGTGGTTTGTGAAGTACGGGAGTAGCAAGGCCTCAAGTGTCTTCGCTACCGGGGAAAGGAGTGTAATCGGACGATACGAATCTCCTTTGTTGGCGGGTTTCCCCGGTTTGAGCAGTGGGACCACTCTCCCCACCTTCCAGATGTCTGGGATGATGAGAGTGGCCATTGACAGGTTGAGGACCTCCGTTAGGTACGCTACCCCCGCAGGACCCAAATTTTTCAGCATCAGCATGCATATTCCGTCGGGACCCATGGCTTTGGAGGCTTTCGCCTTCCCGATGCCCACCTGAACTTCACCGCA
>NW_023458555.1:109661495-109668288 GCF_013731165.1 Rhagoletis pomonella | reverse complement strand
TGGGTCCCGCCACGTTAAAACCCCGCCCAATGAAAAATTCCAACAAGACCTTGAATTTCTGCAAAAGTCAAATAAACATTTCATATGCAAGCAATGCACAACCGATCGTTGAAAGTCTTTACTCTCCCCAACCCGTGTGAGTGCTCAATGTAAAGATGCAGTTGCTTTTGGTGGTGCCTCGGCAAATTCGGAAACTTCGGCCAATAAAACTAACTTGTCAGAACAAAAAAGTGCTAATCAAGAAATTACTCTACAAACTATTTTGAATGAGCTGGTCGCTCTTAAAGCTGAAAACTCTTCTGCGCTCTCTTTGATAAAGACTCTGCAAAATGATAAACAACTTCTTCTCAAAAAAGTTGATTCTCTCCAGCTTGAAGTTCAGGCTGTGAGTAGTAAATTGTGTGATTTTGATATGGCTGCTATCATTGCAGATGTGAAGACTGCTGTCATAGACTTTCGTAAGAATGTGCGCGTATTTGCAAATGATGTTCAAGTGAACGCTACCTCTGCCCATGCAAATCCTCTTCAAGAGAATACCACTCATATTGCTCCGCTGATCTCGCCTTCTATTAACACAGCGCTACCTGCTTCCTCTCTGTCTTCTTCGTCACCCTCGCCTGCTACCGCCAATGATCCCATTCCTACTCCACCACCTGTGAAAGACAAAAATGTGCCTAAGCTGCCCAACATACATAATTCGGCTACATCGCATATCTCTAACTCTTCGCCATCTTCGTATGCTGCTGCTAGCGCTCCCATTCCTACTTGCCCAACTGCTAATGACAAAAATGAAAACAAGCAGTCCAACACACAAACTTCGTCTACATCACAAATCTCTGCTGGCGACATAAACAATGCAAAGAGGAATGAAAAAGCAACTGCGAATAACAAAAACGCAAACAAGCAGCCTAACACACAAACTTCGGCTACATCGCATTTCTCCGACTCTTCTTCGTCATCTTCGTATGCTGCTGCTAATGCTCCCATTCCTATTCACCAAACTGCTAATGACAAAAACGTAAACAGGCAGTCCCTCACACAATCTTTGGCTACATCCCAAAACTCTGCTGGCAAGTTAAACAGCGCAAAGAAGAACGAAAAAAAGCACCATTGATTGTTGTTGGTTCGAATGCTAGCAAAGAGCTTGATGTGACATTTCGACTGAAGTGGCTGCACTTGTCTTCGTTTTCTAAAGCGGAAAACATAATTGATTATGTAGCTAAACATGCAAACATTAAACCCAGCATGCTTTCGTGCTCTCCCCTAGTTAAAAAGGATGTTTCTATAAATACTCTAAAGAGTGTAAATTTTAAACTGGGCGTATCTAATTTGCACTACGAAAAGCTCTTAAATCCGGACTTATGGCCTGCGAATGTTGCTGTGCGCCCTTTTAAATTTATGCCAAAAAACGACGACTCTCAGACAAAAACCCAAAGTTCGATAATGCTAACCACAAGCACTTAAGCACTCTATTTTCATAATGTCTCTGGTCTTAGGACAAAATCTAAATCTCTTCATCTCATGAGTTCGCAGTTAGATTATGATATCTTCGTTATCATAGAAACTTGGCTAAACGATAACTTCTTCAGTCATCCAAACTTATTTGAAGTATTCCGCAAGGACAGAGATGCAGTCAAAACTGGTTGTGCTAGAAGTGGTGGTGTCCTAATTGCGATCCAGAAGAAATATAAGGCGATTTTCTACGAGTTAAGCAACAATAATTCGCTGCTGGACCAATTCTGCGTGTGTCTACAAAGCCCTCGGGAATCGCTCTTCATCTGCGCTTCATACATTCCGCCGAACAGCTCAGATGAGCTGTATAAGGCGCATGTAGATAATATTTTGTCTCTAAACGCAAACTGTGCACAAGATAACCATCTTGCTGTCTTAGGGGACTTTAACTTAAACAACGTTATGTGGTCTAATACAGCTAAGACGTCTGGTCTTTTACCAAGCTGCGTGAATAGTAATAACGAGATATATTTAATTGACAATTTTTTAAGCATTGATATTAGGCAAATAAATTACTTTCACAATAAGCTTCAGAGGTATTTGGGCCTAATATTTATTAGCACTAATGTTAACTTTCAGTTGTACGAGTGTAATATTCCTTTCAAGGAGCCTGATATGTATCATGTTCCCTTGGTATTTTATATTTATTTTTACTCATACCTCAGCTTGGACAAGAAAAACACAAAAGCATCTTTTAACTATAATGCATGTAATTTTTCTGATCTAAACAGTATATTTCTTAATATAGACTGGGACATGTTATTATGTAATCTAAGTGTGGCATCATGTTTTAATATCTTTAAATCTAAAGTAGTTGAAGTTTGTCAAAACAACATTCCAATCCTTGGAAAAAAGTTGTACAAAGTTCCATGGCATACTCGACATCTTAAAAGAATAAAAAATTTAAGAAACAAATACCACCGCAAATTCAAAAAGACGACAAATTATTCGTTTTTTATTGAGTATAAAAAGTATGCCAAACATTTTAACTGCCTTGATAAATTTTTATACAGAAACTACGTTTTAAACTATGAAGCCAATATCAAGTCGAATCCTAAAGCTTTCTGGCGATTTATAACTTCGAAGAAATCTTGCTCTAGTATTCCCTCTCAATTATTTCTGGACGGAAATTCTGCTACATCCCCCATTGAGGCTGCGAATCTGTTTGCCGATTTTTTCCGCTCAAACTTCATTTTAGATAACGACTCTAGTGGAAGCCTTTCCAATACTAAGGAATCGCCCTTTAGCTTTGGATCCCTAACCTTGACCACAACCGTTATTCTTAATGGCATTGCGCAGCTTATGCCCTCGAACCAAACTGACATTGACGTGCTATCCGCAGTTCTATTGAAAAAAATGCGATTCTCTTGTTTATCCATTTGTAGGCACTCGAGTTCATATAAAACGGCAACTCAAATTTATTTCAAATGAGAAAACGAATTACAAACGTTGAATACTTATAACTGACTGAACAAATGTGAAAAAATGTGACGTTGAATTTGAATTTTTAAAATTAGCACACTAAGCAACTATGTCTCACTCGTGTACTTGTGTACAGTAGCCATAGTAGTCCTCCCGGAGTGACTCGAACTTGTATGAGAAGTCATGATATTGCTACGTTGTCGTGTTTCGTAAATCCCTGAACTGCGTTGCTACTGCATGAACCAAATCCGGTAAGGTTTCGACAAATTCCGGCATAAGACGTTCAGTTGATAGCGTTGTCGAGCGACCTTCGACTTTCACGACAAAAACAGTGTCTGAAATTCGTTTCAAAATCTCAAAAGGTCCTCGATACGGCTGCTGCAATGGTTGTTTCACTTCGTCTACCCGAACAAAAACGTTTGCGCAAGTGCGCAATGACTGATGATGGAAAGACCTGGTTTTATTATGGTGAGCTGCCGGTTCTGATTGTATTTTGCGCATAAAATCCCGAAAATCATTTATGAACTGGAGTGGTTCTACTGTTTTACCTTGATCCAAAAAATAATCGCCTGGCTGCTGCAGCCTTGCTCCATACAGCATCTCTGCCACACTGGCGTGGATGTCAGCCTTGTAACTTGTGCGAAGTCCCAGCATCACAACAGGTAGCGAATCCACCCAACTCGCTGAAGCATGACACATAAGCGCCGCCTTTAGCGACCGGTGCCAACGTTCGATCATACCATTAGAAGCTGGGTGATAAGGAGTTGTCCTTATGCGTTTGCATCCAATCAGTTTTGTAAAGACTTCGAAAATCTTAGATTCGAACTGTGTTCCCCTATCGCTGGTGATTGTAACGGGGGCTCCAAACCTGCTGATCCAAACTTCAAGAAGCGCTTTGATGACGGGTTTTGCATATATGTCTTTTAAGGTATGGCTTCTGGCCATCGTGTGAAGCGGTCAATTACTGTCAAACAGTATCGATAACCGTTGCAGTATGGCATTACTACGATATCGATGTGTATATGTTTGAAGCGTTCCCTGGGTATATTAATATGATGTGGTACATTTCTTTCGTGCCTTTGGAATTTACTTCTCTGACAGTGTAAGCAGTTACGAACCCATTTCGTTGTGTAGCGATTCATATGCGGCCACACATATCGTTGGTTGATAAGTTTTTGAGTCGCACGGGCGTTTGGATGCGATAAGTCATGAGCATTCTTGAAAATCGAAAATCGAAGCTTTTTGGTATGTAAGGGCGGATTACGTTGGTAGAGACATCACAGTAGAGTTCGGTGTCTGAGCCTTCGATCTTCTGTTTACGAAACTGCAGCGATGTTGTGAGTGATTTGAGAAGTTTGAGTTCGTCATCTATCTGCTCAGCTGCGATCTCTTCAGGCGAAAATAAGGTGGGCAAATTAATAGTGTCAATTCTGGACATCGCATCGGCAACGATATGATCTTTACCAGGTACGTGAATAATGTTAGTGGTGAACTGGCTGATATACTGAAGCTGGCGTTGCTGCCGTGGCGAGGCCTTGTCGGATCGTTGTGACAATGCAAAGGATAATGGTCTATGATCCGTATATATAATTAAATATCTACCTTCCACCAAGTGTTTGAAAAACTTTATTGCCTTAAAAATTAACAGCAACTCGCGATCATACGCACTGTAATTGCGTTCGGTTTTGCTTAGCTTGCTTGTATAAAATCCCAGTGGCTGAGTTACACCAGATATTGTTTGATCAAGTGCAGCACCGATCGCGTTGTCGGAGACATCGCAACGAAGACTTAAGGAAGCATTGGGTGCAGGGTAGGCAAGCTGCACAGCATCGACCAGCGCCTGCTTGCACTGATTTAATGCATGTGTTGTCGAATCATCCCATATTATAGCACGTTTATCATTTTTCTTTGCGCCGGCTGTGAGTGAAACGAGAGGTGCATGAATCTCCGCTGCATGTGGCATATTTAAGCGATAGAAATTCCACGAGCCTAAGAATCGTCGCAGATCAGAAATAGTTTTCGGATTTGGATACGATAGAATTGTTTCAACTTTTTGCGCTGTTGGTTTGATACGTAACCTCGCTCTGCAAGAAAGAGCATTTTTCAATGTTGATGAACAGACCGTTTTCTTGCAGGCGTGTTAGCACAGTATGATGGTGTCGCTTATGAGCATCAACAGATGATGATGCGATCAGAATGTCATCAATATATGTGTGAAAGAAATCGCAGTCACGTAAAATTGAGTCCATCAAACGTTGGAATGACTGTGCGGCGTTGCATAGCCCGAACGTCATAACAATAAATTCAAATAAACCAAACGGTGTTATGACTGCTGTTTTCGATCGATCCTCTGGCGCCACAGGCACTTGATAATATGCCCGCGTCAAGTCTAGGGTGCATCCATGCAACTCTAGCGTAAAGTCCCGCAGGTGAGGAATCGGGTATTTATCCGACACTGTCACTTTGTTCAGCCGGCGAGTCCCCACAGGCTCTCCATGTACCATCTTTTTTTTTTTAACAGGATGAAGGGGACTTGCCCACTCGCTGTTTGAAGGTGTGCACAAACCTTGTCGGAGCATTTTTTCGAACTCTCTTTTGGCAGCTGATAACTTTTCCCC
This sequence comes from Rhagoletis pomonella, assembly GCF_013731165.1. Classification (NCBI taxonomy): domain Eukaryota; kingdom Metazoa; phylum Arthropoda; class Insecta; order Diptera; family Tephritidae; genus Rhagoletis; species Rhagoletis pomonella. Next base: position 109,662,736 of record NW_023458555.1, on the reverse strand, counting down.
TGATAAGCGACGTGCCCTTTCGGAGACTGGATTGCCGTGAGTCGAAATATGGTGTTGCACTTTGGGTTGATTTCTGCACAGCAGTGGGTTTACTTAGCGATGGAAAACATTTACGTATTTCCTGCGCAGAATCAATTGTGACTATAGATTCCACTACACGTGAATCGATTCGATCATTTATTTGTTTCGGGTCCAGAAGTTTTTGATTGCGTAAGTCAACCAATAAACCATGATGTTTTAAAAAATCCGCTCCTAGTATTGGATGTTCGACTTCGGCGACGGTGAATGACCATATAAAATTTCGGTTGAGTCCGAGATCAAATGGTATTGTTTTAGTGCCATATGTTCGGATTTGTGAACCATTAGCTGCGTATAAGAGAAATTTAGTAGTATTTGTATTTTGTATGTCGTCTCCTGGGTATGACAGATATGTCCGCCCGAGTGTCCACATGTAAAGGGTCCTTCGGCGGTGACTACTAATATCACCAAAGGGCGTACTAGTTTAAATTAGAGCTGCTTGATGAAAATGTGCATGGTTTTCGACAGTTCCTTGCCTTTACGCCAAATCGCTTGTGGAAATAACAGTAATCCGCGTCGCCATGTTCTGTTCGCCTGGTAAATTTCTCAAACTTTTTTGCTAGTGCTTGAATGTCTGCCCTACACTGAGTAATATCGTTGTTTGACGGTGCTTGCTCTTTCGGTGTTGCTTCTACGTCGCTGGTCCTATTCAGCGTCGTGATGTTGTACTGAACATCGCAGATTTTGTTTGCTTGCATTGCTAATTCGTCCAAGTCCTCAGTAGTGCTACACGCCAGGAAACAGCGAGCGTTTTCCGGCAGCTGCTCGAGGAAAAGAGTGCGGAGTAAACAATTTGGAACTTTTCCTCCGGATAGGTTCCTGAGTCGGTGCAAAAAACTTGTCGGCTTCTCATCAAGACGATCAACGCCACGAAGAATGCGTCGGAGTCTTGATTCTTCAGATTCAGCGAAAGAATCAATTATTCGTTTTTTAATTGCTTTGCACTTGTCTTCTGCAGGTGGGGACATGACGATGTCGGCAATGAAAGGAAGAACTGTCTCGTCTAGGTGCACAAGCACGTATTTGAATTGCGCGGCGTCAGATCGTACTTGGGAAATGTCCAGCGCTGCTTCGACCTGAGCAAACCATAAGGAAGTATTTTCCTTCCAAAAAGATGGTAGTTTAATAGATCGTGCCGTTGCTAAATGCTGTGGCTGCGCCGT
>NW_023458555.1:109655023-109661395 GCF_013731165.1 Rhagoletis pomonella | reverse complement strand
TACTGGGAGCGGAGGTCATGACAGCTTGTATAAAGAGGAACCCCAGGAAAACCGACTGGGCCAAGTACAATGAGCTACTCAGGGCTAACCTGCCTAGCTTGACGGTAAAATATGGAATGGTCGACTCTATAGGGGTGGAAAACAAAATAAATGAGCTGAATGGCTCCATACTGGATGCCTTTAACTCTAGCTGTCCCGTGTCTAAGCCAAAGGGGAGGTCTCAGCCTACTTGGTGGTCACGGGAGCTCTCAGTACTCAGGATAAAGGCGCGCAGACTCTTCAATCGAGCCAAGCGCACGGGGAACTGGGAAGAGTATTCAGCCACCTTAACAACATATAGCAGCTTCAGGTCCTTCTGTGAGACCATCTCATCTACCCCTGCGGCTGCTAGATTGCACAAAGCCTTGGCGAAGGACAGGAATCAGGCTAGCCATTAGGCTACCAGGCGGCACTTATTCAGGTAACAAAAAGGAAAGAGCACTCGCCCTGCTATCTGCCCACTTCCCTGATGCCATTCCACCAACCCCAGATGCGGTGTTCCAAGCAGTCAGGCCATCCCCATCAGACTGGAAGCTGGCTAAATGCCTAATAACCCGGCGATCAGTACGATGGGCGTTGGATTCTTTTGAAAGGTACTGTTGAAGCAGGGTGAGGAGCTCCTACTTCCACACCTTGTCGACATAATGAGGGACAGTCTAGCGCTGGCCCACATTCCCGAGGTGTGGCAAAGGGCGCGGGTTATCTTTATCCCGGAAATAGGTAAGAGGGATTATTCCCTAACTAAGTCATTCAGGCCGATAAGTCTCACCTCCTTTATGCTAAAGGCAATGGAGAAGGTTATCGACAATGAAATTAGGTCTAACACTCTGAAAGCGGCACCTCTGCATCCAGACAGAGTGGGCAGATCCACGGACACTGCTCTGTATGCGCTGACCACAGATATACAGAGTGCCCTGGAGTGTGGAGAAACAGTGATCTGCGCCTTCCTTGATATAGAGGGGGCTTTCGACAACACATCACATGTAGGCGAGGGCACTTGAGAAACGCAATGTGCAGCCAACCATTCGCAAATGGATAGCCAGGCTACTACATACCAGGATTGCTGAAACTGAAGTAGGTGACAGCGTAGTACAACTTAGAACAACAAAAGGTTGCCCGCAGTGAGGGGTACTATCACCTCTCCTGTGGAGTTTAGTGGTGGACGAACTCCTGCAGAGATTCACTGACAATGGCATCCGCTGCCAAGGGTACGCGGATGACATAGTGATCATTGCTAGGGGGAAGTTCGCGAGTACCCTCTGCGACATAGTGCAAAGAGCTCTTAATCTGGCAAGGAGGTGGCGTGTTGAGGTGGGACTTAATATTAACCCTTCTAAGACAGCCATTATTCCATTTACCAGGAAAAGAGCCCTAGAGGGGATGGGGAACCTAGCCATGGATGGGGTCGCGGTCAATGTCGTCACAGAGATTAAGTATCTGGGTGTTATCCTGGACTCGAAACTTCTGTGGAGGACTCATGTGGAGGCGGTCACTTCCAAGGCTACGAGAGCGCTGATGGTGTGCAAACGTCTAGCAGGGAAGACCTGGGGGTGCACCCCAAGGATCCTAAGATGGATGTACACCATGATTGTACGATCAACAGTAACTTATGGAGCGGTGGCTTGGGTATCCAGGACTACTCTGGCAACGGCAAGACAGTCTCTTGCCAAGATTCAACGTCTGGCCTCTGTTTGCATCACGGGAGCTATGCGCACATGTCCGACGGCAGCGCTGGAAGTAGTTCTTTAACTGGAGCCACTGCATATACGATTGAACAGGTGGCAAAACGTACGCTCTTAAACTTTGCGAGAGAGGGTTTTGGAAAAGGTAAAGTGCTATCATCCAGGAACAGGGAAAAGCTAAGCTCCAAGCTGCCATTAGTGCTGTTTCCTAGGGATGATATGCACAGAGTAGTGGTCTTTGGAAGAAACTTCAAAGTCGATCTATACAGAAAGGCGACTTGGAGCACGCCTATCTTGGAGGGACACGTCCAGGCGAGCACTTTACAGTGGTACACGGACGGCTCCAAAACCCCTGAGGGTATTGGAGCAGGAGTATATGGCCCTAGGCTGAAACTCTCAGTCACTTTGGGGACTTTCCCCAGCATCTTCCAAGCGGAAGTCTATACAATCAGTCTTTGCGCAGAGATTAACCATTGCAGGAATTATCGAAGGGAGAGGATACTTATACTAAGCGATAGTCAGGCGGCACTCATAGCTCTCTCATCCTTCGAGGTCAAATCCTCTTTAGTCTTGGAGTGCATCGAGAAGCTTAATGCCATTGCTGTGCACAACACCGTCCGGCAAATATGGGTAGCAGGTCATATGGGTGTCGAGGGTAACGAAGTAGCCGATCAGCTGGCCAGGCTGGCGGCTGCCTCGACGCCGGTAGGACCTGAGCCCTTCCTTGCGGTGGGTCCCAGCACGATAAAAGAGGCACTCAGAAAAGAAAACAACAAACTGAGGGAACAGCATTGGCGAAGTATCTCGGGACTTCGTCAAGCCAAGAGCCTATTAGGGGGGTATAACCCAAATAGATACAGGCTACTTATAAACCTCCCCAAGGCGAGGCTAAGAATCATAACAGGTATTTTGACGGGTCATTGTAGGCTCAGAGGCCACTTGTTTAATCTGGGGATCTGGTCAAGCGACTTATGTCGCTTCTGTGACTCCGCCAAAGAGACACCAATGCACCTTCTCCTGGAGTGTGAGGCCGTTTCGCGAAGAAGGGAGAGGTGCCTAGGACACATATGCCCAGTGAAGATCACATACACTCCCTGCCCCGGGATCCATTCCGAAATTCTTGGAGTCCCTGGGTCTGGATTCAGTGTTATGATTAGCTCGGGGCACAATAGACCTATTGGTCGCAGTGCTTACCCTACTATTATTCTATTCTATTCTAGTGTTTGGCAGAGCTTTTCCTCCGACTTGTGGCGTGCGCCTTGATGTTGTCACGCAAAGGGGGAGCGACCTACAGTTTTACGCCGACTCCTAACGGCGATTATATTTCTATGAGAAGCTGTTTTTCATGGCAGAAATACACTCGGAGGTTTGCCATTGCCTACCGAGGGGCGGCAGCTGTTATGAAAAAACACATTTTTAACCGACTTCACAAAAAGGAGAAGGTTATCAGTTCGTCTGAATATATATATATTTTTATATGTATGTTACCGCATAACTTTGGACCACGTTAACCGATTTCGATAATTCTTTTTTCACCGGAAAGGTGATACCTCAAGGATGGTCCCATACTAATTTTTTTTAGATCCATAATTGGATCGTGAAGAAATTAACGATAATCTTAAATTTTTATATGAGAATTGAAGTCGGTTTTGTTTTTTGCTTAAAAATTACTTGTTGTTCTTTATTTTTTGATGTTGGTTTGCACCGGCCCCCCACAGCTACATAACGAAGGAGAAATTTCCAAAAATCAATAAATACAAAATTATCTGCGTAATCGCTTAAGCATCGAATTGGTACCGAATTGAAGAAACACCCATTTGAGTTTCTCTTAATATTCTGTGATGAACAGGATGGAAAAACACTTCTTCTTCCGTTAAATCTTGTTCTGAAGGACTTAAACGAGGTTCCAGAAATAAGAAGTACTATTTCTTCCCTAAAAGATGTGATAATTTTTTTTCGCGAATCAACGACACGCAAGAATTATGCTCCTGATATATCACGTTTGTGTGAAACAAGGTGGTCGGAAAAATATAAGGCTATCAGGAAATTTTCAGAAAAATTTCTTGACGATTGTAGGAAATTTAGAAAAGTTGTCGATTCAGGAAAACTTTCCACAAGAAAGTCGGCGTATCAATTGTGTGCTGCTATAACAATGCCGATGTTCATCATTGATTTAATGACAATTGCTAAATATTCAACGTTGCTGGAATCTACAGCAAACATTTTGCAAATGAAGACAATAACTAGACCTGATCGCCGTTGGTCAGCATATTGAAAATATTTTGGAGGTGGTTAGGAATGATCGCAAGAATGCAGGAGTCACGGAGTTAATTAAAAAATCTCATATGATTACAGCCGATCTAGGAGTAGAAATTTCTCTCCCACGTTTGGCAGGAAAAAAACGAACAGAAGTAACCCCCATCGGTCAATGAAAATGAGTACTGTCGACGGTCTATAATAAACCCGTATCTGGGTTCACTAACGGACGACGGTATAGCGGTCGACGGTTAACCGTTGTAAAATTAAAATCACAAAGGCGTATGGAATGGCTCAGCCAGCGATTTTGCCGCCGACGTTTTCCGGTTGATTTAAATTTATTTCTATTTTTACCGCCAAACGCGGACGGCACGATGTTGATTGAGTGTTGATTGTAGTAATTTTAATTTTTTTCACAAGTTTGCCAATGTTTTCATCCATTTTTTTTTTCAGAAAATACTAACACGCACGTCCGAAAAAATCTTTAATTTTAATGATAATTTTCAAATCAAAATGTCAACTGACGGAAACCGTCGTGCGCCGCAGTTGTGTTTACTCTGACGGATTTCACTGCGGCAACTGTTCAGCTGTTCACTTACCGCCGACCGCTTTACCGTCGTCCGCTGTAATTCTGGGTAGAGCTTAAATGTTTAAGTGAAAAGTTACAAAAGAACGCGAAGCATTTTGAACAGATCTATGACCAAGCTATGGGCAGTGAACGCATTCTTTGGTACAATTTATGGAAGAGAGAGAAAAAGAACTTGTCTGAAGAAGATTTAAAGGATGTTGAAGTTGTAGATCTATTTAAAGAAGAAAACGAATTTCTACCAGCGATGAATAAACGTATTTCCATTTTGAGCGCTTTTCCATGCACAACAGCGACTGAGGAGCAGCGTTGCCGTTTTGCTTAAATTTAAGCAAGATTGCTTAAGTTTTTCCTGCCTGTTAAAATGTTAAACTTTTCTTCGTTTTGCTAAATATTTTTATTAAAATAGTCAAAAAGGATAATTTTTCTCAAAAATTCATAGTCAGCAAAGTTACTATTTCAATAAATTTTTCAAATTTATTTTAGGAAGACTGTCAACCAGATCCCACATAAAGTTCCGGCAAATATTGCTCTACGCAATTCCCGATCTGCGGTCGTCACATTTTCAAACCTCCGAGTGTACTTCTGCCATGAAATCGCTTCTCATAAAAACCATTTGCCGTTCGGGGGCGACCTAGAACTTTAGGTCCCTTCATTTGCGTGACAAGATCAACACGCACATTTGGGATAACATGATGTCTAACTCGTTTTTTGCATGCATTCAAAAAACTAGCGAAAGGGCAGATAACTATTATAGGAGTATGTGTTGAAAGCCTGGAAGAATGTCTAGAAGTTTGCAAATTTAGCAACTGTTAGGCCCGATTTCAGATGGCCTACTTAAGTAGAGATTGTTGATTAATTTCCACTATTCCTTTTCAGATCATACATTTAGTCTGCACTTAAATGGCCAATTTTGCTATTTAAATATGAAATATGCAACACTGTGTTTATACCAAACAACCAAGATAGATTGGTAGGTTGTATAATCAATCCCACTAAATCCCACCTAAAACAATCAGCTGTTCAGCAGAAAATGTAAACAAACATGCAAATGCAGCAACAATTTCAAGGAATAAGCAGCAGTGCTGCGAATTGTTTAGCATATTTAAACAAAGTTATTCTGAAACCCAACGAAAGCTAAATGGCTTTTAAACAACAATCCACAATTAAACTTAAGTGCCGTTTAAATATTTATTTCAAATTGGCCCTTAGACTATAACATCCTTACTTTTGACGACAAAACTCAGCCTTAGAGAGCCTTTACTTACTGACTTGCTTACTTTTTATTTCTATAACCAATTTACCAAGCTCAGGAAGAAACAAACAGTAACTCCAGGCATTTTTCGTTTTAATAAGACCCGATAAATAAGTTGCTCAATTTTGACGGAATTTGTTAAACTTTTTGGAAGATTTCGTTAAACTTTACTTTTCGGGCGCGGCAACACTGCTGAGGAGCTTTCGTTTAGTACACTTCGTAGAGTAAAAACCTGACTCAGAAGCACAACAAGAGAATAAAGGATTTTTGTACTATGCCTCATGAGCGTCCATAGAAAATTCGTTAACGAAAACCGCAATATGATTTAACTCACGTTAATTTTTTAGGTCTTAAAGGGCTACTCATAGCTTCCCACAGTGGGCCGCACAGTGTTTCGACTATATGGAAGCAGGTGGAAATAATTGTACACCTGCACCGATTTCACTGAAACTTGACATGTGCTCTAGTTTTACTTAGAAATAGAGAATTATGAAATTTTGTACAGATGCACATTAGGTCAAATGATTCATTTGGCAGTGAGAAAGTCCAATTTC
>NW_023458555.1:109652963-109654923 GCF_013731165.1 Rhagoletis pomonella | reverse complement strand
TTCGGATTTGTGAACCATTAGCTGCGTATAAGAGAAATTTAGTAGTATTTGTATTTTGTATGTCGTCTCCTGGGTATGACAGATATGTCCGCCCGAGTGTCCACATGTAAAGGGTCCTTCGGCGGTGACTACTAATATCACCAAAGGGCGTACTAGTTTAAATTAGAGCTGCTTGATGAAAATGTGCATGGTTTTCGACAGTTCCTTGCCTTTACGCCAAATCGCTTGTGGAAATAACAGTAATCCGCGTCGCCATGTTCTGTTCGCCCGGTAAATTTCTCAAACTTTTTTGCTAGTGCTTGAATGTCTGCCCTACACTGAGTAATATCGTTGTTTGACGGTGCTTGCTCTTTCGGTGTTGCTTCTACGTCGCTGGTCCTATTCAGCGTCGTGATGTTGTACTGAACATCGCAGATTTTGTTTGCTTGCATTGCTAATTCGTCCAAGTCCTCAGTAGTGCTACACGCCAGGAAACAGCGAGCGTTTTCCGGCAGCTGCTCGAGGAAAAGAGTGCGGAGTAAACAATTTGGAACTTTTCCTCCGGATAGGTTCCTGAGTCGTTGCAAAAAACTTGTCGGCTTCTCATCAAGACGATCAACGCCACGAAGAATGCGTCGGAGTCTTGATTCTTCAGATTCAGCGAAAGAATCAATTATTCGTTTTTTAATTGCTTTGCACTTGTCTTCTGCAGGTGGGGACATGACGATGTCGGCAATGAAAGGAAGAACTGTCTCGTCTAGGTGCACAAGCACGTATTTGAATTGCGCGGCGTCAGATCGTACTTGGGAAATGTCCAGCGCTGCTTCGACCTGAGCAAACCATAAGGAAGTATTTTCCTTCCAAAAAGACGGTAGTTTAATAGATCGTGCCGTTGCTAAATGCTGTGGCTGCGCCGTTGTCCGGCAGAGCACCATATGATATTTGCGCTGCGAGTCTGATGTTGTCCAGCGAGGTGTGACCTGTACTGGTGGGCTGCAGCAGCGTGCCGTTTTCGTTGGTGCTCATTTTAATCTATAGACGTTCGCGGGGTCACCAATTGTAGGCACTCGATTTCATATAAAACGGCAACTCAAATTTATTTCAAATGAGAAAACGAATTACAAACGCTGAATACTTATAACTGACTGAACAAATGTGAAAACATGTGACGTTGAATTTGAATTTTTAAAATTAGCACACTAAGCAACTATGTCTCACTCGTGTACTTGTGTACAGTAGCCATACATTGAAATTAATTTTCAATAACTCGCTATCCGCAGGGGTATTTGTCGATGATTGGAAAATAGCTTTTATCACCCCTATCTTCAAAAGCGGTAATAAAAATGATGTTCATAATTATATACCCATTTCCAAACTTTCAACTATTTCGAAACTATTCGAATACATAGTGAAAGAAAATGTGTCTTTTGCAGTTAAAAGCCTTATTTGTCAGAACCAGCATGGGTTTATGCCTAACCGCTCGACGGTCTATAATCTCGCTGTCTTTGCAGATGATTGCATATCTGGCTTCAAAGACGGGTTTCAGTTAGATGCGGTTTATACAGATTTTTCAAAGGCGTTTGACAGGGTTTCACACTCTATCTTAGTCAATAAACTTCCTGCTTTAGGTTTTCACTCCATTTTTTTTAATTTGGATTAAATCGTACCTACGTAATCGTCGCTGTGTTGTCAATGTCGATAATACATTATCGTATCCCTTTATCGCTTCCTCCGGGGTACCCCAAGTAAGCGTTTTGGGCCCCTTATTTTTCGTTTTGTTTATAAATGATGTAAGTAGTTGCTTTTCACGTTCTAAATTTCTCCTATATGCTGCCGATTTAAAAGTTTACTCCATAATAAAGAGTCCGCTTGATTCACAGATACTTTAAGCAGAGCTTAATAATCTTAAATCGTGGTGTAACACCAATCGCTTATCGTTGAACATTAATAAATGCTATCACGTCACCTACAGTAAACGTAC
>NW_023458555.1:109648553-109652863 GCF_013731165.1 Rhagoletis pomonella | reverse complement strand
CTAATAAAGACCTCCCACATTAATTTTTCTTTAATATCTATAATGTAGAGACATCGACCTGTTACAATTTTATTATATGTATAGATTATATTTTCATAACAGAATTTATTTATGTATATAAATCCAAATTTCAAACTTTGAGCAGAAATGAGCAAAATTCAAGACAGTTTCATCAAAACAACGTTTACAACAAATTTTCTTAAGCTTTTTTATTAAATTTTCTTAAAAAATATCTGCCGTGCATATTTAAATTTTAGTATACGTACTAATCTTGAAGTTGCTTAAAAATTCCATTCACATTTGATATTTTTTTTTCTGACCATGTCACGGGTTTCTTCCATACAAAGCATATTCGAAAATTGTTTTTACAGCGTGGCAACGAATAACTGTTACACAGGTTTTTTGAGAAATAAAAGGGTCCTTTATAGATTTTGCGAAAAAAGGAGTTTATTGTTAATTTTCCACAGATTTTGCTTTAGTTGCATTAATTAGTTTTTAAATTTTAATCCCTATTTGCATTTCCGTCAGTTGATTTAATCCATATCTTCTGTAACCATAGGCTAATTGTCTGCATTTTGAGTCCCTTATACTCCCCCTTTTGTCCAACATAAGGCCTCAAACTAAAAATCGAATAGACTCGGAACTGGTAACTAGGACGGCCAGTCATTCGACCAACCTTATTCCGGTTTTTTCTTTTTTTTTTTTTTTTTTTTTTTATACAAAGCCTAGGAAAAAAAAATACACATGAAAAAGACTTGCGTGCCAAATGAACTTGTCTCTCAAAGTTTAAACTGCTGGCGAATGTAAATAAAGATTAAAATTTAAAAACTAATTAATGCAACTAAAGTAAAATCTGTGGAAAATTAACAATAAAATACTTTTTTTGCAAAATCTATATAGGACCCTTTTATTTCTCAAAAAACCGGGGTAACAGATATTCGTCGCCACGCTGTATATGGCAGTAAGCGCACAACGGCATCAGCAAAAAAAAATTAAGTCAACAGGAGTTCCTTGCCGCTTCAAACGTCCATTTTATTATACTAAAATTTAATGGGCTTTAAAATTGCATACCTAATTTTTTTGTCCATTTTCGATAGACGTTCTGTTTTTAATTTTTGCTCATAAATATGTACGTACTACATAGGTACAAAGGTACAAAGAGCAAGCAGGATTATACTCAACCCTGTGTATGTATTCCTTTTGTTCTCAACTTGTTTTTTCTTTAGTATTGTTATGATAATAACCATGCTAATGCATAAAATCTGCAGAGCAAATATGCATATTTAGATATGTATGTACATATGTATACGCAAACACATGCATGTACATTACTTACATTGATATGTATTTACTTTTGTAGGTACACACTGTGCACTACACAGAATATGACCGACTATGAGTGGGGGAACAAAAAATCTGGAAAATCAATAAACCGCCAGGGCTATGGGGTATTGAACTCTGATTGTCCCTTGCCTTTTTGGTAAATTCAAGAAAATCCGATGAGGGAGAGGCGTAACTATCTTCATAGGACGATGCATTTATTAGTGATACAGTTTTTAAAAGCTTGCAAATCTACGCCTATGCAGTTTTAACAACTAAAGAAGAAGAAATTCGATGTGCTGGGTGTTTACACGATGCTCAGAAAATTGAAGGGACCTACGTTGCTTTAGCAGTGCTTACTATACAAATGTATTTCCTCATTTTTGGTATTTATTTAAAGTATCTGGTATTTTTTTAAATGTATGTAAAGTAGAGGGCCCAAGATGGGATGTTGAGATTCTCTCAAGGACGGCAGATTAACAAAATATTATGACGGGATACCTTGCCCCCAGCTGATCATAAACCATATCTAAGCCCTCTATGCAGGACTGCTTGTACTGAAAGAGTTAACGCGCTACGATTGCGCATAAGGAAGCTGTATCTAGTATCGTCCATCTATCGAAATTTGACAACTTTTTCATACACTTTTGAATTGTGCTTGTCACCAATATTGATCTCTTTATGTGATTTTGAAGTCCACGAAATTTATCGCGTACTTACTGGAAAATTTAAATCCAAACTCCTTCAGTAGCTTTCGAAATTAGACCGAGAAAGGAACCTGGATTTTCATTTATAAAAATATGCGTAAATATTTGCATGTATAGACGAGATGCCTAACGGTTCCTCACCGACTAATATACTACCAATTTGGACTGTAAATACGTTTTTATTGGTCTGAGAGCCTCTTAGAAGGTTAAAAACTGAATTGGCCACATCTACATAAACTCCGCTTTCTTTTCATCGGGATCGGTAAAGGTTAAGAAAGTCGAAGGTGTACAACAAAATATAATACTTCCTTCTCTAACGGCGGTTTCACATCGGCATCAGCAAAGATTGGGCCAAAGCCCAATATTTTTACACCACTCGATTGGGCTACCAAGTTACACCAAATTTTATGTTACGTATATGTATTCCAAAGATGAAGCAAATCTGACCATAAATAGTATATTTTAGGATAGTTCTCAATGCCTGCGCCACCTATCGGAAGACAAACACACTGATGCTTCTAAAAACCTTTGCACAAAATAGCAATCTTTCAATGCGATTTAGAAATCTGGTAGAAAATGGATACCACTTGAATGATTCTTTCCATTTTATATGAACATAGATGTAGGTGTATAAAATTCCATTACCTTATCAAAAGTGGTTACACAGATAAGCGATATGAAAATCTCAGTTTGTATGGAAGGTGCCTCCCCCTTTTTCAAAATTTACCACTTGAAGAGCCCTCGCATACCGCAGACTTTATCGGCCGACGATTTAGTCAGGCTCTTTTGAAATATACGAAGATGTATGGAAGTGCGCAACTACAACAACTTAATCGTGCCCGACTAGGTAGTTTGAAATGCTTCCCGATTGCGTTCAAACTAGAAAGTCTGCCAACTATCGGCCGACTGCTTGATCAGCAAGGCGCTCTTCTACGCGCACACTGCAGACTTTTTCGGCCATCAGCGTTGCCATTTTGTACAATTGTATAATTTTTAATACTTTTTTTCTAAATTTTAGGATTTGATACTTTGATACTTTTTTGTTGACAAATCTCCCACTTTGATACTTTTGGTTGGCAGAAATGAATTTTTGAATACTATGAATAATATTATTGTTTAAGGGCAAATACTTTTTTCTTGTTATTTAAAGTCTTAAAATTTTATACATATGTAGATATTTATTTAAAAGTTTGATTTGGTACTCTTAAAAGGGAAATACAACCCGAAATTTCTTTGCATACGCCGCTGTTATACGACCCCTAAACCACACATAAACATTGCGCAATATCGGGCTTGCTTCGGTCGTTTGTGTGGTGTATGGAGTTGTTTGTACTAAATTGGAGTTATTGCGCTAAAATCAAAATAGTTTTGATATTTTGCTCATGTTTATGTTTTTGTAAAATGATTTGTGTTGCGTATGGCGACAACTGCGCAATTTTTAGTCTAGTTTTGATTTTGGTGTCCAGATCGCGCTGTAAAAAAATGGATAAGAGTGTAAAGAAATTGAATTTTTTTGCGTTTTAAAGCTAAAGCTATCAAAATATAAAACGCGGGCGGGTTATTTATGCCTCTTAAGATATATCACCATCGCGATGTTCTCAGAACAATTAAGAATATTATAACAAATTGAAAGAAGCAGGTGGATGTGATAACGCGCAAAAGATTTTAGGAGCTGTATATATTTGCCATTAATAAAGGGTTGCGATACAGAATCAAATACATTAATAATAGATATTACTGTTCCACCTGAGCTCCATCTAATGCTTGGAGTAGTAAATACTATTTTACCTTCCTTTTATTAGCTCGGGATGTAACTATGTAATATTGATGCGCCTAAAAGATGCAGCGATTTCTATTCTCAAGTTACATACCTGATGACAGTACGAATGGCAATTATAATAGGGAGGTTTTAGTTTTTTAAACTATAATTTTATTTAATGACTAGCCAATGCCCGCTTACTTCGCGGCGCCTAATAAGAGCTTTTGCGTTAGCCAATGCAAAAGAGCATTTAAAAACAAAATTAGTCTGTAAAGTCAAAGTTTTTGATTTAAGTTGCAACCACTAAGGCGCAGTATCCTCCTCACACATAGGCCAATAATAGTAACGCTGTAATACGATATGGAATACCAATCCCTTTTGGTGTCATGAGCTTTACTGATGGTCTTATTTCCACCTGTGAGATCTCTGCCAATCATGCGTAATCTTTTTGTATGATCTTGCAACTTCAACATTGGTGCGATGTGTATGCCAATAAAAGTTCTTATAGGGAAACTCAAGAGCAC
>NW_023458555.1:109644312-109648453 GCF_013731165.1 Rhagoletis pomonella | reverse complement strand
AAACTACAAATACATTTGAGTAGTCTACTTGCAAAGTGCGCTATGTACAATTTTTTCGATTCTTAGTTTTTGGCGGATACGTGCCAGTATTTAAAGTAGTTTCATGTCCACTAACAACAGAGTGCAAAATCTTTTTATATTCTGAAAAAAATAACATCAAATGTTAAGTCTTCTTCCAAAAGTCGCTATCATACTTATTTATGAACTTTCAAAAGTATCAATCTTCTGATGAACTTAGAAAGCTGCTTTAGGTCGTATAGACTGTTAATGTTACCTTATGACATGTTATGTTATGTTACAATTTTATAAGGCTCCTATTTATCCAAATTTTCAGGTAATAATAAAAAAGATTCAATTTAAATGTTACTTGTTGTCGTAGTCACTTTTTCAAATTTATGGCTTTCTATTATAAAATCACTTAGCGCTGTTTGCAAGTGAACTACTCATTTCCTACTAATAATAAACATTACTTTATTTTAAACATTTTATGTGTAATTTTGCTCTTGCGACAAATTTGGTTTGTAAGAGTAAACAGGCAATGATTAATTTTATTACACGGCGTGCTAATTTGCACACATCAAAAGAGGAAACTGGTTACCTCTCTTAATATGCGCAAATAAATACAATTTTTTAGAGTGTATTTAAAGTATTTTCAGTAAAATTCATAAAAGTCTCCTTAAATAAATTAAATTTAGTTTTTTGAACTGTATTGAAATCTTCTTTCTTTTTAAATTAACAAATGAAAATATGTGATATGAAAGATATTACTACAGAAGGAGTATAATTTACTTTATATATGTATATCGTCGTTTGAAGTACAAAACCGCGTATCGTCATTCTGCAAAACCGCGTAACTGACATTTGCTGCCAAAAATTGGATTTGCTCACACAAGCTCTTGGCTCAATCCTTATCCATTCGTACTGAAATAAACTAGCCAGAAATGCGATTGCTTTATAAAAAAGAGAACCATTTTGAAATATGAGGTTTTTACTCTCTAGAAAATAATTTAAGCAACGTCACATACGCGGTTTTGCATTTTGTTGATACGCGGTTTTGTACTTTAAACGACGATATGTATATTAAGATCTTGCTTAAAGTATCCTTTTAAGCTAATTAAAGCAATTGCGCTTATACCTATTTTGGTGAGATCTCTTCATATGTTTATTGCTTCGTTCACAAAAAATAAAATGCTTTAATTTCACGCTTAATAGCGATTCTTTATACGTTCAGAAAACGTAATGCTTTCTACCATCTTTAAAGAAAATCGATTTTTGAATGAAAAAAACTTTATAGGAAATATAAAATTTTGGCCTATTTAAAAAAGTCATCCCTGACATCAACGAGCAGCTTATTAGATTTGTTTTCGTTTGTACTACATATGTGCAAATATACCATGAACCAAAAATACAAGATCACCTAATCAAAGAAGCAAGAAAAAAGTATATTTCTGAGTGTTTTTGACATCTGCCTAAGAATGAAAACAAACAAAGAAAACGAAAAAGGCGCGGTGATTGAGTGCGATTAAATTGGTATTTATTATAAAATATACGAAGTGAAACTTGATGACAATTAGCAAAAAAAGTTCATAAAATATGGTTTTCATGATTGAAAGTGTTTTACAATCGCATATCATTACCACGGGTCGATTTTTCAATGCCAACGTTCTGGCCACAAACGTGCACCCACTTTTCACGCAAATTTACGCCTTTTGGCAAACCAAACATACGCACAAACTTGTTCCGATCACACAGCACTTTATTTTATATCATAAATATGTAATAAACCAAAATTTATAATTAAAATCGCTGCAGAAAACACATTCAATCGCTAAAAAAATCACTACGAAGAGGTAGAAGACGGTGTAAACAAAACCGAAAAACGTCAAAAACGCTACGAAAACTTTTTTCTGAAAATCGATTACAAATACAACGATGGCTGATTAGGTGATCTGTAGTCGTTGGTTCATGCAAATATACATGTACCCAAACATATGTACATTCCACGGAGGAGCAAGAACGATAGAATACAATATTGCGCATTCCCGCAGAATGACATTTGTGGCAACGGGTAAACAAAGAATATGGCGAAGAACAATGAGTTGGAGTTGTGAATTTGCAGTGAGAAAACGTGTTTTCTTCTCGATTCACCAATTTCTCAAGCCATCTTTGATTATAGCAAATTAAGCACTACGTTAACAAAAAATATACAACCACTCTTGAAATGTGTTCAAAAGAATAGGTCGACATTTTTATAAAGTTTTTATTACAAATAAAACGTTTTTTACTTCAGAACGCACGAATTACTTCGATTTTTCACTTGAAAGTACACAATACGTTTGCACTTGTTTCTAAACAAAAAGTATGTTTACGTATTGCCATAAATGTCAAAGTCGGCAAAACCAAAGTAGCGGTCTCGGGAATGCGCCACCTTCAGTTCATTTCAACATGACATGTATATAATATGTACATCAATGCTGGGCACACCAACGCAGTCTCATTTTGTCGTGGCATTAGTGTGTCGCGCTCAGTTATGGTTGCCACATTTTTTATACATGTACTAAAACTGATGTTTTTTCGTGCATGGGTCTTTTGGGCTATTTGGCTTATACCTATAGAGAAATTATTAATCTTGGAAGTTTTTAGTAACTAATACTATTAATTTATAGAACCTTTTACATACGAAAAATTTAGTACTTGTAAAATTAAAAAAAAAAATTTATTAGTAAAACTCATTTGTATAATACCTGGGTACCGTTTTATTAGAATCAATTCTTAGAAATGCTGGCCGACCAGATGGTTACGGTGTGTAGATTTTAGTATTTTCATATGAGTAGGTATTTAGTCTCAAAAATAGAGTATAGCTTATAAATATTATTCATTAAGTATTTTTGGGCATAAACCAGCATTTACATTTCTCTATCGATCTCTTTAGATAGAAAAAAATTTTTCTCTAAAATAAAGCATGCAATTTGTGCAATTTTTTATAAAAATTATGGAACTTATTATAAAATTACTGAACGCTGGTCAGCAAGCACCTTATTTTATAATTTTTAAATAAATTATTAATTAATTTAGACCAGCCGTGCTCAGCGCAGGGCACTTGCCTATTGAATTCTGCCAGCGCAGGGCACTTGCTTATGGAGTTCTGCCGGCGTTGGGCATGCCTGATTTAGACATTGCGGCTTGTTGAAAGTTCTTTAACTTATAAACTGTAGCTGTTATATGAGTCGCACTATTTTGTGTTTGAATCGTAGCAAACGCACGCAAATAACAATCTAAGAACAACACAGCACCTTTTGCTTTGGGCATTTTTTGTAAATTTCCTACACAAAATGTGACAAGCGTGTGCTAAAATTACGAAGGAAAACAAACAACAGCCGAGCATGACATAATCTTGGTGAAACCTGCTAGCAGACTGAATCGAAATTCGCTGCTTTGCTTCTGTATACGTATACCAGACGTGGGCACTTGTTTGCCCGCGCAGTAGCGAAAGTGCGAGCGCGGGCTGGAGAAAGGGAAAAACAGTTTACGGGAGGAAGGGTATGAAAAGTTGCGAAAAAATTACTTATACCCCACCGACAACATGTTCATACATTTTCCTCATATAAGGCTGGTATGCAGCTCTCAAGAAATCCGTCAGGAAAAATTTGCCATTATTTCGTGTGTGTGTCCAAGGAATTATGACATTTTCGATACTTCACAGCCTGTTGCCTCACTCTTTCCTCAAGAAATAATGGAACGGGCATATACATGATTCAATAATACAAGGTTAGATAATTATTGACAGCTGCGGTTTGGCACTCCCTTACAAAAGGTTGCATTTACGAAGGACAGAGAAAGGGCAAGAATGCAATCCCTTGTTTCGAAAATGGTAGTAGAAAAGTACGCAAAGTAGGCAATTAGTAGTGAAATTCCTTTCGTAAATTCTAATGTATTTGCAGGAAATCTGGCATTTTAAACGAAATGTTGAACATAATATTGATATATCTACGTGAATTACGTAATTTATATGCTATTTAGCCATATAAAAACTACAAAATAACTCAAAATTAAAATAAGACTACTATGAGATTGATGTAAACATCCAATGCTTAGGTTTTCATCAGTTAAATATGCTTCATATGCATATACAAATAAACAT
>NW_023458555.1:109628452-109644212 GCF_013731165.1 Rhagoletis pomonella | reverse complement strand
TTATGTTTTCATCAGTTAAATATGCTTCATATGCATATACAAATAAACATATTGCACAAAAGCTTATACTTTTATTTCACACGAAAGCTACACTGTTTCCATGTAAATTTGCAAAGAAGCAACACGGTGCCACTGCTAAGGGAGCGGTGCGAGAGAGACAACTGTCAGTTTATCGAACCTTGTATTATTGAATCATGGGGCATATATTTCTGTTGCAAACCTGGGTTGCCTTGTGCTCTTTTTTCACAAAAAACTTTAGAAAACCGTAGTAAAAAGCGTAGCAAATTTCTTAAGAACTGCGTACTGCCTTAAGGAAATTTGACTCAAGAAAATTTCTTAGCCATTTCTTGTACGTCATTTTATATGGAGTTTTTGCTTTTCTTGAGAACTGCATACAGGCCTATAAGGCTGGTATGCAGCTCTCAAGAAATACGTCAAGAAAAATTTGCCATTATTTCGTGTGTGTGTCCAAGGAATTTTGACATTTTCGATACTTCACAGCCTGTTGCCTTGTGCTCTTTTTTCACAAAAAACTTTAGAAAACCGTAGTAAAAAGCGTTCAAATTTCTTAAGAACTGCGTACTGCCTGAAGCCCTGTATGCAGCTCTCAAGAAAATGCTCAAGAAAAATTGCCATTATTTCGCGTGTGTGTCCAAGGAAATTTGACATTTTTGATACTTCACAGCCAGTTGCCTCACTCTTTCCTCAAGAAATAATGGAACGGGCATATGTTTCTGTTGCAAACCTGGGTTGCCTTTTGCTCTTTTTTCACAAAATCTTTAGAAAACCGTAGTAGAAAGCGTAGTAAATTTCTTAAGAACTGCGTACTGCCTTAAGGAAATTTGACTCAAGAAAATTTCTTAGCCATTTCTTGTACGTCATTTTATATGGAGTTTTTGCTTTTCTTGAGAACTGCATACAGGCCTATAAGGCTGGTATGCAGCTCTCAAGAAATCCGTCAAGAAAAATTTGCCATTATTTCGTGTGTGTGTCCAAGGAATTTTGACATTTTCGATACTTCACAGCCTGTTGCCTCACTCTTTCCTCAAGAAATAATGGAACATGCATATATTTCTGTTTCAAACCTGAGTTGCCTTGTGCTCTTTTTTCACAAAAAAATTTAAAAAAACCGTAGTAAAAAGCGTAGCAAATTTCTTAAGAACTGCATACTGCCTGAAGCCCTGTATGCAGCTCTCAAGAAAAAATTGCCATTATTTCGCGTGTGTGTCCAAGGAATTTTGACATTTTTGATACTTCACAGCCAGTTGCCTCACTCTTTCCTCAAGAAATAATGGAACGGGCATATATTTCTGTTGCAAGCCTGGGTTGCCTTTTGCTCATTTTTCACAAAAAACTTTAGAAAACCGTAGTAAATTCCTTAAGAACTGCGTACTGCCTTAAGGAAATTTGACTCAAGAAAATTTCTTAGCCATTTCTTGTACGTCATTTTATATGGAGTTTTTGCTTTTCTTGAGGGCTGCATAGAGGCCTTGAAGGAAATTTGACTTAAGAAAATTTCTTAGCCATTTGTTGTACGTCATTTTGTATGGAATTTTAGCTTTTCTTGAGAACTGCATACAGGCCTATACACATTAAGCCATCGTTCGGACTTCGCTCCGATAGGAGTAGATTTGTTCCGTTTTGTCGACAAAAATTTGAAACCTAGTCCTCTACTTCGCTCAAGTGAAAATCTGCTCCGTTTTGTTGCATCAACAAATTTACTCTTCAAATAGAAAGGAGGTGGGGTTTTTAATAGCAAACTAAAAGTTATATTTTACCTTTTTATCGACACGATTGTTACATTGGTGAGCTACAGCAACTTTGCAAATACACTTGAATTCGTGAAAGTTCTGTAATTGCGTCGTTGCCCAACGATGTAACAATTGTCCCGGTAAAGAAAGAATGAAATAACTTTTTATTAATTTTAACCAAGGCATTTTAACTTTAATGATAATTGCTCGCTGGATTAAGGCGCCTTTACACGGGTCGATTTTCTAGTAGATTTTTGTCGTTCAACCAAAATCGACCCGTGTAAATGACATCTCAACCACTAGCAGGTCGATTTTCCAGTCTACAGATAAGGCCGCTTTAGCTCCTTATTTGTACAAGGATACGAGGAGAAATGAATTGTTTTTTATAAAGATAAGAAATGCACATCTACTACGAATACTTGATATTTACTTCCATTTTTGTAGTCCGAACCCAGCAAAGAGCGCTCGGTGAAGGTCAGCTAGTGATCAAATTCGCCAACAGGGCTGCCAAACATACATGGCTATGAAGTGCCATATTGAGGATAAAAAAGCGCTAAAACGTGCCAAATAGAAAATTAAAAGTGCCAAAGAAGGTGTCATTCTCTTTAGTTCTTCCCATTAGCATTAAAATTAGACAAATTAAAACAAAAGCCCAATGTCAAAGTAAGATAAACCAGTTGTATACACTACAGAAATTAGAAAATTTTAGTTGAGAAAAAGAAGTACACGCAAAGGAGTTCACAAAAATGTATTTAAATTTGGCTTTTTTTCAAAAGTGCCATTTTGGCACTTTGTGCAAAATTGAAAAATTCAGTGCCATTTCAAGTAAAATAGTGCCAAAATGGCACGGTTTGAGCCAAGTTGGCAGCCCTTATCGCCAAGTTTTTTATTTAAAAAAGCACCAAATTACTGAAAATAGCGCAATTTCCGCCCAAAAAAAAAACACCAATTTTGTGTTGCTGTGTTTAATGGTATTTTCGCATATAAAGCTGTATGTTCAAGTATTTTAAGTAATCACACAATGAAACTTGTAAATATTTTCAACAATGCGCAGTTAATCAATTTAATAAATTTAATTTGCAAAATCTTTTTTTATTCGTAAAACAATCTCCAAAACTTGGTTTTTCTAGAATCTTTATTTTCATGCAATTGCTTACTTTTGTACAAATGCGCACACCCAGCAGAATATTCTATGGATTCCGTGATAGAGACTGTGTGAAAATATTGCGTTTAGATTATCTTGGAGCATATTATCCAGAGGAGAAGCTCGGCCAAACACTAACATATGTGTAAGTCAAATACAATGTTACCATAGAATCACGTTTTTATTATAAAATTGCCTTGAAAAGGGCACCAAAGAACAAAACAAGCGCTAAACTAAACAATTTTCGCCTTTTAATTCCCTAAACGCACTTAATTTCTTGCGAAAGGCACAAAGTTGGCAACAGTTATATCGATGTCAAATTTGCTCATATACAAGCATGGACAGAGAGTGAGCGCCTGCTTAAAGAGCGTAAACATCTCATGCAAATACATGCGAGAGCGTAACAAAGCGAACGCAAATTCATTCAAACGTAATTGGTACACTAACACAATCACGCTTTCAGCTCGCGTTTACTTGGGGTCAGCGTTGCCGTTTTGGTCCAATTGGACCAAAATTGGTAGGCTCATTATCCTTTGGTAGTTTGGTTGGTAGGATGAAGCTTTTGGTAGGCAAAAGTGAAATTGCACCAAATTGAGAAATACAATTTGTTTGCTTAAGATTGCATACTGCCAGTGCTATATACTATTTATAGTAATTTTAAAAATATCTATGAATGGTAACCCTGTATTCATAGCAAGCAAAGGAAATAATGACAAGAGAAAGAGTGAAAGAAAGATGTTAAATGTCAAAAACTTGGCATTTGCGCACATTTCTTCAATTGAATTCAACAAACAAGCGAAAAGTTTAGTGATGGACAAGTAAGTTAATTTTGCTTTAAATTTGTAACTTTTTAATCGTTGTTTATTTGCAGGTATATCTGTAAAGCCTCTAAAGCGTCCGAAGTAAGTGTAACGATGACTTGTTCAGGTAAAAAATTGTGACTAATTATGCATGTACATATGTGTCAATTAACACATACTGAAAATTCTCATAGTGATGAAAACTCGCCTGCGCCTTCAAAGCGAAAATTCCGTAGTGAATGGCTGCAATATTTTGACTGGCTTGAAGAGAAGGAAGGTTGTGCATTTTGTATTGTATGTTTTAAAACAATTTTAAATCACCGCACTCATCTGAATAACCACCAGCGCACCAATAATCACATTCAAGCATACAAGGCCGGAAAAAACCAAATCAGCATGTCTAAGTTTGTTAATTCAAACAAGGAAAAGGTAAATCAGCAGGTTTGGCACGCAGAGTACACGCTAGTGATGTTTTGTATTACACATAATCTGCCTTCTTGCTTATGGACTTCCTGCCCAGTTTATTAGCAGAATGTTGTCCAGATTCTGATATCGCTAAACTATTAAAATGTGGAAGAACAAAGTCGACTCAAATCGCTGAGCTGATAGGAAATCATGCAAGTGAGAAAACAATAGCTAATTTGCGAGCTAGAAGATTTTCGGTAATAGTTGATGAAACAACCGACGTATCAGTGAAGAAGTGTTTGGTGCTTGTTGCAAGGTACGTCGACAACGCCCGCGTAGTTCATGACCGCTTTCTTGCATTGATAGAGCTTGGGAAAGCAGATGCGATATCAATTTTTACTGTTATAAAAACTTCTTTAATTCTAAAAATGTTCCGTTAAAAAATCTGATCGGACTAGCTACAGATGGTGCGAGTGTAATGGCAGGTAACATCGGAGGACTGAAGGCATTGTTGAAAACGGAGACTGATGTTTTTCACATAACATGCACATGCCACTCACTACATTTGTGTTGCAGTTACGCTTGCAAAAAACTACCGAGCAGTATTGAAGTTTTATGTCGAAACATTTATTCTTTTTTTTCGCACAGCCCTAAGCGGATCTACGAATTTAGAGAATTTCAAGATTATTGTTCAGTGAAACCACATAAAATTCTCGGTATATGTCAAACAAGATGGCTTTCTTTAGAAGCTGTAATTTGTAGACTTATTGAACAATGGGAAAGTCTGAGGTTATATTTTATTTCAAATTTTCTCGAAGTCAACGGAATTCGATCCGCAGAGCTAGCAAACGCAATGAACTCAAAACTTAAAGCATACCTTTTATTTTTGTCCTATATACTCCCCATCATTAATAATTTGGATAAGGAATTTCAGTCCGATAGTTGTCGATTGCCATACTTATACTCTAATATTAAATCTAATTTCCTTCTGATTTTAAGTAATTTACTTGACCAAAAAAAGTTTAACGATGTATGTATAAATTATAGAGACAAAAGTAATCATATAAACGTATTAAAAATTTTTATTGGAACAAGCTCTGAGGAATTTGTTCAAAGTAACTTAAGCGTTACTGAAATAATTGAGATAAAAACCAACATTCTTGAGTTCTACATTGAACTTTTGGACCAAATCAAAGCGAGATTTGATTTTGGAAGGGAAGATTTGCAGCTTCTAAAAATTATAACACCAGGTAATGTTCTTTTGGAAGAAAATGTAGAAATATTACCATTAATTTTAAAATTTAAAAATTTAGTGGACTGCGATCCCGATAAAGTGATAACTCAATGGAAGTTACTTAGGTCGAGTGATAATAATTTTAAAAAAGATATGGATATCACTTCATTTTGGAGTACTGTTAGTAACATTAAAAATGGTTTGAATGCGTGTTGTTTTATTGATTTAACAAATTTTGTGTTTAATTTAATGACACTTCCATACAGTTCTGCGGGTGCTGAACGAAAATTTTCTGAATTTGCGCTTGTAAAAACCAAACTCAGAAATAAACTAAACATCAGGACAATATATAGTATTATGCACTGTAAAGAACTAGTACAAAAGGCTGATGCACATTACGTGTGGTCAGCAAAAAGAGATCTCAAAGATGTATGATTTTTCTACAAACATTTTGTATACAATTAGGGGATATAAATACTTTTTTTGATACAATATAGGATATAAAAACCGTTTGTTTTTAAACGCATAAAATGCTTGAAATTGTCTTGTCGAAGAAAAAAAAACGTTTGAATGAAATGAATTGATCTCAAAGATATACATATATACTCGGTACGTTTTTTTACAAACGTTTTGTGTATAATATTTTTAACACTTAGGTTGTTCACGCTTGGTTACCAGGTTACCTGGTTAAAAATTATTATTCTGTAGTGTATTTTATTGTTGTAAACTGAATAAAAAATATAACCACATAACCAGATAACCTGATAACCAAGCAAGTGTGAACAACCTAACTTTTATTTAAGCGCATAAAATGTCTGAATTTGTTGTTTTATACATCAAAATGTTTGATATGAATTGAATTAATATCAAAACTATATACCATGTTTATAAATGTTTTTATACGATACGTTAATTAATTTATTGAAACGCCCGAATTTATTTCATGTAAACTTCAAGTATTGCTTGAATGGATAACAAACTGAAGCACTTTAAACCATATTATTTGGTATTTTAATTTATACCTACTGTTAATCTGCAAAACCCGTAAATTTAATAAAATCTCGTTTTAATGATAAAAAATTTTTTGGTAGTTTGCAAACTGATTTAGTAGGCTTTTTGGTACCTGAAAATATTCTCAAGTGGCAACGCTGCTTGGGGTAGTGATCACATCCACTCATATACACTCCTCGTCATTCGAATTGCACACCCTTTCAATTCTTAGTATTTACAGTTTTCCGTTTGTTTATTTAATATAATTTTTTTGTAAAAATATCGTCACTACATACGAATAAAGGCGCGCTGGTGTTTTGACGGTGAAAAAAAGCGTTTAAAAAAATTTTGCAAAAAAAGATGCTTATAAAAAACTTTGGCGAAGTATGTTAAGAGTGTTTGACGCTGAAATTTTTTTATGCGTCTTTTTTCGCCGTCAACTTTTGAGCTCGCGCCTTTATTCGTGTCTAGTGACGATATAGCATATTCTACGGGTAAATGCAATTTTAAAATTTTTTACAAACTATATTCAACAATTTATATTGAGTTCGAGGCCATTTTTTAAATGAAAATTTATTGTGGAAAAACAACAATAATTTTTACAAACTAAAACTTAAAAGAAAGTTTATTTTCCGTTTCTTGGGCAGCATTTTATATGATTTCTTCGTTTTTCTCGAGAGCTGAAAACAGTTCTTAAAAAAGGACAACATAGGAGTGTGCCATCCTAATGACCTGCAGTGAATAAGTTAATAATATTTTTACAAAAATTTCTGATATGCAGTTTTGTAGCTCATTCAATTATAGTGTAATTAAGTGCAGTTTGAAGTGACTCTAAAACAGCCCCGATTTTTCAAATTCATTTATTTTTTATTGACAGTGCTGCGCATTTTATTTCATATAAAAGTTTTGTCGAGCATACTTTGTATGAGAGAAAATGCGCAGCACTATCACCAAAAAAATTGTCAAAAATCACCGCTATTTTACAGACACTTGAAACTTGCACTTTATTGTACCCCTTTGTTGACATTTTTTTTAACTCTGTATAAAGTTTTGAAATCGGATGTAACGAATATTAAATAAACAAAATTAAAGGTGTAAATACTAAAGATTAAAAAGTTGAGCTATTCAAATGACGAGGAGTGTATGTGGCGTACGTTTGGGAGAGTGAGCCTTTTTACTCCAGAATGCGTGTGCAGTGGCTCTCAATGCTATACGTGTATTAGTAAGATTTGTTGCCCCCTTCCCGTTTGCCCATGATTTTCCCCTGACCAAGCCCGCGAAATGGGCTCGCTTGCCCGTACGGGCAAAAGAGCCCATGCGGGCAAAAGTGCCCATGTCTGGTTTAGAGCAGTGCCCGCCAAAAAGAGAAAAGTCTTAAAATGAGAATGTATTAGTTATGAAACAAAAAATGAGAATGTGTTGGTGGTAATGCACGGAAAAAAAATTCTGTGTTGTATTACTTATTATAAAAACTTTGGTATGTTTTTTTGCCGTTTTTTCATTGTGCGCTATTTTTTTTAGATCTAAACAACATAGCAACATATAATGAAAGTTAACGGCCCTAAGAAAGGAAAAAGTTGGTAAAATTTTTTATTATTGTACAAAATTATTATTATATTGTTATAATTTAAGTGTGGATTTCGGAGCAAAAAAGATAACGTGCTTCGAGCACTCTGAATATTAAAAGAAAATTTCGTTGGTTTCAAGTAGAAATAAAATAAAAATATATATATCTAACAAGGAATGAAACCGATTCAAAATAACGTTCCGGTTTGGGTTTCGGTTTTGCCAAGTGTTTCGGTTTCGATTTTGGTTTCGTTCTTCAAAATTTATTTCGGTTTTGGTTTCGGTTTCGTTCCGGTTTCGGTTTTTCAGAGAAATTTTGTTGATATTATTTAAATCACAATGTCTTAAAGGTTGAGGAACGAAAATTGAAAATTACAGTTCACTGATAATATCAACACTAGGTTCTTTCCCTAACAATCCGGACCGGATTTGGTAATTAGAGAATAAGAGAAACATTTTTTTTTTCAAAAATGGAACAAAGTCCAGAAGTACGGGAACGCAAAAACCACATTTCGTGCCCACAAGTCGAGAAACAGCTGATTCACGTTGTTCTTGTTTTTTTTCACTTATACCATGTTCTGACCGACATCGGAAACATGTTTTCGTTGCTAAAACTGGTTTTCGACCTAAAACTTGTGTTTTCGTCCATGTAAAATCTGTCAAACGAAAACCAGTTTTCGCTGAAAACTACACAGATACACAGCAACAACGTCATCACCAGATTCACTTAAATGTTTCCTTTTTGCTGTAAAACTAAAGGTGTATGAAAACTAAAATATAATTGTTATTTTCGTCATATATTTACTACATAATAATGAAACCCCTTCATTTCTGTGTCCTTTACAACTATACACGTGAAAATGAAAATCAAAATGACTTCTTCCAAATAACCGATGCCAGATCGGAGATTTAATTTATTAGGCACCATTTTAGTAGCTTTTTGCGAAAAGTTACCTTGACATACTTATTTACTACTTAACAAGAATTTTAGCAAAATATTGCTGATTTTGGTTAAATAAATCATTTATTTCAAAGAAATTTTGATTTATTATTTTTGTAAATTTCTGGAAACCGATTGAAACCTGTGATTGAAATGGTTTCGGTATCGTTTCGGTTTTGAAAAACGAAACGGTTTTAAACGGTTACGGTTTCGGTTTGGGTTTCGGTTTCATTCCTTGATATCTAATATATATTTATTTTAAAATTAGGTTAAACTTGACATTTAAAAACAATTTAAACTAACGATTAAACCAAAAGATAAATAACAAAACATATTGTATGTTTTAATTGAGGACTAGTCTGGTATTAACAAAAAAAATACATAATTCACAAAATTCTTTTAATATGAAGAAAAAGCACGACTTGGTACCATATACATACCTATTTCTAGGGGTGTATGTACGACAAATTGTTTTATAAAATTTTTGAATGAATATTCATTCATTCTGCTCAGTGTACCTACTTTATTCAACAATAATGCGTCATCAACCTGATTCGGCTATTGTTTGCATGCAACTAAATAATAGAGTTGTCAAACTATCGATAGCACTATCGATAGTTTAAATTTTTTAGACTGTCAATACTCATTGATAGTTTTTTCTTATACTATCAAAAATATAGATAGTTTAGTAGGACTATCGATCATCTCTCCCAATTTTTTTGAAATTATACATACATATGTTAATCGTAAATCCTGTTTAGTTTGTATAACTTGTGTTTGTTTTTGAACTTTCTAAAAGGGTTTTGGCTAAGCAGTTACTTTATTTTGAATGATTATAACTTTTATAAGATAATACTTATTTCACTATGATCCTGTAAAAACAAAGCAACCTAACTAGCGCTATCGATAGTACTATCGATAGTTTTGTTTTTTTGAGACTATCGTGAATATTGATAGTTTTTCTGAAAACTATCAAAACTATCGATGGTGTGACTATCGATAGTTTGACACCTCTACTAAATAAAATTTGTTGCTCTTCTACTCTTTCGGTTGACGTTCGGATTGTGTACGTGTAAGAAGCCGATTGTGTACATGTGAAAGGCCGAATATAAGGTTCATTCCTTATCTTTTTGGACTAAAATCTGAAAAGTGTCAAAATGCCAGAGCGTAAGCAAAATGCGCTCACTAAAAGAGAATAACAGGAAAAGTAAAGGAACGCAAAAAACCAAATTTTTAGTCCAAAGAATGGCAACAACAAAACTAACGTCAAATAAGAACAGAAATGTATGTACAAAACACATTCACACAAGCACAAGCACAATAAACACTTGCTATATCAATTATTTTTTGCCTCCTTCCAATTTCAATTCATTTCTTTTCCTTTTTAGATTATTCTCACTTTTTGCGTATTCTTTAATTTCCGTTAATTTAAATTCAGTTGAGTTTGACACTTTTCAGGATTTTGCCAGAAAAACTTCTTCTGACTAAATCTGACTACTTCGGACTGATGAGAGTCGCTCTCACTGACTTTTGCTCTCTCATTTTTGCTGTCATTTCCGAGTTAAGGAACGCTTTTTGGACTAAATCTGACTACTTCGGACTTTTTCTGACTATTTATGGGAGATAAGGAACGCTCCTATAGTTCGCTTCCCAGGAAAGTGTTTGGCGGGCACTGGTTTAGAGCATAATAAACCATATTTTTGCTATTACCAATCAAAATTCTAAAAAAGCGGATTTTCGGCCCACGCTAATGTACATATATAGATAATTAAATAAGTACATACATGTTCGTGCTTATATACGTACAATAAATGAAAAGTTATGCGTTATTCAGTATTACTTGAATCATGAATGAAAATTTATTCTTCATTCGAAATTACTTGAATGGTGAATAAAGATTTATTCGTCATTCTAAATTACTTGAGTGATGAATACAAATTTATTCGTTATTTGAAATTATTTGAATAATGAATAAAAATTTATACATCATTCGAAAGTGCTTGAATGAAGAATACAAATTTATTCGTTATTGGAAATTGTTGGAATGGTGAATGAAAACGTATTTTTTGATTCAATTATTCATTTTCCTGATAACGCCCATCCCTCCGAGGGAGTTAGCAAGTGCTTAAAGAGCACAAACATTAGCTGTCGGAGTTGAAGAGATAACGGTACGTTAACAAATATATGTACATACTAGGAATGGTAATCCCGGGATTTTCGGGATTTGTACTTTGCACTGATGTTAATAATAGAAACTCCTTTTCTTGACCAGTATTGGCCATATTTCTTTTTTTTATTTAATAATTAATATTTTTTTTTGTAAATGTCTAGATCATTGTACATACATATAACACCACGCGATAGTAAATTTCAAACGCAAATATCAATATATTCGCGAAACCATGAGCCAAGTATAGTAAAATTGCGTTATTAGTTTTTCACTCTGACGTCAGTAATTGAAAATTGATTTAAAAAATTTAGAGAAATGTGCTTAGAGAAGAAGTATGGGTATAAAATTAATGAGGAAATTCTGTAGAATTTAAAAGTATTCAAGTTTCTAGTGCAGAAGGGCTGGTAAATATTGAAAATGTCATTTTAAAATTTTATCCCTGAAATTTCGCAATATTTGTTCGAATTTTGTTTTTCTAACTTAGCCAGCTTAAAAATTATCTATTCGTCCTGGTGAATCCAAAAGATTTAAATTTTTTAAATTCTAAAGAAATTTTCTATTGTATTTTTTACCCATATATTTATTCAACATTGCATTGAATCTTTTAATAAGTTTTGAAATTAATCATATCATTCAAATTATAAAGTCCTTCAAAATAAATCCTGCGGTCAGATAGAAAAAATAAAAACGCCACTTTAAATAAAAAAGTAGGTTTCAAACCATGGTACAATAATTACAGGTCTTGTCTTCCTAGAGAGTTTTGCTTCACATTGAAATTCGGGGTCCCTTATTTTAATATTGACGCAGTTCAATGTTGATTCTTTTACTTTTATTTTTCTTTGCTTTTTGTTTTCGTCCAATTAAATTTTTATAATTTTTCAAAACAAAAGAAAAAACGTTTGAAATTAAGTGAGCCATACAAATTTTGAATTTATTTACAAGCAAATGTTTTTTTTGGCTTTTGCAAATTGATTAAGTTCTCTGTAAGATGGTTTGTTCAAAAAATACGTGAACATATATGGTATATGGGGTATGGAAAAAGGGATATTTCCAGCAGTAAACGTTTTAGTGAGGGCAACAATGATATTTTTTAAATAAGGCAAATCGGAATATGCGTTCTCTGGGAAGACAATACCTGTAATTATTGTACCATGGTTTCAAACCCATTTATTTATTATTTATTTCATGGTAGGAGAGCTTCTCAAACAATATAGAAGCAATTTTTTCGATTCAAGTTGTTGAAATATAATGAATATCTAAATCCCGGGAGTAATCCCGGGATCTCGGGATTGTGACAACGCCACCCCGAAAATCCCGGGATCGGAAAAAGCCGAAAAATTAACATCCCTAGTACATACATATGCGCTTGCAGAAGAGACAGCGTTTAATTCTTCGTCATGTGACGCCATGCGCGAGAGAGATAATTTTTGCGTCGCTGATCAGGACTGTCAATTTGAATGAAAGCGTGCCATTGTTGTGTTCGACCGAACGTGCGATTTCGTTTCGCATGTTCGTGTAAATGTTGGGCTTCTCCGAAAAAATAGACCGAAGATTTTGACGAAGTAGAAAATTTTAGCTTTGCGAAACGCGCACATATTGACCTCTTTTGGAATTCAATAATTTATTTTTTATTATTGTAAGAATACTGTACAGTAATTAATTAAAATTTTTACAGGCATTCTTATTTGTTTCGATATATACTCATTGAGTGAAAGCGAAGTATATATAGCTTTAAATAAACTACCAAAAAAGATCACAGATGAGAATGGAAATACCTTTCACCTTACTGCAATGGTGGCATATGAAGGTAAAGAAATTCAGCACTCGCCTGAGGACATGGGCCATTATATGGAAATTTGCTTCAGAGGCGGAAATTGGACTCAATATGACGATATGATAGAAAAGCAAAGTAAACTAAAAAACACAGTGCCTATTAAACCAAAATTAATATTTTATGTTAAAGTAAAATAGAGCACAAAAAAATAAAAATAAAAACAAATGAGTTAGAACAGAAACTCCAATTTCGTTACAAAGGGCTAATTAGACTTCTGCGTAAAATATTTAGTAGAGTGTTCTTTTACATACTTAATTCACGGTGAGCTTCAACAAGTTATTATCAAAATTCAAAACTACCACGAAATTCTTTCAAGGTTGTATTCTAGGAGAAAATAGAAGATATTCCGAACCAGAATAAAAAACATCCATCGAGCCCTCTTTGAGAAATTTTATTTTTTCTTAAAAGTTGCTTTATTTATTTCTTGAAAAATTTTCATATAAAGTTAATTATGTATGTATGTATGTAATATGCTGCCTCGAAAAAATTGCACCAGTAATATCGTAATGAGAAGATCGTTAAATATACGGGAAAGTACCCATCATCAATTTTATGACGCTCGAACGATTGACACCCTCTATCTATAAGTTGAAAATTGTATGAAAAAGTTAAAAAACCTTTTTACAAAAATTAAAATGGCATCTCGGCTTTCAATTTACAGGTGGGAGTTTCAAACTTCAACGATCGTTATCAATTTTTCGTGGGTACCCTTTAACCACTATTGTTTTTTTCGAAGCAGCTTAGTACATATAAAAACTCCTCAAATTGAAATTACCTTTGAAAAACTTTTATTTTAAAAACTTGGATTTGGTTTAATTCTGTATTTATCCCACTGATTGGACTGATTCCATGGCTTGCTCTGAATAGTACCCTAACCCAACTCCCCGCAAACCATTTTCAGAGTATTCTGAGTTGTAGAGCAATTTCAAAGGATTCGTAAGCATCTCATCCGAATTTTTGCCGAATTTTCTGCAACTTTTACGAAATTTCGGAAGAAAATCGGTAAATCAATGAAAATAACGCTACTATGTGAAGAGTTTCTTGCAGAATTTTTTCAGAATTTTCTTTTATTTTTTGTACAGAAATTTTTTTGTGAGTTCGTGTAATATAATTTTCTTTGAACATTCAAAGAAATGAGATACTCTTAAAGATTTCGTTAAAACTTAGGGAACTTTGGTTTGCATTTTTACCTTGCACTAAAATCTTCAATATGGAAAAATACTGCGTGAACTTTTGGAGTGATAGGTATGGAAAGATCTTCGTAACTTTGAAGTTATAAATGCAGTTGATTTAATTATCTTTCAAATCATTAGTGAAATATGCTTCAACTACTGCATGGAATTCTTTAAAAGTTTTTACATATGTCAAGCACTCCAACTGACACACATTTCTTAATACCTCGATATTTTCTAATAATTTCTTACAGCAATTCCCATCAAATCCTGAGCAGCCCCGAAAAATCGTTCGCTGAACATAGCACTTCTCAACACACATTAAACCAATATTTTCAAACTTGTTTAACATATCTATACATATAATAAAATTGTACATATAATAAAATTGTAACAGGTCGATGTCTGTACATTATAGATATTAAAGAAAAATTAATGCGGGGGGTCTTTATTAGAGCACCAGAAGCCAAATCAACCATTTTTAGAATTTTCGTCTGTCTGTCTGTCTGTATGTTCGTTCGCGCATCACTCGAAAACGAATGCATGGATTTGAATGCCGTTTTCACCGATGTATTGCTAGAGGTCTCACTTAAAATATAGGAAGAAAAAAATTAGAGAGTTGCCACCTGTTTGAAAATTGGAGTTTAAGAAAATTGATAAGAAAAAATGAATATTGCAATATGGGCGTCAAAAGAACGAGGCTGAAGAAAGCTTACAGCCAAAAATATTTTTTAGAGTTGCCACCTCTTTGAAAATTTACATTTAATTTAATTTATGAGATAAATTGAATATTACAATATGGGTATCAGACTGAAGGAGTTTAGGAAATTTTATAGCCGAAAATAGTTTTAGGGAGCGCTGCCACCAGTTTGAAAAATTTTATTGTATTAAATTGATAAAATAAATGAAATCTATATCTACATCTAGATATCTATACATATAATAAAATTTTAACAGGTCGATGTCTGTACATTATAGATATTAAAGAAAAATTAATGTGGGAGGCCTTTATTAGAGCACCAGAAGCCAAATCAACCACTTTTAGAATTTTTGTCTGTCGGTCTGTATGTTTGTTCGCGCATCACTCGAAAACGAATGCATGGATTTGAATGCCGTTTTCACCGATGTATTGGTAGAGGTCTAACTTAAAATTAGGAGGAAAAAAATTTGAGAGTTGCCACCTGTTTGAAAATTGGAGTTTAAGTAAATTGATAAGAAAAAATGAATATTACAATATGGGCGTCAAAATAACGGGGCTGAAGAAGGCTTACAGCCAGAAATATTTTTTAGAGTTGCCACCTCTTTGAAAATTTACATTTAATTAAATTTATGAGATAAATTGAATATTGCAATATGGGTATCAAGCTGAAGGGGTTTAGGAAATTATATTGCCGAAAATAGTTTTAGGGAGGGCTGCCACCTATTTGAAAAATTTTATTGTATTAAATTGATCAAATAAATGAAATCTATATCTACATCTAGATATCTATACATATAATAAAATTGTAACAGGTCTGTACATTATAGATATTAGAGAAAAATTAATGTGGGAGGTCTTTATTAGAGCACCAGAAGCCAAATCAACCACTTTTAGAATTTCTGTCTGTCTGTCTGTCTGTATGTTTGTTGGCGCATCACTCGAAAACGAATGCATGGATTTGAATGCAGTTTTCACCGATGTATTGCTAGAGGTCTCACTTAAAATATAGGAAGGAAAAAGTTAGAGAGTTGCCACCTGTTTGAAAATTGGAGTT
>NW_023458555.1:109627090-109628352 GCF_013731165.1 Rhagoletis pomonella | reverse complement strand
AACAGCA
The DNA here is from genome assembly GCF_013731165.1 of Rhagoletis pomonella. Classification (NCBI taxonomy): domain Eukaryota; kingdom Metazoa; phylum Arthropoda; class Insecta; order Diptera; family Tephritidae; genus Rhagoletis; species Rhagoletis pomonella. Next base: position 109,628,345 of record NW_023458555.1, on the reverse strand, counting down.
TCACCTCCTACACACTGCGCACCGCAATTACCACACAAAGACATCGTAAGAAAACTGATAACGACAGAGCTAAGTAAAAGCACGTCCGCACTCGTCAACGATTAGCGTGTAGGTTCCCAAATTCTCAATAAACCGTATATACACCACCTTCCGATAGGGCTTATAGTTTCTGACAAATTAATTAATCATTCCAGACTTTTTTTATTTTTCAATGAAAAACTGAAAAAAATCAAACCTTAACAGAAGAAAAATTAAAAAAATAATAATTTCTGTGCCAAATTTTTGCATTTGTACTAAAGCCTGTTCTGTTACAAAAAAAACACGAGTAACTGATGACGAAAATCGATGGATAAATACGAAATAATGAGGGGTCAAATGAAAATCCGCAAAGATTTTTTTGTATGAAATACGAGTAGTATAGCGTGTTACTCGGGTGTACGTAGCGTATGAGTAACTTCCTTTCCTTCTCATTTTTCATACAAAAATCTTTGGGCATTTTCATTTGAACACTCATTATTTCGTATTTATCCATAGATTTTCTTCATCAGTAACTTGATTTTTTTTTTGTAACAGAACTGGCTTTAGTAAAAGTGCCAAAGTTTGGTACAGAACCCGTTATTTTTTTAATTTTTCTTCTGTTAAAGTTTGATTTTTTTAATTTTTTCATAAAAAAATAAAAAAAGCTGGAATGATTAATTAATTTGTCAGAAACAAAAGCCCTATCGGAAAATGATGTATACACGGTTTATGGAGAATTTCATTGGCTTTCATTGGCCGTATTTTATATAAAGATTTTTACATTGGTTCGTAAGATATACCTGATTAAAAGGAACCAATATTTGCTTTAAGCTGTATAACGGTAAAGTGCAAATATATCGAAAACGTATCCATAGAACAAAAAATTAACTCCATTTTCGGAATCACCGAGCAATTTTACATAGGAATTATATAGTGGCATCCATAGAACATTTTTGCTGTAAACCAGTGTTATTAATTGCATTTAAGTTAATGGACATGCCTACATTTCATATTTGGTATAAAACGAAATTCTGAACTGTAATTTTGAAAGTAAACGTGATTGTGAATGGTAATATTAGTGTTGAGCGTTGTGGTGATTGTGATTTTTTTTTAACACCGGTGGGTGAAATATCCCTCATCCCTATTTATTTTGAAGAAATCTTTGGAAATGCAGTTTACCTAATGACGATCCTGCAGAAAATTAAGTAGTTGAATAATTCGGGGGTTGAAAGTAAAA
>NW_023458555.1:109625827-109626990 GCF_013731165.1 Rhagoletis pomonella | reverse complement strand
ACAGAACCTGTTATTTTTTAAATTTTTATTCTGTTAAAGTTTGATTTTTTTCATTTTTTCATAAAAAAATAAAAAAGCTGGAAAGATTAATTAATTTGTCAGAAACAAAAGCCCTATCGGAAAGTGATGTATACACGGTTTATGGAGAATTTCATTGGCTTTCATTGGCCGTATTTTATATTAAGATTTTTACATTGGTTCGTAAGATATACGTGATTAAAAGGAACCAATATTTGCTTTAAGCTGAATAACGGTAAATTGCAAATATATCGAAAACGTATCCATAGAAAAAAAAAATTAACTCCATTTTCGTAATCACCGAGCAATTCTACATAGGAATTTTATAGTGTAAACCAGTGTTATTAATGCCTTTGCATTTAAGTTAATGGACATGCCTACATTTCATATTTGGTACAAAACGAAATTCTGAATTGTAATTTTGAAAGTAAACGTGATTGTGAATGGTAATATTAGTGTTGAGCGTTGTGTTGATTGTGATTTTTTTTAACACCGGTGGGTGAAATATCCCTCATCCCTATCTATTTTGAAAAAATCTTTGGAAATGCAGTTTACCTAATGACGATCCTGCAGAAAATTAAGTAGTTGAATAATTCGGGGGTTGAAAGTAAATAATTTTACATAAATTTCATGCGTTGAAACTAAAAATTTCTATTGTGGACTTTCATTTTAGTGTTACTGATCTCATTTTATGTGATTTATTTTCCATAATATAAACTGATCTATCTTCTGTAGTAATTTTTTGTCGCTATTTTTTTCATATTTTAATATACATCCCGCGACAAAATTATACGGTTACCCGGGTTGGGTTATTTTTTTTATACCTTTTCTAATTAATTTTACTTTATTTTTTTATAAAAGTATAGGTCATTGTCTAACGAAACGAGATAAATCACAAATTCAAAGATTGAAAAAAATCAACAAATTTTCATCAATACTTTTTATTCAGAATTTGTAGAAATTTTTTAGGTAAGCATTTTTGTATGTCATTCGTTCATTAAAAGCGGCAAGTTTAAAATGTCTAGAAAATACAATTGATTTTTGGCTTTTTTTGTTGATGGTGTTGCGCCCCTTCTTCCATATAAGGAATCTTGGAGTTTTATTTTATATGGAAGAAAATGCACAACACCGTTGTTGATTTTTTT
>NW_023458555.1:109624206-109625727 GCF_013731165.1 Rhagoletis pomonella | reverse complement strand
TGAATGTCATCCATTCATTAAAAGCGGCAAGTTTAAAATGTCTAGAAAATACAATTGATTTTTGGCTTTTTTTGTTGATGGTGTTGCGCACCTTCTTCCATATAAGGAATCTTGGCATTTTATTTTATATGGAAGAAAATGCACAACACCGTTGTTGATTTTTTTTTTCAATGAGCTACACTTTCATAAAAAAATATTAAAATTAATTTGAAAAAATTAAATATATAACTCAAACTGGGTGACCGTAGAATTTTATCTCGTACTTTAAAAAATGTGGAATATAATTTAAGAATTTATTTGTGTATACTTGAGTTAAAATGTAAACTTAATGAAACTTAGTTTAACTTAGTGGGACTTTCTGACAAAACTGGCTATGACTTTATGGGCTAGTTGGAGAGACCTCAAGGATAAGTTACGCTAAATTAAGTTTACACCAACTGAAGCTGTACAATGAACTGAAAGATAAACTCACTGTAATAGACAAAAAAATGGTGTATGTTTGGTTGAAGGAAAAAGGGAGGTAATGTATTGACGGAAATGGTTTAAAGTACAATTAAGCTCAAAAAGTTACAGTTTTTGTCGTTAAGTTAGTACAATTTAATAATCTCAAATATCAACACTGGTATGTAGTACAAACGAAGACAAATCTAATCACCTCCAGCCAAGGCGAATTATACAAGGCGGTGTTAACAGAACATAAACAAAAATTACAATAAAGCTCACACTATACAGTTCAATGCGAGCGTGGACATGAATTTTTTATTTTGACCAATATTTTCGTTATTAACTACTTCACATGTTGCAGTAGTTAATACATATATCAAAAGATAGAGAATTAAAATATCTATCAGAATTATAGATTTAAAAATAATTTAAAATGTATAATATGCATATTTTACAAGCTCACTCTCAACTGTGTGCGTACACAAAGCGACGCTGTACTCTCTGTTACTCTCAATCGGGTACAATTTGGCATTAATTAGTCGCAACTAGTCAATAATACCCGTATTGGAGATCAATTAGTCGATAACTGGAGATCAATTATTCCCCGACTCCTCTTTAACGGGCGCTATTAACGATTTAATGACATGTACGCACTTAGTCAATGAAATTTCATGTGCTTCATTGGCATAGGGAGAGAGTATTCGCTCAACAAAACTGAGAACTCCGGTTCGAATCGCAGCTGGTGCAAATTTTTATTATTTAAAAGTGACTAGTCGCTTTTTATGCCCGTTCGGGTACAAAAGGAAACAATTAGTCTCTTCATAGGACATGCTCGACCAGAAGCGAAAAGTTCATTCCATATAAAAAATTTGCTTAAATAAATTTGCCGTTGCTCCCGTAGTCATCCCGGAGTAGTCGCATTTTTTGCAGGGAAGAATTACCACTAATGTATGTACATACGACAAACACATCATTTAGACATTTAGAAGTACCGCGGAGAAAATGTTATTGTTCTGCCAACACCACCTTGTATAAATTCGACTTGGCTCCAGTAACACTGCTCGTTGATATCAAGGC
>NW_023458555.1:109572601-109624106 GCF_013731165.1 Rhagoletis pomonella | reverse complement strand
AAAAAAAAACATTTACCGAAACCAAAAAATGTATTACAACCGACTTTTTGAATTAATACGATGGAAAAACACTACATATTTGTAGATACCCACGTTCTTCCTCCACCTCTAGGCAGAAAAAGAAATTAGGTGTTAACCAGCTTTCTACGATGACAAAAATATCATATTCCAAGTGGGAGCTTAATCTGGAACTACTTCAACTTTGGTTCTCATACCGCAAATATTATGGAAATACATTGTAAGCCTGCGGGGTGTTACCTACCACTCTCCTATTGCCTTCTTGATATTTATTAATATTGCTTAAGTTTTCACCGAATTTGGTTGTTGCAGAAACCGAAAAGGACGCACGGATACGTTTGTCGGCCAAAACTCAGCACTAAGCATCTTATCAAACCATAATTCAGGTACACCCAATTTGGAAGATATTCGCTTTAATGAGTCAATACTGGTATCTTTTTTTCAAAAGACTGTAACATGATAGCGACGTCTTCTCTATACCAGAATTCTTCACAACATAGTCGACAATATTAGGTGTGTACTCGTATTGAGAGGACAAAATTCTCCAGCAGCAAAAGTTCTGAGAATTTAGCAGCATTCGCTCTCAAAGAGACGAAATATCGACAGAAGTACGAGAACGCAAAATTTGCAAAAACTTGCAACCTTCGAAACAGCTGATCACTTGCACAGTTACCACTGGTGATAAATTTGGCAATTTATTTTCTGTTTAGTACATCTTCCCCCGATTTGGCATTGTATACAATTGAAGTTTTCGATAAGAAAAACCTTTTTAAAGTACAAATTAATTATATATAAGTTATTTTTCTCATATTTATTTGTGATATCACATGGTGACGCATTTAAAAACAAGAGTATCTCCTCCAAACACTTATCATTGATCCAAAAACAATGTAATAGATATAGCTACAGATGTAGCTTTAAAATTATAAATTTTTCATTTCAACAATCAAACTACCAAAACTGAAAACTTCAGCAAAACAACATTTCAGCATGCTGCATTTAAATGTATTTTGGTATATTTAAAAGAAAATTATGTTACAAACGAAAAAGGTCATACGGCAACCATAGTCAGAACACACTAAAGTAAACAAACTGGAGATTAATAGCAAATTAACGAAAAATAAACACAACAAACGTGCATATTAAATTTACTCACTTTTACGTTGTATAATAGCATTAGTAATAAAATTTGCAATAAATAACTCAAAAATGCCATATTTTCTTTTGTTTATTTACAAACATGTGTTTGTGATCAGCTGATTTTCTTACTTGCAAGTCTTAGCTGGGAAAAATTTTTCCAGCAGAAATTTGCAGCTCTCTTTCACATTTTGCTCTCTCAATTTCCCCTACTTTGCAAGTTTTTTGGGTTCGACAACGCAAAACCAGTAAAAGTTTTCTAAAATTTATATAGTTGGGCGTGAGAGTACACTCCTATTGTCAGAGGTAACAGAAGGCGAAAATGACGACAGATGTAGCCACTTAGTAGGGACGGCAACTTCAAGTTCTGAGTTGACACTAGAACCAACAACACGCAAATAACTTGATTTTACTTTCTTCTTTGCCACCTTTATCCCCTCCGAGTTAACGAAGGAGACCTGCGCATTGTTTACATCAACAACAGCACTAGCATCGTCAGCAGACGCAACTGAGCCGATAACATTAGATGTCGCAGAATTTACAAAAGTAACAGCTGCATTGTTTTCATCAACAACAGCATTAGCATCATCAGCAGACATAACAGAGCCGACAACATTAGATGGCACCAAATTTACAGAAGTAATAGCAGCAGTATTAAAGTCAGCATTAGTCTGCGGTCAAACACGGAAACTCGAGTTTCTTATTATCGGCGATTTCTCTTTTGGTGTTGCCCTTTGCATTCACACACAGAAACTCTTTTGTACGCAATTGTCGTTGTCAGCTGTGAATCGCCAACTTGAATTACTCAGACGAACGAGAGCACAAAGCGTGTTTCCCGAGTACGGGCGACTCGGTACCCGTCCCCTTTCCTCGTCGCTCTCTCCCCTACAAGCTTCGAGTTTCCGCAACAAAAGTTTTCGTGTCTGAACGTCGACTTAGAAGCCAAACTCTTAGCAGATTCAACAGGAGAAAGAGCGTCGTTAGATGCCGCACGCTTTGTCGGCGAAGTAGAAGAGCAGCCTACCTGGACGAAAGTCAAAATTTTATTTGTTTTTAAAATACTTTATGGTACTTGGAATACATTCCTGCAGCCCATTTAATTATAAATTGTATTTATTAAAGCAATAAACACATGGAAACAAAAGAAAGGGTAAGTCAACGCCGTGCTAATCACACTCACAAATATTTGCATAATTGGAAATTTACTTTATAAACCAAAAATTACACTTATTTCGATATAGGTTCAGAGGTCATATCGCAATTTATGTCCACATTAGTATAAGTAAATTTATACTGAAAATGCGTCGTTTTGATTAATAAGAAAAAAATATATTAAAGAGTAGGGAAAGTAATGACCGCTGAAGGCCGTTATAAAACCACTTGCATATTATTTTTTACACCTTCGTTAATGCAGAGGTTAAGTTCGATAACCATGTCTAACCAATTGGCTTAGATATTTACATTTTAGTGACGGTATGTCAAATCTGAAAATTCAAAAGTAATTATCAGGGAACGGATTTTTAGAACCTAAAAACCTATAAAAAAGGCAGAATAAAATAACGAAATAGGCTGGAAAAGGCACTAGAAATAGCAAAAAAGGCAAAAGAAGGCACTTAAAAAAACAAAAACTGAAAAATAACACTGGTTTACAGGAAAAATGTTCAAGTTACGCCACTATATATCTAATTCCTATATAGAAATGCTCGCTGATTCCGAAAATCGAATTAATTTTTTATTCTATGGATAATAATAATAATAATAATAATAATAATAATAATAATAATAATAATATGAGCAACACCTTCAACAAAGAAAAAATGCCAAAAATCAAAGAAAAGCCCTAAGTACTTCAAATTTTCACTTTATTTTACTAAAACTGAAGGTCTTTCTAAGAAACCTTATTAAAAACATCGAAATTTTTACGAAAGTTTGTTGAGCTTTTTCTAATATTCCACAAAGCATGAAAGTTGGATTTATAACGGGTTTTGTTTAAGAACAAACTTAACAAATTAAGATTAAATAATAACAAAATATATGTAAAGTCAAAACTTGAAAATAGGTGGGTGTCGCATAGTTATGGTGATGATTATTTTTTTTTTTAGGGAATTAGCTGTTCTATAAATTATTTAAAAACATACTAAGTCATTGCTATTGTGAACTGAAAATAAAAATATATAGCGAAATATACAATCATAAACAATCTTTAGATATCTAGTTTTCTATTAAACTTTTAACAAATTTGTAAGTATAATCTGTGAACAAAAAGTTTTCATATATGAAGGGTTACGATTTTTTAAATATTTCGTTTGCCATGTTGGATCTGTCATTTTGAATTTTAAGTAAATGATCCTAGATTCCTATTCAGCGACACAGAAAACCCCCAGATACCCAGATTCCTAGAAATCTGTCGATTTTTTTAAATTTACGTCCGCCATATTGGATCCGTCATTTTGAATTTTTGATTACTGGCTTAAGATTCGAGATCGGCGACCCAGAAAACACAGGGATACCCAGTTTCAAAGAAATTTACCGATTCTTTAAATTTTTCGTCTGCCATATTAGGTCCGCCATTCTGAATTTTTGGTAAATGACTTCAGATTCGTAATCAGCAACCCAGAAAACCCAGATACCCAGTTTCATAGAATTCTTCCGATTTGTTTGAATTTTCGTCCGCCATATTGGATCCGCCATTTTGAATTTTTGGTAAGTAACTTCAGATTCGTAATCAGCGACCTAAACTCCCCTAGATAAGAAGTTCTGTAAAAATCCATCAAAGAGTATTTGTTTAAATAGTTTTGTTTTGCTAGATTTGCGATCCGAACCACTGTGCAGCGTTGGCACTTTGGTACGGTCGTAGTAAATTTGCTACGACTTTTCAAAATTTGCAAATCACTATAACTTCAAAAAAGTGGTAAACAGGCCATGGCTTTAAGATCTAAATGCATACTCTTACTGCAAATTGTGCAATAAGCGTCTGACCAAAAACATCTGCAACATAAATAAGCACCAGCGGTCAAACTTTCGCATAATGGACAGAAAGATTCAGGCCCCTATTGCGAGTGTCGATTGGCACTATAATAGAAATTTGTCGATCGAGTCGATTATCATTTATTTTGCTATTGTGTAACTTGATCGATAAAAATTTGTCCTATTGTGAATGGTTGACTGAATTGTAAACAGCTGTTTGTTTGTTTACATTTACTTATTTACTGTTTCATTTATATCATTTTTAAAATAATTGATTTTATTTTAAAATTTAAAAAATATAAACACTTGAAATATGGTTTAGTGATGAGGAAGATGATCTGGAAGCTAACAGATTAGTACAGTTAGCTAAAGCAAGGAGGAAATTGCGAGATTCGTCGAATGCCTTGGAGTTCGAAGATGAAGTATATGTACATATGTGAATTTTATGAATAGTAGTTGCGTTCCAGATGCTTCACGGTTTGTAGGTTTTACAGGATTTTCAGGAAAAGCTGCTTTCGTCATTATACAACTTTATGGAAGGTGGCCACCTGGAGCAGCTTCCTGTAAAAGCCTGCAAATTGTGAAGAATCTGGAACGCAATAGTTTAAGAAATACGTTTCGGTTTAGTTGTTTGCACAATGCTGTTGGGTATTTGTGCCTAAACGCGTGACCCAATTTTAAAAGCTTTAACTTACACGTGTAGTGAAAGAATTCAACTTTAATTCAAAATAAAGATTTCAAATTTCCGAGCACTAGTTAATTAATAAATTATGCAGTTTTTTGTAGGCTTTGATGTTGGTCCTGCGCAAAAACACTGTGGATGGCGTAGCCGGAGTTATATGCACAAGAAATGTTGTATATCTTTCACAATAGAAGCCCTACTCTTTCCTCAAATTCCTTTGCCTATGTCCTCATTCTCCTACATCAGCTCGACCAACCACGCAAGTTGCCATGATATGAATCAATTGTCCATTAAATAGCACAAAACCAACTGGGCTTTTCAGGTGATATGATTAGGCATGGTCAAATCTATGTCTCTGTCAATTGTTTTAAATTTTAGGTTTTTGACCATTTTTGCTAATAAAGTTTGGGTACTGGTAACGTTACACAAAACACTGGCTACGTTACACGTACGGTTCGCTTGGGCAAGGTTTTACCAAAAGGCTTTGCTCATCCGTCTTTCCTAAGGATTCTTAATCTGTCATCATAAACAAATGTTTGAGCTAAAATTGGGATCTTCTATTGATGGATTAGAAAATATAACTCGATTATCCTTAAAAATTCTAACTAGGTCCAAAATCATCCTGCACTAAAATTTTTGACCGCATAATCTTTATTTAACATTATTGTAAAAACCACTTATGATTAATAGGGCTCGGAATCTCATGCACTAAAAAATCTGAAATATGCGCATATAATATGCAGCCAAAATTCAGAAATATGCGCAATAAACAAGTAAAATATACAATTAAAAATATGTTTCCAATATTTTTTTCCGGTACAAAAATAAAATTTGTTTGTAAAATAATGATTAAAATGGTTATAGAAGACTTCTTACTACACCAAAATGTTTTTAAACTTATCAGAAGTATATAATTAGCGCCCCTACAACCATTTTAACTGTTATTTTACATAAAAATGTTAAGATTAAGGTTTAACGACGATAAACACGACCTGCTTGTTTAGAATTAAGCAGTTACGATCTTGCCTAAATAGAAATATTGACAGTTTAATAGTGGTTCAGATGACTGGTTGGCTGGTTTAAGTGGATTGTTATCCTGGTGGCAAGCAATTAGAAAGTTTACCTTTTTGATTCCACAACTCGTGCAACCTACTTCCATTTGGCGGCTGTAATGAATTTCAATTCATCATACAAAGATAGCCAGTTGCACTCTGAAACATTCTACAGGAATGGCTTGCCGAGTGTCTTTAGCCTCATCCTTGCAAGAGCCTCACACTCGCACAGAAAGTGTTCTGACTGTCTCTTTTGAGCCGGGGTCATCGCAACTGCGACAGAACCTGTGGAAAGGTAATCCAATAATTTCGATATGTACCTCAACAGGCCAGTGCACTGTGCATACTGCAGTAAGTTTGTAGATATCTTTTTTACTTCTAAGAGAGCTTTGGTTTAAGTGGGTTGCAGGACACCCTCTGCTTGGCCTTGGAGTGATAAATTTCGCACCTATGTGCCGGGACCGGGGTTGGTTGGTTGGTTTAAGGGGATTGTCACTCCGGTGAGAAGCCATTAGCAAGTTTGCCATTTTGATTCCACAACTCGTGCAACCTACAGCCATTTGGCGGCTTTAATAAATTTCAGTACGTCATACAGAGAGAGGCAGCTGCACTCTGAAATATTCTGCGGGGATGGTTTGCCGAGTGTATTTAGCCTCATCCTTGCGAGGGCTGGACACTCGCACAGCAAGTGTTCGACTGTCTCTTTTGAGCCCGGGTCATCGCAGCTGCGAAAAAAACCTATTGAAGGGCAGTCCTATCCTTTCGGCATGTACCCCAACGGGCCAGTGCCCTGTGCACACACCGGGGTAATCTCGTATGGATCAGAGATACAGGCCATCTCTCTCCGACAGAACTCCACTAGTTGAGATCTAACACATGTAGAAGAGAGTGTCCTAAAGGGCGCTTGGCTATCCGAGAAGATTTTAGATGTGTATGTGAAAAAAAAATGTTAGGTAATTTTTTTGTCTAGAGCACGGTGGGCTTCAACAAGTTATTATCAAAATTCAAAACAACCACGAAATTCGTTAAAGGGCAAAATAGAAGGTACTCCGAACCAGAATCAAAATCATTCATGGAGCCCTTTTTGAGAATTTATTTTTTTCTTAAAAAATGCTTTATTTATTTCTTGAACAATTTTCATATAAAGTTAAATATGTATGTATGTATGTATGTATGTATGTATGTAATATGCTGCCTCGAAAAAAATTTCACCAGTAATATCGTAATTAGAAGATCGTTAAATATAAGGAAGAGTACTCATCGTCAATTTTATGACGATCGATCGATTGACCCCTCTGTCTATAAGTCAAAAATTGTATGAAGAAGTTAAAAAACTTTTTTACAAAGTTTAAAATGGCATCTCGGTTTTGAATTTACAGGTGGGAGTTCCAATCTTCAACGACCGTTATCAATTTTTCGTGGGCACTCTTTCACAGCTATTGTCTTTTTCGAAGCAGCTTAGTATATAACTATATATAAAAACTCATCAAATTGAAATTACCTTTGAAAAACTTTTATTTTAAAAACTTGGATTTAGTTTAATTCTGTATTTATCCCACTGATTAGACTGATATCATGGCTTGCTCTGAATAGTACCCTAACCCAACTCCCCGCAAACCATTTTTTCCGAGTATTCTGAGTTGTAGAGCAATTTTAAAAAATTCGTAAAGATCTCATCCGATTTTTTGCCGAATTTTCTAAAATGAAATGAACTGTGGACTGTGTGGATTCTTTTACGAAATTTCGGAATAAAATTGGTAATTCAATGAAAATAACGCTGCTATGTGAAGAATTTCTTGCAGAATTTTTTCGGAATTTTCTTTTATTTTTCGTACAGAAATTTTTTTGTGAGTTCGTGTTCTCTGCAAAAGGTGTTCTGCCCCTTTTCTTTGGCAACACAGAAAGGAGAATTCTACGTTGTGAGGGTTATAATCCCTAAGCGCGGCCGAAGGCCGCCTACGCAAAAAGAAGTTGGACGGACAAAAACTTTTTTAATACAGTGGCAGCAGCAATTTAGTTCCATTTTATTTTTAATAGAGTGGCAGCACTAGTTTTCCTCCATCTTATTTATATTAACTACACAACATTGTTGTGCGGATTTTCACCATCGGAATATTGCTATTAAATACAGAATTTCGCGAAAGTGTACACTTAAATCATCACAAATGTATAAAAACTAATAAATACGTGTTCAATTAAGTTCATTTATTCCATTCATTTGCGTGAAATTCATCAAAACATAGTGCGGAAAGTGCAAGTGTTTTTTGCAAATAACTCATTAATTAATTAAAAATGTTAATTTCCGGTCTCGGATTGTTATTACTGGCGTTAAGACGCGTCGATTGATACCACGCTCGAACTTTTTCCGTCCATTTTGACCTACCTTCGCCAAAGTGCACTACTACCCTTGCGAGAATTCCTTGCATAGAACATCTTTGATTAACATTGTAATTTTTGTTCTTTTGTTAGTCATTTTTTTGACAATTTCAGAGTCTGGGAAAAGTTTTGAACATAAAGGAACGAGCGTATTTGCAAGTAAAAATGGCAAATCGTTTGCAGCTAAGAAGGCCGCACGACGTACTTGTAAATTTGACTCATTAAACAATGATGGAAGCTTCTGTAATAAAGTCACTTGCTACATAATGTTCTGGTGCCTTTTTGACTTTGAATGGCGCAATAGATCGCTTTTATGAGCAACCAACACTTGTTCACAAGACGTACAATACGCCATTTCATTACCATTTTTCCTGTCAGACATTTTTAACCATTCTGCAAAGCTCTGATCATCAAGCCATATATTGTTGAATTTATTGAATCGTTTGCGTTTGTTCTTAACTTTTGGCGAAATCTTAATCACACGAATTTCTCGATCGGCACTTGGTGGCTTTTCCGTATTTACCTGGAAAGCAGTTTGCAAAAGTCAGTCTAGTCCTGACTTATAACAACAAAACAAAATTACTTTTACCTTAGAAGGCGAAGTCATTTCGCCAATATCATTACGCGCTGAAGCTGTAATTCCAGTTCCTTCCTGAAAATAGTAGTTTCATACCATTGCGCAAACTAACAAAGGCCATATCTTACCTGTAATTTTTTATTTTTAACCACTTGTCCATAGCTGGTTTGATCCTATGCAGCGTTATTATTTTATTTTTTAATTCACTTCTGACTAAAGGTTTGCTAGGTGAAGGCACCGGTAATTAAAAGCAAAATAATTTCTATGAACTACTGCGCACGGCGAATTTATACAAGGTGATATCGGTAGAGCAGAAACCAAAATTACGATAACAGCTTACAATGACAGCAAGAATTGCCACAAATATACAACAAACACATCGTTTTAACATTAAGAACCAGCGCGGCGAAAATCTCAGCTGTTGTTGTTGTTGTTGTTGTAGCGGCACTACTAAGCCCCGCCATTTTCGGGTCTACGTTCAATCATTGTCGTCGAGCTCAACTAATGGGAGGCCCAGGAAACGAGCTGTTTCGATGGGTTCGGACCAGAGGGAGAGGGGTGTTAGTTGAGTCGGATTGAGCTGGCATGTAAAGAGGTGGTTGGTGTCGTGGGGGGACTCTTCACATGCCGGGCACTCATTGGGGATATTGGGGTTGAGTCTGGACAGGTAGCTGTTAAGGCGGCTATAGTATCCAGACCGTAATTGAGCCAGGGTTACGCGGGTCTCTCGTGGCAGTTGAAGCTCCGTCTCTTCCACAGGTGGTGATTGGGCTCGTATTACGGCATTCATAGGTCGAGAGTCGAGGCAGGTATGATAGTCGTTTATGGCTCGTCTGTATGTCGTCGGGTCCAATGGTTGGTCTATGTACTGTTGGACTGCGTCCTTGTACACGAATAGGTGCCCGCTGACGTGCCTGGGCGGAGGCTCCTCCTGAAGCAACGGTCTGTTAGGGTGTTCACTTCTGTGACACCCCACCAGAAATTGCTTACAGAGCATTTTGTTGTGTTCCCTGACGGGGAGCACTTGGGCCTCGCTGTGCAGGTGGGGCTCAGGCGTCATCAGAAGGCACCCAGTCGCTGTCCGGAGTGCGGCGTTCTGACAAGTCTGTAGCTTCGTCCACTGCGTCCAACTAGTCCCCGGCGTCAATTGCCTTGTATGTTGCCAGCAACATTTCTTTGTCTTTGCCCCAAGTGCTGCCGGCGAGCGACTTGAGGACCTTGTTGCGGCTCTGTACTTTATTGACAATTGCGGTTGTGTGCGTGGAGAAGGAAAGCAGGCTATCGAAGGTGACTCCTAAGATTTTTGGGTTGTTTACAGTCGGTACTGGTGTGCCGTCGACGTGTATACCCAACTCTAGCTTGACCTCTTTCGTCCAGGTGGTGAAGAGGGTCGCCGTTGATTTCGTTGGGGAGAGTGTTAGGCTCCTTGCAGTGAAGAAGCGAGAAAGGCTGGAGAGATAGTCGTTCACTTTTGAGCAGAGGTCATCAATTCCATTCCCGGACGCCAAAATCGAGCAATCGTCAGCGTATGAGGTCAGGGAAACTCCCTCAGGTGGTTGAGGAAGTTTCGAGATGTAGAAGTTAAATAGTAAGAGGGAGAGAACACCACCTTGTGGAACCCCTTATTTAAGCTGTTCAGGCAGACTGCCCTGTATAAATTCGCCTTGCTACTGAAAAATAAAAACACAGTGCTGCCAATAATGCTAACATGTATTGTTGCCAGCTTTAATTTAATATAAAAACATTTAATACAGAGTGCACTACAAGATTCAAAATAAGGAAACTCTAACAAAATTAATTTAGACATTTGTATGGAACTTGAATTATTCATAGATAACTATTAAGAGCGAGTTCCCCAAATTTCGCCACAATATATCGTTCCCCAAGAATTACCCACAAAAACTAAAATTTCCCCGAATTTGGGGAATTACGCACCAAACAGCAACACTGTTGCAAGCACTGCAATTGACACACATTTCATAATATCTCGATATTTTCTAATAATTTCTTACAACAATTCCCATCAAATCCTGAGCAGCCCTGAAAAATCGCTTGCTGAACATAGCACTTCTCAGCACACATTAATCCAATATTTTCAAACTTACTTAACATATCATTAAAAATAGTATTTACTACTTCCAAGCATTACATGTAGCTCAGGTGGAACTATAATATCTATTATTAATGTATTTGATTCTGTATCGCAACCCTTTATTAATGGAAAATTTATATAGCTCCTAAAATCTTTGGCGCATTATCACTTCCACCTGCTTCTTTCAATTTGTTATAATATACTCAATTGTTCTTAGAACATCGCGATTATTTAGACTATTTTTATGCGCAAAACACCAGGTGCAAGGATACATACTGCTATGAGTTCCAATTCAACCTAATAAATTTGCAACTTTTAAACCGATATCTATAATACCATTACATCAATTATATTGATACTGTTTAGTAACATTTTTAAGTTATTATTGGGGTATTCACAAAAATATATTTATGGGGTTCGCAAAGTATCATCAAAGTCATATTATGAATTTCTGCAGTGTTAAAAAATAGTTGGTCGTCGTTTCAAGTTCTCTAAACCTTTATTTACGCTTTTAAAGTTTACTACATACAACAATACGACACTTACGACACCGTTGTGAATCCCTCATCGAGCGATGTAGTTTCGCATTGTATGTCATTCTGCACCAAAAACCAAGAGTGGAGTTGTCACCTTTTCCCCTTTAGGTAACGATATATTACATATACATTTGTACTTATTTATATATTTACCTCTGCATGCATTTTTATGATAGTTATTTGCATGCAAATTTTTTTATCGATAAATAATGCAATTTTTAAGAAAGATCCAAATTTCTCATAAAGGGCTCGATGGCTGATTTTGATTTTGGTTTGGAATAACTTCTATATTGTCCTAGAATACAATCTTGAACGAATTTCATGGTTGTTTTGAAATTTGGCAATTACTTGTTGAAGCTCACCGTGTAGAGATTTCGCACAAAACTTAAATAGTTGCAAATCAAAAAAAGCAAAAATATGCAAAAATCACATGCATTTGTTGTAAAAAATACTAAAATAAGTGCAATAAATATGCAAAATCATGCATTTACTGCGAAATATGCAAAAATATGCACTAACGAATGCCATTTTAAAGGAAATTTAATGATTCGTAAACATAACTTACTCATTCCCATTTAAATATGCTCAACAGAAACATGCATTTGCATGAGATTCCGAGCCCTAATGGCTAATTATCTTAAAACTAGTGAACCCGCATGGCGTTAAGACGCCAACATTGAGTTTAATATTTTAAACAGATGACAACAATATTCACAAACCTTAATAAATATTGCAAATGTTTCAAGTAAATTCGTCCATCCCTTTTTAAATGAATATAGGTCTCAAATGGCGTCGGTTTTTCATTTCCTCAAAATTCAAACCACTGTGATCGCTAGCAAAGGTCGAAACTTCAAAAAATAAAACCTTAAAGCACATTTAAGGGCCATTCACATACAACTTTCCTCGCTTTGCTTGACAGTTCAAACTTTGACCACAAAGCGTGAAACGCAGAAGGTATGCTACAATAAACTCTTTGACAGCTTTTGCGTTCCTCTTTTCCTCCATATTTTTTTATCTGTAAAATAGATAACAATATAATAATATGCATTAATAATAGCAAAAAAATTCCTATTTACCCTATTTTTGTCATTAAATGCAAATGCAAGCGCACGAGAAAATATACATGTAGACAGCTGATTGCCAAAGCGGGCAAAAGTTAAGAGTTGCCCAAGATTTTGCTTCGTTTTGCTTTGCTTTGCTTCAAACGATTTTTATGTGAGCATACTCATGCATATGCCTACATCGATCTTAT
Organism: Rhagoletis pomonella; assembly: GCF_013731165.1. Classification (NCBI taxonomy): domain Eukaryota; kingdom Metazoa; phylum Arthropoda; class Insecta; order Diptera; family Tephritidae; genus Rhagoletis; species Rhagoletis pomonella. The sequence goes on along the minus strand of NW_023458555.1, from coordinate 109,611,417 downwards.
ATGTCAAAGCAAAGAACTATCAAGCAAAGCGAAGTAAGTTGTATGTGAATCAGCCTCGCATTATATCGGTCCTTCACGGCATGGCACAAAAAAGTCTAAGGGCGTGAAAACGCGGCTCCGAGGGGCCAATTGACTTCATCGAGGCAGCTGATTACCGGGCTTTATCGCTCAAAATAAAAATCGAATAGATGGCAACCCTAACAAAAAATATTTTCAAACTAAAGTTTTATTAAAACTCTTTCTTTTGACACTCATATTTTAATATTTCATTAAAATTGTGTAAAAGCTAAATAAATTAGGCTTTTCAGATAGGTGGCAACCTTCTGCGAAGCATTTTCAAACTGAAATCTTTTAAAGCTTTTTTGTCTGATACTTTGATACATAATTCAATTACCTCAAGAATTAAATTGAATTGAATTTTTTTTATCACCTGGCAAGTCTCCTAAACAGTTCAGATATAAATCCTTCTAAAACCCATGAATGATTAAAGCACCTCTTTTAGTTACTTATTTAACTTAACTTATTTATTAACATAATTTATTCAACTTAATAATTCATTTAAATTTAAAATTTCTCTCTCTTCGTTTAACACCCATGTTTTAATACTGCATATAACTAAATTTGGCTCTTAAAGCAGGTCGCAACCCTTTTCAAAATATTTTCAAATTACTACCTTTTTAAATTCCCTTAATCTGGACCCCTGTGGGGGAACATTTTGTAAATTACCTATGTAATTTCCCTGTTTAAAATTTAATTTGAAGAAGCAAAGCTTTTTATAACCATTTCGACTGATACCTATGGCAACTCTTTTCAAAAATTAAAACCTCATTGCACATCTGCAACCAAGCCTTTTAATTTGACACCTCAATTTTGAAAATCGGGCGAGGGATGGGGATATGATGGTATTGATTTATAAATAATCTCAACTTGATTTTTTAAAAGGTGGCCATCCTTTACGGAAAAGTAAAAGCCTACTGCACATCTACATATCAAGCCCTTTAATTTTATACCTCATTTTTGAAAATCAAACGAATGGTTCAGATCTGATGACCTGGACAAAAAGTCCTTTCGCGTATTTTATATATAGATATAGTTAAATTCGACTTTTTAAACAGGTGGCAGCTCTTTTTAAAAGTAGTTTCGTGCTAACATATTCTAAAATATTCTCCGTCTAACATTGCGATACATATTTTAATGAACTGATGAATTCAGTTGAATTATATTAATTAAACATGTGGCAACTCCGCTAAATATAGTTCAGAAATAAAGATTTTTCAACCCCCCTTCGATTAATACCTATATTTTAATAATTCATTTAACTTATTTAATAATTTGAATTTAATTTTCAAACAGGTGGCAACCCTCTTCCAACACCTCAAAACTATTTTGTGTGTTCAAACTAAAGTCTTCTTAATATTCTTTCGTTTCACATCATTATTTTGACATTTAATAACTTCTGGATAAGTTAATTAAATTCGACACAGCAAGAAGGTGGCAACCCTCTTCAAAATTTTTTCAAATGGCTACCTTCTGAAGCCCCTTTCATTATGCGCCCATATGTTGAAACATATTTCTCCTAATTAATTTTCTTAATTCAAATTGAATTTAATTTTTTAAACAGGTGGCAACTCTACTAATATTAAGTTAAGAAAAAAATATTTTCAAAAGCCTTTCCACTGATACCCATTTTGTAATAAACGATTTTTTTTAGATAATTTGAATTAAATTTTTTATAAGGTGGCAACTCTTTTCAAAAAAGTAAAACCTTATTGCATATCAGCAGTCCAAGAGTTTTAATTTGACACATTATTTTGGAAAATCAAACGAACGGTGCTGTTATGGCAGCATTGCTTATTATATAGTTTATATTCAATTGTTCTACAGGTGGCAACTCCTTTCGAAAAATAAAAATCAGTTTACACATTTACAGGCCAAGCGCTTTAATTTGACACCCCACTTTTGAAAATCGAATGAACGGTGCAGATATTTTATGCGGAACAAAAAATGCCTTCGCGCATTATTTTGAACTTAATTTTTTTAAAAGGTGGCAACTCTTTTCGAAACAGTTAAACCTTATTGCTCACCTAAAGTCAGAGCTCTTTGATTTGACACCTCACTTTTGAAAATCGAACGAACGGTGTGGATCTGATGGCAATAGGGTTGCCAGACGTACTGCTTTTGGGATTAAACGTACTCCTTTTTATTGCAATGTACTCCCTTGTACTCCCAAAAAAAAAATATCTGGAAATGTACTCCTTTATTATCTTAGTACTTCTTTTGTACTCCTTTTTCCAGCTATTAATATTTTATCATATACAGGGTGTAAAATAATATCTGTGGCACGTTTTTTTTTTTTTTAAATAAATTATTCACAGATTTTCTTCAATTATATTAATTTGTTTTTAAATTTCAACCTTCATTTGGGTTTACCGGCGGTAAACACTTTGAGAGAAAAGCGCAAGTAAAAAAAGTAGTTATTGTATAGTCTTTAAATTTAACCATCATTTGGGTTTACCAGGGGGTTTGGGAGAAAAGCGCAAGTCTTCGTCGGTTACTTTATTACATATCTTCTGTAACCATATGCTAATTTCCCCCATTTGGGTTCTTTATACTCCGTCTTTTGTCCAATATGAGGCCTCATACTCAGCAATCGAAAAGACTCGAAACTGGTGACTAGGAGGGCATTCATTCGACCAACCCTATACAGGTTTTTTTTCTTTTTTTTATGCAAAATCTAAGAAAAAATACACCTGAAAAAGAGATTCGTGCCGCAGGTCACGGTGGGCAGGAAGCGAAGATAGGTTGCATAAAAATGTCGACAAAATCTGAAAGCAGGGTTGTATTTGTTGATATCTTAAGGTTAAGAATCCGCTTAAATTGAAATCCTAGCTGCTCCTGTTTTAAAGATATCCACATTTTATATACTTCTGATAGGATATATTTGCAAAAGAGGAAGGCGTACTTCTCGATAATTAGAGCATATTTATACGAAAAGAAATCTCATACAAATCTGTTCCCCTTTTTTAACTCACTAAAACGGATCAAATCAATGTGAAACATTTTCATTTTTTCCTACCGAAAGAATAATTGATCGAGATTTATTGGGCGCTACCGGTATACAACTTAGATAAAACACCACAATTACCTTTTCCTGTAGCGTGAACTTTCTCATTACAAACACTTTCAATATCGCAATATATGTGTGTATGTATACAATATTGTATGCTATATAATACGGTAGTAATTTTTTATTAAAGGTTTGTTGCTATAAGCAAGTAGCACAGGCAAGTCGCACTGCGCTTGTGCAAGAAATAAAAATGCTCTAACTTAGGCCAACGGTACTCCTCATAATAAGTAAATAAATTCAAAGCTTGTATGAGATTTATTTTGGTATTTATGTACTCTTCTGTCAGGAAATAATGACTATTGTACATCCAGAACACAAATGCGATCATAAAGAAAATCGCATGAAAGTATGCGCTTTGTGTGTAGGGCTGCCAGACGTCCCGGTTGTCCCGGACATGCCCCGGTTTTAGACTATTTGTCCCGGTGTTCCGGTCCAACCTTAAAATGTCCCGGGTTTCATTTAAGTGTCCCGGTTTTAGATTTTATTGCACAAATTTTGCTTAAAAATGACTACGCTGAGAGAAAAAACGCGTTTTAATATTAAGAAAAATTTTATGAATTTACTGGGGGAAATAACGCATAGTAAACATGAATATTTTTTATTTGATTATTGTTTTGAAATGTTCGTACTTAAAAACAATACTTTCATACCACGCACATGAATGCACATTTACATGTCTGGCTGTAGCTGAGTGCACGAAGATGCTTGCCACAATTTGCTAATTTCCAGAGCGTCAGGGTTCAAATCCCATTACAGACAGCATGGAATTTAAATAATTTTTTTTTTTAACTTAATTATGAAAAAGCATCCGTTAAGTGCAAAGCCCTTCATTTTAATATTGGCGTATTTCATTTGAATATTTCTATACTAAATACTAAAATTTGTATACTTAAATTATTACGAGTTGGGTTGGTGCTCTTTCATATGCGATTTTTTTTTTAAATGTAGCACGTTTTGCATAAGCAATAGTTGATGATTAATATAAGTATGTACCTAAATACGTTAAAATGACATGCACAGAGTTTTACAATTATAGCAAAAGCCAGAAGTTTTGAAACAAGCTCACAGCAACGAAACAAATGACTGATATTTTAATGTTACCTTGTATTTATTTTTTTTTTTTTCGTGAAACCTAGATTACTTATAAGTACCGTGCCGTACAAAATTATTGGCTCGGAGACACTTTCATCTGATCACAATTTCTAATCAGATCTGTTAGAAAAATGTTTAAAATGTAGCTTTTGAGCCAATTAGTAAAGTGCAAGTCTGAAGTTACCAGAAAATTTCGTTGATTTTTTGCAATTATTTATTTTTTGCTGACAGTGTCTTCCACATACAAAAAAATGTCGAACATAGTTTGTATGGAAGAAACTCTCAGTAAAAACAATACCAAATATATTGCACAAATATATTGCGTCGTTCAAAGCCATGAGCAAAATCGTGAATACATAGTTTTCCGCAAAACAAGCGGATCTTAGTAATTTTGATAAAAATCTTAACGAACTCCGCACAGCTTTGAAAAGTACTGGAATTTCTCAAACTGTCAAAATCCATTTTATCCTTAAACATTTAAAGCAATCTATTTCATTCTTGAATAACGATGGTTTAGGATTATGATCCGAGCAGGCCGGGAAGTCAGTTCATAGGGAATTTATTAAATTCTGGGATAGATTCAAAATAAATATGATTGATAAACCAACTTTTGTGAGTCGCCTGAAGAAAACTGTAATGACATTTTCATTCCAGCATATATAAAAACTTAACTAAATAATAAAATATTTAAATACTAAAATGTGTGACTATATTATATGGTAAGCCAACAAAAAAATAAAAGGAAACAAAAAACAAATATAAAAAAATAAAGCAAGAAAAAAGCATATATAAAAATAAAACCAAAAAAAGAACAAAGAGGTGCAAAGTAAGTTGCCTCTACGTGGTGCGCCTTGGAAACGATTGAAACCTGCTAAAAACTTACATAAACTTATATTTTCACATAATATATATACACACATTTACTCACACATACATTGTTGAATATTTAATGCACAAGGATGTTTTTCTCTTTCGCAAAAGTCGGTCCTATCATAACTATGTAAAATGTGGATACCTTTAAAACAGGAGCAGCTAGGATTTCAATTCAAAGGGATTCTTAACCTAAAAATATCAACAAATACAACCCTGCTTTCAGTTTTTGTCGACATTTTTATGCAACCTATCTTTGCTTCCTGCCCACCGTGAGGTACTTTTCTCCCAAAGCTGGTAAATGCAAATCAGGATTAAAATTTTAAAACCAATTAATAAAATTAAAGTAAAATATTTACAAAGTTAACCAAAAAAACACAAAATCTATAAAGAACCCTTTTATTTTTCAAAAAACCTGTGCGACAGTTATTATTTTACGCGCTGGACGTTGCCATTCATATTGTGGCAAACACTACTTAGTAAGCAAAGTTAAGTGTGATAGTGAAAAGGTGTAAGCATGACTTTAGGGGCAGGGCGCTCGGGTATAAAAATCAGAAAAATATTAAATTAATTATAAGGCTTAAATTAAAAAAATGGCCATACATTCAGGAAGAGTCTGGAATTCTTTTGTAGTTTTTAGTTTTTTAGTTGGGGAGACTTTCCTATAAGGGCGGTCATTGAGGGCCGAATTCTACGCAAAAAAAATTCTGTGGACGCACGTGGAAATTGTGACTTTTGGCAATTTTTCTAAGGGGTCCGTGGGGAACCATAGGGGCCCTAGGTGGTCGGGAGTAACATTTTTGTCAATGGCGGTTCATGCCCTCTCCAAAAAGGTCGGAAAAGGTGCCACGTCCACTCCCCCTTCGATCACCGTCTCTTTAACAACCGTGCCTATTGGAAAGCCATTTTATTATTTTTCACATTTATTGTTGCTTTGATAAAGATTTCTAAGATATCTTTTTTTGTTTGTACCTAATTAATGGTAATTTGTAACAATAAATTGCACAAAAAAATAAAAAGAAAATTGTACTCCTTTTTTATGTCATGTACTGCTTTTTTTCTATCGAAAATATAAATGTACTCCTTTCACCGTTTCAAAATCTGACAACCCTAGATGGCAACTCTCCGAAAAAGTAAAACCTTATTGCACATCTACAAACCAAGTGCTTTAATTTGAGATCTCATTTTTGAAAATCGGGCGAACGGTACAGATCTTTTTTGCTGCACAAAAAATCCCTTCGTGTATTATATATATAGATATGCAAAAGTTCATCCAAAGTACCATGTTGTGTGTTTTCGTTCGATAAAGAATTCAAAGGATATTTCACAAATGTTATTTTCGCTTTATTTCAATAGAAGAGTTATCAAAATTTAGCAGTATAATGCTCAAATCGCAATAGTTCACCCAAATACTTTCTTAAACATGTCTTATTATTTACTGCTAAAATGAAATGAGAATAGTTACCAAGTCAAAAAAAAAAGTTATATAAAAATCAGCTACGATTTATTTTTTCCCATATGGCATACGTAGGATATCGACAATACTAAGAAAACATGTCAAATATCCTTTTGTAAAGGATTCTTAAGTATCCGAAAAACAACTTTTTTAGTTTTTCACTGGCTACGTTACACTTAACATTTGCGGTACATTTCATTACTACTTAATAGGAGTTCTAAACAACTTTTTTAGTAACTTGGAACGTATTCTGTTAAACTAATTTATTTTCTATCGTTTAGAACTTCATCAGTCGAAGTAAACAAAGGAAAGCTTACGTTTTTGTACTTTTCCTTGTTGCATTGAAAACTGTTTTTAGGTTCTCGAAAAATCTTTCGACAAAAGGTCCAAAATATTAAACACAAAATGCTTGAACATGATAAGAATTAGTGTCAGAAGCAACTGATAGATATACTGAATACCCATAATCACCAATACGTATAATATTTGAAAAAAATAAAATAAAAAAATCGGACTGGTTAACTTTCCACAATTTTTTGCCACTTCCAGTTCAATTGACTTATAGCAGACATGGGCACATTTGCCCGTATGGGGTTTTTTGCCCGTACGGGCAAGCGAGCCCATTTCGAGGGATAGATCAGGGGGAATCATGGGCAAACATGAAGGAGGCAACGAATCTTACTAATACACGTATACCAATGAGATGCAAAAAATTGTGCGACTAATCTCTAAAGAGAGTATTCCGAGATTGCTCTCAATCGGGTACAATTGGGCATTAATTAGTCCCAACTAGTCTCATACGGGTACTAATGGAGATCATTTAGTCCCGACTCATCCCTTATGGGTAAAATTGGAGATCAATTAGTGCCCAACTCATCTCTAATGAGTACTATTAACGATTTAGTGATATGTACGCACTTAGTCAATGAAATTTCATGTGCGGCGTTGGCACAGAGAGAGAGTATTCGCCTAACGAAACTGAGCACTCCGGTTCGGATCTCTGCTGGCGCAAATTTTTATTTTTATTTTTTAAAAGTGACTAGTCGCTATTTATACCTGTTCGTGTATAAAGGTGAACAATTAGTCTCTTCATAGGACTTTCTGGAACAAAAGCGATTAGTTCATTCAATATAAAGAGATCAAAAGTGGTATTAGTCGCATGCTCCATTGCGATTGCTCCCGGAGTCATCCCGGATTAGTCCCTTTTTTGCAGGGAAAGTAAACGCGAATATTTTTTAAAAGTAACTAGTCGCTTTTTATACCCCTTCGGGTATAAAGGTGAACAATTAGTCTTTTCATAGGACATGCTCGAACAAAAGCGAACAGTTCATTCCATATAAAGAGATCAAAAGTGGTATTAGTCGCATGCTCCTTTGCAATTGCTCTCGGAATCATCCCGGATTAAAGCCTGATTATGGCAACGTAACTTAACTTAACGGAACGTAGAACTTAGAGAATCAAAATGAAACCGATTTCACCGTGGCATTAAGTTACGTTAATTTTCGGCTGTTCAATTATAAGCAACACCCATTTAACAGAATTTTTAAGAGAGAGTCGTAAGTTACGTTAAGTTGCCATAATCATACCATAAGTCCCATTTTATGCAGTGTACGTTTGAATGGTTTTGCGTTCACTTTGTTACGTTCTCGCTTGTATACGCATGTAATGCTTACGCTCTTTAAGCATGCGCTCACTCTCTGTCCATGCTTGTATATGAGCAAATTAGGTCGGTGTTATGCAGGCAAACTTTTGTTTGCCAAATTAAATGGCGGCTGCTTAGTTTGCTCGGAGATGATTATGTCGAGTTTGGCACAGGATTTGCTCGTTCGTTATGGTTTTCATGGCTGTTGCCAACACAAAATGAGAAATACAGATGTACATAACGCGCACAACTAATATATTTTTTATGATATCGTATAGGAAATTAACTGTGCCCTAATCTTTGAAGCTCCTACAGCATAAATTCAGTTCTCTGGCTTTCGGTATCACGGCAATTTTTTTGTATAGCAACAATTGTCTAAAATTTTTGTATATGACAACACCGAGTTTGCTGCAGTTTGACCAAACAAAATTAGTTTGCTGTGAGCGTCGCCAAACTCGCTCTCTCCGAGTTTGCTGCAACAACAATTGCACGCAGTTTGCCAAACAAAATTTCTGCATAACACCGACCTTAGACTTCGCTATAATTGTTGTCAACTTTGTGCCTTTCGCAATAAATTAATTGCGTTTAGGGAATTATAACGCGAAATTTTTTTAGTTAAGCGCTTGTTTCGTTCTTCGGTGCTCTTTTCAAGGTAATTTTAAAATAAAAACGTGATTCTATGGTGACATTGTATTTATTGAAGTGAAACTTCTTAGGCGGCGGTATCGCAAAAATGGAGAGTGAAATTTTTAAAACTGAAAACGTTACATGAGTAAGAAGGAAGATAGAGTATAGATAAAGGGAAAAAAGAAAAAAACGACGTATGCACAAAGCGATAGCACAAAAATCTTCAACGCGCATGCATACGAGTATGTTCTTACATACATACGTCCAGTGACGGGCAAAACTGTAGCATGGTGTAACACTTTTTACTTCAGCCATCGCTATCTTTCCAAGTTCTAACGACTTTCATACTGTTGTTGTATATTCTTATTGGTACATCCCTACTCCCTCTCTCATAACGATTTGAAGTCAATACAACAACAATAAAAAAACCAGCAGACAAAAATGTAAATTAAGGCAGATGTTACAGTTTTGCACTCATATTTTTAAGAACTTTTTAACAATTTTCACAAAAAGAAAAGAACACCTAACACAATGTTCAGTACCCTTTTGCTTGTTTCAGTTCCTGTACTCGATTTTACGGTCTTCGATACTTAGTAGCTGTGTTTTAGTTGATTTCGCAAATTCGCGATGAAATTCATGTCCGCGAATTGTGGAGGTCATCTCGAATTAGCAAATTTTTGCTTTTGTATCCAGTCTTTGCGAACACGTGCGGTGTGTTTTGATTGATTTTTCAGCAGAAACTCTCATTTTTTCGACTACATCTTGCAAATTTTGTTGAAATATGAACAGATACGGTTCCTTACGCATAATGCGTACTAACGGACCTACAAAATTTTTTAAATACAACCCCAAACTATTATTGACCGCACATGTACATTAAGCGCTTTTGTAATAGTGTCTACATCGCTACTTGCTGCTAAGTTCACAAGGTATCGTACCGTACTACCTTTGTCCCTGGGGGACACTTTAGGCTATATTTTTTTCCCAGTCTTAACATTTGCAAGTAGCAAATTCCACAATTTTTGGCCACTTTTCGTGCGATCCCGCCTTTCCGCAGTAAATCTATTATTTACATTTATGGTTCCTGATTAACTATATTATTTACTGGTGATCCTTCTTCAATAAATTACAATACAGAAAAAATTCATCTGATTTCCAACTAAGTAAGAGATAACTGTCAAATGCAAAACTGAAAGTGAGTGCAAAACTGTAACATCTGCCTTAATTTACATTTTTGTCTGCTGGTTTTTTTATTGTTATTGTATTGACTTCAAATCGTTATGAGAGAGGGAGTAGGAATGTCCCAACAAGAATATACAACAAAAGAATGAAAGTCGTTAGAACTTGGAAATATAGCGGTGGCTGAAATAAAAAGTGTTACACCATGTTACAGTTTTTCTCGTCACTGTACATATATATGTGCATATGCATGTATGAATCCATTTTGCATTTCAGCGCTGCTGGTAGCGACAAAGTTAATAACAACGAAGCAAGCGTGCGTGGTGTACATTCGTACATAGATACGTATGTATGTTTGTATGGATATATTTATGATGAAGCAAGCGTGGTTCGTTGATATAATAGCCGTATTTTATTTGTCCAGAAATTTACGCTATTAGCTTATTTTGTATGGAGGACTTACCCAACATAATTATATTGGCTTATAAAAAGCTATCTTGGCTTGTATATTGAACAAGAGGCATTGCCATTCAGCATCAGAAATTTTCTCCTTCAGCCAATCAGAAAGAGGCAAAAACTTACTTTGACACTATTTGCAGTCAAACAACTGTCAAAATTAGGCTAACATAGGAAATAAGCTAATTTCGTTTTATTTGACCGAGATTTAGCTATTTGCTTGTGATGGTTGAATAAAACGTGCCTAACAGGGATGCCGTTTGGATCTAAATAGATCCAATTGGATACATTTTTTGACGAATTTTTGCGGGATACTTATTTTTTCCGGTCAGTATGAATGTGGATACTTTTTTAAATAGGTCAAAATTTTATATTTCCTATAAAGTTTTTTTCGTTCAAAAATCGATTTTCATTAAAGATGGTAGAAAGCATTACGTTTTCTGAACGTATAAAGAATCGCTACTGAAGCGTGAAATTAAAGCATTTTATTTTTTTGTGAACGAAGCAATGAACATATGAAGAGATCTCACCAAAATAGGTATACTTAAGCGCAATTGCTTTAATTAGCTTAAAGGATACTTTAAGCAAGATCTTAATATACATATCGTCGTTTAAAGTACAAAACCGCGTATCAACAAAAAGCAAAACCGCGTATGTGACGTTGCATAAATTATTTTCTATAGAGTAAAAACACTTATATTTCAAAATGGTTTTCTTTTTTATAAAGCAATCGCATCTCTGGCTAGTATATTTCAGGACGAATGGATAAGGATTGAGCCAAGAGCTTGTGTGAGCAAATCCAATTTTTGGCAGCAAATGTCAGTTACTCAGTTTTGCAGAATGACGATACGCGGTTTTGTACTTTAAACGACGATATACATATGTATATAAAGAAAATTATATTCTTTCTGTAGTAATCTCTTTCATATCACATATTTTCATTTGGTAATCTAAAAAGAAAGAAGATTTCAATGTAGTTTGAAAAACTAACTTTGATTTATTTAAGGAGACTTTTATGAATTTTACTGAAAAGACTTTAAATACACTCTAAAAAATTTGTGTTTATTTGCGCATATTAAGAGAGGTAACCAGTTTCCTCTTTTAATGTGTGCAAATTCGCACGCCGTGTAATAAAATTAATCAGTGCCTGTTTACTCTTACATAATAAATTTGTCGCAAGAGCAAAATTACACATAACATGTTTAAAATAAAGTAATGTTTAATATTACTAGGAAATGAGTAGTCCACTTGCAAACAGCGTTATGTGATTTTATAATAGAAAGCCATAAATTTGAAAAAAAGCGACTACGACAACAAGTAACATTTAAATTGAATCTTTTTTATTATTACCTGAAAATTTGGATAAATAGGAGCCTTATAAAATTGTAACATAACATAACATGTCATAAGATAACATTAACAGTCTATACGACCTAAAGCAGCTTTCTAAGTTCATCAGAAGATTGATACTTTTGAAAGTTCATAAATAAGTATGATAGCGACTTTTGGAAGAAGACTTAACATTTGATGCTATTTTTTTCAGATTATAAAAAGATTTTGCACTCTGTTGTTAGTGAACATGAAACTACTTTAAATACTGGTACGTAATCCGCCAAAAACTAAGAATCGAAAAAATTTTACATAGCGCACTTTGCAAGTAGACTACTCAAATGTATTTGTAGTTTGAAAATTTTTGCAATTTTAGTATATTTTAAAGATCTCAAGTTCAAAATCAAATATTGAACATCTTATACGTATATTTATACAGATTCCTGTTGAAAAATAGATACTTTTCAGTAGTTGTTTTACATGCTCTTTTTAGAGTGTACTTGCTATTTATTATATTTACTTTGCAAAATACTTATGCACAAAAAATGTACTTTATAAATTGAAATTACAAATGTTTGATTTTATGCACGTGTGTTCCAAGTCCTTAGGATGGGTTAAATTATGTCTTTTTCATGAAAATGTTTGGTTTTCTTACAAATTATGAGATTTATATGTAAAAAAAAGAAAATTGGATACATTTTGATACATTTTTGGCTTGGTCAGGGATACATTTTCTTGAGACGGCGCGGCACAACTGATGCCTAATGATGAACATATGTATGTACGTAATTATGGAGAGCAATAGACATGTTTGTATGTGTTGAGAACATGATCGAATTTTCGGAGTAAGTCTCCACCTCCGTCAACGCCGTTTCAGGGTGGCCAAAGGACCACGGCTGCCTGGTCGAAAGGTAACAGCACAGCAGCATCAACACAGTCGTAGACGAACCGCCGCCGCGTACGTGTGTTTTGGTTTTTTTCGATCCGTGCTCATTCGCCTGTTGTTGTGCCTTTTTATAGTTAAAAGAATAAAATTAAAAGAATAAAAGTGAACTTTAATTATTTCAACCAAAAAAAAGGTGCGGGTTTTATTATTCAGCGGTGCAGCTAGCCGAAACATGGTCCTTTGGTGCCAAAAAAGCAACCCGCGACATTAAGACAACAAAAAAATAAAAAAAGTAAAATTCAACATACATATGTATGTATGTACTTATACGCTTGTAAGTACATAAGTGAAAACTAAAAAAAAAATTAAAATCACATTTAAAACATACATACAGACATAAGTGTAGTGCACAAAAAAAAGTGTGCAAAGACAACAACTAAAAGTGACAAAATAAAGTGTTTTAACAAGCACACAAACCAATACTAAGGTTCACAAACATACGTTCAAAAGTACACGATTACATATTTTGGGTAAAAAAAAAACAATAATTTTAAATTAAAGCAAAACCCTAAGCGCAATATACGAAAAAAACAACAATCATTTTATATTAAAACAAAACCCTAAGATTTACATATACATACGAACACCCTCGCGGAGGAGAAGCCACATAACACAACAGCCAGAGCAGCAACAGGAGGAAAAACATATCAACACCAACAACAAACTCCAACAAACTCGGGAACAACAACTTAAGCAGCAAAACCAAGTACACTATTGTCTGAGTGAGTAAATACCCACATGTACATATTAAAAAAAATATTGAATTATATACATATATGTATATTACCCTCCGATCGGAAGATACGGACCCTGTTACAGCTGATAATTTTAGTGCACAACTGTACAAAAATTTACATATGTATAAATCGTTGATTTTTGCACCCATTTAAGCTCATGCACATGCACATATCTATCAGAAAACCCAAGACAAAAAAATCCGTTGTTGAGCGCATTTCTTTTGCATACAAGCGTTTTTTTAATCGTTCTCAAAAATCATTGCAAAAAACGGTGAACAAAATTAAATACATATTTTCTTTCTCCCTTCCAACGAATAACCCGTTGCCCAGTTTATGTGCTCACCGCTAAATTTTTTATGTAAAATACTTCCAGATAGATGCCTCTCGATACTCAAATGCAATGTAGTTAACATATATTAAGGAACCATCATAAAATTAGGACTATTTTTTGGATTTTTAACTTTTTGATATTTTCTTCCCCAACTTTGACTATCTCGGGTGGAAAAAAATGTACTGAGCTATAACTTTACATTACATAAAAAAATTGCCCATTTAATAAAGATTTCAGAAAGGTGCCACACTTACTGTTTTGAATAGAAAAAAAAAAGTTATAGCCGCTTTTGTGGGCAAAGGACTAAGACACGCTAGAATGTATTTAATAAATTTAAATTTAAGTTTCTCTTGTTACCGACCAATGACATGCTAAATAGTACAAAGGTACATTATTACCTGCTCCTTACATTATTTTATGTTACTTACCGGAATTCGGACTAGGGTCTATAACAAGGGCTATCTGTCAATATTTTTTGTGAAGGATGGGTTCACGTGCAATAAAATATACATGAGTTGTTGGAAGAAAAATTTATTCATTTATTGATAAAATATGCTCAAATTGGGCACCAGCGTTGCCATTTTAGCCGTTTTCCGGCTAGATTTAGCCGGTTTTGATAGCAACTAGCCGGAGAAAATTCGATCTAGCCGGCAGCCGATTTGTAAAAAAAAGTTAGCCGTTTTTAGCCGATTTTACTATTTGCCTAATTTTCAGGTGCAAAAAGTAAACAAGTTGTTCGAAAGCAATAATGCAGACCCAATGAAGATTTTTAATGAACTCAATGTTTTACTTTCGCATCTATGCTCCCTAGTGGTTATTAGCGCGGACACATTTGATCCTATATGCTCCCCGTTGGAACCATACCTTGCTCCATTTCCTCAGTTTTATCACAGTTTTGAAGAGTATTTAAAAACAAAAGTAAGCACAAACGCTTTTGACCACGAAGCCGAGAAAATAATTCGAGAAAATGGTCGCTATTTTATTATCACTTTAATAAAGGAATTACGCCAACGCCTCCCTACAAATATTGCCACACTAAAAAAAAATTACTTTTTTCGGTTGGAAATGCATTAAGAGTAATTAAACCAAAAGTATTTGTTCAACTACAGCAACAAAAACACAGATATAATGCCGACGAAATAACATCCATAGAGATGCAATGGCAACGGTTAACGTTACATACCTGGAGTAATTTAGACTCAACTGTAAAATTTTGGGCCGAAGTTTATCAATTTCGAAATGCCCTAGGAGAAAACCTTTACGCTGACCTTTGCAACCTAGTTTTTAGTTTTCTTGTTTTGCCTATAAGTAATGCAGAAGTAGAGCGAATATTTAGTTCAATGAATATAATAAAAACTAAGCAAAGAAATCCAATGTGCGTTAAAACGTTAAACGCTATTTTATATATAAGATACGGTTTAAAACGTGAAGAAAAATGCTGCCATAATTTTACTGTAGATGACGATCTCTTAAAATTAATGGATTCAGGTGATATATACAATAGTGATTCATTTGATATGAGGAATATACACTCGATATAAATTAATGGTGTTAACTAGTCTTTCGTTTCTTGCGATTTATTTAAATAAAGCATGTGAATTTTCACTAAAACATTTTAGCCGTTTTTTTCCAGAGTCTATGTGAAATTTCACTAAAACATTTTAGCCGTTTTTAGCCGCTTTTTTTGCCTATCTAGCCGGTCGGCCCAAAAAGTTCTGGCAACACTGTTGGAACCTTCTACTCTAATACAAGCTCGGCACCTTTTAAGAAAAGACGCTTTTAGATATCTTAAACTCAATTGGGCTATCTCAGCAGCAGCTCCATTTATTTGTTCCCGCAAATGCTCTTCGTTTAGAATTGTTTTTGAATAAATTTTGTCCTTAAGACAGCCACAGTAGAAAAAATCTAATGGATTCAGGTCTGGCCATCGAGCGGACCACGTGATTGGCCCGTATCGTCCAATCCATCGGCGAGCATAAGTTTCGTCACGCCCGTAGTGAGCGGGGCACCCGTCATTTTGCAGCCATAGTCTTCGCCGCAGGTTTAAGGGTACATCTTCTAAAAGAGTTGGAAGCCGTTCCTGAAGGAACTCTAAATAACTGTTAGAGTTGAGCGTTGGCGGCAGTTCCACAGGTCCCAATATCTGACAATAAAAAATACCACACCACAAATTTATTTTGTACCGGTACTGCGAACGATCTTCTCTCATTTCGTGAGGATTATCTATCTACCAACTGTGAAGGTTATGTAAATTAAAATAACCATCACGTTTGCATGATGATTCATCGCTCCAAATTATTTTAATCAAAAAGTTGGGGTCTGATGCATGCATTCGCAACATTTCACGGCAAAATCTAACCCTCGACAGGTAATCTCTTTCCTGTAGAGCCTGAACACGTTGAATGTGGTAGGGATGAAATCGATGGTCTTTTAAAGCTTTGTGAACTGTAGTTTTTGGTATTCCCGTCCGTCTTTCCATCATTCTCACTAAAGTTGATGGACCTAGTTCCACTTACTCTAACACAGCTTCAACATCTACCGTTGCAGGGCGTCCTGTTTCGCCGCCACGCCTTCCAGGTATGCGACCTTAAAAAAGTGAAAAATGATAGTTAACAAGCAAGCAAACAAGAAATGTGTAAAAATCACTTACCTTCATATATTTCTCTATGGGTCCGGGCGAATACTTCACGACCCGGATGTCGACGATTGGGGTATCGCTCTGCATAGAGCCTTTGAGCAGCTCTGGCATTACAGCAAGCTTCACCGTAAATTAGGTGAATATCCGCATATTCATGCGACGTATACTGCGTGTTCTCTGTCATAGTATTAATAACACAATGTTCGAAGGGTCCAATTTCACAAAATCCACTTTCACTAATTCCGGTAATTAACACAAAATAATGTCAGGAGCAGGTAATAATGTACCTTTGTACTATTTAGCATGTCATTTGACGGTAACAAGAGCAAATTCAATTTAAATCTCTTAAATACATTCTAGCGTGTCTCAGTCCTTTACCCACAAAAGCGGCTATAACTTTTTTTTCTATTCGAAACAGTAAGTGTGGCATCTTTCTGAAATCTTTATGAAATGAGCAATTTTTTTATGTAATGTAAAGTTATAGCTCAGTACATTTTTTTTCACCCGAGATAGTCAAAGTTGGGGAAGAAAATATCAAAAAGTTAAAAATCCTTAATATATGTTAACTACATTGCATTTGAGTATGGAGAGGCAACTATCTGGAAGTATTTTACATAAAAAATTTACCAAGTATTGCCCGGTTTGTAGTTGCAGTTAAAGAAAACACACGAAAAGGCACGATTTTTTTAAATTCGAAAAATGTAAATATTTCAAAAACGGTGACACTTTTACCAGAAATTTTTTTTTATCAGTGAGCTCACCCCCCCACCTACCTTCCCCTAAAGTTTGGCACGTTACTTCTGGGACACCCTGTATGTATATGTATATGTATATAACATACATATGTACATACATAGGTACCCCCGCCTAAGTTCTTTGCTCTTATAAGTAGATACTTAACGTCGAAATCGGCAGCATCAGATTTACCACTGCCCATTTATAAACGTACATACATATATATATATATATATATATATATATATTGGCAATAATCATACGTACCAATAACAATATTGCTCGCAATCCAACGCGCTAGTCCAGTGGCTTAAGCTAGCAAACCCACCCTCTAACAAATTAAGTGTATGCACATATGTAGGTAAGAACAACATAAGCAACATCACGCCGTATCGCCATATTTACATACATGCACTTTGTTATATATCGACAAGTGCATACATATTAGCACAGCATTTGAAAGGGCATTGGTACACAACAGTTATTATCGGCAAATATTTTTGGTTTTCATTTAGTTCAACCCAGAGCCAACAACAAACCACACGCCTATATACATATTACTGCTTGTACTCAGACGCGCTGAGACAAGTGCATATTATCCCAGCAAACAAAACAGCGGGACCCGAAATAAAACACAACCCAGCGAACAATCATAAATACACATATCAAAGTATAATCAAATTTTTTATATCAAGAATTTAAATTTTATTTTAACTAATTTTTAACCATAGAAGAAAAAATTAGCGAAAATGCCAAAGACTGCAGAGAATACGAGCCCCCTTACATCCGCTGACCACTGTTTATAAGAATTTATTTATGCCAGTAACCAATTAGAGGTTTTTCTGTTCAAAATGGCCCCCTTCTTAAGCAACCGACTTGTCTGAATTTTTACTAAAGGTAAAATTAGAGGACCCTGAGAAAACATGAGCAAAGGTGCTAGAGTCCCATAGAGAAATCAGCTTCTCTGATAGCTATACAGAACTAAGCGGCTCTGTCGAACAGAAATTCGCTAAATGCATGGAAAGCTATCAAACAAGTAAATCCGAAATTTTAGAAGCTTTACAGGTTTTTAGTACTGCTAGCACCAGCCAACAAGCAACTTCCAACCACCCTATAAATGAGTCCCACTCCGATGGTTTTTATCTTAAGGTACCACCGTGCGACACTGAAGTCTTCCATGGTGGGTACGAAGACTGGCCAGCATTTAGAGACATGTTTACGGCAGTCTATAAAAACCACCCAAAACTAACACCTGCTCAAAAACTTTACCACCTACGCCTAAAAACAAAGGGACAAGCGGGGCTCATGGTAAAGCAATACCCATTGAGCAATGAAAATTTCGAGCTTGCCTGGGAAGCGTTGAGATCACGGTACGAAAATCGTAGGATATTGGTCGACAACCAGCTGAAAACGCTATTAAACCTGCCTGCAATATACACAGAAAACGGAGAACAACTACAGAATATGCAGACCACAATCAACAATTGCATGTCAATCCTAGCAACACAAGGAATCCCAACAACGGACTGGGACCCAATCCTGGTATACCTGTGTTCATCCAAACTGCCAAGTGACAGCCTTTCGCTATGGGAACAGTCCCTCAGCTCCCGGAAGGAACTACCGCTTTGGGCAGATATGAACAAATTTTTGACCAACAGATACGAGGTAGTAGAAAGGTTAAGTACCTATAGACCAGACAAGGCAAAACCCCAATTTTCGAGTTTTACACCAAGAACGGTGAATCACAACTCGACCCCCCTCAATAAAAATAGAGCTCATGCATATCATGCGGAGTTCAACAAAACCGTCTCTTGTAGATTATGTAATCAAAAGCACACGATGAAATCTTGCGTCAGGTTAAAAATCTTTCAGTATCAGACCGCCTAAAATTCGAGAGATAAAACAATTTTTGCGAAAATTGCCTTTCCTTTTCACATCTCAAGAATGAGTGTCAGAGCAGTTTCACGTGTGTCTATTGCCAAAAGAGGCATCAGTTTTTACTTCATACGCAGCCCAGGCCACAAGCCGACACCCTTAGCAGAACGGACAGCGAGCGGCTCTCATCATCGAAAGCCGCCGCAAGGGCGTCGTCAGCCGCAAGTCCCGCACAGGACACAAACAAGGTTTCCACTCACTTTTCGAGTGACAAAGGAACCACCCTACTACCAACAGCAATAGTCCCCATATACTTTGCTGGCGAATTCCATAAAATTTGCGCCCTAATAGACCAAGGCTCCCAAAAAACTTTTGTATCATCCCGTATACAAAAGCTCCTTGGCCTACCCACAAGAAAATCTCTACACCAAATATCCGGAATGGGTGGAATGGTGGTAGGAAACTCAAATGAGATCTGCGAAATAACATTTTATTCATCAGATTTAGCCCTAAAAGTAGACACACAAGCAATAATACTGCCAAAACTCACTCACTTCTTGCCCACAGCCAAAGTATCAAGTATCGATCTCGGAGAATTGGCGGATTTAACATTGGCTGACCCTCATTGTTTGACACCATCTCGATGTGGTAATAGGCAGCAATATCATTACCGAAGGACTGCAACATAATGTAAGTGGAACATTGCTCGCCCAAAACAGGATCTTCGGATGGATATTGAGCGGTCCAGTAGCTGAAAAGGTCGCAACGTTCAGTACCCACGTCACGGAATGCTCCGATGACCCCCTCAAATTAAAGAAATTTTGGGAACATGAAGAAGTTCGCCCCACCCAGCCACGATCAGAAGATGACGAATGCTGCGAAACGCTATACAGGACAACCACAATCCGCCAAGAAGATGGACGCTATGTAGTAAAATTGCCATTCAAAGCGGAATTCCCGGAAAACCTGGCACTCGGTCACTCCCGACCAGCAGCACAGCAGCAGTACATCAGCATCGAGCGGACCTTAGAAAGGAAACATGAACTACAAGAGAAATATTTTGAAGTCCTAAATGAATACTTGACCATGGATCACATGGAACACGCCTCCCCTCAAGAAATAGTAAAAAGCGGGAAACATTTTTCCTTTTATTTACCCCATCATGCTGTTATAAAACCAGACAGCAAAACCACAAAGGTGCGAGTTGTATTCAACGCCTCCAAATTATCTCACTCTGGCAATTCATTGAACGACATTCTCCACACAGGCCCCATACTACAAAACGCCCTAATGATCGTTATTCTCAAATGGCGACTATATAGGTTCGTATTCAACGGCGACATAGAAAAAATGTATCGCCAAATACTAGTTCACAAAGAAGACCAAGATTTCCAGCGCATCGTCTTTCGCAAAGACCCTAATATGCCTATAGTAGATTTTCGACTGAAGACAGTCACATTTGGTGTTAATTGTGCACCATATTTGGCAATAAGAACCCTAACCAACTGCCAAAGCGAATAGCCGCTCGCAAAAAACATACTTTTACATGAAACGTATGTTGATGATATTCTATAAGGTGGTCGCGATATACAGTCCACTCTAAACGCGATGACCCAAGTTACCGATGCCCTGGAATCAGCAGGATTCCCTTTGAGAAAAATGTCGGCAAACCACCCGGAAATTCTAGAGCCGATTCACGACACAAATTTACTTGATGTCGATTTTCTCAAATTCCAAGATGCGAGCTCCATAAAAATGCTCGGAATCCAATGGAATGCGCTAACAGACACCTTTACATATGCATACGACCAACTTTTAGCAGCACGCTTATGCACAAAAAGACAGATTTTATCAGCAGTAGCGAAATTATTCGACCCCGCAGGATGCCAACGCCAATAATGATACTTACAAAAATGCTGTTACAAAATTGAGAACCTTAAAATTCCCCGTTGGGTACAGTATACCCTCGACAATCCCATCCAACTGCATGGATTTTCAGACGCCTCCGGTTGTGCTTGCGATTATTTAAGAGTACAAAACAGCGAAAACACGTTTTCATCGCATTTGTTAGCCGCTAAAAGCAAGGTAGCACCCTTACAAACCGTAAGTCTTCCACAGTTAGAACTCTGCGGAGCAATACTACTCTCCAAGTTAGTAAAGCAACTTCAAGATGAGCTCAATTTACCCACCCACGAACTCGTACTTTGGTGCGATTCCTCCATAGTACAAGCGTGGCTAGAAAAACCTCCACATACTTGGAAAACTTACGTAGCCAATCAAACGTCACAAATTCTCCAAAACGTGAGCAATGCGATTTGGCGACACGTTTCCAGCAATGACAATCCAGCGGATTTGGGCACACGAGGCAGCAAACCACAGGACTTGGTGGAATGTCCACTATGGTGGGAAGGACCCAACTGGCTCATACGGTCGTCAACATCGTGGCCTAAAGCTGTGTCCCACCTTCCAGCCCCCCCCGCAACAGCGACGCGTAGAGGAATTTCACACCATGGAAGACAAGGATATGGATATACTCGACCGGTTCTCGTCGTTTTCTCGCGCGCTCAGAACCGTCGCCTATATGTTTCGTTTTATTCGGAAGGCACGAAAACAATCCGTCCCAGACACAGTTACCCTAACCCAAGAGGAAGTGAATGAAGCAAAAGCCAAACTCATCATCCAAACCCAACGAAATCATTATGGGGACACAATAGACTGCTGGAAGATTGGAAGCCAATCAGCAGAAAAAGCCCCCTTTTGACATTAAACCCAATGTTGGACAAAGCAGGCATAATGAGAGTAAATGGTCGACTTTCCTGTGCCGCCCTCAGCTACAATGAACGGCACCCAATTATTACCTCAAGGACCTCCATAAACGCTACAAATGGAAGCGCCCACAGCAGAATATCGAAGAACGTGATCTAGTGGTAATAAAAGACGATTTATTACCCCCCAATGAGTGGCGTTTTGGGCGTATAATCAAATTGCATCCGGGTCCAGATAAAAACGTTCGTGTTGTCGAAATAAAAACTCAACATGGAACCATCACCCGAAACATTACGAAACTGTGTGTGCTACCAACTGCCTAACGCTATGCTTATCCGTCATACTCTACATTTTGTATCCCATTATTCTTTACCCTTCAGCCGTATGTATAAATAAAAGCAGCTACCCTTTATCAACGTATTTTGATGGATGTTGAGAACATGATCGAATTTTCGGAGTAAGTCTCCACCTCCGTCAACGTGACGATCTGGCAACGCCGTGTCAGTGTGGCCAAAGGACCACGGCTGCCTGGTCGAAAGGTAACAGCACAGCAGCATCAACACAGTCGTAGACGAACCGCCGCCGCGTACGTGTGTTTTGGTTTTTTTGGACCCGTGCTCATTCGCCTGTTGTTGTGCCTTTTTATAGTTAAAAGAATAAAAGTGAACTTTAATTATTTCAACCAAAAAAAGGTGCGTGTTTTATTATTCAGCGGTGCAGCTAGCCATAACAGTATGTATGTACATATGTTTGTATACATGGATATATGTATGTAGTACAAACGAAAACAAATCTAATCACCTAAAATTCTCCGATGAAACCATGTATCTAAAACAAAATCCTAATCCGCGCCTCTCGACTTGAAAATTTATATGGCCACCTTTGCCAAAAAAATAAATGTTAGAAAAAATAGGTTTTCCAAAAAGAAATCGAATTTTCTGAACAAAATGGTTTAGTAAGGTAATTCTTTTGCACTTTATATTTTTTCTACACTCAAAATTTTTTTTTCATTAAAAAAAATATTCACCCCAGTAAAAATGGTTGTATATAATTTTGTTTTGCTTTTTTGATAATTGAATATTTTGATTAGTCTCAAAACAAAACCTGTATTGCATAAACTATAATGTAATATAATAAAACATAATATATTTCAGAAAAAGAAAATAATTTTAGCGAAAGAAGAGGAAAAAAATTTTCAAGTCGAGAGGCGCGGATTAGGGTTTTATTTTAGACCCATGGTTTCTTCAGAGAATTTTCTTAGAATTTAATGTAGATTACGTTTTTGCTATACGATTTTTAATTTTTTTTCATCCATACAATCAACCCGCCCTAGTGGACATGCATTTTTTATTTTTACCAATATTTTCGTTATTAGTTGTGTTTGTTTACAATTTACCAGTAACTCTCCAGTAACTTTATTTCAAAGAATTCGCTCTCACAGACAAAATTGACAAAAAAAATACGCGAACGCTATTCCAGTAATAATTTGCAAGTTTCATGAACAGCTGATAAACTGGTTGTTTATTCGCAGGAATTTCCTAATAAAACAATATATTTTATATTTAAATGGGGTTAGTTCGTGAATTTCAACAATAAAAGCCCATAAACAGTTTCCTTATTAGTTTAAATTTCATTTAGCAACATGCGATCAGCTGTTTTTCGTACTGGCAAATTCTTACAGGTAAACATTTATCCAGTAGAATCCAGTAAAAACTTGCAACTTCAAATGTAATTTTTCGCTCTCTCAATTTCCCCTACTTTGCAAGTTTTTGCGTGCGAAAACGCCAAAACATGCAAATTGGTAAAAACTTTTACTGGATTTTACTGGAAATGAGTAAACAAACGCAATTATTAACTATTTCACTTTTTGCAGCTGTTAATACATATATCAAAAGATAGAGAATTAAAATATCTATCAGAATTATAGATTTAAAAATAATTTAAAATGTATAATATGTGTATTTTACAAGCTCACACTCAACTGTGTGCGTACACAAAGCGAACCTGCAAAAAATTGTGCGACTAATCTCTAAAGGGAGTATTCCGAGATTACTCTCAATCGGGTACAATTTGGCATTAATTAGTCGCAACTAGTCTCATACGGGTATTATTCCCCGACTCCTCTTTAACGGGCGCTATTAACGATTTAATGACATGTACGCACTTAGTGAATGAAATTTCAAGTGCTTCATTAGCACAGGGGGAGAGTATTCGCTCAACAAAACTGAGAACCCCAGTTCGAATCGCAGCTGGTGCAAATTTTTATTATTGAAAAGTGATTAGTCCCTTTTTATGCCCGTTGGGGTACAAAAGGAAACAATTAGTCTCTTCATAGGACTTGCTCGACCAGAACTGAACAGTTCATTCCATATAAAGAGATCAAAAGTGGTATTAGTCGCAAGTTACTTTGCGATTGCTCCCCAAGTCATCCCGGAGTAGTCGCATTTTTTGCAGGGAAGTATTACCACTAATGTATGTACATACGACAAACACATCATTTAGACATTGAGAATTACCGCGGAGAAAATGTTATTGTTCTGCCAACACCACCTTGTATAAATTCGACTTGGCTCCAGTAACACTGCTCGTTGATATCAAGGCGTATTCATATAAAGTGGTTTTACCAGAGCAGCCAATCGATCGTCAAAATGATGTGCTTGTTGTACATTTGTTTACAGGAGCAGTTGAAAATTTCGCCTCGGTGTTTCTGAAAGAAAGACATAAACGTTGCGACCTTTGATTCAACTTGGTGATTTTGTGCTCTAGATTGCAACGTTTATGGGCCTGTTAAATGAAGTTCTATGAAAGATAAATCTATTTTGATTTTCTGGCAAGTTGTACAACTCGTCGCAACGTTAATGGGCATGTTGTATAACGGAATTCTATTTTGAGTTTATTTTAGTGGTAACCCCATAGCAAAAAAACAATATATGTTATATCCGTCGATTTAATGCCAAATTTTTTTCCGTTTTGTTATAAGTCCTCCGAAATAGATTTTGTAAATCGTGTTTATGCACTGAGTCTCTACTCAAATTCATGAAATGATTTCGTGAATAGGCACACGAGGTTAGGTAATTTTATGTTTTTATACTCTTGCTACCACATGCATATATCAATTCGTGATAAGAACATATGAATTCGCCTTGGATAGAATGCAACGTTGGGCAAAGAGAAGGCGAGTAAGAGGAGATGCCGAACAAGATAAATAAATGCATTTTGCAAACAAAGCTTCGTCCGTTACTTAACGCCTTGTTTATAAAGCACGTGGCAAATGGTAACTAATCGCGGCGACTTCGTAGGGATCTATTGATTGCATTATAAACATTTGCCTTTATTAAACATATAAAAGATAATTATGTGAGAGTTCACTCCGCTCTGTTACTTCCATTATAACCTGGTCCTAACGATGCTAGAAGGGCGAATTCATACAAGGTGTTGATACCGGATTTTCAATTGAAATTAAAAATTAATCAAAAAACTATAAATCAGTGAAATTAAATGACATTAATGTTTAATTTCTAGCCTAACCTACATATGTAAGTAACTCAATCGCCAAATGCTTTGCCGTGCCGTACACATATCAAATTTCGTGAGTACCTGGTACTCACACCTTTTCTAAGAAGTTTCACTTCTATCACGTGTACGGTGCTACACTCGTCTTTTTTTTTGTTCATTCAGTTATTCATTCCAAACGTACGGAAAACTTTATCCGTTGACACATATGTTAGTGTTTTGCCGAGCTTCTCCTACGGATAATATGCTCCCAGATAATCTAAACGCAATATTTTCACACAGTCTCTATCACAGAATTCATAGAATATTCTGCTCATTAGCTGGGTGTGCGCATTTGTACAAAAGTAAGCAATTGCATGAAAATAAAGCTGCTAGAGAAACCAAGTAACGTTTTGCAAATCGTTTTACTAATAAAAAAAAACATTTTGCTAATTAAATTAATTAAATTAATTAACTGCGCCTAGTTGGAAATATTTACAAGTGCCATTGCGTGATTACTTAAAATATTTGAACATACAGCTTTATATGCAAAAATACCATTAAACACAGCAACACAAATTTGGTGTTTTTTTTTGGAAAATTTCGCTATTTTCAGTGTTTTGGTGCTTTTTTAAATAAAAAACTTGGTAATACTGATCACTAGCTGACCTTCATCATGCGCTCTTTGCTGAGTTCGGACTGCAAAAATGGGAGTAAAAGTCAAGTTTTCGTAGTAGATGTGCATTTCTTATCTTTATAAAAAACAATTCATTTCTCCTCGTATCACTGTATTCTGGGACTAAATAAGGGGCTAAAGCTGCCTTTACAAAGGTCGATTTCTGTAGACTGGAAAATCGACTAGCCAAAGCATTTATATTTTACTATTGGGATGTCATTTACACGGGTCGATTTTGGTTTTGACGACAAAAATCTGCTAGGAAATGGACCCGTGTAAAGGTGCCTTAATCCAACGAGCAGTTATCATTACAGTTAAAATCCCTCGGTTAAAATAAAAAGTTATTTCATTCTTTCTTTACCTGTGAGGGCCTATTCACGAATTCAAGTGTATTTGCAAAGGAACTGTAGCTCACCAATGTAACAATCGTGTCGATAAAAAGGTAAAATATAACTTTTCATTTGCTATTAAAAACTCCACCGCCTTTTTATTTGGAGAGTAAATTTGTTGATACAACAAAACGGAGCAGATTTTCAATTGAGCGGAGTAGAGGACTAGGTTTCAAATTATTTCCACAAAACGGAACAAATCTACTCCTATCGGAGCAAAGTCAGAACGATGGCTTATTGTGTATATGAGGAAAATTTGCGCTCTTTGTTTGGTGCACAAAGTCAGTATTACCGCCAGTGTGACCGTTTTGATCCAAGTGGATGACGATGAATATTTGAGAGATACTTCTTTTTAAATTTTGATTCTTTTCCAATCGTGTGGAACAATTTTCGTAGAAGTCGAAAAACTTGTCAGAGATGTTAACAATTTCGTCGCACGTAGTGCTAAAAGGGTGGATGAATTTGCCGAGTTTCAAAACTACGTTGGTGTTAAAAATCATAAAATTTTTTGTGTCAAACGTTCGCTGGTTATCGCTGAAGCAAGCTGTTGATCGTTTACTGTCCCAGTGGAGAGCAATTATTTTTCATATCTTGTTCCGATGATGGTGTGAACCAAGCGCGAGCTATTGCCGCACCAATAAAAATTTATTATTTATATTTTTAAATACAAAAAGTATGCAAACTAAAAATAAGATTATGTAATATCGTTAGTATGTATATCAAGTACAACAGATACGTGTACCTTTTTTGCAATCAATAAATGTTAAATTGTTTTGAAAAATTGCTTTTCATGAAAATTATTGGTTTTATTCCATATTGATATTTTGATACTTAAAATAAAAAAAGTGATACATATTGATACATTTTAAGTATACTTTCTGCTACAATTTTTCACAAGCCCGCGGTCACACTGATTACCGCAGTCGGTGGTCGAAAGCTAGTACAAAATAAGTCAGTTTATTAGCGCATATGCCGTTTTGCTTCAAGATCGCAGATGGAATGAATATTTCATTATTATTGCTTCTCCTTAAAACTAGTTTTCAACTTATTGCAATCATTATACATACATATTTACTGTGCAGTAAAATCACCCGATTTAACGGTATCATTAACAATAGATGTAGATATGTATACACATATGTACATGTGCAGTGTATCAACGTATGAAATGATCACAAAAGGGGAGTAAATCTCTATTGAGTATTATTAGTCAACGTATGAAATGAGCACAATAGAGAGTAAATAAATATTGAGTGTTATTAGTGATGTTACTTGTTGATCGACTCGTACCAATAATATTGAAGGTAGATCTTATAATTAAACATCCTCCGCCCGTTGAAAGGTTTAGGCTTTCAATACGTTGTCATCGATTGGTAGAAGGCATAACTTTGCCACAGCTCGCTTGAATACGCCATTTGCAGTTTTAAGTACAGCAACACGAACTATATCATCCTTTCCACGAACAGTATCGATCACTCTAGCTAGCGGCCACTTGAGTGGAGGACTGTTCTCTTCCTTAATTAGAACCAAATCACCAGGCCTTAAGTTTTCTGAAGACGAATGCCACTTCTGCGGCTGCTGAAGAAGAGTTAAATACTCGTTGTGCCACTTCTTCCAGAAAAGCTGCTGCATACAACACACACGCTGCCATCTATTGAGTTGACTTATATTAAGCTCAGAAATGTCAGGCTCCATAATCGACGTAAAGCGTGACCCAATTAGAAAGTGTACTGGCGTAGGCACCTCCAAGTCTTCAGCATTCTCTGAGATGGGACATAAAGGCCGCGAATTTACAATTGCGGCTATTTGACAAACGAGCGTCCGAAGTTCCTCAAAATTTAAAGTAGATAAACCTGCAACACGATAAAAATGTTATTTAGTTATTTTGATCGAAGCCCCCCAGAGACCGCCAAAATGGGGAGAGCTAGAAAGTATTGGCCATTCAATGCCGTCCTTTGAGCACTGCTCACTAACTGCTTTCCAATGCCCTTGGTTAAGAAATAATTCCTTTAACTCTCGTAATTCCCGCTTGACTCCAATAAAATTAGAGGCATTGTCTGACCATATAGTTTGTGGTTCTCTGCGGTGTCGTTTTAGAGCTGCTAAGAATGAAGCAGTTGTCGGATCTTTAACCATCTCTAAATGAACGGCCTTGGTCGAAAAACAAATAAATAAACAAATCTAGCATTGGATCGGAGGCCGACTTCTAACTTCGGACTTATAGAAAAATGGTCCGCAAAAATCTATGCCAGTAGTAATAAATGCTCGATTTATTCTTACTCGTTCCGAAGGTAAGCTTCCCATTTCCGTCAACTTGGGCTTAGCCCGAAAGCAGCGTATACAGTAGTAATGACGCGAGAAACAGTTTTTCGACCGCCAATGGGCCAGTACTGAAGTCGAATAGTAGCAAGCAGGGATTGCGGACCGGCGTGAAGTAGTTGTTGATGAAAACTATTGATAATTGAGTCAGTTACGGGGTGTTGCTTGGGTAGAATTATTGGGTGCCTGGAGGCGAAGTCCAAAGATGAATGTTGCAGCCGGCCACCAACACGAAGTAATCCATTGCCATCGATGAACGGATTCAAGGATCGAATGTGCGATGAAAGTTTTATTTGTCCTTTTGCTTCTAGTGATCTATATTCCTCACGCAAGTGGGATTTTTGAATCATACGAATTAAAAGAAAAACGCCTTGTTGTAGTTCTATTGTGCTCAACGGTCCAGAGCACTTCATACTAACTGGTTGTAAAAAACGATAGATGAAAGCATACACTCTACATAGCTGATCAAATGAATTGAGAAATTCGCAGTTTACCGAAAGATCCTCCGTAGTTACAAATACAAGAGCTTCTTTCCGCCATTCGGGTAGGTCGTTTGGTAGGATGGGTGATGTCGGCCATTTGCTTTGTTCATTGCCAAGAAATGATGGCCCATATTTCCAAATGCGCATATTTAGTAGTTCCTTTGGGCAAGCTCCCTTTGAAAGTACATCCGCTGGGTTCAATTCTGACGGAATGTAGCGCCATGCCATGCCCTTTGTTAGTGTCTGAATAATATTAATCCGATTAGCAACAAATATATTAAAATTGGTCGGCTCATTACGCAGCCATGATAAAACAATGCTTGATTCTGACCAGCAAAATACCTGTCCCTTAAAAATACTTAATTTTGTTACTTTGGTTACTAGTTCTGCTAACAACAATGCGGCGAAAAGCTCAAGCTTTGGCATTATAAGCGTCTTATGTGGCGCTACTCGCGACTCAGAATAAAGAATATTAGTGCGAACGACTCCAGCTTTCTCTGCACGTATGTATAAGCATGCACCATACGCGGCCAAACTTGCATCACAAAAGGCTTGTATCTGTACATCGGCATCAGGCATTAGCACGTATCTGTCAAAACTAAATCGCGTGGCTAATTCATCTCCGCTGCAAATGTTCAGCCACGCTGTTTGAATAGACTGTGAAGGGCTCTCGTCCCAATGCAATTTTTCCTTCCAAAGGTACTGTAAGAAAATTTTTGTCTTGGCCACTACAGGCCCGATTAAACCCAGGGGGTCGTATAGTCTAGCAATTGTCGATAGGATTGTGTGCTTAGTTATCTTACCTAGAGTTAAAACGGGCAAAAACGAAAATGAAAAGGTGTCTGAGTTAGGCTCCCAAACCAACCCAAGCGTCTTTGTGACGCTTTGTGCCATCATTAAACTTCTGGAAGTCTTGCCTGTCGTGATCAGCTTTCCCAAAGAAAGCAGTGCGTTTCATTTAAAATTACGCGAGCTTCTTCCACGGAGTTTGCACCAAAAATCATGTAATCTACATAAAAACCTTTGCAAATAGTTTCAGCTCCAATTGGATATGCATGACCCTCATCGATGGCGAGCTGCTGCATGGCACGAATGGCTAGAAAGGAGGCAGGCTTCGTACCATAAGTAGGAGTGTCCATCCATTTTATGCACTGTAAATAATTATCTGGATATGACATTCTTACGCAGCGATACATTTTGCATATTTCTGCGGTAAGAGCAATCTTGAATGTACGAAATTGTAGAAGAGTGTCAAAAAGGGAAGGCTTAATGGTAGGCCCTGCCATCAATATTGAATTTAACGAACGTCCGTTGGTAGTTGATGCAAAACCATCAAACACCACCCGCAATTTGGTTGTCGTGCTGTCGGCCTTAAATACACAGTGATGTGGCAAAAAATGTACCGGTACCTGATCGCGTATAATATCCACCGATAACATATGCTTTAAATCGAAAAATTCTGTAATGAAGGATGAATATTGTTTTCTAAGTTCAAGATTACGCTGCAACTTGCGCTCTAGAGTTTTGAATCGACTAATGGACTGTTGATATGAATCTCCAAGCTCGTCGGCAGCTACCCTTTTGGGTAGTCGTACCGAATAGGCTCCAGATTCTAGATGTTGATAATTTTTTATAAAATGCTCTTCACATATACCTTCTTTAGTAGTAGTAGTTGGCGACATTTTCCAGACGTTGGCAACGATTTTCTAAAAATCTCGACATCAAATTCCAAGTTGATATTTCATTCACAGGCGAGATGCAACGTCCAATTTTTGCGATACTAGCTGAATTAACATACAATCAGCAATCTGCTCTTTCGTACCCATATTTTGTAGCGCGCACAAATGGGCGTTTACGTTGTCGCTTAGTTCTCGAAACTTCGCCACGGAATCACCTTCTACTCTTTTAAGTTGTACGATGTCTCTTATATGTGCCTGAAAATTTAAGCGTTTGTTATCAAACCGAGATTTCAATAAGCCAATAGCCTTATCATAGTTTTGTTCTGAAATTTCCAACGAGCGTATTGTATCCAACGGAGAGTCACGCAGGCTGGAGCGAAGATGCTGAAATTTTTCAATACTCGTGAAATCCACGTCTTGCTGCACAACAGTATTGAATATTGAAAAAAATCCGGCCACTCGGTATAATTACCGCTGAATTTTGGAATATGTAGAACTGGTAGCCTTTGTTTTGGCGGTGCGACAATAATCGATGGCCGTTCGTCCGAAGTTGACCGCATGATCGAGCGATGAGATTCTCCGCCACGGCAAATATACAGTTTATTAGCGCCTATGCCCTTTAGCTTCAAGATCGCAGATGGAATGAATATTTTATTATTATTGCTTCTTCTTAAAACTAGTTTTCAACTTATTGCAATCATTATACATACATATTTACGCATGTGTGTACATCATAAAATAACACTTGGGCCTGTGCAGTGAAATCACCTGATTTAACGGTAGCATAAACAATAGATGTAGATATGTATACACATATGTACATATGCAGTGTATCAACGTATGATAAGAGCACAAAAAGGGAGTAAATCTCTATTGAGTGTTATTAGTCAACGTATGAAATGAGCACAATAGAGAGTAAGTAAATATTGAGTGTTATTAGTGATGTTACTTGTTGATCGACTCGTACCAATAATATTGAAGGTAGATCTTATAATTAAACATCCTCCGCCTGTTGAAAGGTTTAGGCTTTCAATACATTGTCATCGATTGGTAGAAGGCATAAGATGGCCACAGCTCGCTTGAATACGCCATTTGCAGTTTTAAGTACAGCAACACGAACTATATCGTCCTTTCCACGAACAGTATCGATCACTCTAGCTACCAGCCACTTGAGTGGAGGGCTGTTCTCTTCCTTAATTAGAACCAAATCACCAGGCCTTAAGTTTACTGAAGACGAATGCCAATTCTGCCGCTGCTGAAGAAGAGTTAAATACTCGGTGTGCCACTTCTTCCAGAAATGCTGCTGCATACAACACACACGCTGCCATCTATTGAGTTGACTTAAATTAAGCTCAGAAATATCAGGCTCCACAATCGACGTAAAGGGTGACCCAATTAGAAAGTGTACTGGCGTAGGCACCTCCAAGTCTTCAGCATTCTCTGAGATGGGACATAAAGGCCGCGAATTTACAATTACGGCTATTTGACAAACGAGCGTCCGAAGTTCCTCAAAATTTAAAGTAGATAAACCTGCAACACGAAAAAAATTATATTTAGTTATTTAGATCGAAGCCTCCCATAGGCCGCCAAAATGGGGAGAGCTAGAAGGTATTAGCCTCCATTCAATGTCGTCCTTTAAGCACTGCTCACGAACTGCTTTCCAATGCCCTTGGTTGAGAAATAATTCCTTTAGCTCTCGTAATTCCCGCTTGGCTCCAATAAAATTAGTAGCATTGTCTGACCATATAGTTTGTGGTTCTCTGCGGTTTCATTTTAGAGCTGCTAAGAATGAAGCAGTTGTCAGGTCTTTAACCAGCTCTAAATGACCGGCCTTGGTCGAAAAACAAATAAACAAACAAATGTAGCATTTGATCGGAGGCCGACTTCTAACTTCGGACTTATAGAAAAATGGTCCGCAAAAATCTATGCCAGTAGTAATAAATGCTCGATTTATTCTTACTCGTTCCGAAGGTAAGCTTCCCATTAAATGTTCCACCAACTTGGGCTTAGCCCGAAAGCAGCGTATACATTAGTAATGACGCGAGAAACAGTTTTTCGACCGCCAATGGGCCAGTACTGAACCGAATAGTAGCAAGCAGGGATTGCGGACCGGCGTGAAGTAGTTGTTGATGAAGACTATTGATAATTGAGTCAGTTACGGGGTGTTGCTTGGGTAAAATTATTGGGTGCCTGGAGGCGAAGTCCAAAGATGAATGTTGCAGCCGGCCACCAACACGAAGTAATCCATTGCCATCGATGAACGGATTCAAGGATCGAATGTGCGATGAAAGTTTTATTTTTCCTTTTTCTTCTAGTGATCTATATTCCTCATGCATTGAATCATAGGAATTAAATGAAAAACGCCTTGTTGTAGTTCTATTGTGCTCAACGGTCCAGAGCACTTCATACTAACTGGTTGTAAAAAACGATAGATGAAAGCATACACTCTACGTAGCTTATCAAATGAATTTAGCAATTCGCAGTTTACCGAAAGATCCACCGTAGTTACAAATACAAGTGCTTCTTTCCGCCATTCGGGTAGGTCGTTTGGTAGGATGGGTGATGTCGGCCATTTGCTTTGTTCATTGCCAAGAAATGATGGCCCATATTTCCAAATGCGCAATATTTAGTAGTTCCGTTGGGCAAGCTCCCTTTGAAAGTACATCCGCTGGGTTCAATTCTGACGGAATATAGCGCCATGCCATGCCCTTTGTTAGTGTCTGATAATATTAATCCGATTAGCAACAAATATATTAAAATTAGCCGGCTCATTACGCAGCCATGATAAGACAATGCTCGATTCTGACCAGCAAAATACCTGTCCCTTAAAAATACTTAATTTTGTTACTTTGGTTACTAGTTCTGCTAACAACAATGCGGCGCAAAGCTCAAACTTTGGCACTGTAAGCGTCTTGAGTGGCGCTACTCGCGACTTAGAACAAAGAATATTGGTGCTAACGACTCCAGCTTTCTCTGCACATATGTATAAGCATGCACCATACGCGGCCAAACTTGCATCACAAAAGGCTTGTATCTGTACATCGGCATCAGGCATTAGCACGTATCTGTCAAAACTAAATCGCATGACTAATTCATATCCGCTGCAAATGTTCAGCCACGCTGTTTGAATAGACTGTGAAGGGCTCTCGTCCAAATGCAATATTTCCTTCCAAAGGCACTGTAAGAAAATTTTTGCCTTGGGCACCACAAGCCCTATTAAACCCCGTATAGTCTAGCAATTGTCGATAAGAATGTACGCTTAGTTATCTTAACTGGAGTTAAAAAGGGCAAAAACGAAAATGAAAAGGTGTCTGAGTTAGGCTCCCAAACCAACCCAAGCGTCTTTGTGACACTACTGCCATCATTAAACTTCAGGAAGTCTTGCCTGTCGTGATCAGCGACATCCACCATAACCCGATCGTCGTTTGAGCACCATTTCCTCAATTGAAATTTTCCCAAAGAAAGCAGTGCCTTTGTTTCATTTAAAATTACGCGAGCTTCTTCCACGGAGTTTGCACCAAAAATCATGTCATCTATATAAAATAGTTTAATCTACAATTGGACATGCATGACCCTCATCGATGGCGAGCTGCTGCATGGCTCGAATGGCTAGAAAGAAGGCAGGTTTCGTACCATAAGTAGGAGTGTCCCTCCATTTTATGCACTGTAAATAATTATCTGGATATGACATTCTTACGCAGCGATACATTTTGCATATTTCTGCGGTAAGACCAATCTTGAATGTACGAAATTGCAGAAGAGTGTCAAAAAGGGAAGGTTGAATGGTAGGCCCTGCCATCAATATTGAATTTAACGAACGTCCGTTGGTAGTTGGTGCAAAACCATCAAACACTACCCGCAAGTCGGTTGTCGTGCTGTCGGCCTTAAATACACAGTGATGTGGCAAAAAATGTACCGGTACCTGATCGCGTATAATATCCACCGATGACATATGCTTTAAATCGAAAAATTCTGTAATGAAGGATGAATATTGTTTTCTAAGTTCAAGATTACGCTGCAACTTGCGCTCTAGAGTTTTAAATCGACTAATGGCCTGTTGATATGAATCTCCAAGCTCGTCGGCAGCTGCCCTTTTGGGTAGTCATACCGAATAAGCTCCAGATTCTAGACGTTGATAGTTTTTTATAAAATGCTCTTCACATATATCTTCCTCAGTAGTAGTCGTTGGCGCTGAGCTGCTATTTCCTAAAAGCGTTTAACCAAATTGTCCAAATCCAAATCTAAGTTACTCTCCCTTGATCCCTCAGTTGCTGCAGCACAAGAACGCCTTGACACCTTTGCTGTGCTTCCACCAGACACAACCCAACCTACCTTAGTCTTTTGTAGAACTGGCAAATTTCTGGCCAAGCGTATTTGGGCCGGCACCAATGAGATATCGATGCGTTGGGGTTCAAAAAATAGTGGATCCGCTAGGCGAACGGCTTGGTTAGACGTCGGTAATAGTGTGCATAACAACTGCCGACAACTTGGAAGAACAGTCACTGATGCGTGAGTGTAGTTCCAGATCAACGATATGATCTGCGACAAAACCATTTTGACGTATGCCGGAAATAGACAATGACGATTTGATTTTTCTAAGTTGAAGTTGGTTAACTAATCGATTAGTGATAAAGTTAAGCTGCGATGCAGAATCGAGCAATGCTCTACAAGGTATAAGCGATCCAGCGCGATTTTTTATATAAATGACTGCGGTTGCCAAGAGAACGAAATCAATGTCAGTATCAATGGTTTGGGAACCAGAGCTTACAAGGGTTGCTGCAGACTGAGAAAATGGCGACGCTGATGCCGAAAGCGAAGCGGATGGGTTACCCGTGATAAGCAATGAAGTTGGCGCATCTGTCACTATAGCTGAAGTAGAAATTGATGATTGAGCGGCTGACCCAGATGGAAGGGTGCCTAGATGTAGGAAAGTATGATGTTTCAATAAGCAATATTTGCAGCAGCCGGACTTTCAGTTCTTTAGAGAATGACCTCCTCTTAGGCAATTCAGACAAAGTTGTTGTCTCTTCGCCTCTGTATATCGCATAGAAGGCGAAAGGCTAGTAAAGGTTTTGAATTGAGCGATTGCATGCTGACTGGAGTTGCACAATACGCAACCGTTTGCGACGTGGCTAGCGAAACTTTGCAGTTGTTGTTTAAGTATGACTTATTTCCTACCTGCTTGACTAATAACCTTAGTTTAAACGCGTTTTCGATATTTTCCAGACGTTGGCAACGATTTTCTAAAAATTTCGGAATCAAATTCCAAGTTGATATTTCATTCACAGTCGATTCTTCCTCCCATTTCGTGCGAGATGCAACGTCCAATTTTTGCGATACTAGCTGAATTAACATACAATCAGCAATCTGCTCTTTCGTACCCATAGTTTGTAGCGCGCGCAAATGGGCGTTTACGTTGTCGCTTAGTTCGCTAAACTTCGCCACGGAATCACCTTCTACTCTTTTAAGTTGTACGATGTCTCTTATATGTGCCTGAAAATTTAAGCGTGTGTTATCAAACCGAGATTTCAATAAGTCAATAGCTTCATCGTAGTTTTGTTCTGAAATTTCGAAAGAACGTATTGTATCCAACGCAGCGTCACACAGGCTGGAGCGAAGATGCTGAAATTTTTCAATCGTCAAATCCACATCTTGCTTCACCACAGTACTGAATATTGAAAAAAAGTCAGGACATTCGGTATAATTACCGCTGAATTTTGGAATATGTAGAACTGGTACCCTTTGTTTTGGCGGTGCGACGATAATCGATGGCCATTCGTCCGAAGTTGACCGCATGATCGAGCGATGAGATTCTGCGCCACGGCAAATATACAGCTGGCGCGTCAACTTCGTCTTCGCTTCGATGTAATGGCTAGAAAACATCGTCACTACGTCTTCAAGTTCGTCCTCATCCTCCAAATGCGCTTGAATACCATCAAATCTTTTTTCCAGTCGATCCACTTGCTCTATTCGGACTTCAACTGCTGCTTCGTCGAGCTCCTGGAGTGCTTCAATGTTAAGGGCGTTATTAATCGTTGTTATCTGCTGTATGAGAGAATCGTGCTTATTTTTCCTGGATTCGACTTCTGCTCTTTTGGACGGCGCCATGGGGCAATACTTTGTTTGTTAATACGCAAAATCTGTGATTCCAAAATCACGTCGGGGCCACCAAATGGTTTCGTAGACGGCAAGCCTTTTTACCGACCAGTGGCATTACAATAAAAAGACAACGAAATGATCGAAAGCTAGTACAAAATAAGCCAGTTTATTAGCGCCTATGCCCTTAAGCTTCAAGATCGCAGATGGAATTAATATTTCGTCATTATTATTGCTTCTGCTTAAAACTAGTTTTCAACTTATTGCAATCATTATACATAAATATTTACGCATGTGTGTACATCATAAAATAACGATTGGGCCTGTGCAGTAAAATCACCCGATTTAACGGTAGCATAAACAATAGATGTAGATATGTATACACATATGTACATGTGCAGTGTGTCAACGTATGAAATGAGCACAAAAAGGGAGTAAATCTCTATTGAGTGTTATTAGTCAACGTGTGAAATGAGCACAATAGAGAGTAAATAAATATTGAGTGTTATTAGCAGGGAACGGATTTTTAGGACCTAAAAACCTATAAAAAAAGGCAAAATAAAATAACGAAATAGGCTGGAAAAGGCAAAATAAAATAGCGAAAAAGGCAGGAAAAGGCACTAGGTGTTGCAAAAAAGGCAAAAAAAGGCAAAACAAAATAGCGAAAAAGGCAGGAAAAGGCACTAGGTATTGCAAAAAAAAGCAAAATAAGGCACTAAAAAAAGGCAGAAAATACGAATAACAATCAAAAAATACATTTATTTTAAAAATGTTTATATTACATGTAAAAAGAGAAAAACTATGAACTAGAACATTTGTACTTAGAATCTTTGACTATTTTATCCTTTCTAGTTTCTAACCCATAAAGCTTTAATCTGTATAGTTGTAGTAACATTAAACCACAAGATGCATTTTGAAGTTTTCTGGCAGCATTTTCATTCGATTTTCGCGAAGAAAAGCCTTGAATGTACTAAATGTGTGCTCGGCATAACGTCGTCTCAGAAAACGGATGACGAATGTGCAAAATCACGATTTTGGGATTTTGATGCAGATTTACTAAGTTGGACATGCTCTTTCGATTTCTGCAATCCATTTTTTTATATCTCCATTAGTTTTTGAGATATTTCGTGCGCATTTTGTCGTATGTTACATAATATTAATGATTGGGTATGCCTTTTGTTGTATGTGCTGAAAATGCGTCACATACGACAAATTCCCATACAAATGTAATCTTTTTTAATCATAAAACATTTGTCGTATGTATCGCAAAACTTTGAACTTACGACAATTGGATGGTCCTCTACTTTAACGATACAATTAAAATTGAAAATTAAACTAAGTAACTAATTTTAAAATTTTAAATTTTTAAATTTTAGCTTGCACTGAGTCTCCAATGAAATGAAAGAGATAAAAATGTACAAAAGACTGAATTTAAGTATTGTTTTTTGTTTTTATATAAAGAAAACGTATGTTCGTAACATATTTACAGCATAAGAGTTGTACAGATT
Organism: Rhagoletis pomonella; assembly: GCF_013731165.1. Classification (NCBI taxonomy): domain Eukaryota; kingdom Metazoa; phylum Arthropoda; class Insecta; order Diptera; family Tephritidae; genus Rhagoletis; species Rhagoletis pomonella. Next base: position 109,572,970 of record NW_023458555.1, on the reverse strand, counting down.
TTTTTTATTAAATACATGATTATGTTTTTGTTATGTTTTTTCTAATAAGTAATCATTATTTAATAAATATGTCTGTTTTTTTCATCAAATTATACCATCGTCGTTGAAATAGATACTTTACTATTGTCGTATGTTCTGTGGACAAAACAAAGTGGTGAGTAAACGCTACTTACGACAAATGTATACGGAATGAAAAGTAAATTTTCTCATTAACGTTAAGAGATATTAAATGTAAAAATATGGGAAATCAAAACTAATAACACCAACTACGTCTCCTTCAAAAGTTACAAAAATCTACCGTACAGTTTCGGATTAATTCGACCTTAAACTTCAAAGTCAATTTTCTCAAAACCGTGTTTTGTAACATTC
>NW_023458555.1:109527461-109547601 GCF_013731165.1 Rhagoletis pomonella | reverse complement strand
AAAAAATGAACTACGCTTGAGGGTTAAAAGGCATTGGTCAGGGAATAACCAGCACATTAGGCACAATCAAAGCAGACTTAAAAGGCGATGACCTCTTAATTTACCATAAATTTCATGTCGTAGAAGACGACTTTCCAATTCCATGCGATGGAATAATAGGACTAGATTTCATAAAGAAGTACAATTGTATTTTAGACTATGGAAAAACAGAGGATAAACTAATCCTAAGACCATATGATTTCCCCCAAACAATAACGATGCACCTAACAAATTGTCTATCTGTTAATACAATTACGATCCCTGCTAGATCTGAAGTCATTAGACAAGTCAAAGTAAGCACTGACAACAAAAACATCTTCCTCCCACAACAGCAATTATCTGAAGGCATTTTCATAGCAAACACCATTACAAATAAAGATCAAACTTTCGTTAGAATTATCAACACAACACATAAAAACACAACCATTCAAAATTACAAGATCAATACCGAAAATTTAGACGATTACACACTAATTAAAACAACCACACACGATAAAAATTGCAACGATACAGAGAAATTAAAAAGATTAAAAAAAAACTTTCCAAAATTTGTCAACTCTCAGTTAACAACACTATGCACAGAATTCATAGACATATTTGCACTAGAAACTGAACCAATCTCCTCTAACAATTTTTATAACCAAAAATTAGACATGAAGGATGACACTCCTGTTTACATAAAAAATTATAGATTGCCTCAAACGCAAAAAGGAGAAATAAGCAAACAGGTAAATAAGTTAATAGAAGATGATATAATAGAACCCTCTATATCAGAATATAATAGCCCAATCTTATTAGTCCCTAAAAAATCACTCCCAGGAAAAACAGAAAAAAGATGGAGATTAGTAGTAGACTACAGACAAGTAAATAAAAAGCTAGCAGCAGACAAATTCCCACTTCCAAGAATTGACGATATTTTAGACCAACTTGGAAGAGCAAAATATTTTTCATGCCTAGACCTTTTGTCAGGTTTTCATCAAATCGAATTACACCCAGACTCCAGAGATATAACCTCATTCACAGCCGAAAATGGCACATATAGATTCAAAAGACTACCTTACGGATTAAAAGTAGCACCAAATTCATTCCAAAGAATGATGACACTAGCATTTTCAGGCCTCAAACCATCTCAAGCATTTCTCTACATGGACGATTTGGTTGTATTAGGCTGTTCTGAAAACCATATGCTAAAAAATTTAAGAGACGTATTCTCCACATGTAGAAAATACAAACTAAAATTACATCCCGATAAATGCCTATTTCTTAGCCAAGAGGTAACTTATTTATGACATAAATCCACAAACAAGGGAATACTACCCGATCCGAGAAAATTGGAAACAGTTCAAAATTACCCAACACCAAAAACAGCGGACGAAGTTATGAGATTCGTAGCTTTCTGCAACTATTACAGAAGATTTGTACCGAATTTCGCAGAACACTCACGAAAATTAACTAGGCTTTGCAAAAAGAATGTTTCCTTCGAATGGACAGAAGAATGTCAAAAAGCTTTTGTCTACTTAAAGGAAGCATTAATTAGTCCAAAACTTCTGCAATACCCAGATTTCGATAAAGAATTCTGCACAACAACAGACGCTAGTGGGTACGCTTGTGGGGCAGTCCTTAGCCAAGAACACGATGGCAAACAGTTACCAATTGCCTACGCTTCCAGGTCATTCACAAAAGGTGAAATCAACAAAGCCACAATAGGAAAGGAATTGGCCGCAATCCATTGGGCCATAACCTTCTTCAGACCATATGTCTATGGCAGAAAATTTCTAGTTAAAACCGACCACCGTCCCTTAACATACCTGTTCTCAATGAAGAGTCCTTCATCAAAACTGTCACGAGTAAGACTCGATTTAGAAGAGTACGATTTTGAAGTGGAGTATATCGCCGGAAAGGAAAACCACATTGCGGATGCATTATCCCGCATAACAATCACAAACTTAAAAGATATGTCAGTAGAAGCAAGTAAAATATTGAAAATAACAACAAGATCAGCAGCAAAAAGCATCAGCATAAGTAATACTGAAAATAAAGAAAGTCACAAAGAGAACCCCAGAATATACGAAGCGCTAAATAAATTTGAAGTAAAAAGACATATCGAGCTCGTATTCACTCCTCCGAAATTATATTTCAAAAAAGGAAAGAAAATTTGTAGCAATTTGGATACAAGCAACCTAATTGTTGAGGATAAGATCGACTTAGGACAATTCTTTACCAGGCTTGAAAAAGAAGCCGGAAATTTAGGACTTGTAGAAATACAGTTGTCCTTAGGGGACAAATTGTTTAAAAGAAATTATACTGCAGTAGGCAAATTTATACAAATAGGTAACAAAGTTCTCAAAAATCTAACAATCGCACTAACCCCAGAGGTTATATACGTGACAAATCCCGGGAAAATTAAAGAAATTCTGCATAAATATCATGACGATCCTATCAGTGGTGGCCACCCAGGAATAAATCGCATGACAGACAAAATCAAGCAGAAGTATGGCTGGCTGAATATGAAAAATGACGCAAGAAAATACGTAAAAAACTGCATCCACTGTAAGAAAAATAAGACTAACAAACATATAAAAGAACCAATGACAATAACGGAGACACCTCCGAAGGCATTTGATATTGTACAAATCGATACAGTCGGACCATTACCGAAGTCGATAAATGGAAACGAGTATGCAGTTACCATTATATGCGATCTAACCAAATACTTGGTAGCTATCCCAGTCCCAAGCAAACACGCAACGACAGTCGCTAAAGCCGTGTTCGAGCATTTCATCTTGATTTATGGACAAATGAAAACAATCACCACAGACATGGGCACAGAATACAAAAACAAATTATTCAAAGAACTGTGTAAATTGTTAAAAATTGAACATAAAACTTCAACACCGTACCATCATCAAACTTTGGGTACTGTAGAACGCAGTCACCGGACATTCAATGAATACATACGTTCATACATATCCAGTGACAAAGACGATTGGGATGAATACCTCAGGTATTTCGCGTATTGTTACAATACGACGCCATCTACCACACACAAATATTGCCCATTTGAACTAATATTTGCAAAAAACCCACCGAACTACCATTTCTTAAAAGAAAATAAAATCAGCCCTTTGTACCATCACGACGCTTACGACAAAGAGGTAAAATATAGACTTCAAATAGCCCAGCAAAGAGCTAGGAAATTAGTCCAAGAGGCTAAAGAAAAGCAAAAAACGAATTATGATAAAAGTAGCTATAGTAAGGAAATAAACATAGGAGATTTAGTATTAGTTAGAGAAGAGGCCTCCCATAACTTAGAGAATAGATATAACGGACCCTACAAAGTTAAAAATAATGATAAGAACAACAATTTTACTTTAATACCACATAGCATAGGAAATAGCAATAAAAACAATAAAGAAATCATAATTCATAAGAATAGACCTAAAGCAGTATAACACCACTAGTAATAACAAAAAAAAAACACAACCAAACAATAAGCACTCCAGTTTACTCATTTGGTTAAACAGGCACACAAGCCAAAGAAACAAAATATGACACATCATTCTCAAAAAAAAAAAAAAAAGAAAAGTCAGCAAAACATAACACATGTAAAACAAATGTAAACACAAAGAAAGAAAAAAAGAAACCATAACAAACACTTCATGCAATAATGGCAATATGAACCGAAAAGCAATTAAAATTTTGTAAGCGCAACTAAGCCTTAAGTAGGTCATTAAGTCGTTAAAAATGGATATATAGAATTGACTGCAATTTTATAGATCCATTTTTTTAAGGCGGAAGGTGTAGTCTTACAGTAAATACACCACTCTAATGCATTTACAAATATCGACCGCACACGATATCAATGCCATCATGACCCACATAAGTCATAATGAACTCAGCGGGAATTCAACACCAAACGTTCAAAGGCACAGTTCAGCTTAGACTTGCCAATTGCATTACTGAAGACAGGCACACTGACCAACTCACGTGACGATCAGCTTAACAGATCGTCAGCGTCAGTTTGGCAGTGCGACTGCCAAAATAACTATGACACATACGCTGAGTTAGCATAACATATGCACATTTGTAGTTTGTAAGTATTAGTGTAAATTAGGGTAAGAAATCTTGTATAAAAGAAAGTAATTTCGAATAAAGAAATCAATTCTAGTTGCACGCTACATATAAGCGTTTCATTCTTTTCAATACGTCTATCAATTGTATCCAAAAGCAAGCATCTTGATATAGGATACAACCATAAAAATAAAGCTAAATAACACAAAGGTTACCGTCTTTTTAGATTTGCCTATATATATACGGTGACCATCCGTCCTTTATTTTAAAGGACAGTCCGTTATTTTAACCCCCTGTCCTTTATAATTTTTTTCAAAATAAAGGACGCCTTTTGTCTTAAACTGTCCTTTAAATCGGCTTTGCATTTGTCAGAGGTAAATTTTTAAACGCAGAATATGAAAAATAAAAAGGTCCCTTATAAAATATAAAGAAAACTTTCGCCAGTTTGTTTCGCACCCCACTTAAGGTTTTCAATTTAATCGATAATCTTTGTGCAATCTATAAAGCATAGGGAAAGTTGTGCCCAGAATCGTGTTGCACGCTGAGTTTCCAGTTCCACTGAAAGAGAACAATAAACCACCTGCTGCACGGTGGTTCAAAACTGGCATTCATTCACTCCATTTTGCACTTAATTTGATTAATTTTTATGAAAGCTTACAATATTTGCATGAGACCAGTTGAGCCTGATTTCTGAATTTTAATTTGATTATATTAAATTTTTTAGTGTAAAATGCAGAAAAGGTAGCAATTTTGAAGAAAATGTATTCTCCTGTTCCATTTAATAAATGTTACATAACTAAAACTTGTTGAAAACAATTGTATGGTTTTCCCAAAACAAAAAAATACACAACAAAAATTTAAAAAAATGTCATCAAAAAATGTTCACCAAAATAAATATTTTTTTTTGGTTTTTAGTAAAAATTGGTGGAAAAATGAAGGCTGCGGTGGATTATGAACATTGAATTCCAATTTTGAACCACTGTGTGTTAGTTTCGTCGTGCAGTATGAATTATGGTAAACGCATTTTGGTAGCAAAGGATGGCGAAGTCCTTGAAAAGGATTTGGCTTCATTTTTCGCTACAGCAGGGTAACTTATACAATTAAATAATATAATTAACTGGTAAATATTTGATTTAAATTACGATATGGGCAAGATACTTTTATCATACAAGTTGTATGTACGTATTCCCAAATCATTTTGAAAAAATGCCCTTTATTTTACGTTGGTTAATATGGTCACCGTACATATATACATAAGTAAGGTAAACAAAGCCCTCACGGTTAGGCTTGACAAATGCCCGGGTCTAAGATCCTCAGGGCTTGGGGCGAAATCTGTGAGTTGCGGTTAAAAATTTTGAGATTCTCCGATTTACTGGAATAACAAAAGTTGCTTTCTTTTTATTTTTGTGTATGATAAAAATTAAATTTTCTGTAAACACGTATACTTTTGAATCGTTCTTCTAGTGCCGTTTAAAATATTTTAACATCCTTGTCATTGTTGAAACTATTAGAGATGTTTTCTGTTTTATGAGCAAAGAAACCTACCAAAATTTTAAGCATCCTACCCTTCTACCAACCAAAAAAAAACCTACCAACTTTGGTAGGAAAAGCCGAAAACGACAACCCTGGTTGCAGTTTAAAGTCTCTCACTTCATAAATTAGCTCAGCTATCATTTTTCACCAGTTCATGTTAACGCACCGATATTAATTTTAGATTCAATTAATTCAAAAGCTGAAGAGTCAAAATCACTATAGCATGTCTTATGATATGACGACTTGCATCCATGACAATTAACGAATTGTCTTTAGATAATGACTTTGAGCACAAAGCCCAGCGGGAGCGAAGCGACATTTCAACCGAATAGTTTAACAGTTCAGCTACAATGAATGGGCAATGCTTGAGAACGCTCAGAAATGGGAGAAAATATTCGTGAGTAGGGTTCTACGACATTTAAAAAATAAGCTGAGAACTACTTCGCAAAATTGCTGCAACGGACAAATATTTTACCAAAAATTATGCCAACGCTGAAGATAGTGATGATGAAGTGTGCGAAGATGGGAACATGTGATCTTGTCGATAATTAATTTGATTACTTGAGGAATGCAGTTTATCATACGATTGTAAGTTCCTTGAACGAATAAAATGTATTAATATCAGACATTTTTTTCCAATTTTGATATCCTTTTTTTTTATTTTTTTTTTTTTATTCCTAAATCCCGCGAAATTGTTGGCCGTGGCGCGCTTTTCCTTTTTTTCAGTCAAAAATGATGGGTTGCTTAATCGTAGACCTACAAGCGATTGTGATATTCTAAATAATTTTTCTACATTAAAGAGTAGATACATTCGGTATAGTTTGCTCAATTTAGGTACATACATTTCTCCAAAACCATTTCGCGTCAATAATTTATATATTGTGCATTAAAGAAGACTGAATGTCATCTATCGGCAATTCAACATTCTACCGCTATAATTAACAAAATAAACAGGGGACTAAACTCCGTAGAAATATTGAACTTTTTTTTTGTAGAAATAGCAAGATCTGCCAAACGTTAATTTGTATCTATCGTAGACCTACAAACGATTGTGATCCAGCAATGGGTTGTGTGTCCCAGCAATGGGTTGTGCGCTGGGTTTGGGACCCGCCACGTAAAAACCACTTCCAGTGAAGAAGCAAGGCAAAGCCTCGGATGAGACCCCCTCCCCCTTATGATGACGACCACGGCAAACGTTTAAAGGACTACGATTTGAAGGCATGCACCTGGAATGTCCGGACTCTTAATGGGGAAGGTGCCCGGCTGGTTTATGTCATCGTAAGGACAAAAGTTGACATCACCGCCATCCAAGAAATGCATTGGACGGGGCAAGGCAAGCAATGTATGGGGCCTTGCGACGTCTACTACAGCTGCCATGTAAAGGAGCGCAAATTCGGAGTTCGCCACAATCCACATCAAAGCGAAATTCTTTAACATCTCGCTCATCTGCGCCCATGCCCCGATGGAAGAGAAGGATGAGGCATCCAAGGATCTCTTCTATGAGCGCTTGGAGCGCATGTACGAGCGCTGCCCCATCATGATATCAAAATCGTGCTGGCGACTTCAATGCCAGGGTGGGCAAGGAAGGGATCTTTGGAACCACCCTCGGAAAATTCAGCATCCACGACCAAACGTCCGACAACGGATTGAGGCTGATCGACTTCGCCGGGGCCCGAAACATGGTAGTATGCAGTACTAGGTTCAAGCATAAAAAGATCCATCAAGCTACGTGGCTGTCTCCGCATCGAAAAACGAGAAACCAAATCGATCATGTTGTGATAGACGGAAGGCACGCTTCCAGTGTTTTAGACGTACACACACTCCGAGGCCTAAACATCGACTCGGACAACTATCTTGTTGCAGCCAAGGTACGCACCCGCCTCTGTGCAGCACAAAATGTGCGCCCAAATATGCAAGGAAAGCTTAACATCAAAAAGCTGCAATCACAACAGACAGCCAGCGCTTTCGCTGCTCGACTCTCACACCTGCTCTCAGAGAGCACTCCCCAACAAACCGACATATGCGAGCAGTGGAACCACATTTCCCGCTCATTAAGTACTGCCGCCGAAGAAGTAGTCGGATTTCAGCGAGCCCGAAAGAACAACTGGTACGATGAGGAGTGTCAGGAAGCTGCAGATAAAAAAGATGCCGCCTACAGAGCCACGCTGCGGTCGGGCGCAACGCGCGCTTTGTGGGACTGCTATAGGGACTTGAAGAGGGAAGCGAGACGTATTTGCCGCAATAAGAAGAGAGAGGCCGAAATACGTGAATGCGAAGAGCTTGAAATGCTGGCCGACAGGAAGAATGCCCGAAGACTTTACCAGAGAGTTAGGCGACTTACGGAAGGTTTCAAGACCGGGGCGTACTCCTGTAAGGACAATAATGGCGAACTAGTAACTGAAGTCCAGAGCGTAATAAAATTATGGAGGGAACCCTTTTCCGCTCTACTAAATGTTAGCAGCACAGAAAGTTGTGAAGAAGAAGAACCCGAGCCCGCAGTCGATGATGACGGAGGCGACGTTCCACCGCCTGACCTTGACGAGGTACGTATAGTAATAACGCGGCTGAAAAACAACAAAGCTGCTGGAGCTGACAGCCTGCCAGCTGAGCTATTCAAGTACGGCGGCGAGGAGTTGATAAGGTGCGTGCATTAACTCTTGGGCAGAATATGGTCAGATGAACGCATGCCCGACGACTGGAATTTAAGTGTGCTCTGCCCAATCCACAAGAAAGGTGAGCCCGCCATTCGCGCCAACTACCGCGGGATCAGCCTTCTAAGCATAGGTTACAAGGTCTCATCGAGCGTATTGTGTGAAAGACTGAAGCCCACCGTCAATGAACTGATTGGGCCTTATCAGTGTGGCTTTAGACCTGGAAAATCCACCATAGACCAGGTATTCACAATATGCCAAATCTGGGAAAAAACCCGCGATAAATGATCGACACTCACCACCTATTTGTCGACTTCAAAGCCGCCTTTGACAGCACTAAAAGGAGTTGCCTATATGCCGCTTTGTCTGAATTTGGCATATCCTCAAAACACGTACGGCTGTGTAAAATGACGTTGAGCGATAACACCAGCTCCGTCAAAATTGGGAAATACCTCTCCGATCAGTTCGCCACAAAACAGGGTTTCAGACAGGGCGACTCCCTTTCATGTGACCTTCTTTAATCTGCTGTTGGAGAAGATGATAAGAGCTGCAGAACTGAACCGCTCAGGAACAATTTACTACAAGAGCGTGCAATCGCTTGCTTATGCCGATGACATCGACTGCCTTTTCCAAGTTGGATAGGGAAGCAAAGCGAATGGGTCTGGTGGTAAACGAGGACAAGACGAAGTATCTCCTGTCATCACACAAAAAGTCAGCACATTCGCGCCTTGGCACCCACGTCACTGTGGACAGTTAAAATTTCGAGAAAGTAGAGAATTTCGTTTACTTGGGAACCAGCATTAACAACGATAATAATGTCAGCATTGAAATCCAACGCAGAATCACTCTTGCCAACAAGTGCCATTTTGGACTGAGTAGGCAATTCAGGAGCAAATTCCTCTCTCGACGTACGAAAACCATGCTCTATAAGTCACTCATCATTCCCGTGCTGGTATATGGCGCAGAAGCATGGACAATGACAACATCCGATGAGGCGGCGCTTGGAGTGTTTGAGAGAAAGATTTTGCGGAAGATTTATGGGCCTTTACGCCTTGGCGACGGCGAGTACCGCAGACGATGGAACGATGAGCTTTATGAGCTTTACAACGACACGGACATAGTGCAGCGAATTAAAATACAGCGGCTCCGCTAGCTTGGCCATGTCGTTCGAATGGACACCGATGCTCCAGCTCTGAAAATATTCAACTCGGAACCCGCTGGTGGTAGCAGAGGAAGAGGGAGGCCCCCACTGCGATGGAAAGATCAGTTGGAGAAGGACTTGGCTTCACTTGGCATTTCCAATTGGCGTCAGTTGGCACAGAGGAGAAACGACTGGCGTGCTTTGCTGATCTCGGCCAAAATCGCTAGGCGGTTACTGCGCCAAAAAAGAAGAAGAAGAACTTCTCTGTGGGTGCCTAAGGCTATCTGAACACTTGTCGTCCAATCATGGTTGCGTTATCGTTGGCAAATCGTAGAAGATGCAGAAACAGATAAGTACGACACTGTCGTTTGCTTATCGTTATGCACGCATTGTTTTTTTACATTTTATTACAAAATTAGTGAAAAGGTTAATATTTGCACTAAAATTACAGAAATACTCATTTCTTATATAGAATCTATGGAAACTATTAAAAAGTGTATAATTGCTATAAAATTCAATAACTTTCAGATATATCGAAATTGTAAAAATTGTCTACGTGAGTGAACAAAATACATTTCCGAGAAGAAAAGACGAGAGATTTATAATAAATTACGTCTGTAATTGTTGCAGCACAGTTCATAATTTTAAAATTGCAAGTTTTTGTAAAGACTGCGAAAATATTAACCAAAAAAACAGAAAATACCTGCTCTTAGCGAATTTTTAGCCGCGAAATGAATTGAAATATCACGACCGAGTGTGCGAAAGTGTAGACGTCATGTAATGGTTGCATCATGATTGTGACGATGAAGCAACTGTGATTGCACGACCAATGTGCAGAAAGCCTAACTAAACGACTGTCGAAGTGAAATACTAACGACCATCACGATAACGGTAAATAACATATTAAAAAAAAATTAGACTGTTTTACCTTCTGTGAATCCTGTCAATGGATCTGCATTTTCATACCAAAATCGGTCGCCAACACGTGTACGATAGAACTGTTCTGTAAGTATACAAAGGAATGTGGGTCCAGCAAGAGCTCCTGTTATATGTGCCTCCACGGCACCGCCCACAGTAAGATCAACGTCTTCGTGGCTGGCGTATAAGGATTTCATTTTTTCAATAATCTGTAGAGTAAAAAATTAGTTTTATATAATGTCGGGGACACCCTGACCGTTTTTTTTCATACATTGAGCTCGATGAGATCACCATAATCTTCCCAGCTACTGGCTCGCTTGAGGCCACAAAACTCTCTTAAATCGTTGTAAGATGCTAATCCATGGTCTCGATTCCGCTGAATATCGATAGCTCGCAGATCACCGCCGAATGGCATATTCCGTCTCAGCAGGAAGTGCTTTATCTACAAATATGCAAAAAAAAAAGAAACTACTGTAATACAGGCTTTACATTAGGAATGTAAATCCCGGGATCCCAGGATTCCGGTCTTTTTTAAGTCTCGAAAATCCCGGGATTATTTTCCTAGAATCCCGGGATTTGAAATTTACACTGGTGGCAATAATTGAAACGCTTTATGTTGAACAGTTTTGGCTATATTTCTTTTGTTTATTTAATTTTTAACATTTTTTTATAAATGTTTAGCTCAATATACGTATAACACCTCGCGGCAGGCAATTTTGGACACGAAAAAATTAATATATTCGCCAAACCAAGGCCCAACTATAGTAAAATCGCGTTCTTAATTTTTGTCTCTGACGTCAGTATTTTTTAAAAGAACTTTGAAATTTTAAAGATAAGAGTAATTCAAAAAATGATTTAAAAATTTCAGTGCAATATACTTAAAAAACCATTATGGGTATCAAATGAAGAAGAAGATCTGTAGAGTTAAAACACATTACAATTTTTGGTGCGTAAGGGACGGGTAGGTATTAAAAATACCCTTTTATAATTTTATCCTCGAATAGCTTGAAATTTTTCAATTCTTATTTTTGAAAAAATTATGTGTTAAGGACTAACTTTATAAGCTTAAAAAATAGAACTGATTAAACAGGCATTTTCAATTCTTATTCGTTCTTGTGAACACAAAAAATAATTTCATTTGGTACCCTTAATTTGTTTTACATTGCACTGAATTTGTTTTAAATACACTTTCGAATTAACCATATCTTTGAAATTATAACGAGCCCTAACCGCCAAAATAACGTGACATTTCTTTTAAATTTTCGTTTTGATGCAGAAATGCATCTAGATGGCCTAGGACTATTTCTGCATCAAAAAGAAAATTTTGAGAAAAAATGTAGCTTACGTTATTTTGGCGGTTAGGGCTCGAGAAAGTCTTAAAAAAAAAATCATGACATCAAAGAAATGCCCATTTATATGCAGTTAATTATGTGGAATATGAGGTAGACTTTTATAAAAAAATTTAAATTTTGGATAAACAAACCTGGTCGAATTAACGCGCTTTTTTTTATACCACGAGTTTTATGAACTTCTTTCAACCAGAAAATAAATTTTTTTATTTAATTTTTTGGCATCGAGGTTTTTTCGACATATCTTAAATTACTTTATTAGATATGTGCACACTAAAGTATTATTAAATGCATAAGAATTTAATTACTGTGTTACGTTTTGTTACTTATGAAATAATTTTCACTTTAAATTAAAAGTACGTTTCAAACCTATTTACATATTATTCATTGTATGGTAGGAGGGCTTCTCCAACCTATTGATGCAATTTTTTTCATGTTAAGTCGTTGAAAAATAATAAATATCTAAATCCCGGGATTGATCCCGGGATCCCGGGATTGAACCAAAGACATCCCGAAAATCCCGGGATCGAACCAACGACATCCCGAAAATCCCGGGATCGTAAAAATCGAAAAAAATTAACATCCCTACTTTACATACATATAACTGGTTTTGATTTTCCTATTTGTAATTAAAAACTGAATCAACCAGTAAAAATAACAAAATAATCTTAGTTTTAACCCTTTACTTTTCTCTGTGGAACTTTGTATTATTGACTAGCGAATACTCGGCATGCTTCACTGCGCCTCAAAAGTATTTTTGTGCTGTTTGATACCCATATTGTAACATTCCATTTATTTTATCAATTTAATAGAGTAAAATTTTTCAAACCGGTAGCAACCTGTCTCAAACACATTCCCGGCAGGGCTGCGAACTATACTTAGCTATGAAGTGCCACATTGAGGACAAAAAAGTGCCAAAATGTGCCAAATAGAAAACTAAAAGTGCCAAAAAATGTGCCGTTCTTTTTAATTCTTCCTATTTAGCATTAAAATTAGAGACACATTCCCAAAACAAAAGTCCAATGCGAAAGTAAGATAAACCAGTTGTATAAGCTATAGAAATTAGCAAATTTTAGTTGCGAAAAATAAGTACATGTAAAGAATTTCACAAAAATGTATTCAAATATTACTATTTTTCAAAAGTGCCATTTTGGCAGTCTGTGCCAAATTGAAAAATTAAGTGCCATTTGGGGTAAAATAGGGCCAAAAATGGCACGGTTTGAGCCAAGTTGGCTGCTCCGATTCCCGGCAGTAAACTTACCTAAGCCTCTTCAGTTGGATACCCATGTTTCAATATTCACTTTACCTTATAAATTAAATTAAATTAAAATTTTCAAACAGGTGGCAACCTTCAACAAAAATATTTTCGGCTTTAAGCCTTCTTAGGGCCAAATTCACAGTGCGTAGTTAACCACTGATAAGAGTTTAACTATTTATTTTCATATTCACAACGCTCAGTTAACAAAAATTTAAACCAGCATGCCCCCATAGTTAAACTCTTGTGAAATAAATTTTTTTTGTGGAACTAATTTCAAATTTGAATAGAAAAGTATTGATTTTTAGAATTTGTATATTTTCAGGCGATACGAATTTCTATAGTTAACTATGTGACTCTGAATATAAATTCATAATTAAAACCTTGTTGGTGGTTAAGTTAACAATGGTTTAACTAAGCACTGTGAATTCGGCCTTAGACGTATTTCTTTTTACAGTCATATAGCAATATCTACTTTATCTTTCAATCTACTTAAACTGTAATTATATTCAACAATTTTTATTGAGCTCCAGGCCGTTTTTTAATGAAAACTTATTGTGGAAAAGCAACAATAATTTGAAAAAATGGTAGAAGTGATAGCTATTTCGGAAATCACCACATTTCCTCATCAGACTTCTTTCAGTAGGATTCGAACCGACGATCCCACTGACTCAGCCAGTTGCCTACGCACTGTGCTAAGTTCGCCTTGTTAATTCTTGTTGCTTATTTCCACTGTTTCACTTGCTAAGCCTACTACAATCAAGCGCAGCTGTTCCGCTGCAATTCACTTGATAGAGTGGTTGTTGGTATTGCTGGTTTTTAATATTTTCTATTGTTAGAATGTTTAAATTTTAGGTGTGCTCATCCTGAAGTTATTTGTTTTTGTTATTTTATGGCCTTATAACAATTATATTTATAATTATATTTATAATTGTTATAAGGCGATAAATAACAAAAACAAATAACTTAATTAATTATATTTATAATCGTCGGTTCGAATCCTACTGAAAGAAGTCTGATAAGGAAGGATCGTCGGTTCGATACCATTTTTTCAAATTATTGTTGCTTTTCCACAATAAGTTTTCATTAGAAAACGGCCTCGAACTCAATAAAAATTTTTGAATATAATTGTTATAAGGCCATAAAATAACAAAAACAAGTAAATTAAACTGTAGTTTTCAAACAGGTGACAACTCCAATTCTTTCTTTCCTTCTTTATTTTAAGTTAGACCTCCAGAAATACACAGGTGAAAACTGCGTTCAATTCCAAGCATTAGTTTTCGACTCATATGCGTGCAAACTTCCAGACAGACAGACAGATAAAAATTCTAAAAATTTCCGATTTGGCTTCTGTTGCTCTAATAATAATTTTTCCTTAATATCTAAAATGTACAGACATCGGCCTGCTACAATTTTTATATATGTATAGATTACAAAATTTACCAAAAAACACAAGTCGTACAACTTGGAACGCCATATACATACATATGTAGCACAAGTTGTAAGTCAGAATTTCAAATACGACAACAAAATCTGGACTTAGGTAACGCAAACTCGAACTTCGCAGATCTCATAATATTATTGCTTATTTTAATCATTTACCACTAAAAGAGTTTAAATAGACGCGCATAATTGCATATGTATCAATGTTGCCACTTTGTGAGTAATTCCTCAGAACGTGAGAAATTTCGGGTGCGCTTGAGTATTTTTTGAGGATTTTTATATTGAGGAATTTTCTCTCGATATGTTTGCAGATAACAAATGCAACCATGTTTTACACAACAGAGTTGTTAAATCGCTCTGCAAATTATTCAACTATAAGCTTTCCGAAGTTATATAAAGATCGAAATACACCACACAAGCAGCTCTTTGGTTTTCTTTGATTTTTCTCTCTTGCGTCTTCATTCGGTAAAAATTCTCTTACGAATGAAGCGATTTAATCATACATAGCTTAAGTGGTTTGAGCAGACGTCAACATGGCGGCCGGAAAATCAAAAACTTTGATTTTTGTTCACATTTCCCTCAAATGGCTGGTCAAACTTTCAAGCACCCCCATGCAGAACATAAATAGCTTTAACCCTAGAATACTAACGTTCGCCTGTGAGGCGGAACGAATTCAATTTCCGCGCGATATTTCAGGAACGCTTACACAATACACATATCTGTCATAAGAAAATTTTTAGTAATTTGTTCGGATTTGAGGATTTTTCATTTGTTTTTGAAGCATGTGGTAATTTTTTTGTGGCAACACTGATATCTATATACAAATGTGTGGGATGGGGTTTCGTTAAAGCAGCGAGATGGCAGCCCACATTGGCCAACGTGTCAAATAAGGGTTAATCACAGCGCACTGCAGTATGCGCGAGTGACGAAAGCAGCCACAGTAGCATACTGAAATTACTCGCTTATATACACGAGATTTGGAAGTTTTTATCCAGACGTCCAATCAACATGTTTGACGTATCGTAGGAAAGGTCTTGCAGAGTGTGTCCACAAAATGTATTCAAGCTTCATAAACGATTAACCGAATTCTGGAAAATTAAGCTAAAGTGTTGCGAAACATAAAAACACATTTTTTTGCTTTTGTCGGTTTACCGGGGTGGATACACCCAACATATTTAGTATTTTGTTATTCTATAGGTCAATACCTTTCAAACGATACCTTATATATTAAGTTCCGGCTACTAGTTGGAAAGATATAGAGCTTAATGTGTTTTGGTTCGTGTCTCCACTACGAGATGCTTTGCGATGTGTGTAGTGTCTGTACGTACCTTCATTTCTTTTTTTTTGCAAACTTTCAGGAATTAAAGTACCAAAAAAACTAGGAAGGTTTTGTTCCAGGATGTTTCGATTCGTAGGCTTTTGTGGGCGTGGCTGGTGCCTGAAGGAGGGACTTAAAACAAGCTATCTAGCGCTGTCTTTTGCGTTTATAAAATATAAATATGTCATAAATATAGACTTCGGGCATTTTCTCAAAAACTGGTCAGTCGATTTTATTCTAAGTTTCCACAAGTCTATCCCGAAATCTTAGCTTTATATATAGCTCTGGTATATAGCCTATACCTGGGAAAACTCCTGTTGTGGAGATATAACGATTCAAATTGAAAAAATGTCGCTCCAAGAAGGGTCGAATGGCTAAAAATTAACACATTCGTCTAATTTGGTTACTTTAAGATATTAAAGTAATGTACCCAGTTCCTCGAAAAAAGTGCCCATTCCCTGATTGCCACTGTTACGTCGCTGACTGTTGAGGTAAGGTTGGTTGGCCTTCAGACATGCTGGCATCCCGAACTAGCTCGTCGGTTGGTGGGGGGGGGGGGGGGGGGGGGCTACCTCCAACCACCTTACTTGCCGCTGACATAAACAAAATTTGTCATCATGCCTGTTACAGAAAAGAAACTGCAAAACTGGGAGAATAGAAATATAAAGGAGATAGAAGAGGCTCGTCCGAGTCAGATGGAGTCAGCCCACCCCATCTACGTTCTTGTAGCCTTGGACTTTGCCGTGACTCCTACAAAGGGGCAAGTCCCCTAAAGGGGCAAATTCCCCTAAACCTGACCTTAGTTTGTACGTCTATTGACAAGTTATGTCCAAGTCAGTAACGTCAATCAGTGTCGACACCCATTTCCCCCCTGTTGCACCAGTGCAACACCCACACCAATATAAAGAATCAGCAAGCCATAACTTCTCGTTCAATTCTGATTACATCATCCATACATTTCCTCCTAAACATATACTATACACAGTCTATTATTTATATATATAAAAGTGCATCTACAACTAAACTTTATTCGCAACTTCAATTAATAAGAACTCTGGTTTTCTTAACTTACAAAATCGAAGTACATACTCACTTCTACATATCAAGGTGTCTAACTAAGCTAAACTTTATTCAGAACTCTGGTTTCCTTAACTTACAAAATGCAAGTATTCACTCCTACCTATCTATGGCTATGTATATATCTATTTATCTAATATATAGGACGATTGGCGCGTTTGCAATGTCAAATGAGATCCAGGTAAAAAAAAATCTCAAATAACCAAAACAAACCGAAAATTTAAAAAAGATACATAAGTATGTAAATATACACCAGAGCTGTGTAACTGTGAAATCATTTAAAATTTTAATGATGAAATATTTACAAGTAGGTTTTCATTATTTTCCTTTGGTCTGGTAGTGTGGCTTATATTTTTTTCAATCTACAATCATTCAAAAACAAAAAATTGATTTTACACAGTAAGGTGGTAAATACCTGAATGAAAACTGAGAATACTGAAGTAAACAGAATTCAATACTGAATTAGCTTCCAGATGAATGAACACTTTGCTATGTGTGCATTCTCTAATTCAGTTCCAATCAAATTTTATACACTCAGAAAAATATGTAAGTTTACATGATGGAATAATGAGGTGTATGAACTTTATAACGATATTGACATAGTGTCGCTATCAATACACAGCGGCCACGCGGACTAAGCCATGTCCTACGAATGAATGGTTGTGCTTGGACTCCTCCACGCATGAAACGCAGCTTGATTCACATGAACATATTGTACAAATTTATAGTTTTGGTTGTTTAAAAACTGATTGCAAAATGTTCCAAGACAATTAATATCTATAATTCTTTTCTTTTAAAGATTGAAAAATCCGCAGAACATGAAATAATCAAGCATAACAACCATCGAATGATAGCAGCTTTTTACCTCCCTTATATAAGCTCCTGATGTAACTATGTAATATTGATGCGCCTAAAAGATGCAGCGATTTCTATTCTCAACCTGATGGCAGTATGAATGGAAATTATAACAGCAAGGTTCTAGTTTTTTAAATTATAATTTTATATCATTCAGTCCATGGTTTATCCAAATACATATAATGTCCTTTTTTAAAATACATATGTGTCCATTTTCGTGCGGCCACCCTTTATGATCAGTTTTTATTTGTAAAAAACGATATTTTCAAACAACAAATTCGACGGCATGCGTACCAAAACGCAAGCCGCGAATATTAGGTTAGCCTGTATGAAGTTTAACTTTTAAAATGTCAGCATTTAACATAATGTTAAGAAAAGACATACATTTTCTTTTTATTCCAATATATGCTTAAAATATTGTTTTGCAAAAAAGTTCGAATCTTTCATACATATACATGATTTATACATACATATTATGTAAATTTTTTATATAACAAAAAATGTGTGTCCATTTTCCCGCGACCGTCTTTATGACCAGTTTTTATTGTCGAATTGATACTTTCATTTCCCAATAACAGGCGCTCATACATGTGAAGTAACAAGTTTTCAATTTCTAAGCAGAAAATTGTTTGTATAAATTTTTAAATTTCCAAAATTCTACTTTGTGAATTTCCAAAGGCTTCGACAAACGAATTAAAATCTTCTACAAACAAATGTATGCATAGGGAAAGCTTGCTCCTTCATATGTATGTGCGCCTGGTACTGGGAAATGAAAGTATCGTATTGTACAAATAAAAATTGTTTCTCTGTATAAAATGAGTCCACTTTCTTTATAAAAATATGCTGTTGGCTTCTCCATGTTTGCTATTTAACATAAACTAGAGTGCCAGTTACTGTCGGAATTCGACAGTTTCTCTAGTTTTAGAAGCCCTAGAGAGGTTTTCTAACTTAACACGTAGCAAAACTTATACGGTACAAATTAACTAACCGGAAAATCTTCTGCTAAAACGTAACAAATTTTTTTTTTATCTGAAAAGGTCTTTGGAGGACTTCGGCAGGACTTGGAATTGACCCGATACATTCAAGTTTATCGATAAATTTCAATGATTTGATACATATCAATAGTTCGATGAATTTCACTAAAATTCGATAACTCAACTAAATTCGTTAACTCGACCAATTTCGGTAACTGTGAAATTCGATGGCTCGATAAATTTCGATAACTCAAAAATGTAAAGACTTTGGATACCTTTATAAATGTTTACTTTTGACATTTCCACATTTTTCGAAAACTATCTAAAAATTTTGATAACTCCTTACACTCTGTTAAGACGATTAAATGCGATAAACAGTGATAAATCGATAAGCTAATATAACCTTGAAATTTCAATAAATTGATATAATTTGAAAATTGCATAAACTTCGCTTCGTTGAACCAACCAAATTCAGTATATCAATAATTATCGATAACTCTGTAAGTTGAAAGACCTCCATGCATTACGACATCTCGATATATTTCGTTAAGTCTATAAATAATGATAATTCAAGAAATATCGATAACTTGATACATTTCTTTAACTTGACAAATTTCGTTAATCTCACACGTTTTT
The DNA here is from genome assembly GCF_013731165.1 of Rhagoletis pomonella. Taxonomy (NCBI): domain Eukaryota; kingdom Metazoa; phylum Arthropoda; class Insecta; order Diptera; family Tephritidae; genus Rhagoletis; species Rhagoletis pomonella. Next base: position 109,528,341 of record NW_023458555.1, on the reverse strand, counting down.
ATAGCTCGATAACTACCCGTAAATTTGGACCACTAAGTTTCTGTGTCTATAAATTGCGACAACTCAGTAAACATTGATCAGTTTGAATAATTCGATACGTTGCGATAACTTAATAAGCATGGATAAATTTCGATAATTATAAACTTCGATGATTCGATAAATTTCAGTAACCTCTATGCCTGAATTTATTTCGATTCCTATCGCAAAATTTCAACTCTGTTAACCTAATTCTTATGTATTTCTCATTGTCTCCATTTTCGCCTTTATCTCAATTTTCCTTTTTGTCTTCACTTTTGCCTTTTTTTGTGTCTTCATCGTTATCACTTGTTTCTCCATCTTCATATTTATCTTTATTTCAAAGTGTCGAGGACATGGACACTAACTTCCTTCCTTTCTTTGTAAAATGCGTGCGGCTGGCAACATCATTTTGCCGTTGTGAATTTACATTTGAAAAATGCTTTGTAATAGTTGCTATTGTAAAGCTGGGATCCCACGATTGCCGCAATACACCAATTATTGCCTCATTTTATGCCCCAATCGTGTGATTTCACAATAAATTGACTCATGCAGCAATAGAGGCCGATATTGTGCTTACTGTGCCCAATCAAATACGGCCCGTGTGCGGCAATCGTGTGATAGCTCGATTGGCAACCATGGGGCAATGAAAATTTCAAAATAGCGGCAATATTTATTGTGTTCTTGTGCGGCAATTGAAGTGAAAAATACACAACAAAATATTGAGGCTGTTTATTAATAACACTGTGAGACAAATGGTAGGGGTCAGTGATCGGGAAGGGTTCAAATTACCGGGGAAAGTTATATCGGTAAAAAAGAAGTTATACGTGTCCCGGCGTTTCGCTGGGTCACGTCTAGGAATCGA
>NW_023458555.1:109525227-109527361 GCF_013731165.1 Rhagoletis pomonella | reverse complement strand
AGTTCATTATGACTTATGTGGGTCATGATGGCATTGATATCGTGTGCTGTCGATATTTGTAAATGCATTAGAGTGGTGTATTTACTGTAATACTACAGTTTGTTTGAAGCCTGAAAAAGAATTTGAATCAATTTGCTGCATAACTTTTGAATTATAGGTGTCTAAATATTAAAAAATAATGAAAGAAAGTGATTTTTTGTGTAATTTTTAAAAGGGGCACAATTCATTATGTTAAAACTTATGAAGCACACCATATTGTGGTTTATTGTATATGCAATTAGTACTTATGTGTACACTTCATATTTGGGTTTATCGCGTATAGTTTTTGAAGCATTCCATTTTAAAAACTTTTTAAGTATGTATTTTATTCTACAAACAATTACTACTAATATAATACCTTAGCAATGGGTGTGCTTTCAGAATAAACCAACTTTTAAAGATAAAAAATTATGTGATCCCGAGCGTAATTTTTATTCCAAAAACATCTTAATTGAAGCCACATTTTGAAAATACGTCGAAACGATCTAAATCTTTTTATAACTACTAGTTTTGATAACGATAGAAGTGTAATTTACTACTTTTAATGATGCTCCTTCTTGTAGTCAGAATATTTCGAGCGTGGTGCCAAAGCAACTTCTTTTTGACAAAAGTTCTGATAGTAGCTCTTACTTAATTGGAGCCTTCTAAACCCAATGGCGTCCTCAGTTTTGCCCGATTGGCTCCACTTTTCGAGATAGCGGTACTTGAAACTTTGTCTAAATTTGAACTATTTTATAAAAAACTCCCTCAGTTTTCAAGATATTTTAGTAAAATTTTGCACACGATTGTATTTTAATATTACCTTAACTATTTCATAAAATCATCGAAATCGGTTGACTATAACATCTAGTTCCCATACAACTGATAGATCAGAGACGTTGTTTTGCATTATAACTGCTCCAATTAAGCAGGCAAACATTTAGTACAGGTTCAATTTAACATATAGCATGCATATAATTTATTATTCAGATATGAAGTTAGAGGTATAGCGCAAAAACACATATCTGAGTAATCCGTTGTATTGGAGCTATATGTAAAAGTGAACCCCTTTGGATAATTTTAAGGAATAATTAAGGTAATATTAAAAAACCGTTATATGCAAAATTTTAGTAAAATAACTTAAAAAAAAAAAATATTTTAAGTTCCGTTGTTGCGAAAACCGGAGCAAATCTGGTAAAACGGGAATTTTGAACGTCGCAATTAAATGAGTTCAACTTTCAAGATCTTTGGTCAAAAGTTACAACTTGCACAGCGTAATTTTAACATAAATTATTTTTTTTGTTTTCTATTTCAGCGATCTAAATGTTTATTCCTTGTTTAACTTTTGAAGCACTTGAGGAAAATGAATGACACTTATATTTATCGATTTATTAAGAGATTACGAAAAAAATCATATATAAAACATATGTGTGCCCACAAATCAAGAAATTTAACTTTTTTTTTTGAAAGTGTACCTGTTTTTTAGATATATTAAAAATCTACGACGCAATTTTATTTTCTGCTACGTGGTATGGTTGGTTGGTTGGTTGAAGTGGCGAGTTTAACAACTCCAATTAGCACTTATGCGTGCCGTTTTAAAACCATCCTGTCCGTTAAACCGCAGAAGCAGGGTTTGCCTAGAAGCCTGATTCTAGTTCTACATAGTGCTGGGCAATCGCAGAGCAGATGCTCCACCGTTTCTTCTGCATCTGGTGAATTGCAACTACGACAAGATATGTTGTGTTCCAGTCCTAGTCTTGCAGCATGGATTCCCACGGCCCAGTGGCCTGTGTAAACGGCAGTTAGTCGAGATAGATCCTTCCTGTTTAGTTTGATAAGAAAAGCAGTGCGTTTTGCGCAGTAGGTGTGCCACAGACTCCTGCAGACCCTACAGGATTGTAGGTTTTTCCACCCACTGCTAGCCACATTTTTCCAGTGCTGAGAGATGCGGCTCTTGATATAGCTCAGAGGCACAAGAGCCTCCTTTGCCTCTGAGATATCCAGAGCCGACCCATTCCTGGCCAGCTCGTCAGCCATCTCGTTGCCATGAATTCTGCTGTGCCCCGTCACCCAGATCAGTGCAACGACGTGCCTGTCGGCTAAAACCATAACGTTC
>NW_023458555.1:109521490-109525127 GCF_013731165.1 Rhagoletis pomonella | reverse complement strand
TACTGAAGTCCTTAGGCACCGTGTATCCTCTCTTGCCTACCTTGGGAATGAAAACTACTTTAACACTTTGCCAAGTAGACGGAACATGGTTGAGCATTATGCATGCTTTGGAAATGCTCTCCAGCCATGAAATAGCCCATGCATTGCTGGAAAGATCCCATCCGGACCCGGAGATTTGTACGGAGAGAAGCTGTTAATTGTCCATGCAATCTTCTCGCGCGTGAAAATTTCGTTAACGACATTAATGGATGGTGCCGCTACGTTGCTATCTACACCTGAGACCTGCTTTAGGTCACAGCCTGGAAAATGGGTACGAAGAAGGAGTTCTAATGTCTCCTTAGAGCTATTGGTCCATCCTCCATCTTCCTTTTTTAGGAAGGAAGGATTGCTGTGTTCCTTGGATAGGATCATCCCCATTCTGCCGGATTCTTTCGTTGATTCCCTCCAGGATTCCTGTTTTGCTTTGCGAATTGCCTTTTTTGTAACTTCTCAAGCTATCTCTATAGGTCTGCCAGTTGCCCGTGGAATAGCTTAAGTTGAAAGCTTTGCGAGACTCTTTCCTAAGTTCCGAGATATCCTCTCCCCACCATGGAGGATATTTGTTCCGCCCGAAGCTTACGGGACAGGAGACTTTAAAGGCCGATCCCATAGCCTTTACGAATTTGTTGCACTTGGTTTCTATGTCTTCGTGATATACTCCGAATGTTTTATTAAAACTATAAACTATCCGAATTTTTTGACATTTTTTTTCGGTTTTTCGGAAATTAATCAAAATTTTGGGGGTGTAGAAGTCAAACGGGCCTCGGATTCGAAATCAGCGGGTCGAAATATATGTCGGTAGGTGGGTACGGTTAAAAGCACACACTTAAGGGGGGAGAGGCCTCTCGCTCCCTTCCCTTTCGTTTCGACAAAAATTACGTACGAAAGGATGTAGTAAAATTTTATTTTGACAAACAAAAACAAAAACAAAACAAAACAAAACAATTTATCACAACTAAAGCACAGAGAATTTTTCACAATGCATGCACCTTTTTTTGTTCCTTATAAAAATACAGTTTATACTAAATAAATTAGAAAACATAAAAAATAAAATTTCTAAACTTTGTGCAAAACTCGGGAAAATGCAATAAATTTGCATACAAATGCGCAACTTTCTATTCAGACTTTTATATAAAAATTTTGAAAATGAAGTTTTGCAGCCCATAAAAATTTAGTTGATTTTTGGTATTGTTTTTACTGAGATTTTCTTCCATACAAACTATGTTCGACATTTTTTTTGTATGTGGAAGACACTTGAGACTTGCACTTTACTAATTGGCTCAAAAGCTACATTTACAAATTTTTTCTAAAAGATCTGATTAGAAATTGTGATCAGATGAAAGAGTATCCGAGCCAATAATTTAGTACGGCACGGTACTTATAAGTAATCTAGGTCTCACGAAAGAAAAAAAAATAAATACAAGGTAACATTAAAATATCAGTCATTTGTTTCGTTGCTGTGAACTTGTTTCACAAACTTCTGGCTTTTGCTTAATATAATTGTAAAACTCTGTGCATGTCATTTTAACGTATTTAGGTACATAATTATATTAATCTTTTACTATTGCTTGTGCAAAACGAGCTAAATAAAAAAAAAAATCGCATATGAAAGAGCACCAACCCAACTCGTAATAAATTTAAGTATACAAATTTTAGTATTTAGTATAGAATTATTCAATTGAAATACGCCAATAATAAAATGAAGCGCTTTGCACTTAACGGATGCTTTTTCATAATTAAGTTAAAAAATATTTAAATCCCATGCTGCTGTAATGGGATTTGAACCCTGACGCTCTGGAAATTGTGGCCAGCATCTTCGTGCACTCAGCTACAGCCAGACATGTAAATGTGCATTCAAATGTTCAGTTTGATTCAACACCACGTGTGCGTGGTATGAAAGTATTGTTTTTAAATACGAAAATTTTAAACTGATAATCAAATAAAAAATATTCATGTTTACATTACACTGCACCTCACAAAACCGATTGCGTAGCAAAGACCAGAAAAAATCGTAGTAAAAAATAAAAAATCATAGCAAACGTAAAAAGTTGGTTATTATTTTAAATTCATATGCATATTTAATGTTTAAAACAAAAACATAACATAAATAATTATTGTTAATAATTTCAATAACATTAGTACTCTCTTAAGTATTGTATTATATTTGTTTATTTTACAGTGGCGCTTTCCAAATACCGCACTTATAGAACTTAACACATTTTGCCACTTACCCCAGCACTTTCGTCATAAATAAGTGAAAACTTACTTTATTTGAGAATATCGGTAGTTTTATTTCTATGGAATATTCCAATAAGGCGAACTTAACCTTTTCCCTACTCAACCGCTTTTTATCTGTGGCAAAAAATCCATCGTGGAAGTAGTTCGACACGCACTAATTGTTACCTCTTTGCGCAACTTTGTATCCCTCTCGCATATTGACACCCCTATTTCGAATGTCGACTGGCAGTAGATAAACGACCATTAACCCTTCGGAGAAGGCGGTTTGAAAGTTACGCTAGAGGGCGGGCCGCGGGAATTTAGCCGCAAGGTGTTTGTCAAAGGTTGACTGCATTTTTTTAAATTTATGTCGAAGAATCATTCAAAAAAAATTTAAATAATTTGTGTTTATACTGAAGCATATTATAAGCATTTATTTATTTAATTTTTATGCGTCATTATCAACAATGTTTTCTGCAAACATTTTGTTGCAATTAATACAACAAACGTTTGTCTAATTATTCCTGGTTTCAGTTTCTGTTGCGTAGCTGGTTCGAATCTATATAAGTTTAAAAAATATTTGTTTAATTAAAAGATCTACCTTCCATATTATTGGTACGAGTCGATCAACAAGTAACATCACTAATAACCAGGGAACGGATTTTATGGAAATTGCCTTTTTTTCTGCTAAAGAGATATACTATATTCGATTAAGAATGTCCACGATTTAGCTTTCCCTGATTCCATATATACACATTTGATGTTGCCTTTTTTTGCCTTTTTTAAGATATTTGCCTTTTTTTGCCTTTTTTAAGATATTTGCCTTTTTTTTGCCTTTTCTACCTTTAAAAAAGTGATTATAGCATTTACAATTTTTTTTAAGATTAAAAAATATACACATTGCCCATGCGGCTTATAGAAGCGCAGAGACCTCTTGCCAAATTGGTGTTGGAAAAATTCAAAGCCGTTTTCTCAGCTAACGAAGGCTTGGAGACAATAAGGGATGTGGATAAAATTGTAAAGGGCGAAGAAAACGCCCTTATTCCTGATAATATGAACGTTTCAAACGTTCCATATTTAAATTGGGCTCTACTTGTATCAACTTATCGTCGTCTCAGAAAACGGATGTCGAATGTTACAAAACACGGTTTTGAGAAAATTGACTTTGAAGTTTAAGTTGTAGGTTTTTCCACCCACTGCTAGCCACATTTTTCCAGTGCTGAGAGATGCGGCTCTTGATATAGCTCAGAGGCACAAGAGCCTCCTTTGCCTCTGAGATATCCAGAGCCGACCCATTCCTGGCCAGCTCGTCAGCCATCTCGTTGCCATGAATTCCCAGATCAGTGCAACGACGTGCCTGTCGGCTAAAACCATAACGTTC
>NW_023458555.1:109520245-109521390 GCF_013731165.1 Rhagoletis pomonella | reverse complement strand
TGCAATTATAGCGTAATTCCTTAGAAAAGCGAAAAAAACATCTTCCATACAACGCCCTAAAAAGTTTTCAGGATAAGCTGTTGTGAGTGATCACGAATGGAGCATCGTTTACCTCATTTATGTATGTAGGTGCACACCCAAAACTCTTACAAAATAAAATTTTATGAACAACGTACGTGTTTACGAAATATCTTGTATTCAGGGAAATCCCAACTAAACCACACAACCCCACACTTAACGAAATGCAGTTTGAAGAAAAATTCACTACCTGCTACAACTCTAAAATGAACGAAATCATGTGCTCTATTTCCGTAAATATTTCTAAAGCATACTAATTATTAGTGGAAAATAAACAAAAGGTAGGTAGAAAGCTGCTGCAATATTGTATCTACATACATACTTCAGGCTAAAAGGCTCACAAGTAAATTTTTTTCGTCTTTGCAAGGCCGTAGTAAAACCAACGCTAAGCTATTATTTGGTTATTGCTGCAAAATTTTTGCTCATTCTGCGCTACTGTTCAGTAAATAACTATGCTCTTACCGGTATAAGTACATGCATATACATATGTAGATACACACATATCTACATACATATGTATGTGTGCATGGATATGAAATGCAGACCTTCGTTTTATTGAGTTTTCTTCTAGTAATACATACATGCATACATATTCTTATTCTATTTACATGTTTATATATTTGGTTTCTTATTAATATCCTTATAAATGGCGAATCAAAACATATAAAAGAAATAACAAATTTATATGTATTGTTTTTTCTGATTTTCTTTACTCTCAGTCTTCACCAGACGCCCACTTTTCTCATTAGTCAATCTTATCCCCACTAAGTTCCACTTATTAGATATAAAAAATAAGCGCAATCATTATAATAAAATAACATGCAGATACACCATTATACTGAAAAGTGTACGCTTGGAATATACTTTAACTACACGTATGCATGTACGTAATTTATGTATATGTAGATACATACATATACATATGTTTTCACCATAATTCATATATTTGTGCATATTCCTACATTCCTTCCAACCGAGAAGCATTTGCTTGCATTACTTACATATACATATGTATGAATGCTGTATGCATAACAAAATGCATACCCAAAACAAACGCGAAAAATATC
>NW_023458555.1:109511520-109520145 GCF_013731165.1 Rhagoletis pomonella | reverse complement strand
CACAGATGAGAAATCCTATAAAAGCTACTGAAGCTATTAAAAGCTTCGATAAAAAGCTTCGATGACTCTATTCAATTTGTCACTTAAACATGGCGTTTTTCCGTCAGCCTGGAAGGAGTCTTTCATAATACCACTTCACAAAAACGGCAGCAGGTCGTCTATAGAAAACTATCGAGGCATAGCGAAACTCTCCGCTATCCCCAAATTATTCGAAGCAATTATTGTTAACCAGCTTACATATTCTATATCTTCTTCAATTACACAATCTCAACACGGGTTTTCTAAAGGAAAATCTACTATTACTAATTTATTGGAGTTTACAACTCATGTCTCAAACGGTTTTAGAGAAAATGCTCATACCGACGTAATTTACACCGATTTCAGTAAAGCTTTTGACAAAGTATGTCACTCGTTACTCATCCGTAAACTCGACCTAATCGGCTTTCAGCCCAGTCTCCTTCAATGGATCTCATCTTACCTCTCTGATAGAACACAAAGAGTTATTGTTAATAATTGTTCTTCCAACATCATTAAAGTTTCTTCAGGAGTTCCTCAGGGAAGCCACCTTGGTCCGATTCTGTTCCTGATATTCATTAATGATATTTCTTCTATAATAAAACATTCAAAAATTTTAATGTATGCCGATGATGTGAAACTTTTTAAAACATTGTCCTCTATCGAAGAAAGGTCTTTGTTACAAGCGGATCTGAACAACGTGGTTAGTTGGTGTAATAAAAACTATATGCCACTAAACCTTCAAAAATGTAAAGTTATGTGTTTCTCTCGGAGGGCTGTTCAACCAGCTGTTTATTCAATATCAAATTATAATCTGGAGCAGGTATCCAATTTTGTCGATCTTGGTATCACAATGGATTCCAAACTCAATTTCAACCATCATATTAATGTTACAGTCAATAAAGCCAAAGGCGTTTTTGCATTTGTAAGGCGATGGTCAAAAGAGTTCAAAGATCCTTATGTTACAAAAGCTCTTTTTACCAGTTTAGTTAGACCTATACTAGAATACGGATCTATTGTTTGGAATCCCCGCTACCAAGTTCATTCAGAAAGGATTGAATCAATTCAAAAACAATTCTTGCTTTTTGCATTGCGTAATTTTAACTGGGATTCAGATTACAATCTCCCCCCTTACACAAGTCGTCTAAAGCTCATAAATTTGCCTACACTCGCAAGTCGTAGAGAAATGCTGGGTATAATATTTATCGTAAAATTAATGACAGGCTTGATTAATAGCCCGGCCCTCCTGGCTGAGGTAAATTTTAATGTTCCTTCTCGAGTGTCAAGACACTTTCGACCTCTATTTTTAAAGCCATGCAAAACTAATTTTGAACTAAACGAATCATTCCGTGGTTTATGTCAAGATTTTAACTGTCATTCCAGCACGTTTGACGTATCGGACTCGATTTTTACTATAAAGAAAACTATTATTTCCACTCTCAATAATTGAAATACTATCTTTAGCATATCCAATCAGCTGATGAATTTGATTCTGTAGCTGAATAGTTTTAGATCTCGACACTTAACAAACTCCTGTTTCCACTGCTCGGCACGAAAAAACTATACAACAGAAAAAAGAGAAAGTTTCCGTACGTCATGCGGACTGCGCCCCTCGTGTCGGTTGGACGGGAATGGAGGGTAAAAAGCCGTTGGGATTAATTAATTAATCTCTTTACTGAAATCAGTTAATTTACTGACTAAACCCTCTGATTCAATGATTGTGTTGGGTGATTTTAATTTACCAAGCATATCATGGAATATCATTGACAATGATATCCAGTGTTGCCAGAACTTTTCAGGGCGACCGGCTAGATTGGACAAAAAAAACGGCTAAAAACGGCTAAAATGTTTCAACCAGAATTTTTTTTAAATACATAAACTACAATTAGAAAGACTAGTCAATCCATTGAATTTTTTTTTGGTTAATAAAGATTATTTATACGTAGGTAAGCTGTACACCACTTTATTTTTGTTTAACAAAGGAAACTGTCGTTATACGTAGCTAAGCTTTACATCAGAAGTCATGTTTGTATTACTTAAATATAAAAACAGAGATAAATTACAAAGTTATCGCGTTTTCTTTTCTATTAAACAATTTTGCCTTCTTATAAATATTGGATAATTTTCAGTAGGTTGCTTTTTGTCCCGCAAAATAGCTATATTAGCTGAAAGTCGGAGGGCAATATTTTGAGAAATGAACACGTAAAGCTGTGAAAGCAGAAGGCATTGACATTCATTGTTGTTGCCGACCACTTCACTTTTAACAAGTTTATGACATTTAACTAAAATCATGCCACCAGATTCACTAGCAGAAAATTTTTGTTTCTTAAAAAAGTAGAAAAATTTGAGAATTTGAAGTCAGTGAAGTTGGATGAAAATATTAAGTGTTGCGCGTTTCCAAACTGCCAGAATTCGGTACACCTGAGCAAACGTTCGAATATAAAGTTTTTTGCTTTTCCGAGGTAGGGTACGTAGGTTGATAACAAATTGCTGACGCAAAATATCTTTAAACCTCTGAAAGATGTACCATTTTCCGTGGAACAGGAAAGAGGTCGAGTTAAAATGGTGCCTGCAACTTGTAACAGTACCAATTATTGGATGCTCGGATTTTGATAAAGATGTGGTGCTGCTAAAAATATATATACAAAAATATAAGCACGAAACTATGTATTTGTCACACGAATTATCCACATAAGATGAAAACTACTGCAGTTTTATTTTATAAAATTAAAAAGGTATGTTTGCACCATGTATTGTCTTCCCAGAGAGTTTGGTCCACATCGAAATTCGTGCTCTTTTATTTTCTAAGTGTAGCGAATAAAACTTCACACTTAAATTTAAGACATTCATAACAAACATTTTATGCAGAAAATTCCCGCTACGTTCTCCCAAATATATACTGGGACGCAAAATTTAAGCAAGTTTTGCCTATTTTTCTTTAGTTTATTTAATATTTATTATTTTTTATGAATATGTAGCACATTACTTAACAAACAACATATACTACAAACAGATTTCACACTTGGTGTAAAAATTATGAAATTTCAGCAAAACTTGTAACTTTTTAATCTGCTAAAATGACGCCTACCAGTTTATGTGTATTTGGGTCACTCGCTTAAAACAAAAAACATTGAAATCGGCTCACTATCTGATTGTTTTTCAATTTTACATAACACAGTCCGACATGAAAATTTTCTCAGAGATAAGACTAGCCATTTCTAATAGATTCTGGAGCACTAAATTTGTAAAAATAAAAACTTGTATATTTGAATTTTAATAAAATAAGGCGAAGAGCAAAATCGGCTAAAAACGGCTAATTTTTTTTTGCAAAACGGCTAACAAATCGGCTGCCGGCTAAATCGAATTTTTTCCGGCTGTTTGTTGTCGCAACCGGCTAAATCTAGCCGGAAAACGGCTAAAATGGCAACGCTGATGATATCGTACCTTTCGCATCAGTGCGTGCAACAACGTATCTTTAGAGGAGATGGCTGAACTCTGCCTAACTCAGGTTAATGTACTTCACAATAAGTTTGGTAAAGTACTAAATAAGCGTGATCCACTAGTTTTGCCCGAAGATGTCTACCACCCTGCTATGACGGTATCTTACGAAGTTATAAGTGATGGTCAAAATTGCAGTACCCAAGCATACGAACCAAATATTCGCTTTGATTTTTCGAAAGCCAACTTTAAAAAGCTTAACAAAGAACTGTCTAAATTGTCGTGGCCTGCATATAAAGAAGATATTGAACAAAGCGTTGCACTTTTTAACTTTACATAAATTATTTGAAAAGCATGAAAAGCAAGAACAAACACAGTTATGGTTCACTAAAGAACTGAGAAATTTGAAAAACAGAAAATCACGTTATTTTAGATTACATAAAAAACCCGGTTTACACTCACACTATGTAAAATACTCACTTTGTGTCATAAGTTTTTTGAATTAAACAAAAAGTGTTATAAAGCTTACTTGTGTAAAATCAAACGGCGTATAATATATAACCCCAAATCATTTTATGACTTCTTAAACTCCAAGCGAAATGTACGTGGGCTTCTAACATGTTCGCTCAGTTTTTTTAAATCCAATTATTCCATTGACTCAAAATTAAAATTAAAAGCGATTCTGAACGCTACTTATCGTGCTGGCTGTGTGATAGTATTTACCATCTGAAATGTGCTGGTTTGACGGGAAGAATTCTGGACGCTATTAATGATGGCAAGGGCCTTCGCTGGTCTTGCGTAAAGTGCAGGTCAACCGAAGTTGATCTTTTCAAGCTATTTAGGCAAACCAGAAATGGCTTTACAGAAATAGGAAGAGGATTGTCGGCACTGACAGAAAATTTAAGCATTATGAAAATATGTTTAAATCATTCAAATGCTTAGATACCTTGCAATCTGTTAAGGATATCCGTGTGCCTAAACGTAAGCGTCTTTATAGTCCATCTAAGGAAATTATTGCCGTTGCACATCAGAATAATCTTCCGACTGACTTAATTAATCTATCTTCTCCGTGTTCTCCAGCATCAGAATCCTCAGCCTCATAAGAGCGCGTAACGAAATCTGCTTCGGATAATAACAAGCCTGAAGTATCCCCCATTGAAGTGGTGGCATCATCTACTACTAACGCAGTAACTCAACCCCTTCCGCCGGTACTCCAGTCTGATACAAGGAAACTAGTTGTGGTTCCGCTAAAGAAGTCAATCAAAAATTACAGCAGTCGACTTAAGCATCCGAAAATTTAGTGTTAAATACGAAAGAAATATTGCTTCCTTTAAAATTGACGTCAATTTAGATAATTTTAGTGCGCTGCTTAGTAGTTTTTTTTAGCCCCCCGGAGCTTTCGTTCGTGAATTCGAATATAGGCCCAAAAAAGTAAAAAACTTAGCTAATATTCCTCGTCATAACACTGAATCAGAAAACTAATTACTAAATCTGCTTTAAGTATTTACAGTCGTGTCTCTATATAGTGAACGCCCGGTATAGTGAACACCTCGATATAGTGAACACCGAAATATTTACACGAAGAACTCTAAATAGTGAACAATCGAAAGCCTCTAAATAGTGAACAAAATTTTAAAAGCAACAGCAAGCTTAAATTGACAAAAAAACACCAAAATTAATCGGAAATTAAAACGGGTATTCCCCGAAATTTACCACCTTATGTTTATTATTGGAAAAGCTGCTGCTATTTCATGCTAATGTTTATTTATTTCTTGTCGGTTTCCAGCCGCTTGTGAGTGGATGTGCGCTGTTTTATGTGTTTTTAAAAGTTTTTGTGTGCTAATAAATTTAGTGTTATCATGCCTGCGGGGAAATTCCTTTCGTGGAAGCAACAATCTGAAATTGTTGAAAAAATCGGAAAAGGAGCTGGTGTTTCATCCTTGGCAAAAACTTATGGTGTAGCTAAATCAACAATTTCAGGAATAAAGAAAAAAAAACGTAATATTATATCCTACCAGGTGATTGGAGAAGGCGTTATACAAGTGGTTTATAGAGCAACGCAAAAAAAAACTGTCCAGTTACTCGGGAAATGCTTAAGGAAAAGGCAATAAAGTTGCACGCTGACCTTAAGGAAGTAGAACTTAGCTTTCATGCCAGCTCTGGTTGGTTATCTGGATTTAAATCTCGCTTTGGAATCCGATTGTTAAAAGTTTGCGGCGATAAACTATCATCAGATACCCAGGCAATTGATCCCTTTAAGCACAAACTCAGAAATATTATTTACGAATTAAAGCTTTGCGAGGACCAAATTTACAACGCAGACGAGACCGGTTTGTTTTAGAAAATGCTTCCTGACAGAACGTATGTCAGCCAAACCGAAAAACAGCTCCGGGGAGAAAATCAGAAAAGGCCAGAATTACTTTTTTTGCTTGTACAAATGCCACTGGCCAGCATAAAGTCAAACCGTTAATAATTGGGCGTGCCAAGAAGCCGCGCTCTTTTAAGGCGTATGATATCCCAGTAGACTACCCGAACTCTAAGAGTGCATGGATGACTGCAGACATCTTCAGGGAATGGTTTCACCAATGCTTCATTCCTCAGGTACATGAATAATACATCTAAAATTCCTTACAGTTTTATAGAGTATTTTTTCGTTTTTAATTGTTATTAGGCTCAAAAGTATTTGCTACAAAAGGGTTTACCAACCAAAGCTATCCTATTGCTTGATAAAGCCCCTAGCCATCCGCCAGAAGATGATCTTAAAACTGCTGTTGGCTCAATATTCGATCAGAATGTGATTCGCTTAACTAAGCTTTACTACAAAAAACATCTGCTGTTATTAGCTGTAGGAAAAGATTACATCACACAATTTTTAAAAACTTTAACTTTGAAAGATGCTGTCTCATTTTTAATGCTTGCTTGGAATCAGCTGCAGGCAAGTGTAGTAGCGAAATGTTGGAAGCCTTTACTAGAATGTTTCAATGCTACAGAGCGAAATGAAAGCGAGGATGAAGACGATGATGTTCCTTTGAGCTTACTTCGCCAAAAAATATTGCAGGAAAAATATAAACAAGTCCATGATATACAGGATCTGCTGCAAGTTGTAATACCGGAGGTAATTTCTATTGACCCTCTTGACATTCACCTGTTCATTTAGTTTAATTGTTTTAGGAAACCTACACTGAAAATTATATCGAAAAGTGGAATACAATCGAAGACGACGAACCAATTGATTTAGAGAAAGATGCCGAGGATACTGCGGAATCTGGTGATGATAAGCAAGGCGAAGCACAGATGAGAAATCCTATAAAAGCTACTGAAGCTATTAAAAGCTTCGATAAAAAGCTTCGATGACTCTATTCAATTTGTCACTTAAACATGGCGTTTTTCCGTCAGCCTGGAAGGAGTCTTTCATAATACCACTTCACAAAAACGGCAGCAGGTCGTCTATAGAAAACTATCGAGGCATAGCGAAACTCTCCGCTATCCCCAAATTATTCGAAGCAATTATTGTTAACCAGCTTACATATTCTATATCTTCTTCAATTACACAATCTCAACACGGGTTTTCTAAAGGAAAATCTACTATTACTAATTTATTGGAGTTTACAACTCATGTCTCAAACGGTTTTAGAGAAAATGCTCATACCGACGTAATTTACACCGATTTCAGTAAAGCTTTTGACAAAGTATGTCACTCGTTACTCATCCGTAAACTCGACCTAATCGGCTTTCAGCCCAGTCTCCTTCAATGGATCTCATCTTACCTCTCTGATAGAACACAAAGAGTTATTGTTAATAATTGTTCTTCCAACATCATTAAAGTTTCTTCAGGAGTTCCTCAGGGAAGCCACCTTGGTCCGATTCTGTTCCTGATATTCATTAATGATATTTCTTCTATAATAAAACATTCAAAAATTTTAATGTATGCCGATGATGTGAAACTTTTTAAAACATTGTCCTCTATCGAAGAAAGGTCTTTGTTACAAGCGGATCTGAACAACGTGGTTAGTTGGTGTAATAAAAACTATATGCCACTAAACCTTCAAAAATGTAAAGTTATGTGTTTCTCTCGGAGGGCTGTTCAACCAGCTGTTTATTCAATATCAAATTATAATCTGGAGCAGGTATCCAATTTTGTCGATCTTGGTATCACAATGGATTCCAAACTCAATTTCAACCATCATATTAATGTTACAGTCAATAAAGCCAAAGGCGTTTTTGCATTTGTAAGGCGATGGTCAAAAGAGTTCAAAGATCCTTATGTTACAAAAGCTCTTTTTACCAGTTTAGTTAGACCTATACTAGAATACGGATCTATTGTTTGGAATCCCCGCTACCAAGTTCATTCAGAAAGGATTGAATCAATTCAAAAACAATTCTTGCTTTTTGCATTGCGTAATTTTAACTGGGATTCAGATTACAATCTCCCCCCTTACACAAGTCGTCTAAAGCTCATAAATTTGCCTACACTCGCAAGTCGTAGAGAAATGCTGGGTATAATATTTATCGTAAAATTAATGACAGGCTTGATTAATAGCCCGGCCCTCCTGGCTGAGGTAAATTTTAATGTTCCTTCTCGAGTGTCAAGACACTTTCGACCTCTATTTTTAAAGCCATGCAAAACTAATTTTGAACTAAACGAATCATTCCGTGGTTTATGTCAAGATTTTAACTGTCATTCCAGCACGTTTGACGTATCGGACTCGATTTTTACTATAAAGAAAACTATTATTTCCACTCTCAATAATTGAAATACTATCTTTAGCATATCCAATCAGCTGATGAATTTGATTCTGTAGCTGAATAGTTTTAGATCTCGACACTTAACAAACTCCTGTTTCCACTGCTCGGCACGAAAAAACTATACAACAGAAAAAAGAGAAAGTTTCCGTACGTCATGCGGACTGCGCCCCTCGTGTCGGTTGGACGGGAATGGAGGGTAAAAAGCCGTTGGGATTAATTAATTAATCTCTTTACTGAAATCAGTTAATTTACTGACTAAACCCTCTGATTCAATGATTGTGTTGGGTGATTTTAATTTACCAAGCATATCATGGAATATCATTGACAATGATATCCAGTGTTGCCAGAACTTTTCAGGGCGACCGGCTAGATTGGACAAAAAAAACGGCTAAAAACGGCTAAAATGTTTCAACCAGAATTTTTTTT
>NW_023458555.1:109509960-109511420 GCF_013731165.1 Rhagoletis pomonella | reverse complement strand
AAGATTTTTTGGAATAGACCGATCCCTGGTCCACCTTCCCGAACAAAGTAAAATTTTTTTAGCCTAAAACATGGTGGTTACCGAAAGCTATTTGTATGCAAAATTTCCTGAAAATCGGACCAGCCGTTCGCGAGATTACCTGTTACAAAAAAAGGGACTTCTCTTTATATAATTAGTATAGATATGTACATATCGGGACTCGATAAAGATAGTTAAAGCAAATCTTACCAATTCAGGCCAAAATGACTGCTGATGAGAATGAAAAGAAAGATTTATTGTGCACTTGCACTCAGCGTTGCCATTTTAGCCGTTTTCCGGCTAGATTTAGCCGGTTTTGATAGCAACTAGCCGGAGAAAATTCGATCTAGCCGGCAGCCGATTTGTTAGCCGGTTTGTAAAAAAAAGTTAGCCGTTTTTAGCCGATTTTACTATTTGCCTAAGTTTCAGGTGCAAAAAGTAAACAAGTTGTTCGAAAGCAATAATGCAGACCCAATGAAGATTTTTAATGAACTCAATGTTTTACTTTCGCATCTATGCTCCCTAGTGGTTATTAGCGCGGACACATTTGATCCTATATGCTTCCCGTTGGAACCATACCTTGCTCCATTTCCTCAGTTTTATCACAGTTTTGAAGAGTATTTAAAAACAAAAGTAAGCACAAACGCTTTTGACCATGAAGCCGAGAAAATAATTCGAGAAAATGGTCGCTATTTTATTATCACTTTAATAAAGGAATTACGCCAATGCCTCCCTACAAATATTGCCACACTAAAAAAAATTTACTTTTTTTCGGTTGGAAATGCATTAAGAGTAATTAAACCAAAAGTATTTGTTCAACTACAGCAACAAAAACACAAATATAATGACGACGAAATAACATCTATAGAGATGCAATGGCAACGGTTAACGTTACATACCTGGAGTAATTTAGACTCAACTGTAAAATTTTGGGCCGAAGTTTATCAAATTCGAAATGCTCTAGGAGAAAACCCTTTTGCTGACCTTTGCAACCTAGTTTTTAGTTTTCTTGTTTTGCCTATAAGTAATGCAGAAGTAGAGCGAATATTTAGTTCAATGAATATAATAAAAACTAAGCAAAGAAATCCAATGTGCGTTAAAACGTTAAACTCTATTTTATATATAAGATACGGTTTAAAACGTGAAGAAAAATGCTGCCATAATTTTACTGTAGATGACGATCTCTTAAAATTAATGAATTCAGGTGATATATACAATAGTGATTCATTTGATGATGAGGAATATACACTCGATATAAATTAATGGTGTTAACTAGTCCTTCGTTTCTTGCGATTTATTTAAATAAAGCATGTGAAATCTTAAACATTTTAGCCGTTTTTAGCCGCTTTTTTTTGCCAATCTAGCCGGTCGGCCCAAAAAGTTCTGGCAACACTGCTTGCACTAGGTAATCACTTTAATTAGCACTCGCTTGGAATAAATTT
>NW_023458555.1:109501036-109509950 GCF_013731165.1 Rhagoletis pomonella | reverse complement strand
TCTCCAATTGTATGTCAAATTAAAACTTTAACAGTTGACAACTATCAAATGGACTGTACGACGGAGACGAAAGTCTCCTTCATACTCAAGGCAAGTAGTCCTCCCACATTAATCTCAAAGACTTCAGACTCATTAGCACAGTATATACAGTAATAAACCTTTTCGAGTACTCCTCGGGGGTAAAATCTGATCAGGGTTGATAATGAGAAGGAGCATGCATTTTGTTCATTCAGAGTTGTATACAAAATTACTGTGGTATGAAAGGGAGCAAAAACCGTACTATGGGAGAGTGGCACAAGTCATGACTGTGTAATAATGACCGAAATTAATTGCAAAAGTGTAAAAACATTGCAAATTATTGTCTATTATTATAAATACTAGTACAGATTATCATAGTTTAGTGTATAACTTGTTATATTACACCATACATGATAATGAACTGTTAAATGCTGAAGACGCTTATAACTTGTAGATCACTCAAACTTGGGTGTGCTTAATCAAGAGTATGGGCGGATGCGCTGGCAGGCATTGGAGTCTGTATAACTATACAAATCTTGTTTTTTTTTTAATAAAGACTTAAATATATTCAGAAATTTTGAATTTTGCTTGATAAATTCACGAAATTTACGTTTTTCATAAAAATATAATCTTATAATGGACTTTTTTTTTTACTTTAAACTTACATTTAAGAAAACTCCATTCAGTGCTATAATTACGATTTGAGTTTTCCAGTTTATAAAACACAAGCGTTAATTATGTACTTAACTATTGATATTATTCTTCATTAAGAATATCAGCATACATTAAAGATGAATATTATACTTAACCTACATTTTGTTCATAAATAACACATAATTATGTATATTTTATCCTCGAAAAGAATTTTTCTAATCATGAGGCGAAATTCCCCACAGTAAGTGTTGCCGTGCGTGCAAAACGAAAACGCTGCACACAACCCAAAAGTACTCCTCGGGGACCAAATGGTGAAAAACTGCTAAAAGGTTTATTACTATATATACTGTGCTCATTAGTCTCACGTCTTTCCTCCTTAAAATTTTAGAGAGGATAGTGGATGAATACTTACGGAGCATGATACCAACCAGTAGGCTCTCCCCAGAGCAGCATACCTACACGAAAGGCAAATCGACGGCAACCGCTTTACACTCGCTTGTCGGGTTGGTGGAAAAGAGCTTATCAGATAAGTGGTGGAAAAAAGCTTATCAGATAAGGAGTATGCTTTGGTTGCTTTTGTAGACATAGAAGGCACCTTTAACAACATCAATGCAAGTGCCATTACGGGTGCCTTAGAAGATTTTGGTGTTGACCCAAACGTAGCCGCTCTGATTGAGACTTTACTAGTCAGGCGGAGTATAACGGCTAAGTTAGGCAACACTACACTAACCACAAACAGTTTAATAATAATAATATATCCCAACGGTTTTTACCCTCCATTCCCGCCCATCCGCACGAGGGGCGCAGTCCGCATGACGTACGGAACCACTATTTTAAATTTTTGCGCCGAGTCACGATAGGCAGGAGTTTGTTAAGTGTCGAGATCTAAAACTGTTCAGCTACAGAACTAAATTCATCAGCTGATTTTATGTATTTATGTCAATAATTCACTTATTGAGAGAGGAGAGTATCGCTTTCTTAATGCTGAAAAGCGGATCTGATATATCAAACGTGCTGGAATGAGAGTTAAAATCCTGGCAAAAGCAACGGAGTGGGTCGTGCAATTCAAAATTGGTTTTGCAAGCTTTCAGAAATATGGGACAAAAGTGTCTTGATACGCGTGAGGGAACATTAAAGCTTACATCAGCCAGAAGAGACGGACTTGAAATTGAGCCTGTCAGTAATTTAACCATAAAAATTATACCAAGCATTTCCCTGCGAGTGGCATGTGTAGGAAGGTTAATAAGTTTTAAGCGACTCGTATAAGGTGGAAGACTATATTGAGAATCCCATCGGAAATTTCTTAAAGCAAAAAGTAGGATTTGTTTTTGAATTGATTCTATCTTGTCTGAGTAAATTTGGTACCTTGGATTCCAAACCACCGAGCCCTTTTCCAGAATCGGCCTAACTAATGTTGTAAACAGGGTTTTAGTGATATAAGGGTCACTAAATTCTTTTGACCATCGTTTCACAAATGCAAGTACACCTTTAGCCTTGTTGACTGTCACATTAATGTGAAGATTAAAATTAAGCTTAGGATCCATTGTGATACCAAGGTCCACAAAATTGTATACCTGTTCCAGGTTATGGTTACCTATTATATAAGAAACTGGCAGAACAGCTCTTCGCGAGAAGCACATTACTTTACATTTCTTAAGATTTAGAGGCATAAGATTTACTTTACACCAGTAAGCCATACTGTTTAAGTCTGATTGTAGCAAAGACCTTTCTTCAATTGAAACGTACGAATTATAAGGTTTTACATCATCTGCATACATTAAAATTTTGGAGAATTTTATATCTGTAGAAATATCGTTTATAAAAAGCAAGAACAGAATCGGGCCTAGGTGGGTACCCTGAGGGACTCCTGAGGTAACATCAATGACGTCAGAGATAGTATTTTTAAACAATACCCTTAGTGGTCTATCATAGAGGTATGAAGAGATCCAACGTAGAAAATTAGGTGGAAGACCAAGAAGATCAAGTTTATAGATGAGCAACGAGTGGCACACCTTGTCAAATGCTTTACTGAAATCAGTATATATAACATCAACAGTTTTGCTCTCACTAAATGCTTTTGAGATATAGGATGTTAATTCAAGTAAATTTGTAGAAGTTGATTTTCCCTTGCAAAATCCATGTTGACTATATGAAATGCTTGAAGTGATAGAATGCGTCAACCGATTTGTTATAATTGCTTCAAATAATTTAGGAATTGCAGAGAGCTTAGCTCTGCCCCGGTAGTTCTCCACTGAAGATCTGCTACCGCTTTTATGTAACGAGGTTATAAACGATTCCTTCCATATAGTTGGAAAAACGCCCTCTTTAAGAGACAAATTAAATAACGCTGTTAACGGCTCATATAGATAATCAGCACAATTTCTAAGAAAACAAGTGGGGATCTGGTCAGGACCATAACTAAAAGACTGCTTTAAGGACTTCAGGTAAACTAAAACATCATCGGGAGATATTATAGGGTTATGTATTGAGTTAATTGGACTTAGTTTAAAAGGATAGTCAAAGTATGTTTGGGAGTTAGTGGAATAATTGGATTTAAAAAAGTGAGCGAACATGTTAGAAATTGTTTGATTATCACCAGAGACGGTATTTTGATACTTCATGGCGGAAGGAAACCGACGTACATTTCGCTTGGAGTTTACGAAATCATAAAATGATTTGGGGTTATATACGTCGTTTGATTTTACACAAGTAGTCTTTATAACACTTTTTGTTTAATTCAAAGAACTTGTGACGCAAAAGTGAGTATTTTACATAGTATGAGTGTAAGCCGGTTTTTTTGTGTAATCTAAAATAACGTGACTTTCTGTTTTTCAAGTTTCTCAGTTCTTTAGTGAACCATAACTGTGTTTGTTCTTCAGGAACACACATGCGTTGAGGCACATACTTTTCAAATAATCTATGTACAGTACAATTAAAATGTGCAACGCTTTGCTCAACTTTTTCTTTGTATATAGGCCACGACAATTTAGACAATTCTTTATTCAGTTTTTTAAAGTTGGCTTTCGAAAAATCAAAGCGAATATTTGGTTCGTATGTTTGGACATCGCAATTTTGACCATCGTTTATAATTTCGTAAGATATCTCAATAGCAGGGTGGTAGACATCTTCGGGCAAAACTAGTGGGTCACATTTATTTACAGCCGACTTAGATGCATCATGAACATAAACAAGATCTAATACTTTGCCAAACTTATTGCGAAGTACATTAACTTGATTCAGGCAGAGTTCTGCCATCTCCTCTAAAAATACGTTGTTGCACGCGCTAGACGAGAAAGGTACAATATCATTGTCAATGATGTTCCATGATATATTTGGTAAATTAAAGTCACCCAACACAATCAATGAATCAGAGGGTTTAATCATTGAATTAATTGATTTCAGTAAAGATACATGTTGTGAATACACTGATAAGTCAGATCGGGGAGGAATATAGCATAGAGCTAAGTAAGTAAACCCACTTCCAACCTGAACACGAATGCATTTGAATTCTGCAGATTCAATGTGCGGAAGACTAACTTCTTCAGATGGTATTGAAGAGTCTACGGCAAAGAGTACGCCACCGCCGACTCTGTCCTCCCGGTCTTTTCTGTAGATATGATAATTATTTGAATCTCTGAATTAAAAGTGTGAGGTTAGAGCCAAGTTTCAGTCAAAGAAATTATATTATAATTGCATTCAAGGCCATTAAGATATAAATTCGTTAATTTAGTATTTATGACTCTTACTTTTTGATAATAAATACTTAAAGCAGATTTAGTAATCAGTTTTTTGGTTCTGTATTCTGACGGGGAATATTTGCTAAATTATTATTTTTGTTGGGCCTATACTCAAATTCACGAACGAAAGCTCCGGAGGGCCAAAAAGAACTACTAAGCAGCATGTCAAAATTTTCTAAATTTACGTCTATTTTAAATGAAGAAATATTTCTTTCATATTTAAAATTAAATTTTCTGATACTTAAGTTGACAGTTTTAACTTTGGACGAGATGTAAAACTTAATATCGTCCTCGGAAGCATCCCTCGAAAATCTAGATACAAATATAGACTTCTTTGGGGGAACCACAACCAGTCTCCTAGTATCAGACTCGATTACCGGCGGACGGGGTTGAGTAACTGAGTTACTAATTGAGGGTAGAGTAAGCGTTGGAAGATTAGATGGCGGTGCCACAACTTTAACGGGGGACGGGGAAGATACTGCAGGGTCGTTATTATTAGAAGCAGACTTTGATATATGTTCTTTTGAGGAAGATAACTCCGTTGTCTGTGGACATGGAGAAGAAAGATTAATTAAGTCATTCGGAAGATTGTTCTGACGTGGAACGGTCCTTTCATTAGGCGGACTATGAAGACGCTTACGTTTTGACACATGAATGTCCTTCATAGATTGTACGGTATCTAAGCATTTAAAAGATTTAAATACATTTTCATAATGTTTAAATTTTTCGGTCAGTACCGACAACTCTCTCCCTACCTCAGAAAACCCATTTCTGGTTTGCCTAAACAACTTAAAGAGATCAACTTCGGTTGACCTGCACTTTAAGCAAGACCAGCGAAGACCTTTGCCATCATTAATAGCGTCCAGAATTCTTCCTGTCAAACCAGCACATTTTAGATGGCAAATACCATTACAGAGCCAGCACGATAAGTAGCGTTCAGATTCGCTTTTAATTTGGCAGTTATCAAGATCACAATTCATATTGAAAGATTTAATAACACTTATGTTAATAAAAAGACAAGCAAAATAAGTTTAACACAACACACACAACAATTTAGGAGCTGATGTATTTAGCTTAAAATATATGTAGCGAACAGTTGAGTATCACTGTATTGTGACACTTAATAAACGCAGCGCAAACAGCTGTGACAAGAAATACTAAACGAAGTAAACAAAAAGAGCAAAAAGAAATGTGCAAAAATAGAAACGATCTCAGTTAACTACAAAGGAATAACAACAACAATGATAACAACAAATGACTCGGCAAGATTAGATGTATGCTAGTGAAATTTAATTAAATTTAATATAAACCACAAAAATCACAAAACTTTCCCTTAGTTTCGGTTATTATCACACTAAGATGCTCGTAGGCACTTTTTATAGCAACTTTTACTCAAAATTAGCACAATAAACTTTGCAAAATACAAAGACCAATCAAGGCACGATATAAGTAGAACTTCACAGCTTGACGTTTGCGTGTAAAAAGGACAGCTTTGTAAAAATCAAGACATTAGGCGGGAAAAGAAAAATCGGTCAGGACACTTTAATTCGACCCTGAAATCAGGACATGTCCTGATAAATCAGGAAGTCTGGTCACCCTACTTGCATTTGCATATTCGGTGCATTTGTAAATTCACAACAATAAAATGCACACGGTTGCCATTGCAGCAAGTATAAAATTTGGAAATGCAATTCCAACTGCAAATCCAAGACCATTTCCACAACATCCCAAATAGCCATATTTCCTCTCCGACCATTGTGCGCCGTATGGGATCCGTTATTATGAGTTTTGAAAATCTGAATTCATATTCGTAATCAGCGGGCCCAAAAACCCCTGGGTACTGACATTGAAGTAAATCCATCAATATTTGAAAATTTTGTCTGTCATGTAAAGTCCGGAATGTATTTTGAGGTTATATGCAACACCTGGTCCGGTCGAAATAACCTTTCATTGATTTTTTTCGTGGTCCTGTGTAATTGCTTAAAATGTTTACCCTTGAAAGCTTTCGCCTTAATAACTAGTTTAAACTTTATTTGCACACTTACCAATTTATGAACACAATATACAAGTGTAGAACAATCGCTTTTTAGCGTAAAACACCATCCACCTATCAATAAATAACTGTGACAGCGGAAAAATGATATTATTTTCATGAACTTCCTTTCAGATACTAGATTTCGAATACTCATCATTCAACTCTCGTTTCTGTTAGAGGCACACATTCAGTTTAGGTGTCATTTTCAAAAGTATATTATACACAAGAATGATAGAATACAAGATTGCGCCAATGAGAGAGGATTTTTGAGCGTAATTTTTGCGTGACGGCAGCTTGGTGCAACTGCCAGAGAGAAATACCAAAGCGCATATAAAAATATGTAAACAATACAGAAAAATGTGTTAATTTTAATATTATATGGCCCAATTTTGCAGGAATCAGTAAATATGCAAAGATTGATTAATTGGGAACACGTAGCAATAATTTTGGACATGTTTGCAATTTCAAGTAGACCAAAAGGAAGGCGTGCAGCAAAGTGAATTTTTGGACTCGCCATTGTAAAAAGCCATGCAGAGCATATCTATATTTGTGGACGGTAGCCAACCACCATAAACTCCGCAGCTGTTGACTCCATAGCTTTCATTTGGTGACTTTTGAACCATTTCCGAGAGGATGCATGAGTATGGCTTCTTTGGAAACAAATATTCTATGTAAGTAAAACATAATTTAAGCTGAACTTTTAAATGTATAATAATTTGGGCACTGTTTTGTATAAGGTACGTAACAGCGTGGTAAGATGCCGCTTGAATTAGCGACTGGCGACCTTATCCACTGGTGCCAGCACTAAAAAATAACAGGTACTAACAAACATAAGTAGGTAGTGAAGTTCATGTATCCATTTACTGTAGAAACTGATTTTGTATGCATGCCATTGCCAGCAAACTAAACCAGCAACTGTCTACATTCACCATGGAAATGTAGTTAACCTATTTAAGTAAAACGTTAAATTATTAAAACACATATGTACTTCCGCTCAATGTCAACAACAGAGACTTATTTCAAATGACTAAGTCTAGCTCCGAAACTTAAACAAGTAGAGAAACTCCATTTTTGGAAACCAAAAAAAAAACTTGTACATTAAATTCAAAATGATTAATTGTTTAAAAATTTAACTATTTAATGCAAATTAGTACAATTAGTACAGGATATTACCGGGAATTCTCCCATATATCATAAAGGGCACTTTAAAGGTCTCTCTGATTTGACGCTCGAGTAGTTTCGTTGCTATGTAAACCCACAAACGCTCAATTGGAATGAGGTTAGAGCTCTGGAGAGGGTGTTGAAGAAAATTTGTTACATTGTACAGTACTATTACCGACGAATATTTTGGATCAATATCCTGTACAAGGCAAACATTGTAGTATATATTTAATTTAGCAGCTGACTGTGCTAGGTATTCTTTTAAAATTTTCAAGTACTAATGGTACATTCAACAAAAATTTAATTTCCGACACTTCTGTGACTATCGCTCCTCACACCATGACCTGGCACCGGCATGTTTTGTCGTTTTGTTTAATTTATTTTATTTAATGCCTCACCTCCTTTACGCAAAACAAACGGACGCCCATCAGATCCAAGCAGATTAAATTGGGTGTTCGCGCCCCTCAACAATGAAAATCATCACCGCTTATGCCTACTCAAATTCTTCGCTGTCGCTATTATCGCTTTCAACATTGCATAGGTGGAGCCAGTGTTGCCGTTTTGCTCCATATACTTCAAAAGTGATACGTGTTTGTGAAAATTTTCGGATGATACTTTATTTTTTTCGCTCATTTCTAGAGGTACTTAAATTTTTCGCGTAGTACAAATTTTGATACATGTTAAAGAGCAAATATTTATGTATGTATGCGGTGGTAGCTTTTAAATTGTGATCGAATTGATCGAAAATATTGAAACGTTTTGGGGTCAAATAAGCTTAAAGAAAAATGCTTTAAATGAACAATGTATAAAGAGCTGACTCATTCATTTTTAATTTAGTTTACTTGCCTCATAAATAGCTCTGCAGATGCGGAGCGTATATTTTCAGATTTAAAATTTATCCAATATGAAAATAGAAATAGAATTTCATTACAAACTGTCGAAAAAATGATGGCCCGTATTAATATAAAGGATTCCCTTAACCTCGTAAAGTCTTAAACAGTGTAAAGCACGAGGCTTTTATGGGAACGCCCCCTTTGTGGAAAGGTATAAATAGGTGCGTAAAGTGACTGTTTGACAGATGAACCAGGATTTTGTGAAGCAATTTTTGTTTCGTAGTATTTTCCATAACATCCCGCCATCTTGTCTGTATCACTTTTGACTAAAATAAAATTAAAAATGCCGAAAATTGGGAGAAAACCCAAGTCAATACAGTTAGTTGGTGAAATTCATTCATTTTATTCGCGTATTATTTTTTTTCTTATTTTCATTATTTTATCATACATTTTAGTATAAAAAATTCGGCCCCCCC
>NW_023458555.1:109498479-109500936 GCF_013731165.1 Rhagoletis pomonella | reverse complement strand
CTGCACAT
Source organism: Rhagoletis pomonella (assembly GCF_013731165.1). Lineage (NCBI taxonomy): Eukaryota > Metazoa > Arthropoda > Insecta > Diptera > Tephritidae > Rhagoletis > Rhagoletis pomonella. Next base: position 109,500,928 of record NW_023458555.1, on the reverse strand, counting down.
ATTTCGTTGTCGGATATAAAGACTGTGCCATGATTTTGTTAAAAATTTTGTAAAATTGCTTACCACACTTACGATTGCATAAATATTGCTTCCATTTTTTTAAGATTATCTAATTTGATGTCTTCAAACTAAAATCAAAAGCGCCAAAAACGCACCAAGCACACAACTCAAAAATTTTCGCGTTTTGAATACCCACTAAATTTGGTGCGAAAAGCATCAAGTTGGCAACAGTGAATGTAAACAAAAGTATTTTATGACGTCAGCGATTGGGTGGATGCTGTCAAATCGACGAAGAGAGGGTTAGCGGTCTGCGAATGGCGCGACCTTTATTTTCTGGATCGTGGTAACTGGCGCCAATATGTTCCAACAAAGCATACAAAAATGTTGTTGCTTTGTGCTTGTACATACGCAATAAAAAAAAAATTAGAAACGAAGTAGACAAAAATGTTTGTGCATCTATTTCGTATAGTTTCGCGTGGAATGCTGTGTGTGTATATATTAGAATACATAGCCTAAAACTATGTAGGTACATAGGTACTTATACAAAAAATAAATGTGCACCGAGTGCATAGGGTTGGGCATTGCCCATCTAGACACATTTAATACTTACATTAAAAATTTTGTTTTTTTTTTAGTGTGATGCCGACGTCATATTTACATATGTACGCATTTAGGCCAAAATACGTACATATGTTAATCGTAAATCCTGGTCTGTTGGTATAACTTGTGTTTGTTTTTGAACTTCATAAAAAAAGAAGTATTTTGGCTAAGCATTTACTTAATTTTGAATGATTATAACTTTTATAAGATAATATTTATTTCACTATGATCCTGTAAAAACAAAGCAACCGAACCGATTTAGCGCTATCGATAGTGCTATCGATAGTTTTGTTTTTTTCGACACTATCGTGAGTATTGATAGTTTTTCTGAAAACTATCAAAACTATCGATGGTGTGACTATCGATAGTTTGACACCTCTACTAAGTAGATGTTCTTTTGCATTTCTTACCTATTCAAAACATATGTATGTATATTAGACTGCATCGCTCCCCATACAAAGAAAAATCGGCACTATTTTTCCATTAGAATTATAAAATCTATTATATTTTAAGATGTCCACCAAAATATTTCCGAAAAATATTAAGATTTAAGTGAGCTGGACCGGTTTGAAAATACCTCCAAAAGTAGAGTTTTTCATGAATAAGAATAGTTTCTTAAAGATTTCTTTGAAAAAACCCCCTCAAATGACAAAACGGTTGAAGCTTAAAAAATTTGCATGAAAATATTTAAAAATAAGTAATTCTTAGCAAAAAAAAACCGACTTCAACTCTCATATTAAAAAAAAAATATATATATATATATATCTCATGATCCACTGATGGGATCTTAATCAGATTAGTATGGGACCACCTCTGGGACACTACCTTTCCGATACTACCTTTGCAAAAAGAATTATCGAAATCGTTTGACGTCGTCCAAAGTTATGCGGTAACATACATGCTGTTTTTTAACTTTTTTCAAAGAATGGTATAAGAAAAACTTGAATAACTGAACCTAAGCTCTTCCCATTTAGACTTAAGAGGTGTCATTGGAAAGGTATTCTCACCCTTTTTATTTCTTTGATAATAAACTCATTAAAAGGATGAAAGAGAAAGGTAGGTTGAACGAACGTCATTCAAAGCTGAATTAAGATGTGTTGGTATTTGAAAAAAAAAAATTGGACACGAATGACTTTTTTTTTTTTGGACAGGAATAAAAACAGTGGGAAAAGAAAATACCCTTGTATCGAGATCCGATAAGTCTAAAAAGAATAGTTTTAGCCCAGTTATTCAAGTTTTTTGTAAATCAATCTTTGAAAAAAGTAAAAAAAAGCATCAAAAATCTCATTATTACGATTCCGTTGAAAAGATTTTTAAGCATTTTTATGCAGATTTTTTAAGCTTAATCTGTTTTGTCATCTGAGGGGACTTTTTTCAAAAAGTTCTTTAAGAAACTATTTTTATTTAAAAAAAACTCAATTTTTTTAGGTTTTTTTTTCAAATCGGCCCAGCTCTCTTAAATCTTAATATTTTTCCGAAATATTTTGGCGGACGTCTTAGAATATTATAAATTTTGTAATCCTGGCGGAAAAACCGCAACTTTTTTCGTGATGCAGTCAAATGTATAAACATGCATACTTAAAACTATTACCTGTCGATCATTTACGTTAATTATCAAATTATGTGGCATGTATCACGTTAGACTCGTTGGAAATTACGTCAAAAAGCTGAAAATGCCTTCTGTGTCGACTTTATTTTTACTAAAGGGGTCTCGTAAAGGCCTCGTAAACCTCGTAAATTTACGAGCCTCGTAAAAGAATTGTCAAAATGTATGGAGCTCTATTTACGAGCCCCTCGTAAATTTACGAGGCAAATTTGATGCGCAAACTTCAGTGTTGCCGAGGGGGGG
>NW_023458555.1:109476979-109498379 GCF_013731165.1 Rhagoletis pomonella | reverse complement strand
ACCTTCAATCTTGCTCTATCATTCTGGTATATTTTGACGTCACGGCCAGTTGCTCTCAGCTCGATTGGCGCAATCTTGTATTCTATCATTCTTGGCCAGTTACCTTCAGCGTAAAATTTATTGTTGTCCTGCATTCGGGTGTCCGTTTCATTGTTACACAAATTTTCGGGTAGCTGCAGGTGCCCGAGTGTGGTGTTTGCTTGTGCTCAATTTATAGCGAGGGTGACCGAACAGACTCGTTCGTACTCAAATCAGCTGTCAGGTGTGCATCTCGATCTAACACATAGTAGCCGAGTGTGGCGTTCGCTTGTGCTCGATTTGTAGTGAGGGTGATCAAAAAGGCTCAATCATACTCAAAGCTGCTCTCTGATACATATATATGTACATATGTATGTATGTAAGTAATGCAAGCAAATGTTTTTCGGTTGGAAGGAATGTAGGAATACGCAAATGTTGAATTATGGTGGTAACATATATGTATGTATGTCTTAGGGTTGCGAATATTCACATTCGCAACCGCGGAGCTTTCGCATTAATTTTAACATTCGCATTCGCTTTCACATTCGCAATAATCAATGCGGAGCTTTTGTGAATGCGAATATTGTGCAAGTGCACTGATAAAACGTATATCTGCCAAACAAAATGACAAATTGTAGCCAACATTTTTTGCCTGTGGAGATGTCATGCTAAAACAGTTCCCCTATGTCCCCCTTCTTTTGTAATTTAAAGTCAAAAAGTAAGATCCTTCAATGGGTATTTCCAGATAACCTTTAATTAGGTATGAATTATGTAACTACCGAATATTATTTTCAAAGGTCTGTTTCAAAAACTGCGTGCATCGTTAGTTCTTTTTCACTTTTTCTTAGATAAGTGTAATTATTTTTTTTTTTCTCATAAAACTTATTGTGATAAAGTTCCGTATTTCCTTTTATTCGGCTCGGAAACAACAACTCGCATCGTCGCTCAATTACAAAAAGCCGTTACTAACTAAAAATCCAAAATTCACTTTTTGATTGATTATGATGCATTTCATCGAATCATAAGTCCCCACATCGTTTTATGCAATACAAAAATTTAGTTAGTTGTAGCTTTTTTGTATTTCCGCGACAATGAGAAATACACCCTTTCCATACTATAACCACGATATGTTGAACATTTTGGTACATTCGCCTCAAAATATCAAAGCACATTGAGCGCATGTAATGGAACAACAAAGCGGATTTGATGGCTTATGGTATCGACAGCGGTGAGTACATAATTGTGACTGCCTGCAACTAGGAAAAGTCGAGCTCAGCTAATAAAAACACTAATTACAAGCTATTCATTACGGGTGAACCTTTCCAAGAAGTCACTCGGGAACTAAGCAGATTTGAGACCTTCATCGTCCGTGATTCCAATAGTTAAAAAACAACAAGATAACAGGATTTTAAACTAATTCGACTTTCAAAACAGAAAGTTCTTCGAAATTTTCATTCCTAGAAAATAATAATGTATTTGTCATATCCACCTGTTTAGAACCTCGATACAAGCGCACATTTTTCAAACCAGTCACAGAAGACAGGATGACAAATGAATTAAAAAAACTAAAATCGAAAAACGCTGATGACATAACAGGTTCTCCAAATTCTGAAACAACCAAATGAATTGGTTATCCAAATTGGAAAACAACAGTGTTTAAACAACGTTCTTGCCATGATGCTAGATTGTGAAGATGAAAGTCAGGAGGAAAAGCAAGCCGGTGCAATTTTCAAAAAGGAATTATTGCACCACAATAAAAAAGGAAAAAAGAATAAAAGTCCTCTCAACTGGTGCATCAATCGAAAAGAATTTCCAATTTTGTCAAGCTTCAAGTTTTTCAAGTTTGTCACCTCGAGCGAGTAGTTATTTAGTGGCGCAGGTTTGATTTACGACCCTTTATTGCTACAACAACATTCCGCTTTATTCATCATATTTTATGTACGCTCAATTAGATTAGATTAGATAGGCCGTTACCGAAAAGGCAGCAAAATTACCCTTTATTAAATACGATGCTCCAATTTTTGAATTCAAGTACTAAATAAAATAAAATAAAATATTAAAAAGTACTAACTTTTCCATTTCTTATTTACCTAAATTATTTCTTAAAAGTAGCTATCTTTTAAATATCCGCATTCGCATCCGCGGATGTCTAAAATTCCACATTCGCAACATACCTAGTATGTACATATAAATAACATACACGCATACCTGTAGTTAAAGTATATTCCAAGCGTACACTTTTCTGTATAAAGGTATATCTGCATGTTATTTTATTATAATGATTGCGTTTATTTATTATATCTGATGAATGGAACTTAGTAGGGATAAGATTGCCGAATGAGAAAAGTGGGCGTCTGGTGAAGACTGAGAGTAAAGAAAAGCAGAAAAAACAATCATGCCTATTATGGTATCCGACGGATTCCATCCGCTCGGATCTATTCCGATCCGTACTCGATTCACTTTTTTAAGTAACCGGTATTATTGATACCGACGGATGCACTGCGTTGCCTCTTGTGAACTGTATTGCCAACATAATCAGCTGTGCTTATATGTGTGAAGGATTTGTTAACATTGGTGAAATTTATTGCAAATATTAAATGGATTCTGTGGCTTTTTTTATTGATTTCGATGAAAACACCACGAGTGATATGCGACGGACTAGAAGGAAAGTCAGGGATAATGTATTCGAGTTGCCGGATGAGGTGTGAGTAAATTTATTGAAGTCTTTATTTCATTTTAACATGTGAGTTCCTTATACAGATTTGTAAAACAGTTCCGGCTTAACAAGTTAGCATTCAAGTACGTTTTAGAAATATTAATGCAGAAATTGCCTCAAGTTCGAAGATCATGTTCCATAACACCAGAGCTTAAATTAGAAGCTTGTTTAAGGTTTTTAGCTGAAGGGGGCTATCAGAATGGTACTGGCCAAGATTTTAATATTGGCATGGCACAATCCACAGTCTCTGTAGTACTCTCTGATGTACTAAACTTCTTAGAAGCCACTTTATGTCCCAGATGGATTACTTTAGCAATGACAGACAATGAAAAACTTGAAGCGAAAAGATATTTTTTCGAAAAAACTAGAATTCCTGGAATTGTCATGTGTGTTGACGGTACTCACATTAAAATTCTTAAACCAGCTGCAGGCAATGCACACCTTTATTATAATCGGAAAGGATATTACAGTGTTAATGCAATGATAGTAAGAACTAAATGAGTTTGAACTTCTTCAATTTATTATTTATTTATATTCTTTTATTTTGCATTTTCAGATATGTGACCATAAGCAAAGAATAAGGTATGTGAACAGTAGGTATGCAGGTGCAAGTCACGATTCTTTTATTTGGGAAAATAGTGATACTTCCACCTACTTCCAAGCGCAGTATGAAAATGGAGACAGAAGCACAAGACTGCTAGGTACAAAAAAATAACGAATAATCAAAGTGCGTATTTTAACTGTAATGATCTTCCATAGGTGAATCTGGATATCCACTGTTACCCTGGCTTATAACTCCCTTTCGAAGTGCAGGCGTTGATAGTCCAGAAAGCAGATTTAATAAAAGCCATAGTAAAGGCCGTATTATTGTTGAACGGACCATAGGCGTTTGGAAGAACTGGTGCCGATGTCTCCTTTCTGCTCGCCAACTACATTATGCTCCTGAGAAAGTGGTTCAAATTGTAAACGTTGCGGCAGCACTTCACAACATTCGAATACATTATAATATTTCCGACGAATACCAGGAGGAAGTCTACGAACCCGATGAATATGTAGGCGAACCTGTACAACCTCAACGATATACAAATGAAGCAACTCAAATTCGCAATGAGATGTTACGTAGCTTTTTGTAAAATAAAACTATTTATTATCACAAAATTCATTTTCATACATATTTCTTAATATTTAAGTAAAAAGCCTTCCTGGCAAAGTGTTGCACAAAGTTGTCTACACACTAAGGATGTAGATAAAAATAAAATCATATCACTTCATTGGTTAACATACACAGTATTTTCAAAAACAGAAAAAAAAAAACTTAAATAATAAAGCCTTCCTGTTCAGGGAGTATTCAGGCACTACAGTCATAAATAAAAAAATCCAATACAAAATAAAAACAAATCTCATAAAAAAATTGTCAGGTCCCACTTATTTTAAGAATTACGGTGTCTGTTGACGTTATTTAACTCAATATTTAAAAGTTCCCTTTTTAATCTTAATTTTTCTATAGCAGCCTTTTCCATCACAGCGTTATGTCTTTTAATCTCTTCAAGAGTATTCTGAAGAATTTCATTTTTCTTTTTTTGGTCGCCTAGCCTCTCTACTGATCTATTCAGTCTTTTTAAATGGTCCCTCATGTATTGAAAATATTCCTGTTGGTTCTCAACAGCCTCAGACATTTTTTCGTACAGTCTTTCTTGAACCCCTATTTGCTTCTCTAATAAATCGAATTGCTCGGGTCTCTTTTTTCTTCTTTGGTTAGAAATATTTTGGTCATTCTCAATATTTACGTCTTCATGAGCTTCAATACTATCCTAATCTCTCCGAGTAGGTGGAGAAGTGTCCTCAGATATTCTCTCCTGCGGTACATCTCTCGTAGCAGAAGCTCTCATCTGTGGAACATTTCTCGATGTAGATGGAACTGCGTCATCATCATTTCTCCCCTGTGGCACTCCAAACTGTTTGGAGTTTCTAATACCACCAACGCAATCATTAAGACACACAAGGGTAGCAAATTCTTCTTCCATAGATGTTAAGGGAATTTCCCTATTTTCTCCTCCACCAGTCGCTTGTAGCTCTCTTTTGTTATGCGCGAGCTTCTTCTTTATCGCCGATTTATAGTCCGACCAAACCTGTGGTTCAAATTAAGTGAATAATATATTTTAGCTTTTCAACATTTCGCAAACCTTTTTCCATTCGGCAATGGTTTTTGATGGCGGTCCAATCGAATTCAACTCCTCTCGCACACTTTCCCAAAATCTTTCTACCAAATCAGGTGCATTTTTAGTAAAAATTTTTGCTATGTCCGGATGCTCCTTCATTTTGGAAACTAAACATTTAAATTGCTCCCTGGTCGTTGTACGCTTCCTAAAACACATAAGTTTGTGTTTTTTACAATATTACAATATTAAAGGGATAAATAATTGTGATTTTTCTTACATTTTATTGCTATCCATCTTATCGTTTTTAGTATCCGCAGCACAATGGCGCGTGAATGACAGATAGAGAAATTTGTACGAATCACGGATCGGATGCGTTTACAATGATGCCACTTTTTTATTTCATTCGCAAACTGCATTAACCTCTTTTGACTCATCCCGAAACTGCATTATCGAGCGTTTTCGATAATAGCAAATTCTGTCAAAAGTGAGTAAAACTCCCTCCGCAACCATCTGTCGAATACCATAATAGGCATGAATACATATAAATTTTTTATTTCTTTTAGATGTTTCGATTCGCCATTATAAGGATATTAATAAGAAACCAAAAATATATGTACACACGTAAATGGAATAAGAATATGTATGGATGTATGTATCAAGGATGTTGCGAATGTGGAATTTTAGACATCCGCGGATGCGAATGCGGATGCGGGTGTTTAAACGCAAACATCCGCGGATGCGGATGCGAATGCGGATGTCAAGTATTTTTATACCCGAACGCACTTGTGCACAAGGGTATTATAAATTTGTTCAAAAAACGGTTGTTTGTAACAGGCAAAACGAATCGAGATAGATATAGACAAATATATACATAAATGATCATAATGAAAAGAGAAATCGATTAAGCGGTGACTGTCTGTTCGTCCGTCCGTCCGTCTGTGCACACGATAACTCGAGTACAAATTGAGATATCTTAACGAAACTTGGTATGTGTACTTCTTGTGAGCGTTGGACGGATGGAACGGAACGGGCAAAATCGGACGATAACCACGCCCGCCTCCCATATAACGGCAGTTTTGAGAAATGCGAAAACTGCGATATTTAAGTAACTACTGAAGCTTATTCACTCAAAGTTAATATTTACAATCATTTTTAGGCGAAAAATAAGAATATTATAAATTTTTGGAAAATAGGCGTAGCCACCGCTCCACCAATTTCTCCCAAACTTGGCACAGTTGTTGGCCTTCACAAAACATACTAAACGGCTTAAAATTTAGAAAATCGGATAATAACCACGCCCATATCCCATATAACGGTAATTTAGAGAAATACGAAAGCTTCTATAAATCAGTAAATACTGAACCTAATTTATTCAAAATTAATTTTTGCAATAATTCTTAAGCAAAAAATAGGCTTATAATAAAAGGTTGGAAAATGGGCGTGACTCCGCCCACTTATAACCACATATGTGCAATGTATCTCGGTAGCCGCTCTATCAATGTGTACCACACTCGGTATGATTATTGTGGTTGCCACATAAAGGCAAAACGTTGAAAGTAATTGAAATCTGACTAAAATTACGACCACCTTTTTATAACGCTAATTTTACCCAAAATTTATACTAACAACTATCCTTTGAAAAGAAGTAACATTATTATGGAATTTTGGAAAATGGGCGTGATGCCATCCACATATCTATACTAATTATATAAAGAGAAGTCCCTTTTTTGTAACAGGTAATCTCGCGAACAGCTGGTCCGATTTTCATGAAATTTTGTATACAAATAGCTTTCGGTAACCACCATGTTTTAGGCTGAAAAAATTTTACTTTTTTTCGGGTAGGTGGACCGATGATCCGATTTGCTTAAAATTTAGTACGTAAGTAGCTTTTTAGCATATATGACCCATTTTTTCCGGGAAGTGGTCCAGGGACCGATCTATTCGAAGAAATCGTATTTATGGTCCGATTTGCTTAAAATTCGGTACGTAGGTAGCTTTTTGCCTGGATAAGCTTATAGATTCCTGTTTTCCAATTTTCATGCAATTTCGAATATAAATAGCTTTAAGTAATGACCATATCAAGGGGCGAATTCGTCACTAGGCAAGATTTTTTTGCGCTAATCAGAAACAACGGATACTGTCAAAATATAATTATAATATAGAATATATCTCAACTAATTTATATTTAGAAAGCCGTTTGTTAGTTTTCGCAAGGCTCGAGAGCGGCTGAACCGATTTTTTTGAAACTGCCACCTGCCGCACGTGTCCCAAGGATGGTTTTAGGCTGAAAAAAAATCTATATGTAAAGGGGGCGTGGTACTTCCCATACAAACCGAATTTCTCATGCTACATATCTCTGAAAGTGTGCATGGTAGAGTTTTGGAAATTGGTATGGAGATATACAAAATCAATCGCATACCCTTGGATAAAAATTTTAGCTATTGTAAAAAGGGGTGTGACATCTCCCATACAAACCGAATTTTTCATACTGCTTATCTCTGGAAATTTTTTGGTAGAGCTCTAGAGTTTTGTATGGAGATGTACGAAATAAATCGCATACTCTTGGAGAAAAATTGGAACTATTGGAAAAAGGGGCGTGGCATCTTCCATACAAACCGAATTTTTCATACTGCCTATTTTGGAAGTGTTCATGGTAGAGTTCTGGTACTTGGTATGGAGATATACGAAATCAATCGAATACTCATGAAGAAAGAGGGCATCTCTTGGAAAGGGGGCGTGACACCTCCCATATCAATCGAATTTTTATACTGCATATCTCTGAAAGTATTCATGGTACAGTACTGGAACTTCGTATGGAGATATGTATATAGTTGAAATCAAGCCCATATTCATGGAGAAAATTTGGGCTATTTGAAAAGGGGTGTGAGGCCTACAAACGTACCGACCTTTAGCAGTTGAGTTATTACTAAAAATTTTATTTATGATACGATTTGGCTAATGTTTTAAATATGTATGCAATACTATTGCAAAAACGTGCTCCCAAGTGGTGCTGAAGTCGAGCTATTACTAAAAATAGCCAAGTAAGAAAAGGGGCCGTGAAGGTCAGATTAAATCGACCTGTTGCACCATTGAGTATATCGAACGCTCCTGCGTTGCAATTGGCCCAATGGATGTGATTTTCCAATATTATTATACGTTCAAACCTTTAAGGTATTTCGTCTAAAATAAGTATATGTATATTGCATTTCTGTAGAACAATGATTCGCACTCATTTTGAAATTGCCACCTACTATACTGTAAAGCTTCTAGGACATTCGCTATAGAACCAGATCATTGTTGCCGCCAGGGAGTGAAGAGAAAAAAATTTATTTCGCTTTGCGAATAACCGTGCTATGAAATTCCGCACAACTGCTTTTAAGCAGAAATAACGCTAGTAATGGTATTTTTTTATCATTTAATACTAAAGAAATTCATATACCAGACCCATGGTTTGATCTATGGTAATTAATTAACATTTTTTATTGAAATATTTTTCAATGGGTGGCTTTGCTCGTTTAGACATTTCCTTCATTTAGTACCAATTTTGTTTAATTTGCATAAGTGGTTTGTTTATTATCCGGAAAAGACTTTTAATTGGGAATAAAAAATATTTGGCCAAGTTTAACTGGTAAAAAAAAAACTGTTATTTTCGGTCCCTTCAATATTCGCATTCGCAAAAGATCCGAATTGATTATTGCGAATTTGAATATTAAAATGAATGCGGAAGCTCCGCGGTTGCGAATGCGAATATTCGCAACAACCCTGGTATGTATTACTTAGAAGAAAACTCAATAAAACGACCCTGCAAAAAATTGTGCGACTAATCTCTAAAGAGAGTATTTCGAGATTACTCTCAATCGGGTACAATTGGGCATTAGTTAGTCCCAACTAGTCTCATACGGGTACTAATGGAGGTCAATTAGTCTCGACTCATCCCTTATGGATATAATTGGAGATCAATTAGTCCCCAACTCATCTCTAACGGGTACTATTAACGATTTAATGATATGTACGCACTTAGTCAAAGAAATTTCATGTGCGGCATTGGCACACAGAGAGAGTCCTAACAGAACTGAGCACCCCGGTTCGGATCTCAGCTGGCGCAAATTTTTATTTTTTATAAGTGACTAGTAGTTGCTTTTTATACCCGTTCGGGTATAAAGGTGAACAATTAGTCTCTTCATAGGGCATGCTCGAACAAAACAGTTCATTCCATATAAAGAGATCAAAAGTGGTATTAGTCGCATGCTCCATTGCGATTGCTCCCGGAGTCAGCCCGGATTAGTCCCATTTTTTGCAGGGGAAGGTCTGCATTTCATATCCATGCACACACACATACATATGTACATATTTATATACGTGTGTATCTGTATGCATTAAAGCATTGCAAATATACCAGCAGAAATACTCTTCACATGTGTACATGAGTAAATGGAACATATATTTTAGAGTACTTAAAAAGATAGAAACAAACAAAGAGACCATCATAAATTTGAGGAACTAAGCAATGTTACTCAACAGCGCTCTGCTGCATAAAACACTGTTCCGCTTTTCCAGAGTAATTTAGTATGTTGATTGCATTCAGTAATATTTGAAAACTTCATATGAAGTATAGGAATACTTATGAAGTTTAACTTTTAAAATGTTAGCATTAAACATAATGTTAAGAAAAGACATACATTTTCTTTTTATTCCAATATATGCTTAAAATATTGTTTTGCATTTCTCGCCGGACGCTTCAATGCTTGCAAAAAAGTTCGAATCTTTCATATACATGATTTATGTACATACATATTATATAAATTTTTTATATAACAAAAAATGTGTGTCCATTTTCCCCCGACCGTCTTTATGACCAGTTTTTATTGTCGAATTGATACTTTCATTTCCCAATAACAGGCGCTCATACATGTGAAGTAACAAGTTTTCTATTTCTAAGCAGAAAATTGTTTGTATAAATTTTTAAATTTCCAAAATTCTACTTTGTGAATTGCCAAAGGCTTCTGCAAACGAATTAAAATCTTCTACAAACAAATGTATGCATAGGGAAAGCTTGCTACTTCATATGTATGTGCGCCTGGTACTGGGAAATGAAGGTATCGTATTGTACAAATAAAAATTGGTTCTCTGTATAAAATGAGTGAGTCCACTTTCTTTATAAAAATATGCTGTTGGCAAAATATTCGGAGCGCCCTACATTGTTTCTCCATGTTTGCTATTTAACATAAGTGTCAGCTCCAACATTAACATTATGTAGCATTAAACGAAAACTTCTAAAAATACTCAAAAAATACTTGTGAAGGAACATATTTTTTGTGGAAGTACAACAGCATGGTACTGCTGATTTCGGAACATAATTTGTTAGAGTACTTTTTTTTATGTATACAGCGCTCAACATCTTCACTTCTCTTCCTTCCATGCCCTCTTTGTTAGAGTATGAGTAGTTTACACATTTGAAAAAAACTTCACAGTGAAGCAAACTGAATTCCGATACAGTCCTTTAATATGCATGTACTTATATAAGTGCATAGCTATTTACTGAACAGTAGCGGAGAATGAGCAAAAATTTCTGAATTCGGCACTTTAGATATACATAGATTTCTAGTGAAAAAACTGAAAAAAAAATTTTTTTTTAAGTACCATTTTTCGCCGATTTTGGACTCGTGAGGATCTAGTTACTAGCGGACTAATTGGTTTTTCGCGATAAAGACCTAGCACAGAACTAGAAATTTGATTCACTAGTCCGCGGTTTCCCTGCAGGATGAGAACACTTTCCCTGCAAAAAATGGGACTAATCCGGGATGACTCCGGGAGCAATCGCAAAAGAGCATGCAACTAATACCACTTTTGATCTCTTTATATGGAAAGAGCTGATCGCTTTTGTTCGAGTATGTCGTATGAAGAGACTAGTTGTACACCTTTATATCCAAACGGGTATAAAAAGCGTCTAGTCACTTTTAAAAAATAAAAATAAAAATTTGAGCCAGCTGGGATTCGAACCGGAGTGCTCTGTTTTGTTAGGCGAATACTCTCTCTGTGTGCCAACGCCGCACATGAAATTTCATTGATTAAGTACGTACATATCATTAAATCGTTAATACTACCCGTTAGAGATGAGTTGGGGACTAATTGATCTCCAATTATACCCATAAGGGATGAGTCGAGACTAATTGAGCTCCATTAGTACCCCTATGAGACTAGTTGGGACTAATTAATGCCCAATTGTACCCGATTGAGACTAATCTCGGAATACTCTCTTTAGAGATTAGTCGCATATTTTTTTGCAGGGTTTCTATTACTTCTACTACTGACGACAATGCATATGTACATGTATAGAAAAGCGAAAAAACATCTTCCATACAACGCCCTAAACAGTTTTCAGGATTAGCTGTTGTGAGTGAACGCGAATGGAGAACCCGCATTGTTTATCTCATTTATGTAGATGCAACCCAAAACTCTTACAAAATAAAATTATATGAAAAACGTACGTATTTACGAAATCTGGTATTCAGGGAAATCCAAACTAAACAACACAACTCCGCACATAGCGAAATGCAGTTTGAAGAAAAATTCACTACCTACTACTACAGAAGGTAGGTAGAAAGCTGCTGCAATATTGTATACATACATACATACGTCAGGCTAAAAGGCTCACAAGTAAATTTTTTCGTCTTTCCAAGGTCGTAGTAAAACCAACGCTTAGCTAATATTTGATTATTGCTGTAAAATTTTTGCTCATTCTGCGCTAGCGTTCAGTAAATAACTATGCACTTATATAAGTACATGCATATAGATACACACATATATACATACATACAGGGGCGCACCCAGGAATATATTTTAGGGGGGGTTTTATATTTCTGAAGATATATCACCGGAAAATACTGAAAAGTTGCTTCAGATAATACCCTCTTTAAAATACATTTATGCAAGTTTTATGGACAATATGTAATAAATAAATAAACGTTTTAAAATTCATAAACTGCACTTTATTTACAGATTAACAGAACTCAAATGCTTTTAACCGACTTCAAAAAAAGGGAGGTTATCATCTCGCCGGAATACATAACTTTGGACCACGTGAACCGTTTTCAATAATCCTTTTTTATTAGAAAGATAGTACCTCAAGGTTCGTCCCGTAATTTGTTTTAGAGATCCGATGATTGGATCATGAAGAAATTAACGGTACCCCTAAATTTGAATATGAGAATTGAAGTCGGTTGTGTTCTTTCCTTAAAAACTACTTGCTTAATAAAAAGTTCTATAAACTCAAGATGCGCTCAACTTTCAAAAGTACCTAATACAAAATTTTAAAAAGAGTTAGTAAAAATAAATTTATTGATTCCATGAATTTTTGCACTTCTATGTTAATTTTTTCGATTTCTGGTTTTCGATAGAGATGGTGATTTTTCACGATTGCTAAATTTTTTTAATATTTCAAATACCGAAAAAATTAACTGAACTCTCAAGAAAAACGAAAAATTCATATAAAACGACGGACGAGAAATGGAAAAGAAATTTTCTTCTACCAAAATTTCTTAAATCAGTTTGCAGCTCTCAAGAAAAAAAAAATGCTCGTATATTTATTCCCTCATGAAAATTTACAGCAAAAGCAAAGCGCTTTTGCAAGCAACAGAAATTATAATAAATATTTCTTATAATTTCCTTGAGAGCTGGATTCTTAGCTTTAAGATACAGATTGTATTTGAGGTTATTTGGTTTAGGGGGGTTTGAACCCCAAAACCCACCCCTTGTGTGCGCTAATGCACACATATGTATGTATGTGTACATGGATATGAAATACAGACCTTCGTTTTATTGAGTTTTCTTCTAAGTAATACATACCAGGGTTGTTGCGAATATTATTCCGAAATAAAAGTCTTTTCCGGATAATAAACAAACCGCTTATCCAAATTAAACAAGTTTTGTATCAAATGAAAGAGGTCTTAAATAGCTTTAAAACTGAAATGTCTAAAGAGCAAAACCACATATTGAAAAATATTTCCACAAAAAATGTTAATTAATTACCATAAAACAAACCTTGTGTCGGGTATATGCAATTCTTTAGTATTAAATTATAAAAAAATATAAATAGAGGTCGTTCGTTATTTCTGTTTAAAAGCTATTTCAGTCATCTTTCATATGATACCAAATTTGTTTATTTTGGACAGGCTGTTTGTTTATTATCCGGAAAGGAGTTTTATTTTGGAATAATATTCGCAACAACCCTGATACATGCATTCATACATGTTCTTATTATATTTACGTGTGTATATTTTTGGTTTCTTATTAATATCCTTATAATGGCGAATCGAAACATCTAAAAGAAATAAAAAATTCATATGTATTGTTTTTTCTGCTTTTCTTTACTCTCCGTCTTCACCAGACGCCCACTTTTCTCATTAGTCAATCTTATCCCCACTAAGTTCCATTCATCAGATATAATAAATAAACGCAATCATTATAATAAATTAACATGCAGATACACCTTTATACTGAAAAGTCTACGCTTGGAATATACTTTAACTACACGATTGAGAGAAATAGAGATTGCGCCAATCGCGGTACCGCTAATCCGCTCTTTGTGATTTTGACAGAATGAGCTGTGTGCGTGACGTCATCTTGGTGCAATTGTTGATTGTGAGCATATGAAAGAACCAAATAACAATTTTAATATTTGTGCGCAGCGTTGCCAACTTTTGAGTTTCAAAAAGCACCAAAAACTTGGAAAAAAGCGTTTTACCACACTAAAAGCACCAAATGGTTTGAATCAATGGATGCTTTTTTCATAACAGTTGGTATGTATTTAACAAAAACAAAAAATTAATAATATTTACAATAATATATACATAAATCAATAAACAAAACTTTTTCGCTCATAACGATTGAAAAGCCACATGCTATAATGACTCATGCTTACGACGTAATACCGAAGTACTGCACATTAAAACTGATATATCTCAAGAAAGAAAAATCGAATCCCAACCAACGAAAATCATGCCCTAAGTAGAAATGAGCAAAAAAAAATTTATGTTTTCATTATTTGAGTAGTCCACTGGCAAAGTGCGCTATGTAAAATTTTTTCGATTTTTAGTTTTTGGGGGATTAAGTATTTAAAGTAGTTTCATGTCCACTAACAACACAGTGCAAAATCTTTTTATATTCTGAAAAAATAGCATCAAATGTTAACTCCTCTTCCAAAAGTCGCTGTCATACTTATTTATAATCTTTCAAAAGTATACATCTTCTGATGAACTTAGAAAACTGCTTTAACCCTGCAAAAATTGCGACTACTCCATGCATGCGTATAAAGAGTACTCCCTAAGGACCAAGGAGTACTCCAAAATTAACCACAATTCATATAAAAAATATGGTCCAATTAACATTGCGATGTCCTAGGGCAGGATCATATACTCCATCCCTGCATTACATCAGAGTAGCACAAAACTACTCCAACATATTAACAATCGTATTGCTGTTATATTTTTTCGTTTGTACGCGCTTTTGTTCTTATCTTCGCAGATGCTTTTTCGAAATTGATAAATACCAAAAACAAAAATTTTAAAATTACATGTTGCCTCTGACGGCATTCGAACCC
The DNA here is from genome assembly GCF_013731165.1 of Rhagoletis pomonella. Lineage (NCBI taxonomy): Eukaryota > Metazoa > Arthropoda > Insecta > Diptera > Tephritidae > Rhagoletis > Rhagoletis pomonella. The sequence goes on along the minus strand of NW_023458555.1, from coordinate 109,483,888 downwards.
CAACATTCTGGGAGCTAAGCTAACAACTAACAGCGAGCATCTCTACGCGTTTAGCTACGGCCAGGCATGCAAATGTGCTTTCAAATGCTAAACTTCAATCACATTTAGTGAAAACACGAGCAGTGATCGGGTATCAATAAGCTGGTGCAGACACGAGTTGTACCGCTACTGCATGCCAGAGGAACACTTTTGTAAGTACTCCAATACACCACAAATAGACTACATGGTCCAACGATTTTTGCAGGGAAGTCGTTGAAGTTTTTCACTTCACTTTAGAAGCCTTCACTTCGTCACTTCATTTTACTTCGTTTTACTTCACTTTCCACAAATTAGATTTATCTTCAAAATGAATAAAAATTTCTTTGAAATATATGATTTATTTAACCAAAATCAACAATATTTTGCTAAAATTCTTTTTAAATAGTAAGTATGGCAAAGAAACCTTTCGCAAAAAGCTACTCAAAAGAAGCCTAATAAATCTTCGATCTGGCATCGGTTAGTTGGAAGAAGTCATTTTGATTTTCATTTTCACATAAATAGTTGCAAAACGAACATAAATGAATGAGTGGATAAAGTTCCATAATTATTTAGTAAATATTTAAGGAAAATAATAATTACATTTTAGTTTTCATACATCTTAAATTTTACAGCAAAAAGGAAACATTAAAGTGAATCTGGTGGTGACGTTGTTGCTGCGTATCTGGGGATGAGTTTGTTGCTGTGAACCGATAATCGATTAATTATATTTTAGTGTTAATATCATCAGTGTACTATAATTTGTGATTTTCTTTCCTCAACGTTTGAGACATTTTGATTTTAAAGATATTCCAGCACTAAATTTGCACAGGAACACAATAAATTATAAGTTAAAAAAGGTTTACGATAACTTTTATTGTGATAAAAATATAATCGATTAACCAATCAGGTGATAAATAACCTAATCGAAAAACCCCACACTCCTAATTGTGCATGAAAGTCGTCACTTCGATGATCACTTCACTTTTCCTCCCAAGTCACTCCGAATCACTTCACTTTTAGTGTGTTTTCACTTCGCTCGAAAATTAGCAAACGGCGGCACAAGAATTGAACAAGGTGACTTTGCAAGTTCAATCAATCATGGTGGCATTTAAGTGCATTTAAATTTGCAGATTTTTGTAAATTCAGTGCTGCCGCTTTAAATATTTAAAAACTATTTCAGGTTTTATCTACATCCGAGTAATTTTAGTTCAGAAAAAAAGCACTAAAAACGGCACTAGGCACTAAATAATTTTTTTTGGCGTTTTAATTTTCATAAATCACTAAATCTAGTGCTTAAAGCACCAAGTTGGCAACTATGTTTGTGCGCTAATATTTCTGCGTGGTTTTAAACAATTATTGAGACACTACAAGGCAAAATTAAGTGTGCCGTGGCAAAGTGTAATAGTGAAAACAAAAGGAAAGTGTGCGATATAATTTTTGTTTTTTCGTTTCCTACGGACGCAAATCTGGCGAAAAAGTGGAAGCAGTTCTGCCGGCGAGGAGATGCATTAAACACCAAATCGAGCTATGTGTGCATGAAGCACTTTACTAGTGAAGATATTGAAAATAATACACAGTTCGAAATGATTTTTTTTTATTATAAACAAAGATGCTTGAGGCAAGTATTGGGTTTACATATTTCTATTAAAACAGAGGAAATTGTAGTTAGAACAAGATTAAAGCTAATACATGAGTACATATATATGTATGTATATTTTTGTTAGTACCTAATTCTTTTTAGTGCTGGTATGAGGTAATGCACCAGTGGATAAGGTCGCCAGGCGCTAATTCAAGCGGCATCTTACCGCGCTGTTACGTACTTAATACAAAACAGTGCTCAAATTATTATACATTTAAAAGTTCAGCTTGAATTATGTTTTACTTACATAGAATATTCGTTGCCAAAGAAGCCACACTCATGCATCCACTCGGAAATGGTACAAAAGTCATCAAATAAAAGCTGTGGAGTCAACAGCTGTGGAGTTTATGGTGGTTGGCTACCGTCCACAAATATAAATATGCACTCTGCATGGCCTTTTACAATGGCGAGTCCAAAAATTCACTTTGCTGCACACCTTCCTTTTGGTCTACCTGAAATTGCAAACACTGTTAATACATACATTTTTTCATGTGCTAAAAATCGTACTTACCTAAATGGCTACATGTCAAAAATTATTGCTACGTGTTCCCAATTAATCAGTCTTTGTATATTTATTGATTCCTGCAAAATTGGGCCGTGCAATATTAAAATTAACACATTTTTCTGCATTGTTTACATATTTTTATATGCATTTTGGCATTTCTCTCTCCCGATTGCACCAAGATGACGTCACGCAAAAATTACGCTTAAAAATGCTCTCTTATTGGCGCAATCTTGTATTCTATCATTCTTGCTTTAACTACACGTATGCATGTATGTAATTTATAGTACATACATACATATATGTTCACCATAATTCATATATTTGTGCATATTCCTACATTCCTTCCAACCGAAAAGCATTTGCTTGCATTACTTACATATACATATGTACATATGTATGTATGCTGTATGCATAACAAAATGCATAACCAAAACAAACGCGAAAAATATCTCCCATACAAGGTCGTTGAAATATTTTCGCGATAAGTTCATCGCGATAAGCTGTTGTGAGTGATCGCGAATGGATTATTTGCATCGTTTTTCTCATTTATGAGAGGCCGACATCAATGCTCGGACTTCTCATATTCGAGTGAGAGGATTTTTTTTTGCATTTTTCGATCGCGTATGAAAAGCAGCGGGGGTTTTTTTTTTTTTTGTCGATCGCATTCCGAATGTGAGAGGTGATACATTTGTTTGCATTTTTCACTCGCGATAAAAGAATGCAAAAATTGATTTGGAATATTATCGATCGCGATAAATCTCATAAATGAATGAAAACGAGTAATCATAAATGAGAATTTCCGAACCCTGGTTTGGACATTTAAATTTCTAGAAAAGGTCCTTTGAGCCGGATAAAGCTCTGATCCACCATCATAATTTTTATTTTCATCGGGACACGGTACGTAATCTCCACATGACCTCTTCGGACAACTCATCCGAAGCCGGTTTATCGGTTACCAGTAGCGCCGTTGCTGAAGCAGTAGTTCGCAATGTACGTGTTAATATTAAGCAGCGTGCAAATTTGCTGGCACGTTTGCAATCTTGGCACATTCGCATCGACGGCCCTCAGTCACTGTGCCAGCTGGAAGGCGAATTGGCCTTAGTGGAGCGCCACTACAACGCACTTCCCACCCCTATCTTCAGCGACAGTACCAGCTCTTCGTAATTTCATCGACATCGTTAACGTAAATCATCGTGCAATACAGTCACTGGCCACAACCCAGCAAATAGGTGATGGAATTTTGTTGTACATAGTGTCGAAAAAGCTAGATGCATCCACGCTTACACGGTGGGAAGAATTCATCCAAATTGAATTCTTCTCAGTCCTCACAACTGCGGATCCCAACATGGACTGATCTCGCCCCATTCTTAGAAAGCCGTTGCCAGACTTTTAACATGCTGGAGGCAACTCACTCTGTCAAGACTCCATCCACTACTAAAAAACCACTACCACTACGCCTTTGCCACCACAGAAGCTACAACAAAATGTTTACTATGCGATGCCAGCCCATATCACTGCCCATTCAACTGCAATCCATCTCGAGCAAAACGGCTGCATTTATGTCTTAACTGCCTTGACAGGAATCATTGCTCTAGTACATGTCCATATCGTCGTAGATGCCCGCACAGCAAGGTGAGTCACCATACTTTACTGCATAGGACATATGGCGATCAAAAGTCAGAAAACAACAAAAATGCAGACAGCAAACAAAAGGGCTTCAAGCCGTCAAATGCACAGGCGAAGTCATTATCGCCACCGCCCTCGTTCGGCTAGGCCATTCCTCGGGCTCCTCAATCATCGCTCGTGTTGTTAGACTCGGGGTCACAGCTAGACTTCGTAACAGAACACATTGCGGGGTATCTTCGCCTACCTCGTTTCAAACGTAGTATCGAGGTAATAGGCATCGGCACAGCTACAACAAAAACAGATGTGTTCTGTCGAGCTTAAGTCACTTTATAACGCCTTTGCTACGAGCATAGAAGCTATGATTCTGCTATCAATAACGTCACATCAGCTAGCCAATCGCATAAACATCGACTCATAGAAATTTCCTAGCAATATTACACTAGCTGATAGCACCTTTCATAAACCAGGTGCCATTGATTGCCTCATAGATGCAGGTTTGTTCTTCGACCTATTGCTTGTGGGCCAGATCAAGCTTCCCAATACCTCTTCTGTACTAAAAAAACTAAATTCGAATGGATTGTCTGGAATAGCCCCGCCATTATCGTCTTCGTCACCATCATCGTTGCATACAGCCTCGTCGTTACCGTCTGCTCGAAAAATTGTGGACTCTCGAAAGCCGTAACGACTCATCAAAATTTTTATCAGCGGAAAAAAGGCCTGCGAGAAGCTTTTCGAAGCCATAACCCCAACATGTCCTGTCACCAATAAATTCATAGTACGTTTGCCATTCAAGGAAGATCCGCAGACACTAGGCTCGCAACGCTCAATCCAGCCGACCTTGTTTCTCGGGGTGCAACTGTGGGAGAGATCAGGAATAACCAACAGTGGTTCCAGGGCCGCTCGTTTTCAAAGACGCCACTCGAGAGCTGGCCCAATTCATCCTACGACATTCATCTAAATATGTCAGAATAACGTAAACAGCGAGTAGTATTGCTGACAGAACAACAACACGACATCGTTGCGGAGCATAAATATGTCAACAACTACAACAAGCTGCTTCGCATATTTACGTATGTGAGGTGGTTCAGCACGAAAAACCGAGCATCTTCTATCACCGCCAAGGAAATCACCACCGCACTGCTTATGATTTGCCGACATGTTCAGCAAAACCACTTTCGCAGCGAGTATGAAAATCTCAAAGCCAATAGATCCATTAACAAAGCATCAAAATTATCATCGCTGACGCCGTTTTTGCACAATGACATAGTACGTGTTGGCGGACGAGTGACAAACTCAACACTCAGCTTCGATGCCAAACACCCGATCGTTCTCCCACACTCACATCTGTTCGCTCACGTACTCATCGCTCATCATCATCGAAGGCATCTTCATACAGGTGCACAGGCTCTTCAAAATATACTTCGCGACCAATTTCTGATCATTGGTGGTCGGACAGTAATCAGGCAAGTAATTCACAATTGCATAACCTGTAGCCGAACAGATTATGGGGTCCCTTCCTGCATTAGTGCTGCAAATATATCGATGTCAGTATCGATATATCGAGTAATTGTTTTTTTGCCGGCATCGATATTTTTTTCGATATCGAGTATGGCAAGGCCATTTTCTCATCACTTATTTCACAGCCAAACGGTATCAGCGTCTGATTTAATAAACTACAAGTCTGCATAGAAATTCTTATTAAAATGTTCGCAATTTTCTAATTTTTGCAAAAATTTTGAAATTAGGTTTATATGGCTTTTGTTAGAGTTTGAGCTATACTTTTATAAAAAAGTGAAAAAAAAATTATAGAATGAATAAGCATTGTCAATACTGTAATAATATCGCTGTATGATTTTGAGTGTGTCATACATACATATCGTCGTTTAAAGTACAAAACCGCGTATCAGGATAAAGCAAAACGTATGCGAGGTTTAATAAATAATTTTCCAGAAAGAAAAAGCAATCGCTTTTGTGGCAAGTACATTTCAGGTCAAATGGATGAGGATTGAGCCAAGAGCTTGTGTGTGCAAATCCAATTTATGGCAGCAAATGTCAGTTACGCGGTTTTGCAGAATGACGATACGCGGTTTTGTACTTAAAACGGCATATGTACCTCATATATATAATACCATTTTCTGTTGGTAATGGTTTTATGCATTTTTCGAATGAGTAGTTTTTTTCAGGAAGAGTTAAAAGTTAACGATATATATCGATACATCGAGTTTTTGTTTCTTAAATATCGAAAATATCGAGCACAGCGAATATCGGTACTTTTGCAGCTCTATCCTGCATCGCGCATCACTGCATCCTATCCATTTGAGACGACATGAGTCGATTATTGTGGACTCTTTGTAGTCACCCAACAAATCAGAGGGCGAACTCCGATAAAAACATACATAGCCGTGTTCATATGCTTCACCACCAAGGCGGTGCATTACAAACTGGTGAACGACTTATCCAAGGCAGCGCTCATTGCAGCTCTTAAGCGGTTCATAGTTTGCCGAGGGAAGTGTCGAGCCATCGTCGCTGACAACGCCATCAACTTTGTCGGCGCAGATCATATATTACGTTGAACAGTTTTGCAGGAACGAAGGTATAGAGTGGAGGTTCATTCCGCCAAGGCCCCCTAACTTTGGTGGCCTATGGTAAGCTGACCAACCGTCCTCTTTTGAGGAGGATTTTCCTCCTCAAACGTGATTCGCTCTCCCCAATAATTGTGTCCTTTCTGTCCTCCTTTTCAAGTTTTATAGCAGTGACGAAATTTTCAAAAAATTCCGTTCGGAATATTATTATTTCCTAATAGTACACAATCATTGTATATAAAAGGCGTTTACACTGTTCAACTTTCAGTTAAATGATGTAAACTTTTGATTCAACTAAGCGCCTGTGAAAGTTGAACAGTGTAAACGCCTTTTAGCAGTAGTCGAGAGAATTTTACCCTTTACAACACTGAAAGACTAACTAGCGACGCCTCTCCACAGGCAAAACTTTTTGTGTACCATATGTAATTTTGTTTGCCAGATATTTAAGTTGGTGTCCTCTCTGTTGGAGGGACACTAAATAAAACGAAATACGCCCGCTTTATTGGAGGCTTGATTAAGACTTAAAAACTAAATTTACA
>NW_023458555.1:109445970-109476969 GCF_013731165.1 Rhagoletis pomonella | reverse complement strand
TGTGCTAACTTGTATAAGTTTTACCAGTGGCAATATTTGTGTATGGGGATTTTTGCCCTTGATAAAAGATTTTGTAAGATGGCATAAAATAAGTATGTTCGTTGAATTGGCGCGCAAATCTGCTTAAAAAATTTTAGAAAACGTGTTATTTCACATCCAAGTACATACTCAAAAATAACACAGGCCTGTGTGGATTTTCCCTTAAGAATCTAATTACCGCTTTGGGTATGTATCACGAAATTTTTTCGAGAAGATAACTTTTATAATTTTTCTTAGCATTATCGTGCATTTCTAGCGTTAACTTCGTAAACTCTCTATGAGCATTGTTACTTAAACTATTGGTTTTTAAGTAAAAATTCTGTTCTAAATTAATTAATTTGTGGCTTTTCATGCTCATTGCTTAAAGTTCTAACATGTAAGTACATGACATCAATAAACATAACTCTCGACGTGCTGGATAAGAACTAAAGCTTTATCTTAATTTAATATACCTAGATATTCAAAAAAATAAAATAATTATTGGAAAGGGTAAAAAATAGATTTCGAAGGCCTGTGTAATCCAACAGAAAACAGCTCAATTTTTCTACCATACTAAAAAATCAACCTCCACTAAGTTTTCGCGCAAATGACAATCTGATTGTCAAATTAACTGACAGGCAATGTTTATCAAGATAACAGCTGTCTCCATTGACATTGTTAATGACATGATCAAGATAAAGCGTTTGCCTGTGGAGAAGCTCCGTAATTATATTTATCGATGTTTCGATGCATAGCCAGGAGGGTCACTATTTTTCTTTGCCCATTAGTAATGACAGTACTACACTGGTCATTTTTTGGTACACCAAACGTTGACCACTGTACTCGAACCTACACTAACGTCCGAGAAAATTAGCGCTTTGAATCGTTACCAAATCGTATTTACTATACAGCAGCACAGCGTTGGCATCAGGACTACTTAAAGTAGTTACAGCGGCGTACAAAGTGGAATACAGCTTTCCCGAACTTAGCCGTGAACGACTTAGTACCCATGAAGGAAGATACAACGCCCCCGCTCAAATTGCCCATCGGCAGAGTCACTTAAGTTATTCCTGGTGACGACAACATGGTAAGAGTAGTGGAAGTTAAAACATCAGAAGGCATATATAAACGGGCCATCGCTCGCATTTGTAAGCTTTCTATCGACACTCCACCTGCTGACGATACTCATTGAAAGCACAAGCTTTCAAGGGCGGGAGTATGTTCGTATCCCCTCAACAAAAAAAAAAATCATCGCCGCCTAAGCCTAGTCAAATTCATCGCTGTCCCTATGTGCAATAACACTCACATACAATCTCTCAACATAATTGTCGCTTCCAACATTGCATAGGTGGAGCACCCGCACACGCAGTTGCGGCCACCGCCAACGTCAGCTTCGTCATTGTATTTGCCTTCGCTAGATTTCTAATAACGTTTTCTCTCATCAACTATTTTCGTCACCCACTTGGCAAATTTTTGTCACCTTAATGCTGCAGCATTAGATCACAGATGGGCAGCTTCGGCAGAGCATTTTTGTAGTGTGCGTGCAATTGATGTCACTGTGTTCGTGCGAACAAGTCGTGCGGTTGAATGAAGCGTTCGCTGCCTTCCCAAGCAGAGCGTGCATGTATACGCGAATATGCCGCGCAGTCGCCCGCCGGGCAGACGCTGCCCAGCTGTGCATTAGATCAATATACTTACATATTTTTATACATATCTACAAATGTACCGCATAGAAATCACACCACTTGTTTTCGCCTCGCATATGTATGTACATATGTACATACGTATATATGTACATGCATACATATTTACTTAAATACTTAAATAGGCATATGTACGAAATGCAAACGAAGAGCTACTTAGATTTCATTCGAATCTGACCTTCATTGCGACCAGTCGTGCTATTGCAATTGTATGAGCAACTGAATTTACTTGAAGAAATTTTAGTAAAGATACAGTCCACCCGAAAAACATTTTTGCGTTTTTCAATTCGGGGTATTGTTTGGACATTTAAATTTGTAGAAAAGGCTCTACATAATATCACCATTGGGATTCATCCGTGAAAATAACTTGGTCCCAGAAGTCAATAGATTGGTTATAACCAGAGAACGGACTTTATGGAAATTGCCTTTTTTTCTGCTAGAGATAGAGAATATTCGGTTAAGAATGTCCACGATTTAGCTTTCCCTGATTCCATATACACACATCTGATGTTGCCTTTTTTAAGATATTTGCCTTTTTTAAGACATTTGCCTTTTTTGCCTTTTCTACCTTTAAAAAAGTGATTATAGCATTTACAATTTTTTTTGCCTCTTGGCAAATTGGTGTTGGAAAAATTCAAAGCCGTTTTCTCAGCTAACGTAAGGGGTGTGGATAAAATTGTAAATGGCGAGGAAAACACCTGATAATATGAACGTTTCAAACGTTCCATATTTAAATTGGGCTCCACTTGTATCAACTTACGTCGAGCGCACATTTAGTACATTCAAGGCTTTTCTTCGCGAAAATCGAATGAAAATGCTGCCAGAAAACTTCAAAATGCATCTTGTGGTTCAATGTTACTACAACTATACAGATTCAAGTTTTATTAGTGAAAAACTCGAAAGGATAAAATAGTCAAAGATTCAAAGCACAAATTTTTCATATAATGAAACTAGTTCATAGTTTTTCACTTTTTACTTGTAATATAAACATTTCTAAAATAAATGTATTTTTTGCTTTTTTGCAATACCAAGTGCCTTTTCCTGTCTTTTTCGCTATTTTATTTTGCCTTTTCCAGCCTATTTCGTTATTTTATTTTGCCTTTTTTATAGGTTTTTAGGTCCTAAAAATCCGTTCCCTGGTTATCACACTCCTTCGCGTATTGCAAGAGCTTGATGAAATATTTTTTTTGAAAATTCAGGTTTGTTACGAGCTGTGTATGCTCGAAAATCCGCCCAATGCAGATAATTTGACACAGTCAGTGGGTGGGCAACAATCTCAGCATTGCGTGCGGATTTTTTTGGATAATCCTTGATATATCAAGCAATCCTTCTCTCAGCCTGTGATGTATATATTTTCTTTGGTCTGCCACTTGCTTTTGGTTTTCCCAGATTTCCTTGCCAAATTAAATATATATTTTGTATCTGTGGATGGCTTACATGGAATTAAAATTACGCGAGCTTCAAATCAGAAGGAAGAGTCACCTTAAAAGTGCGCTTTAGGATATGTTCGAGAAGAAAACCCAAAATATTACCCAGAACTGAGTCCACTCTACGAAAAGAAGGCTTAGAGCCATGCTAGATATAGAAGGCTGCTAAACTTATTACTAATTTGTATTAAATAGTTCACTTTTTAACCAGTTAATCATTTTGAACTTAGTGTATAGGTTTTTTTTTTGTTTCCAAAAAGTGAGTTTATTTACATTGCTTAGTTTCAGAGATATTCAACTTTGATGATGTGTACCTTCAATGTACAACTTTTTTTGGTTCGAAAATCAAACGGTAAAAAAGTTACGTGGAACAACAGGAAAACTTTGTTAAATTTTAAAAATCCACAATCACTTTATTAAGTTTGTATAATCTAATCTATGAATGGTACACCTACACCCCGCGACAAAAGATAGCCCATCAACATTTTTACCGGTTTTGACTACTTTTCTTTTGCTTTTTTAAGGCTCATCACTTTTATATAAAAGTTTAGCTATTTATCTAACAAATACCATATAAATCTAAATTTCAGACTGTACATTCCACAAACTTTTCATAACAATTCCAAGAATTTTATTTATTTTTTTAAGTCAAACATACAACCATAGGTTATTATTACAATGATTGTCCTTAAGAATGACCCCTTAGCGCAGACATTTTTCTCTGCTTTGGCTAGCACCACCAATACCAAAGTTTAGATATGCTGAGATTATTGAGAAATATAACTAAACCAAGATATTTTTTGTAGAAGGGTTTATACATTCAAATTTCTTAGCACATATGATAATCTCGCCACATTAAAAAATTCATTGTCACATACGATAAAATTTTTTGGGGTAGCTTTTGGGATTTAAGCCGTAATATTTGAACAGGTGGCGCGTTATGGGTTGTAAAACAAAGTTGCATCAAAACTTGAATTTCATAAAAAATGTAACATACGATAATTTTGCTCAAATATATATATATTTAAATCCTAGATTCAACATTTAACAATAAAATTAATATTTTAGTTAGTTGTAAAAAGATTGAGGTTGTAGAAGGTATTAAAGAAAGAAAATAGAAGTAATAGTAGTAGGGATTAATTTGAATTAATTGGAAGAATGAGAAATTATTTAAGTATATTAAGCAATATTTGAATACGAAGTAAATAATTCTCATACAGCTCAAAGCTCCATCGTCTGCGGTACTCGCGATCGCCAACGCGTAAAGGCCTGTAAATCTTCCACAAACTCTTCCTCTCGAATACTCCAAGAGCCGCTTCATCGGATGTTGTCATAGAGTGTTGTTTCCGTACGTCGAGAGAGGACTTTACTCCTGAATTGCCTACTCAGTCCAAATAAAATACAGCGGCTCCGCTGGCTCGGGCATGTCGTTCGAATGGACACCGACGCTCCAGCTCTGAAAGCATTCAACTCGCAACCCGCTGGTGGTGGCAGAGGAAGAAGGAGGCCCCCACTGAGATGGAAAGACCAGGTGGAGAAAGACTTGGCTTCGCTTGGCATTTCCAATTGGCGTCAGTTGACACAGAAAAGAAACAACTGGCGTGCTTTGTTGAATTAGGCCAAAATCGCTTAGGCGGTTACAGCGCCAATAAGAAGAAGAACGAAGTAATTCACCTCTGAAGCGCAAGTTCTCTTTTATACACTTAATTTCCAAAATTATTCCAAAGATGGACAGGGAACACAAAGTATTAACGTTCAGTCACAAAACAACTGTACTTCATTAAGTTCAGCGAACGGCAAGATTTTGAAAACAGAAGTCGATCTTCCAGATATCTGGGTTCCTGGGTAGTAATGATCTTCTGAGATATCACTTAACATTTAAACTTAAGCAAATCGTCAAAAGATACCGATGCAATTTTTTCGCGAAAACAGAAATATGGTCGTTACGCTTTTTACAGTAAACTTATCTCGCGATATTATTATACAACTCATTAAGTTTACTACGGCACACACTATCAGAATGAGAATATAACTCACAACCACGTAACGTTGGTAACAAATACGTTTTGGCTAGAAGCAGTCGAATTTTCACTGGTATAAAGTGTTGAGTAGTCCATAAATTTCGGAGCATACCATATACTTTGCCTATGGCACTAAAAATATGGTTACTCCATGTCAAAGTTCTACTAAATGTAATCCCTAAATTTTTAACAATGTCCACTTATTTAATCACAGCATTGATTAGTCTGACCTCTGTATAGTCGTTAAGCTTGACATATTTCCTATATATAGCGATGCATTGAGATTTATGACGATTAAGGATTAATCCGTTGTCAGAAGCCCACCTGCTTATAAATGTCAAGTCAGAATTCAAATTGCTGATGCAAACATCAATGCAGTTAAGGGGACAACTAACATATATAATTGAACATCATCGGCATATACATGGACATCATTATAGTTAATCACACTTAACAAATCATTAATATACAAGACAAACAAAAGCGGGCCAAGTATAGAAACTTGAGGTGGTGAAAGGTAATAATAATAGATTGGCGCTTACACATATGTTAGTAGTTGGCCGAGCTTCTCCTTTGTGGCGTGCGCCTTGATGTTATCACACAAAGCGGAGGGACCTAAAGTTTTACGCCGACTCCGAACGGCGATTGTATTTTTATGAGAAGCTGTTTTTCATGGCAGAAATACCCTCGGAGGTTTGCCATTGCCTGCCAAGGGACGACCTCTGTTAAGAAAAAACCTTTTTTCTACATTTTTTTGCGATTCTGCTTTGACCAGGGCTTGAAACAGGCGTTGCCGAGTGGAAGCGCGCATTGCTTACCACTACACCAAAGCGGCTGACAAAAGGTTGAAGGTATAAAGGTGGATATATGTAGTGTTACCGGCACATACTGCTTGTAATCGATCACTCAGATATGTTTCCACAAGAGTTAAAGCCGACGTTGAAAAATTAAATAAGTTTTTGAGCTTCAAGGTTAAAAGTTCGTGATCTACAGTCAAATGCTTTGGAATTGCCAAGTAAAGAAAGAAAAGTCACACGCCTTTTGTCAATGTTTAGTCCTACTGGATCTAAACCCCGACTGCAATGGGTTCACTTAGGCGTTATTATTCAGAAAAGTGTTTATCTGGCGATGCATGATACGCTCAAGAACTTTAGATAGAAACGGTAATATTGCAATCGGACGGTAGTCACCATTCGGTTCCTTTATAGGTATAATCTTGGCTCTTTTCCAAGAATTAGGAAAGATTGACGTTGTCAATTTTATTTTCTTGAATAATTCTTGGTATGCAGTTTTATAGCTTATTAAATTCTAGTACAATAAAGTGCAAGTTTAAAGTTTCTAAAAAATCGCGTTGATTTTTGATAAATTTTTTTCCTGACGGTGTTATACACTCTTTTCCATCTAAAAGTTGCGATTTATCAGCAACTTCAAACTTGCAATTTATTATACTAGAATTTAATAAGCTATAAAACTGCATACCTATTAAGATTAAAATTCTTGGAATTGGTGTGAAGAGTTTGTGGATTTTTTATAATTTTTGTACAAAGAAATTTAGATTTATACGGTATTTGTTAGATAAAGGACTATACTTGTATATAAAAATAATGAACCTTAAAAAAGCAAAAGAAAAGTGGTCAAACTTGGTAAAAATATTGATGTGCTATCTTTTGTCGCGTGGTTTTCATGTACAATATTTTTATAATACTCAAAGACTTAAAATTATTCAAAATCTGTAACTTATTACCAAAATAATATTTTTTATGCATTTTTATGCTTTTTCGGCAAAATATGTATTTTATGTCATAATAGGCATTTGCATATTTTTTTCTTCCCTATTAATGATTACTTTGACTCACTGGTGTTTTAGTTAGTTTTGCGATTACAATGAGCGGGTATTTTTTGAGATCAGATAAAGCACTACAGTAACGCTAAGACGAAAAAGCTCGAATTCGAGAAAAAACGTTTGAAACATTTGGACTGTAATGTTAACCTTATGGCGAAACCAAAATATGTTCGTGTATAACTTTTTAAATAGCTGGTGAAATGGGGATTTCACGTACACTTGGAATAGTAGTTGCAGAATACCATAGTATATATAACTCATAGTATATGTAACTGGTAGTATATATAACTCTCGACTGAGGCGGTTATTAGATATAGTGATTTTGACCATATACAAACGAAAGGATGCATCATCACCAAAATCAAAAGTTCTAAAGTTATGCCCATATATCGTAGAGTAGAGTATGGAAAATACAAGCAACTTCTAACGGTTGGCCCAACTGGTTGGCCGATAATTGAATGCGTGTGTAGGGCCTTTAAGTGAGACTGTGAACGTTACTTCCGAACTCCACAGGCAGGATAATTTCAAGCAATATGATTGCAAGTTTACGTGTGTGGGCACTTTGATGTATTGATATAAGCATTTGCCACATGACGCCACCAGACAACATTCTCTCTATTTTAGTGTTTAAAAACGTTTTAATCCTAAAAAACTTGCTGGTGAAATTCCTAAAACGTGATCATAAATAATCCAATAGGGAACAGCTTCTTACTTTGATTACATATAAAAATTTCATCGATGCATATATTGCATGAGAAATAGGTGGTCTCCATTGGAAATATATTTTGTGACGTGGTTATCACGACATCAGTGTTTTCCTGTGGAGACGGTGCCTTAAAAGCACTGTTCATCTGCCGCTCTTCGTATACGTGTGAAACGCACATGTGCTCATAGAGCGCTTAGTGGGCTACATATCGTTAGTATAGTATGGTAAAGGCGTACAAAAAGCCGTATCTAACTAAAAATTCAAAATTCCCTTTTTGATTGATCATTATGAATTTCAGCGAATTATAAATCCCCACATTTTTTTATGCAATACAAAATTTTAGTTACACCCGATTTACATGATTCAAGTACTCGAAAGCAATTCTTGCTCATTCTCTTTTGTGTTTTCTATTTGCTTTTACACGTTTCAATTCTGTTGAATTCAAGTTTTTGGTTCTTTAAATGGGATGCAACGAAAATGCCAAAAGCAAAACAAGAAAGTAGAAACGACTTGACGGTACAGACGCATGTGTACTCGTCCCTTTTCTTCTCACCCCCTCTCTTCCACATGCGAGCAGAATTGAATTCAATACTTGAACTGTGTAAAAGCAGTCTTAGTTATGGTTTTTTTTTGCTTTTCAGCGAAGATGTGAGATACGCCATTTCCATATTATACTAACGGTTGTTTATCAAAGTCAATACTTTAATATAAGATAAAAGGTCATAATATAATAGGTGATAATTTGCAGGCTTAGGCGTGTGCGCATAGCCCGACGTTGATGGCGGAACTGCCTCTTCGTAGATTTTCTGCGATGGTGGTAGGCGGCCGCGCGCAATTATCTTTCGGTGCTGACGTCGGCCAACTACCAAACAGCTACGGCCAAAAAATGCACGTGTACAGCCTCAGTAAAGGCCAATCCCTAGAAGATGGTTGTAAATAAGCCGAGTGTAACCTTCGTCAAATTGTTCAATATGTAGAAAAATAAAATTTTTTTATTTTTGGGACAGATTGGTTAAATTTTTGCTCTTTGTGTAGACACAATGTGTGATGCACATTAACGTGTGTTTTTTAAGTTCGTTTCGCTAGTGTGAATGCGTATAATTGTGAATTGGCGGCGGTAAGCATTCTTATCATAACTTAAAAGTTTACTTGTGCTGCGGACATGTTTACTATTCGAAAATTTTTACTCACACGAAATCGACCAACCGGGTGGCGCGTTTGTAGAGAATTTCGTTAAGTTGGTCAACTGATTGGGCTATAAATAAATTGGTGTGTAGGGCCTTTTATTGAATCGTTTGAGTGTGTTTGTATGCCGACCACTGCATTGCGGTATCTACGTAAGTGTCTTTTATACTAACAAATTATACTCACTTTTCAACGCCAGGTATCTTGCATATTTCAACTCCACTTGAATGCGCGTTTCGTTTGTGGGTACGAAGCTATTCTTTGCACGAAGATATATTATTGTATGCAACAAGTATAATCTCCTCTCATCCTCTGAAAATATTAATATACATTCGTTATAGTAGATGCACTTTAAGTTCATCGCCTTCGAATAGCAGAACACACACATTAAGTACCCAATCGACCATTTGACAAGAGAACTGCAATATAGAGTCCGACCGTAATCGGCATTGGCATCGGCTAGTATCGGCCGCAATTTTAACACATGTTCATCAAAATTTCAAACTGTTTAATCAGATTTTTTTTCAGTACGCAGCTTTTTAAATTCTAGTATAGAAAAGTGCAAGTTTGAACCAGCTAGGTAAGTGTTGATTTTTGGAAAATTTTTTCTTCACGTATTTTCTTCCAAGCAAAGTATGTTCGAAATTTTTTGTGTGTGGAGAAAATCCGTAACACCTGCCACAAAAAAAAAAATCCAAAAATCAATAGTAAGTCCTAGTTACCTAAAATTTGCACTTTATTAAAAGAAAGTTGAATGGGCTACAAAACTGCATACTCAGAATGTTTAAAGAAAAAGTTTGAAATTTTTACTAACATGATTTTTGTTAGATAACGAGCTAGCTATACGTCCATAAAAAAGATAAGGAACGTTAAATAAACGGAAGGGAAATAGCCAAAGAATGCTAAAATGTCGTTACTGTAAGTATTGTTACGATTATCCTTGAATTAATCGCTGAATTCCTAAATATTTCGGGTTCTTTTCACTGGATTGTTAAATTGTTTACGTTACAAAAATTTATTTATCATTGAAAGTCTACGGTTCCTTTTTATTAACAATTGTATTCAATACAACACCTTTATAGTCCGCAGAAGCTGCATATTCGAATAAACTATTTTTTTAACATTGAATAAGAAAAAGACTACGGAACAAAGTATTGCAATATGTATGCCTAGACAATATGCTCCTTTTAATACATACAACGAAGAGCAAAACTGGAACAATAGAACGGAAAGTTAAATTTGTGGTAATGTACTTTTTCAGTTTATTAACTTTACTGTAATTCAAATTTGCACTTCGCCTTACCGATGTTTAATTAAACGTATGACAATAAAAATTTTAAAATTCGCATATAGAAACTCAGAAAAAATTACCAAATAAAAATGAACTGAATTGTTCCAGTTTGGCGCCCTCTTAGTAATTGCTGAATTTTATAAGTAATTCAAAGAGGAGTTCTGGCTCATTTCCTGAAATTTTGAAATCAAGGCGCGAGGGATTATTACTGTGAGTACTTTAAGTGCACATACCAAGCAAACAAAATTAACAGTTGTTGCAAACCGGTCAGAAAGTCCATGCTATAAAAAAAGAAATCATATCGGCCAAATGTCCGCTTTATGGTTATCTAAAAAAAGCGATAAAAGGGCGGACCCCGGTCTGCAATGTCAAGAGACCACAAAATAATGCGATTTTCCAGGCTAGGCATATTGGAGGGTCTTTAAATTCTAATAAACTTTGGTTCCACATCAAAAATAACTGCTTTTTCACCACAAATCAAGTGACTGGACATTATGTAAGACTTTGAAAAAAAGTTATTGCAGCATAAAGGTAAAGAGGCGAAAGCCTGCCTTGACAACCAGAAACATTTTTAGTCAGAAACGCATTTTTACCAAGAAAAAACATTGGATTGGTATTATTTTGAAGCGGGCATTTACAAGTTCTTCACACTACTCCACCAAAATTTATTATTAATTGACATTGTAACTCTAAGGAGAAAATTAAGCGTTTACAGTTGGAATATTGGATCAGGTGCTTGTGTATAATACCTACAATCTCAAGAAAATTAAATATTGATTTTTCATCACCAAGATCTGTTTTTAAGTCAGCCTGTATCGTTAGTTTAAATTTGCCCTTTATGGGAGTTTTCATCTGCGTATACATATCTAATGTAAGAAAATTGTATATGTAGCTCTAGTGATTCCCAAAGTGGTCCAAGTGGACCCCCAGGGGTCCACGGTAGACTCGACTGGGGTCTACGTTGGCGTAAAAAATATGGGGGTCCACGAGTTATAAGTGGGGGTCCACAAAAATTCATCTGCTTTCGATAGTAAAGAACCAAAGTGGTTGCATGATGGCCTATTTGTTTAACTTTAATTTATTTTTTGTGGTGTATAGTGCTCTTGACGCACTGGTGAACTTACCGTCTCTTTGTGTCATCATACGTAGGGAAGCCTTAAAGGCCAACTGAAGACTAAAAAGAAACCGATGTTGATATAACACTGAGTGAGGTGATGCGGAAATTGCCCGCGGCAGATGTTTCAGCACTTGTGTATTTTCAATGCTACAGGATAGTACGCCACCATTACCTTTGTTGAAGAGATTCTAGAGAGTAAGAGTTCCCTGAGGGGGAATGCTGGTTTAATTCCAGCACTGAGCCCGCACTCGTACATTGTCGAATCTTCACTGATGGCTCCAAAACTGACTCAGGGTCAGGATCTGGAGTGTTTTTCGAAGTTAATGGGGATAAGCTTAACTTTTTTTCTTGGGGAATATGCTTCGGTCTTCAAGGCTGAGGTATTTGCAATCCCCAAGCCATAGACTACATGGTGGAAAATATGTGGAGGGGAAGGAGTTTACGTGTCTACAGGTACAGCCAAGCTGCACTTAAGGGATTGGCTAGCCCTCTATCTAAGTACTTCCAAACTAGTTCGGCAATGCAAGTCTCGACTAAATTATGTTGGTAAAGATAACGAGCTTGCTTTACTCTGGGTACCGGGCAACTCGTGAGCGTCTGGAAATGAGATATCTGACCCTTTGGCTAGAGGAGGCTTAGACCAGGCATTCCTGTATCCGCAACCAGTTATAGCACTCACCACTTGGACCATCGAAGCCACCATCAGAAACTGGGTGGATACTTCGCTCAGCAATGACTGGGAGCCATCGAGTGGATGCAGGTTGGCAAAAATCCTATTGTCTTCAATCTCGGAAGATCTATCTAGTTTTTTTCCTCACACTGAGAAGACGGAACTGCTGACTGGTCACTTTACGTGGCACAAACACCTGACTGTGATAGGCGTAAATGACAACTCCATTTGCCCATCCGGCTTTGAGGAGGATGAAGACGGTGGAACACTGCTTGAGCTTCTTGCTTGCTTGTTTGTTTACCATCGATTTATCTAGATTCGGTCTTTTCTTTTTCGTCAGTTTGTGAATTTGAAGTTTGGCGTAAAAAGCTTTGCAGTTTTGTTGTTTCAAGTTTTGTGTTTTAAAAATGCGATTTACGAATATTTTTCGCATCACTTTAAAACTAGGAGCGATAAAAAGATGATGGCGAATATCGCAGACGATTTAACGATGAGCTGTATGAGCTTTACAACGATATAGACATAGTGCAGCGAATTAAAATTCAGCGGCTCCGCTGGCTTGGCCATGTCGTTCGGATGGACAGAAACGCTCCTGCTCTGAAAATATTCAACGCGGGCCGCGATGCTGGTAACAGAGGAAGAGGAAGGCCTCCTCTGCGTTGGAAAGACCAGGTGGAGAAGGCTTCACGTGGCATTTGCAATTGGCGTCAGTTAGCACAGAAGAGAAATGACTGGCGTGCTGTTTTGGACTCGGCCAAAATCGCTTAGGCGGTTGCAGCGCCAAATAAGAAGAAGAAGATAAAAGGAAAAATGATGGCATCAATACAATTAAACTATTTAACAAATATATCACATGTAAATTCATGAGTGAGCCGAACATGTAAGGAGTTTATTTTGGGCTCATAAAGATATAACTCCTCAGAGCGAGATAGTTCTTTCATGGCTTTACGAGCTCTGTTTTTTAAAACTTGCAAGTGCGTTATCACATTATTTTAATAAGTAGAACACAAGATAATATTTTATTACTATATTTGCCACTCCGAATTTAGTTTTGGGATCCTCACATTTTTTGATGAGCTTTGGGAATATGTTAGAAATGAGCATCAGGGGGACCTCTGCTCTAGTCTGTAAGATGTACCATGTCATAAACTGAATAAATCGAAATTGAAATTAAAATGCATCAGGGATACGTCTAAACCCCCAAAATATTTAACCTATTACATTTGTATGTGTATATTTAATGAAGTAAATGCACCTTAGGGAGCAAGAACTGTGTAAAATTGATGGTAGAAAGAAAAGTGACAATAAATGAAAATTTTCAAAGTATTTGGCAATTTCTGAGGATAACTTTCGCAGGTTTTATCAATTTTAACAGGATGATGATCAGAAACATTCTCCGGAACTGGGGCCAAATAGGTATAAATCCCAAGTTTTTATAATCATGGAGTAAACCTGCAGATTTGAGTCCGACAGAAATTTATGGAAGTGTATGGAAAATTCACCCAATCGCATGCAAGACCTTGGGCATGACGTTGAGGAAAACCGGTACGCAATTTCAATAGATTTCATTTAAAAATTGTGCGAAAGTATCCCAAGATGACCATAAAAGATAAAATATTCAAATTGGTTATGCCAAATTTATTAAAAGTCAAGCAAATGGCGAAATTTTATATCGGGTGCAAAACTGGAACAATCCAGTTGCTACGATTTTTCGCAATTTTCTTCTTTATCTGCTTGTTATAATTATTGTTTTTATGGTCTTCTGATGAAATAAACATTGGAAATATGAAATGCGAAACTAGATTACAAATAAAATAATGTCAAACAAATGTTTTTTAAAAACAAGCTTTTATTTAACATGTGCAATCAAAGGAATAAAATAAAGTAGTGTTACAAAAGATTTTTTAGCAAGAAAATTTTCTCAAAACTGCACTAAAATTAATAAAATAAAATAAGTTAAGGTCTCGTTAAAGTTACTAAAAGCCATTTAGTAAAAGGAGTTACACCAACTCTAATGAAAATCACTAACAATTTGTACTAATTTACTTCGTTTTTAAAAAAGTTTGTCGCTCGAATAGCAAACCGGCATTTAAATATCTGCATACATACATATACATACCTATTCAATTATGCATGTACACTGAATTCGCCGACAAGCTTTTTTAAAAACGAAGTAAATTAGTACAAATTGTTAGTAGTTTTCATTAGAGTTTGAGTAACTCTTTTCACTAAATGGCTTTTAGTAACTTTAACGAGACGTTAACTTATTTTATTTTATTCATTTTAGTGCAGTTTTGACAAAATTTTCTTGCTAAAAAATCTTTTGTTACACTTCTTTATTTTATTCCTTTGATTGTACATGTTAAATAAAAGCTTGCTTTAAAAATATATTTTTTTACATTAATTTATTTTGAACTTTTTAGCTTTATTTTATATAACCAGGACATAATATTTTTATTAAGGGCTGACTCTCGATTTATGAGCATAGTAAATTTAATATAAGCGGTGTAAATCTTTTCGATGATCTGTTTAGGCTGAGCAAAACACACTGAGTTCAGGTAGCTAAAAAATTTTACGATGGAAAAAATGGCGGAAAGTTGGCAACTGTTGAACTGAGCGGAACTATTCAACTGTGCGTTTCTAGGACAAACAGTATACGGTTAAGACAATATGAACGCGCCCAGTGTGTCACGAAATAGAGGAGCATAATCAGAAAGAAATCGGTGTGTTATTTAGTTTAAGCATACAGATCAAGTACAAACCACACATCCGGTAGGTGCTCTACAGAAATTCGTATAGAAATATCCCAAGGTTAACAGCTGATTTATTCTAAATAGATCCAATTGGATACATTTTTAGACGAGATACTTATTTTTTCCGATCAGTATAAATGTGGATACTTTTCTAAATAGGCCAAAATTTTATATTTTCTATAAATTTTTTTCGTTCAAAAATCGAGTTCCATTAAAGATGGTAGAAAACATTATGTTTTCTAAATGTATTAAAAATCACTACTAAACCGTGAAATTGAAGCATTTTGTTTTTTGTGAACGAAGCAATGAACATATGAAGAGATGTCACCAAAATAGGTATAAGCGCAATTGTTTTAATTGGCTAGAAAGGGTGCTTTAAGCAAGATCTTAATATATATATATACTCCTTCTGTAGTGATCTCTTTCATATCACATATTTTCATTTCTTAATTTAGCAAGTAATTTTTAAGCAAAAAACCGACTTCAATTCTTAAATAAAAATTTAAGATTATCGTTAATTTCTTCATGATACAATGATCGGATTTAAGCCAAACTAGTATGGGACCACCTTACCTCATAGGTTTTGATTTTATGGAAAATAAAAATATATACATGTATTCCAAGTCCGTAGGATGGGTTAAATTATATCCTTATCTTGAAAATGGTTTGTTTTCTTACAAATTATGAGATGGATACCTAAAAAAAGAAAATTGGATACATTTGGATACATTTTTTGCTTGGTCGGTGATACATTTTCTTGAGACGGCGCGGCAACTCTGATAGGGAGATGCAAAAATGTTAAAATTTAAAGCTAAGTGCATAGTTACATTCAGGTTGTATGTTTGTTGGGTATGTGGAGATTCTGGCAAATTATTTTGAAATTTATACACACACATGTATACACAGCAGCAAGCTCATGCCACCAACAGCGATGTCGTATGCATAGAATTTCTACTGGGTATGTATGTAAGTTAACTACATACAAATGTATATATGTATATAAGACTGCATCACTCCCCATACAAAAAAAACGGTACTGTTTTTCCATTGGAATTATAAAATCTATTATAACTATTTTAAGACGTCTACCAAAATATTTCGGAAAAATACTAAGATTTAAGCGAGCTGGGCCGATTTGAAAACACCTCCAAAAATTTAGTTTTTTATGAATAAAACTAGTTTCGTAAAGATGTTTTCTGAAAAGTTCCCCTCAAATGACAAAACGATTTAAGCTTAAAAAATTTACATAAAAATATTAAAATAAAATAATAAAACAAAATTGTGAACGGAATCGTAATAATGAGATTTTCGATGCTGTTTTTTACTTTTTTCATAGATTGGTATAAGAAAAACTTGAATAGCTGAACCTAAACTCTTCCGATTTAGACTTGTAGGTGTCATTTCAAAATTATTTTCTCACCCTTTTTATTTATTTTTGCTAATAAACTTATTCAAAGGATGAAAGAGAAAGGTAGGTTGAACGAGCATCATTCCAAGTAGAATTAAGATATGTTGAAAAAAAAACACAAATTGGGACACGAATGATTTTTTTTTACACATAAATAAAAATAGTTTCTATCGAGATCCCACAAGTTTAAATCAGAATAGTTTTGGCCCAGTTATTTAAGTTTTTCGTAAATCAATCTTTGAAAAAAGTAACAAAAACAGCATCAAAAATCTCATTATTACGCTTCTGTTGAAAAGTTTTTTCAATATTATTATGTAGGTTTTTTAAGCCTAATCTGTTTTGTCATCTGAGGGGACTTTTTTCAAAAAGTTCTTTACGAAACTATTTTTATTCAAAAATAACTCCAATTTTTGAGGTTTTTTCAAATCGCTCCAGCCCGCTTAAATCTTAATATTTTTCCGAAATACTTTGGTGGACGTCTTAAAATATAATAGATTTTGTAATCCCAGCGGAAAAACCGCATCTTTTTTTGGTGATGCAGTCGAATGTATATCCATACATGAGCAAACATGCCATACGGAGTTATACCTCGCAGTACCATACCGCTGCTGCTTGAGCAAACCTTTATAATGAAAACAGCTCTTATAAAGATTTTGTTTTGTTGCTTTATATAGAAAAGTTCTTTATATGTAAAGTCTATCTTAAAGTGAAGCATTTTAATTTTTAGCAAAAGTCATTATAAACCATTTAGGAGATTGAAAACGAAAAACGTGGAGCGCATGCAAAACAAAGCATTAGATTTAATTAACAGTAGTCAAACTACATAACATAGACCTAAAATTTCTACAGAGAAAGTACAAATTTCAGCTCAATTTTAAGAGCTCGTTATTCATATATCCACATTCATACATATATTAACTTTCATATCAATTAAGGTGTATTACATGCGCCCCACGCTTTTCATTTTCAATCTCATAAATTGTTTATAATGACTTTTGCTAAAATTTCAAAATCAAAAGTTATCAAAACAAATTTTATGGGACTGAGAAGTATTATTTTCTAATTTTTACTCCATTTATAAAAGCGTTATGCACTTAGGTCTCTTTTTATGCGGTACACGCTTTCCTCAGAAAGCCGCATAAAAAAAATCGCATAAAAAAGTTCTTTTCTTTAATACAAAAACAGGGGATGCGTTCCAGCATTTTCAAAAAACCGCATAAATTCAGATACTCCATGTAAAAAATTCAAAAAATCCGCATAAAATAATTCAGTGAGGCATTGTTAAGCAAAAAAAAACTATTTATTTCTTCACTTCAACACTTATTATTCCATGTAAAACTGAGCATTAATGAAATGAATAAAATTTTATCTGTATTTTAACCAAAAATAAATAAAAATACTACAACAAATACATGAATTATGTAAGAATACAAAGACAAATTATTTGTCAGAAGCATTGCCTTTTAGATACTGAAAAAAATTAATAAAAACTCTCAAAAAAACAAAATCGCTACTGCGAAATAATGGTTTGAAAAACCGCATAAATTCAAATCCGCATTAAACAAAAAAACGCATAAAAAGAGACCTAAGTGTATATTACAAAGTTTTTTATTTAGTTTTATTTATTTTCTACTTTTTAGTTTTGTCTGTACAAAATTTTGCAACAGATATTAAAATAATTCAAATTCCAGTGAAAGAGAACAGAAGACTATGCAAGCAAAATGTTATTTGCTCACATTAAGTATAAACATACATATGTACATACATACATATAGCAGCAGTTAATTTCATTTAAAGAAATGGCGTGTCGTCCATTTCCGCTTTGGCGTATGTAAATAGTGCATATATTTAGGCGCAATATTTAACTTCTTCTGGCAGAGTCTTCTAATTGTATCTCCTTGATATGATGCCTACAACGAGGTTCATATCTAGACTAGATTGATATCTAGAATTTGCCATAAATAGCTTTGCTACATTTTTAGTATAAATGGTGGTCTGGACATACAACATTGCAAGTTGAGAAAAGCGTTGTAAAAAGCTGTTTGTGAAGATCACACGAGTTGTACATTTGTACGGATTTGTACATTTTGGCAGTGAGAGTGGTGTTGTTTAGAAATTTGAGTTCAGCTCAATAAAAGAACATCCGAACAACACCACTCTGTACCTGTCAAAATGTGCAAATCGAGTGATCCCTGCTTAAGATGACAATAAGAGATGTGTAGCCGAACAGAGTAGACGTGTTTTTTGGACGCTGTAATATTTTCCTAACTCCTACACTTCCACAGACTAATATATTCTGAAAAGTTGTCTACACGGTGAACTAGCGTAGTCTCGATCAAAAGTTGATTCAAAGTTATTAGTCCACGTTAATTTATCAAATCAATTTAATAAATAATAAATTGTGTAATATGAGTCCCGGCACGATGACAACAAGAAAGGCAGCAAAGCAAACGATCTCGTCTCCGCTTCATACATCAAACCCGATTAGCAAACCTGGAGAAACCAGCAATTCACCAACGACTAACTGGCTTGCCCGTCTGGAAGCTAAGATGGACTCGCAAAAGGAGAACATCATTGAACAGCTAACCGCACGAATGAGTGAACTAGAAGAACGTGTTATGCAGAGAATTGGTGAGTTGACTGCCGACTTCGCTAATTTAAAACAAAGTGTTCGAGAAGTTGAGCTCCGCGTTGCAAAAATAGAGCACGAATTTGACAAAAGCAAGCAGCTTAGCGGCGATGCTCAAATACTGTCGCTGAGAGAGCAACTTAACGATTGCGAAAACGCACTCATTTCAAATGATTTTATTTTGAGTGGTATCCCACATGCCAAAGACGAGAACTTGAGTGAAACATTCTCGAAGCTATGTAATGCGGTAACGACTGATTCTCTTCCAGTTGGAAAAATTTTTCGGCTTAATAGAAGCAACAACAACAAACCTGCACCAATTATTGTAAAACTGGGAAATTCAGGTGATCGCTCTTCACTTTTCCGTGCTGTAGCTCGTTTCTGCAAAAGCAAGAGAAGACCGCTTACTCTCCGGGACATTGGACACGATGCAGAGGGTAAAATATTTATGCATGAGTGTTTGACAAAACAAAATCGTGAACTCATGAAGTTTGCTTATGAGCTGAAAAACCAAAAGCGACTCTTGAATGTGTTCTCCAAACGTGGGCAAGTCCACGTAAGATGTCACCCAAAAGACCAGGCAACTGTTGTAAAATCCAAAGATGATGTTAGCAGAATTGCAGCGCAAAACAACTACTTGCAAAAAAACACATAATGATTCACACTTTAGTTATTAAGTTCATTAAGTTTTCTTTTATTTTCCATAATTTCTCATCTCTTACTCATTTTGTTTTATTTTCGCCTGCACCCAACAGATCTCTTAGTTATACCTTCCCCGCAAGTTTGCTTTCGCTCGCTTCTAAAATGCTTTTATGGATTGTGCAAAATAATGTACAATAAAGTTTTAAGTCAGGGAGGCATCAAAGACAACACATTTAATATGGTCAGAATACTAAGCAAACAAAAGAAAGGTCTGAAAATATGTCATATCAACGCACAAAGCTTAGTTAAAAAAATTGACGAATTCAGATACATTTTTGAACTTTCCGATGTTGATGTGGTGTGTGTTTCCGAGACCTGGTTCTCAGCTTGCCATAGCGATGACTTCTTCAGTGTCAGTGGGTATAAATTACTTCGGCACGACAGGAATGGTCATGGTGGTGGCGTTGCTCTTTACATAAAAAATGGGCAGTCATATAAATTAAATAGTGTTTCTCCAATTACCAACGCCATTGAATATATCTTTGTGGAGATCGTAACAAACTCGGACAAGATTCTTATAGGCTGTGTCTATAGGCCAAATAAAACAATAGACTACTCACCTTTCATTGAGTTTCTGGAAGACCTAACAGTATCGCACAGAAATATAGTCATATCTGGAGACTTTAATTGTGACTTACTTCGCAATAATACTTTTACACTAGATATGCAAAACCTTGGCCTTTTCGCCGTAAACACACTGAACCCTACACATTTTACCCAAACAAACAGTACGCTCCTCGATATATTCCTTGTTAATGATTTGTCTAACGTCCTCTTCTATGATCAATTATCTGCGCCTAGTTTTTCAAAACACGACTTAATTTTCCTTATTTATGATTTCGACGTAAGAAATCTTAGGCGAAACTCGTATTCATATCGTGACTTTAATCGGATCTGTTATAATCAACTTGAGAGGTCGGTCGACGCCATTGATTGGGGTTTAGTACGCGATTTGACATCGACTGATGATCAAGTAAACTTTCTACAATGCCAAATTAACACACTTTTTAACAGATATGTCCCACTTGTTCAAAGGTCGCAAACACATACGAACCGTCCCTGGTTTAATCAAGATATTAAAAGACTTATAAATCAGCGTAACTCAGCATATAACAAATGGAAGCTCTTTAAAACAGATGCCTTCTTCACCGATTACCAAATACTGAAGAGGGAGGCCATTAGGGCCATACGAATACAAAAGAGAAAATATTATGAACACAGATTCAGTGTAGCAGTCGGTTCCAACCAAACGTGGAAACAGATTCGAGAGATAGGTATAGGCAAAAAAGTAAATACGGCAACCGTTGATGTTGATGTTAATGTGCTTAATCAAAAATTTACTAAGCCAAGCAAAAGAAATATCAGCTACGATGACTATAGTTCCCGCCCTCATAACAAGTTAAAACAATTCAATTTTGTCTGTGTTGATGATTGCGACGTAGTTCAGTCAATACTTGCCATTAAATCTAATGCTGTAGGGCTGGATGGTATTCACCCCAAGTTCCTTAAATGTATTCTGCCAAAAATTTTGCCGCATCTAACCTACACACTGAATGTAATCCTAACCAAATCGGAGTTTCCTAGCTGCTGGAAGAAGGCCAAAATAATTCCGATCCGTAAGCCAAATGGCGAGTATAGACCGATAGCCATCCTACCGTTTCTATCCAAGGTGCTGGAGCACCTGATGTATAAGCAAATACATTATTTTTTAAAAAAACATTCTTTAGTGAGCGAATACCAGTCTGGTTTCAGGGAAAATCGAGGTTGTATCACGGCACTACTGAATGTCACCGACGATATTAGGCAAAAACTGGATGAGAACTACGTGACCTTTCTCACCCTTCTGGATCACTCTAAAGCATTTGATACCGTGGACCATCGCTTATTGTGCTTAAAACTTGCAAATCTTTTCAACTTCTCGACCTCAGCGTCAAACTTAATACACTCGTATATGTCTCATAGGTCGCAAGCAGTATGCGCGGGTAATTCTTTATCTTGCCTGGCTCCTGTAGTGCAAGGTGTACCGCAAGGTTCCGTTCTTGGTCCTTTATTATTTATTTTATACATAAACGATCTACCTAAAGTACTTGAGCATTGTAGGATTCATGTGTATGCTGATGACGTGCAGCTGTACCTCAGCTGTCCACCTGACGCCATTAATACTTGCATCAGAAATCTTAATTATGATTTAGACCATGTCAATGGTTGGGCTTCTAAGAATGGACTGGTCATAAACCCCAGCAAATCACAATGCATTGTTATACATAAGAAAAACTTTCGGCTCGACAGCTTTGACAATGTTACGCTGAATAACTCTACAATACGGTACGTTGACTCCGCCAAAAACCTTGGTATAATTTTCAACAGGACTCTAACCTGGAACAACCACATCTATGGAGCGATCGGGAAAGTTTATGGTATGCTGCGGTCCTTATGGGCCACTCAATATTTTACCCCAATTAAAATCCGCCTACTTCTTGTTAAAAGTTACCTGATACCGACACTCTTATATGGTTCAGAATTGTTTGCTAAGTGTGATAGTGTATGCAATAAGAAGCTTAATTTACTGTATAACAATATTTCCCGGTATATATATGGCATTAGAAAGCGTGATCATATTTCGAATTTTGCCACAAAGATTTGTTCAATCTCGTTTAATGATCTATTGAAGGTGAGGTGTCTCGTAATGCTGCATAAAATTCTAGTCACGAATGAACCGCAGTATCTAAAGTGCCGATTACACTATATCCGGTCAACTAGATCTTCACAGCTGTTACACTCGAAATACAACACCTCAATATCCGAGCGGCAATTCTTTGTCCACGCTATTCGTCTTTGGAATGGCCTCCCATCCGCATTGAGACTTATCAAAAGCACTGTGCATTTTAAAAGCGAGCTCTACAAATTTTATGCCTAATGAAATATAGATATGTATAACAAATCGTTCCTTCTGCTGTTTTTCCTTATTACTCTATTCTTTCTATCTCTCGTTTTCCTATCTAAAATAAAGGTAGATATAAGATGCAAATATTTTCACTAGATTTAAATTGCTTTTTATGTAATTCTAATTGTGTCAGCGCTGAAATATAGCCAACGGCTGTTGCGTTGAAGCTTAAATAAATAAAAAATAAATAAATGAAGACAAACATAGGGAGCTGCGAAAACGTTAAAATTTAAAGCTAACATAAGTGCATAGCATACATACATATCGTCGATGTTTTTGCAAACTGCCCATCGACCAGTAGCAAAACCGCCTAAATAGCCATTGTGACAAAAACGAGATTTGGTAACCCTGAACTCCAGGCTTCGAGATTTATGCATAAGAATCGTGAAACCGTTACTAAAACAACAGATTTGTAAAATAATAGTTAGAGAAAATACCACCTATCAAGGCAATGCCTTCAAAGAAAACCCGTTCTTTCGCTCTAATAAAAAATTTGAGTGCCTAAAATAGGCGCTTTTGCAATTGATCGGTGGGCGGTTTTGAAAAAACATCGCCGATTTGTATATCCGTACATATGTACCAGAGCTGTAAAATGATTGAATCAGTAGAATCTGCATTCACTTGGCAAAATTTTGATTGGTTGTATAAAAAAAAACGCATTCCTGAGAGGCTTAAATTATTTTGAAACAAAAACAAATGTAATGTGTTATTGAATCGTAGAGTTCCATTCAGTATAGAATGTGAATGTAACAAAAGCATTCGAAATCATCGTGATTGTAAATTTTGGTTGAATGCAAACTAACTTGACACTAGAAGAAAATCTTTATAGGAGAAAATAGTCCGTTTTGCTTCTGATTTTCTACCACTGCTACAATTTGGTAAAGCATTACCTATGACCAAAAGTACGTATCAGCTTTAGATATTCAGTCAATGCTTTTTAAAACCAACTGCATGTTTTTGAAGGAAACTTGTGGTCAATTTTATGAGATATTTTTATTTCTCAATACCAGGCGCTCATACATATGTATGAAGTAGCAACCCAACGGGGCCAGAAGCGCTCCATTAGTTCATATTCAGCAGTAAGCGCTCCCTTCCTTATTTCACACTTCATTGTATTTTAACATTGTGTGAGATTAGAAAGAAGCGCTCCCTTGCTGCTCCCAAAAAAGCCCTTGGTGAGCGCTTCAACTAAGCATTTAAAAAACGATGCATACAAATTTTAATTTTTACATTATATTTTTGTTTTAATAAAAGAGTGGTATACAATACTACTTTTTGTAAAAAAAATGCTAATTTCTAATTTCAAAAAAAAAAAAACAGAAAAAACTACCAATTAACTAAATTGGAAAAAATAAAAGAAAAACAACCGAGTTTGGTTGGAAACAACCAACAGTGACCATTATGATTTGATTTTTTGTCGGTATGCAGTTTTAAAGTACATACATCTTATTTTAGTATAATAAGGTGCATGTTTGAAGAACATAGATGGAACAACTTACCGTTGATTTTTGGTAATTCTTTGAAATTTTGGCCTTTTAAACTTTTTCTATATATAACACATACAATTTATAATAAGTTAAAACGAGGAATAAATATTTAGATCGCTGAATTAGAAAACAAAAAAATAAGCAGGGTTCAAACAACGCTGTGCAAATTGTAAATTTTGAGAAAAGATTTTGAAAGTTGAACTCACTTGATTGGGAAGTTCGAAATTCAATGGCATCCCCCGTTTTATCAGATTGGCTCCGTTTTTCGAGATATCGGTACTGGGGAATTTGATTAAAATTTAAGTATTTTATAAATAACTCCCTCAGTTTTGAAGTTATTTTACTAAAATTTTGCATATAACGAGTTTTTAATATTACCTTAATAATTCCTTAAAATTATCGCAATAGGTTCACTTTAACATATAGCTCCAATACAGCTTTTTACTCAGATATGTATTTTGCGCTATAACTCTAACTTCATATCTGAATAATAAATTGTATGCGTGCTATATGTCAAAGTGAACCTATACTAAATTTTTACCTGCTTTAATTGGAGGAGCTGTAACGTTAAACAACGTCTCTGAACAATCAGTTGTATGCGAGGTAGATGTTATAGTGAACCGATTTCGATGATTTTAAGAGATAGTGAAGGTAATATTAAAATACAATCGTGTGCAAAATTTTTGTAAAATATCTTCAAAACTGAGGAAGTATTTTATAAAAAAGTTAAAATTTAAACAAACTTTCAAGTACCGCTATCTCGAAAAGTGGAGCCAATCGGTTAAAACTGGGGTCGCCATTGAATTTAGAAGGCTCCAGTTAAGTAGGAGCAACTATCAGAAGCTTTGTCGAAAAAAGTTGACTTGATACCACGCTTGAAATATTCCGACTACAAGAAGGAGCCTCATTAAAAGCAGTAAATCAAGGTTTCTACACACTTCTAGAGAAAATGTTTTTGAAGCATTTTACAGGTATATGTAACGTTATGAGGACTAGTTGTTATAAAAGATATAGATCGTTTCGACGTATCTTCCAAATAATAATAATAATAATAATAGTCCCAACGGTTTTTACCCTCCATTCCCGCCCATCCGCACAAGGGGCGCAGTCCGCATGACTTACGGAACCAGTAGGAGTTTGTTTAGTGTCGAGATCTAAAACTGTTCAGCTACAGAACTAAATTCATCAGCCGATTTTATGTCTTTATTTTAACGATTCATTTATTGAGAGTTACAGTAACGATTTCTTAAAGCTGAAAAGCGGATCTGATATATCAAACGTGCTGGAATGAGAGTTAAAATCCTGGCATAAGCAACGGAGTGGGTCGTGCAATTCAAAATTAGTTTTACAAGCCTTCAGAAATAGGGGACAAAAGTGTCTTGATACCCGGGAGGAAACTTCGCCAAGAAGAAGCGGACTTGAAATTGAGCCTGTTAGTAATTTAACTATAAAAATTGTACCAAGCATTTGCCTGCGGCTGGAAAGTATAGGAAGATTAATAAGTTTTAATCGGCTCGTATAAGGTTGAAGGTTATATTGAGAGTCCCAAAGGAAATTTTTTAAAGCAAAAAGCGGGAATTGTTTTTAAATTGATTCTATCTTGTCTGAGTAAATTTGATACCTTGGATTCCAAACCACCGAACCGTATTCCAGAATTGGCCTAACTAATGTTGTAAACAGGGTTTTAGTGATATAAGGGTCACAAAATTCTTTTGACCATCGTTTTACAAATACAAGTACTCCTTTAGCCTTGTTGACTATCATTGATCCATTGTGATACCAAGGTCCACGAAATTGTATACCTGTTCCAGGTTATGGTTACCTATTGTATAAGAAGCGGGATGAACAGCTCTTCGCGAGAAGCACATTACTTTACATTTCTTAAGATTTAGAGGCATAAGATTTACTTGACACCAGTAAGCCATGCTGTTTAAGTCTGATTGTAGCAAAGACCTTTCTTTAATTGAAACGTACGATTTGTAAAGCTTTACATCATCTGCATACATTACAATTTTGAAAATTTTATATCTGTAGAAATATCGTTTATAAAAAGCAAAAACAGAACCGGCCCTAGGTACCTACCTTGAGAGATTCCTGAAGTAACATCAATGACGTCAGAGATAGTATTTTAAAACATTACCCTTTGTGATCTATCATAGAGGTATGAAGAGATCCAACGTAGAAAATTAGGTGGAAGACCAAGAAGATCAAGTTTATAGATGAGCAACGAGTGTCACACCTTGTCAAATGCTTTACTGAAGTCAGTATATATAACATCAACGGTTTTGCTTTCACTAAATGCTTTTGAGATATAGGATGTTAATTCAAGTAAATTTGTAGAATTTGACTTGCCCTTGCAAAATCCATGTTGACTATATGAAATGCTAGAAGAGATAGAATGCGCCAACTGATTTGTTATAATTGCTTCAAATAATTTAGGAATTGCAGATAGCTTAGCTATTCCCCGGTAGTTCTCCACTGAAGATCTGCTACCGCTTTTATGTAACGAGGTTATAAACGATTCCTTCCATATAGTTGGAAAAACGCCCTCTTTAAGAGACAAATTAAATAACGCTGTTAACGGCTCATATAGATAATCAGAACAATTTATAAGATTAGAAGTAGGGATCTGATCAGGACCATAACTGAAGGACTGCTTTATGGATTTCAGATAAACTATTACATCATCGGGATATATTGCTGGAATATTTATTGAATTCATATGGACATAGTTTAAGAGGATAGTCAATGGTAGCATGTGAATTAATGGAATAATTGGATTTAAAAAACTGAGCAAACATTTTAGAAGCCCACGTACATTTCGCTTGGAGTTTACGAAGTCATAAAATGATTTGGGGTTATATATTATACGCCGTTTGATTTTACACAAGTAAGCTTTATAACACTTTTGTTTAATTAAAAAAAACTTATCGACGCAAAAGTGAGTATTTTACATAGTGTGAGTGTAAACCGGGTTTTTTATGTAATCTAAAATAAGGTGATTTTCTGTTTTTCAAATTGCTCCGTTCTTTAGTGAACCATAACTGTGTTTGTTCTTGCTTTACATGCTTTTCAAATAATTTATGTAAAGTTAAAAAGTGCAACGCCTTGTTCAATATTTTCTTTATATGCAGGCCACGACAATTTAGACAGTTCTTTGTTAAGCTTTTTAAAGTTGGCTTTCGAAAAATCAAAGCGAATATTTGGTTCGTAGGCTTGGGTACTGCAATTTTGACCATCACTTATAACTTCGTAAGATACCTCCATAGCAGGGTGGTACACATCTTTGGGCAAAACTAGTGGATCACGCTTATTTACAACGGACTTAGATGTATCATCAACATAAACAAGATCTAGTACTTTACCAAACTTATTGTGAAGTACATTAACCTGAGTTAGGCAGAGTTCAGCCATCTCCTCTAAAGATACGTTGTTGCACGCACTGATGCGAAAGGTACGATATCATTGTCAATGATATTCCATGATATGCTTGGTAAATTAAAATCACCCACCACAATCATTGAATCAGAGGGTTTAGTCAGTAAATTAACTGATTTCAGTAAAGAGATGAGTCGTGAATACACCAATGTGTCAGATCGGGGAGGGATATAGCATAGAGCTAAGTAAATATACCCTTTTCCAGCCTGTACACGAATGCATTTGTATTCTACTGAATCAATGTGTGGAAGACTAACTTCTTCAGATGGTATTGAAGAGTCTACAGCGAAGAGTACGCCATCGCCGATTCTGTCCTCCCTATCTTGCCTATAGATATGATAATCATTTGGAGGAATCTCTGAATTGAAAATGTGAGGTTTCAGCCAAGTTTCATTAAGAGAAAGAATATTATAATTACATTCAAGTCCTTTAATGTATAAGTTCGTTAATTTAGTATTTAAGCCTCTAACATTTTGGTAATACAGGCGTGTCTGGATATAGTGAACTAATTTTTGCATGGCCTGTTCATAGCATGCAGGTTGTTCACTATATTGAGGTTGATTTATTTTGTTCAAAAACTTACTTTATTTGCTCAAAATTCATGTTTGTGTACGTAAGTCTAACAGACCTTTGGAATAAATTTATACCTAGGAAAATAGAAATGTACATATGAATGTTTATTGAAAGAACTCGCGAATAGATGTTTGCTTCATGTGTTCGGAAATTGACTTTTGGACCGCTTTTTCGCGTAGACTTCTCAATACTATTATGCCAGCATAGTCAGTAGTGTTGGCTTCGGTCCATGCGATAGCCTTATCGAAGCTTTTAATAGCTTCAGTAGCTTTTATAGGATTTCTCATCTGTGATTCGCCGTGCTCATCATCACTAAAATCTCTAAATCAATTGGTTCGTCGTCTTCGATTGTATTCCACTTTTCGATATCATTTTTAGCGTAGGTTTCCTAAAACAATTAAACTAAATGAACAGGTGAATGTCAAGAGGGTCAATAGAAATTACCTCCGGTATTACAACTTGCAGCAGATCCTGTATATCATGGACTTGTTTATATTTTTCCTGCAATATTTTTTGGCGAAGTAAGCTCAAAGGAACATCATCGTCTTCATCCTCGCTTTCATTTCGCTCTGTAGCATTGAAACATTCTAGTAAAGGCTTCCAACATTTCGCTACTACACTTGCCTGCAGCTGATTCCAAGCAAGCATTAAAAATGATACAGCATCTTTCAAAGTTAAAGTTTTTAAAAATTGTGTGATGTAATATTTTCCTACAGCTAATAACAGCAGATGTTTTTTGTAGTACAGCTTAGTTAAGCGAATCACATTCTGATCCATAGGCTGAATCAAAGGTGTTACATTTGGAGGCATATAAGCCACGAATATTGAGCCATCAGCAGTTTTAAGATCATCTTCTGGCGGATGGCTAGGGGCGTTATCAAGCAATAGGATAAGCTTTGGTTGGTAAACCCTTTTGTAGCAAATACTTTTGAGCCTAATAACAATTAAAAACGAAAAAATACTCTATAAAACTGTAAGGAATTTTAGATGTATTATTCATGTACCTGAGGAACGAAGCATTGGTGAAACCATTCCCTGAAGATGTCTGCAGTCATCCATGCACTCTTAGAGTTCGGGTAGTCTACTGGGATATCATACGCCTTAAAAGAGCGCAGCTTCTTGGCACGCCCAATTATTAACGGTTTGACTTTATGCTGGCCAGTGGCATTTGTACAAGCAAAAAAAGTAATTCTGGCCTTTTCTGATTTTCTCCCCGGAGCTGTTTTTCGGTTTGGCTGACATACGTTCTGTCAGGAAGCATTTTCTAAAACAAACCGGTCTCGTCTGCGTTGTAAATTTGGTCCTCGCAAAGCTTTAATTCGTAAATAATATTTCTGAGTTTGTGCTTAAAGGGATCAATTGCCTGGGTATCTGATGATAGTTTATCGCCGCAAACTTTTAACAATCGGATTCCAAAGCGAGATTTAAATCCAGATAACCAACCAGAGCTGGCATGAAAGCTAAGTTCTACTTCCTTAAGGTCAGCGTGCAACTTTATTGCCTTTTCCTTAAGCATTTCCCGAGTAACTGGACAGTTTTTTTTTGCGTTGCTCTATAAACCACTTGTATAACGCCTTCTCCAATCACCTGGTAGGATATAATATTACGTTTTTTTTTTCTTTATTCCTGAAATTGTTGATTTAGCTACACCATAAGTTTTTGCCAAGGATGAAACACCAGCTCCTTTTCCGATTTTTTCAACAATTTCAGATTGTTGCTTCCACGAAAGGAATTTCCTCGCAGGCATGATAACACTAAATTTATTAGCACACAAAAACTTTTAAAAACACATAAAACAGCGTACATCCACTCACAAGCGGCTGGAACCCGACAAGAAATAAATAAACAGTAGCATGAAATAGCAGCAGATTTTCCAATAATAAACATAAGGTGGTAAATTTCGGGGAATACCCGTTTTAATTTCCGATTAATTTTGGTGTTTTTTTTTGTCAATTTAAGCTTGCTTTTGCTTTTAAAATTTTGTTCACTATTTAGAGGCTTTCGATTGTTCACTATTTAGAGTTATCCGTGTAAATATTTCGGTGTTCACTATATCGAGGTGTTCACTATAGCGGGCGTTCACTATATAGAGACACGACTGTAAATACTTAAAGCAGATTTAGTAATTAGTTTTCTGATTCAGTGTTATGACGGGGAATATTAGCTAAGTTTTTTACTTTTTTGGGCCTATATTCGAATTCACGAACGAAAGCTCCGGGGGGCAAAAAAAAAACTACTAAGCAGCGCATTAAAATTATCTAAATTTACGTCAATTTTAAAAGAAGCAATATTTCTTTCGTATTTAACATTAAATTTTCGGATGCTTTAGTCGACAGTTGTAATTTTTGATTGACTTCTTTAGCGGAACCACAACTAGTTTGCTTGTATCAGACTGGACTACCGGCGGAAGGGGTTGAGTTACTGCGTTAGTAGTTGAGGATAGGGAAGGCGGTGGAGCCTTTGAAGATGATGCCACCACTTCAATGGGGGATACTTCAAGCTTGTTATTAGCCGAAGCAGATTTCGTTACGCGCTCTTATGAGGCTGAGGATTCTGATGCTGGAGAACACGGAGAAGATAGATTAATTAAGTCAGTCGGAAGATTATTCTGATGTGGAACTCATTACCTGAGACCGTAAAGAGTGGGTTAAACAGATTCAACTACAGGACACAAATCTACAATTATTTTAAAAATGACTGATAGCATTGTGTAAGGGCATTAAACTTTTCTCTATCTCTCTCCACTATTTCTGTTCTATTCTAATATTTTTTTTTCTTTTCTATTAATTATGTCATACTCGTTGTTATTGTTAAGTTACATATATTGTATTTTGTTGTTTAATAAAATTTGTTGTTTGAGAAAACTTGTAAAAATTTAAATTTTAGAAACTTGCATAGTAAAATAAGTATTGTAAAACATAATATATATATATATAGTTGAAGTACTATTAAAAGACATAAGTCTTACTCTGTACTACTGAAACAAATTAATTAATAATAATAATAATAATAATGTGCAACGGCAATAATTTCCTTAGATGGACTATAAAGTCGCTTACGTTTAGGCACACGGATATCCTTAAC
>NW_023458555.1:109430081-109445960 GCF_013731165.1 Rhagoletis pomonella | reverse complement strand
GTAAATGAGTTTTTAGAAAAGTGGTAACACTAACTATACTTGTATGAACTATACTTATAAGCAACCAGCTTGATATAGTTTACAACAATGAAAATAAAGGTAAATAACACAAAGGTTACCTGTTTTTAGATTTTCCCATATGCGTGATGTGGAAAAATTTTCCAAGACCAAAATTTCAAAAAATCAACGGTAAGTATGAGCTACTTGCAACTTGCACTTTATTGTACTAAATAAAATTAATTGGGATATTAAATCACAAAAAAAAAGATCTAAACATTATGGTTAAAAAGTTGAAAATTTGTTGGATTTCCCTAAATTATGTACAAGTTTGAAATTTTGATTTACATGGTTTTAGTTATGGTATAAAATAGGGTTTTTTTTTTAAATATCGTAAAAATTTTATTAAGAAAAATCCGTCATTTGATCAATTACGTGACTAACTGTATGTACGTACGTGTATTCTTTCGAAATAAAAATTGAGACTATAGACCTGTTAAGTTTCGCTATGAGCTCAAGAATGATAGAACAAAAGATTACGATGACAGTGGTGAATTAAAAGTAAGCGACGCCGAATAGGAGGATAAAAGAAAATGTCAGAGTAGTCAATTACACCGGCACACAAAAAAAGAAGTGGTGTGTGCTGTTGGAGGTATGCGAGTCAAAAGGGCCTTACATTCATATTCAGCAATTCGAAATATGTACATGTCGGTAGTTGGGTCAGGTTAAATACACCGACCACTTTTTCGAGTGCACCGGCACGAAAAAAAAGTGATATGTACTTATAACCAGACCCTCCTACATAGCTACATGTATTTCGACCGGCTGAATCCGAATCTGGCGTCTGTTTGAGTAAACTTCGAGTAAATATCAGGGACAGAAAATCATTGTTTTTTTTTTAATTTTAACCAAAAAAATCAACAAGTTGTAATCGTAGTAAAATAATTTTAATATAAGTACTCAAGTACATATTTGTATGCGTACGTCCTACTGTAATTTACATTGAGTTTTACTTTTCGCTGTCGGCCGCTGTGATGTAGTGGTAAGCAGTGCGCGTTTCCACTCATCAGCACCTGGGTTTTCTTAACAGCGGTCGTCCCTCGGCAGGCAATGGCAAACTTCCGAGTGTATTTCTGCCATGAAAAACAGCTTCTCATAAAAATACCATTACCGTTCGGAGTCAGCGTAAAACTCTAGGTCCTTCCGCTTTGTGTGACAACATCAAGTCGCGAGCCACAAGTCGGAGGAGAAGCTCGGCCAAACACTAACATATGTGTAAGCGCCATTCTATTATTATTATTATTATTATAATTTACTTTTCGAGTTTAATCAATAAAGATTTAAAATAATTAATATTTGAGTTTTATTTTTTCGCTCAAAGCTCGATTAAAAATAATGATTACTTTGTCAAAATCGGCTAAACCAAAGTAGCTGTTTGCGGAATGCGCCACCTTTATTCGCTTCATCGGGCTATGAGCTATTAAATTTTTAAAAATGTATACATACTTTCCGGATACATTAAACTTCTTATTGCGTTCTCCAAGATCGTCATCTGCGTTCGATATTTTAACTGCAGATTGTTAAAATTTTTTCCACATTTAGTACATTCCATTTGAACTGGTGTTATTACATGTCCATTACAGTGGTCGCAATAAATTCCTAAGCGGACATTCTAAAAATAAATTGACAACAATGACGAATTGATTCTATGAATAAAATATATGTATATTTAGTTCTATCATATTTGGTTTTTGATACTATGACTTCAAGATCTCTCCCAAAGAACAAAAGTTTTAAAACATATAGACCCATACTTAAAAGCAGGGACTCAAAATAACAGTTACCACATTTTCTCAAAAATAAAGAAGTCAAGAACAAAATATTGTTGTAGACAAGATTTTTTTTTAATTCTTGAAATCCTCAGGACATTCTCTACCTAAATCCTCCATGCCTTTCATTTCCTAACTTTTTGAAAAAAGTCCAATATAAACGGTTAAATGTGACATTTATTTTTTCCGATAAAAATAAAAGGCTTGGATAAATACCGAAAAAGCCTTCGATCTGAACATAGTAAATTTGGTACCAATCGGTTCGTCTTCACTTCTAGATTTCAAAAATATATAATTTGTTGCTATTGTTGCCTCTGTAGGAACGTTTCGATACTAGCACGCACAAGTACAAATATTTGATACTTCCCAGCAGAACCAACCTAACGCATTCTCCAATACACTTACAAAATTGTAAATAACAACCAACACATTTGCATATTAGCGATATCCATATACCATTCTTTATATAACCCGTTATTAATCGCATAATAATATTTGATTGAAAAGAGACAACTACATATAGGATAATATAATAGCGAATTCCATGTAATAGAAGCAGAAAACTGCTCACACGTGAAACGATTATGCGTTAGATTTATTCAGGAGCCCTATGTAAAATGATGTTTGTAGTACTAGGCGTATATAACGCATTAGTTAACACACATGGTTCTTACTGGGCTCCGATTCGATCAAAGAAAAAGTATCGAAACCAGGGTTCGGATTTGCCTCATTTTATCCCCTTGCTCGCTCGTTAGTTTGCTCTGAGCTTGCGCAACTCACGAGCAACAGGCGAGGCTGGTTGCAAACAGTGATCGGACTTGAAAAAAAAAAATTGTGTGGTAGAATCTGGAAAAAAATATGGTTAATCTCAGGTTTTGGATCAAACTATGTACAAAAATTTAAAAAAATCTGCAAGGTTTCACCTAAATGGCAAACTTTTTAATTATACTCTAAAAAAATGTAATTTTAGTTTAATAAAGTGCAAGAAAAATTGCGTTGAGCTTTGGCATTTTTTTCCTTGACAGTGTAAAGCAGTTCTTCCATATCAAGATATTTTTCGAACATATTATGAAAGATTTCTGCAACCTTACTGGTGCTGGCCGCTTTTCTTTTTATCACATCACGATGTAGCGGACAAATGTGGCACGTTCCAGAAACCGCTACTCAATTCTCAAGTAAAAGTAAACAACGCTATAGAAACTTTAGATGCACTGAAATTTTCTAATACTTTCACAAAAATCGCCGTTTTTTAACATTTTCGCTATTAATTCTTTTTTATAAATCATACATTTTGCAATTTAACACAATAAAACCATGTTTCCTGTCGAAAAATTGAATATAGAGCAAATTTACTACTTTAATGTTTATTTTATCCTCCCATTCTGCGTGTTGTTAGTGCTTAGTGTTGGACAATTTTTGCTGTTAAAATTAAAAAAATTATATCGAGTAAAAATAAAACTACTCAAAAACGCGAATATGTGGTTGATTTCAGACCTTGTGCGGTAGATGCTCAAAAAAGTGGCAGATCTACCACAATGTGGTAGAAGTCCGATCACTGGTTGCAAACGAACACTCGTTAAGTACGGGCGCACGCGTTGAGCAGCCAGTGAGCGAGTAAGCAAATGAGGCCCTCATTTGCAGCAGCAGACGAATGAGGTGAGTAAATGAGCGAGGCAAATGAGGCAAGCAGATAAGAAAGGCAAACGGATTGTTTGGTCAGAAAAAATGTATTGGATTTATTGGAGAAAGTTTAATACTGTGTTAAAAATTTGAATATTTCAACAAAGTTTTATGAAAATTTTAATCTTTTTAATCAAATTTATAAAGCAATGCTTGGTCTTTTTATAGCACATTACATTTTAGTATAATTATAATAAAGTAAAAGTATGCCTTCTACAATGAAGCTTGGCAGAGAATGCTTTGGCCACTAAATTAACATATTAATAGAAGATAAATTAATATTTAATATCAATAATTGCATGAAAAATTATATTTCTTGCCCTCATTTGATTAAAAGGAAAAAACATTTCAGATAATTTTATTTATTTGCAACAGCTGACGGCCGACGCACGCGACTTTCTGCTTGGTGTTGGCCTTACGAGTTTCCAAATTTTGGCTTTGCTGACGGCTGCATTGAAATTCAACGCCAACGCAACGCCAAAGTTGTATGTTAGCCGGCCTCTATTCTTTGTTAACGCAAATTTTCTGATGTCTACATATACATACATACATATGTCCTTGAACAACAGGCCACAAATAAATTTGTTCACAAAGGATTATGTACATATATTTCTTTCAGGTATACAGCATAACTGCCACACGTAAATAGCAAACTATTCTGGGGTGTTGAAAAGTGCTTAGTTGTTTTTGTTTCTGCAGCACAAACGATTTCCTATCCTTTTTACTTATTTTCTCTGTAAAGACAAAATACATGCATATGTACATACATACGTACATATATAAATATGCATGTTATGTATGTACATATATAACTCCTAAAAATATTGTATTAAATAATTTATGCTTTTGTATGTAAATAAACTTGAATTGTTGATTTAAATGCTGCCCTAATGTAATATTCACATATCTATTTCTATGAATATGTACACTGCCGGAACAAAGTATTGGCACAGCAAATTTTTCGCAATATATGCAACAATTTTTATTCTAATATTTTTCCGCCAATTTTGTATCAAAATATGGTTCATTCAACAACAAAAAACATAAAAATATAATTCCTGAACTTCGTGCAAAACTCGCGGAAATTCAGCAAATTTTTATAAAAATTTTCAATTTTTTAATAAAATTTTTTAAAATTTTTTGAGTATGCAGTTTTGCAGCCCATTAAATTCCAGTAATAAAATGCAAGTTCGGAGTTAGTCAAAAATCGCGTTGATTTTTGAGAACTTTTTTTTGTTGAAGGTGTTTTGCATTTTTTCCATATAAAGTATTTTCGAAAAAAAATTTTTGTATGGAAGAGACTGCGTAAAAAAAAATTGCCAAAAATCAACGGCAATGCCTAGCTACTTAAAACTTGCACTTTATTATAATAAAATTGATTGGGCTACAAATCTGCATACAAAAAAATCAAATTAAAAAGTTGAAAATTTTCAAGAAAATTTGCTGAATTTTCGCGAGTTTTGCACAAAGTTTAGGTTTAGGTTAGGTTAGGTTATTTTATTTTTGTGGTTTTTGTTGTAGAATGAACTATATTTTTATATGAAATTAGCGGAAAAATATCAGAATGAAAATTGTTGCAAATATTGTGAAAAATTTGCTGTGCTAATACTTCGCTCCGGCAGTGTATTAACATACATACTAGAGTGGTTCACAAAAACACTCTTTTTGGAAATTCATAAACGCTACATCATAATATTGTTATTTGTGATAAAAAAAGAGACACGTATTTCTTTATTTTGAAAAAAAAAGTTTTCTTAGAGGTCGGTTTTTTATGGAAACGCTGCGTTCTCAATTTTTTTATTTTCTTGATATGTTAAAATGCAGCTAAAAAAGTGGTTTCTACATATAATTACTCTGGTATTATTGGGGAACTTTCCCTTAATTACACACTTGTCTTGGACAATTAGAATGGGCCTAGTTCCCGAAAATATGCTCTCGAAAAGACACTAGTAAAATTAAAACGCTGATTCTGAACGATTTACGCATTGTCATGGATTGGAACTTGTTACCAGGGGGTTTCTGGGGTTGCTAATTAGGAATCTGAAGTCAGTTTTTCGAAATTCAAAATGGCGGTCCATTAAAAAAAAAAAATTTTTGAACCACTCTAATACATACATATGTTAACATATTTTCGTACATAATCGGAGCGCTCACTCGTCGCTCACTCGTCTTACCTAGCCGAGCGAGTATGCAGATAGCTACTCGCCTCGTCACTGCGAGCGGGGCAGCGGCGCTCGCTCGTTTGCCGAGCAAGCCAAACTTCTCGTGCCCCGCCTCATTGCCAGTGTTGCCGTTTTAGCCCTTTGGTGGCTAAATTTGGCTACCAAATTCTTTTTTTGGCCACAAAAATTTGAAATTGCCCCTAGCCCTTTTTTTAGCCCTTTTCAAAATTTATTCATCATTGACATTAAAATTTTGTATATGATTTTCATGAATTTA
Organism: Rhagoletis pomonella; assembly: GCF_013731165.1. NCBI lineage: Eukaryota > Metazoa > Arthropoda > Insecta > Diptera > Tephritidae > Rhagoletis > Rhagoletis pomonella. The sequence continues at coordinate 109,440,015 of NW_023458555.1, read as the reverse complement.
ACTCTTCGCTTATAAAGCGAACGCCTTTCCTTTAAGGCAAATAAACTGTCCATTGTGTCGCTAGCTTAAGTGGTGGAAAAAGTTTGTTTATCGGTTGCTTCTTTTACCTTTAAGTAACGCAGAAGTTGAAAGGACGTTTTCTATAATAAATTTCGTTAAAAATAAGCACAGAAATAAAATGAATTTTGCAATGTTAAACGCTTTATTAACTGTAAGATATAGCTTAAAAAATGTACAGAAATGTTGTCATGATTTTGAAATTACAGATGATATCGTCAGGTTAATGAGAAATGAACAAAATTGTAACGACGAAGAATCGCTTAGCGATGATAGTATTGATATAGATATACATATTTAATGTGTTAAAAAAAGTGTTTATAGATTAAATTATTTTACTATGAGTTCATTAAATGAATACTCTTTTGTTTGTTTGATACATACAGCGTCGGACAATAATAAAGCACCGACATTTTAATTCTTTGTAAATTATAACATAACATTTTAAAAATTTCTTTTACAAATGGATATTTTTCGAAGCATAGTTTGAAATTATTTAAGTTATTTAGTATTGTCCGACACTGTATATAGATATGATTCTAGTACTTATGTATTCTTAATGTGATCTCATTTTTTTGTTTATGTAAGAAATTAATTTTTAAACTGTACATACATATGTATATGTATGTTTTTTACGTTTCTGGGCCGTTATCTTATCCATTAACGATTTAACTATACTTTAAAATAGGTAAGTTGGCGGCCCTTAATATGCTTTATGTGTTACACAACAAGTTTTTTTGTTGAATAAAATATTAATTCTTTCCAGAGTTCATTGTTTTTCTATATCATTACTTATAGAAAATGTTTGCGTGTATACTTATATATTTATATGTAGGTAAAAAAAATTTAGCTACCATTTTTAGCCACAACGACGATTTTTAGCTCTTTTTTAGCCCTTTTTTAGCCTGAATTTAGCTACCGCTAAAAAAGTTTCTCGGCAACACTGCTCATTGCTGCTACGAGTACGAGCTGCGAGCGCCTCGTTGCCTGCGAGGCATTGAGTAGGAGTTCGCCCGCTCGCTCTCTCGAACTCGAAACCTTCCATTCGATGCTTTTTTGGTATCGATGCTTGTGGAACAAGTAAAAGTATAGATACTTTATCGGCTTTAAGATACCTACTCCAAAAATGTGAGCATACTGGAATTGCTTGTTGGCCGTTATGGGAATTTGTGTTTTGCAACAAGAGTACTTCTATATTTACTGGTGTTATTCGTCCTTCTTCTATTGTACATTGTTTAATCATTTAACGTGTGTGTGTTACTAAGCAGTTGCATTTGGTATAAAAAGGTTCAAATATTTTCTAAACAAAAAACAAAATGGCACCCGGACGATTAGAAATGTAGAAGCATTTTTCCAAAAAGGAGAAGGCTGTAGCTGCTTGTGCGCATTGCTTGACAGATATCAAGCACAATGGGTATACCTCCAACCTACGCAAGCATTTGAACTCGCATAAGCTGATAAATTCTCCTTAAGATAATTGAGGTTTCGACATAACTTCCACGGACATAACTTCCACCGAACCGTGATATAAGTTCCATGGAAGTTAAAATTACTAACATCGATCGATTTTTGGTTCATGAAAGTATAGTCTGGCATTACTTCCACAGATCTGATTCATGGAAGTTTTGTCACACACTGTACATCACTGCACAAATTGATGAACTCCACTTTTTAAAAAATCTTTAATTTTAATATCGGAGCTAAAAGTTCGGCAAAAAATAGATATTTTCACATAAAGCTTTTTGAAAATAAATAAGATACAAAAATTGTTTAATACACCAAGCAGTAATAAATGAACTAAAATGTAGAAAATAATATTTCGCTGTTCCATAAAACTGTTTTGATAACTTTTAAACTTTAGCAAAAGTAATTTTAAACAATTTAATATAATATGTAATAGACTTGAATTGATATGAAAAGTAATATACATATGTATGTATGTGGGTATATGGATACCGATCGTTTAAAATCAATCTCAAATTTGTACTTCCGCTGTAGAAATTTTGTGCCTATGTTATGTAGTTTGACTATTGAATCACAGACTTATAGTCAATTAAATGTAATGGTTCGTATTGCATGTGCTACACGTTTTCCATTTTCATTCTCATAAATTGTTTATGACTTGCAAAAATTTCAAAATCAAAAGTTATCAAAACAAATTCTATTGGACAGCGAAATATTATTTTCTATTATTTATTTATGTATTTTTTACTTTTTAAAATAATTCAAAGATATTCTGATATGTATTGTATTTTATCAAAATGACTTTTTATTTATTTTTTGTTTCAACTTACATACATGTGACATTGGACTGCATCACTCTCCATACAAAAAAATCGATACTGTGTTTCCATTGAAATCTATTATATTTTTAGACTTGCACCAAAACATTTCAGCAAAATATTAAGATTTACGTGGGCTGGACCGATTTGAAAATACCTTAAGGAATTTTTTGAAAAAAATCCCCTCATTACTACACAGGTTAAGCTTAAAAAATTTTCATAAAACTAACTATTTTTGATGCTGTTTTTTCAACTTTTTCCAAAGATCGGTATAAGAAAAACTTGAATAACTGGACCAAAACTATTCCGATTTAGATTTGTGTGGTATCATTGGAAAAGTATTTGCTGACCATTTTTATTTCTTTGCAATTAAGCTCATTCAAAGGATGAAAGAGAAAGGTAGGATGAACGAACATCATTCAAAGTTGAATTAAGATGTGTTGGTGTTTGAAAAAAAGGGACACGATGACTTTTTTTTTGCACAGAATTAAAAGTAGTGGAAAAATACCTTTCTACCGAGATCCCATAAGTCTAAATCAGAATAGTTTTCGACCAGTTATTTAAGTTTTTCGTAAATCAATCTTTGAAAAAAGTAAAAAAAAACAGCATTAAAGATCTCATTATTACGATTCCGGTGAAAACATTTTTAAATATTTTTATGCAGATCTTCTAAGCCTAATCTGTTTTGTGATCTGAGGGGACTTTTTTCAAAAAGCTCTTTAAGAAACTATTTTTATTCATAAAAAACTCCATTTTTGAAGGCATTTTCAAATCGGTCCAGCTCGCTTAAATCTTAATATATTTCCGTTTAAAATATAATAAATTTTGCAATCCCGGCGGAAAAACCGCAACTTTTTTTTGGTGATGCAGTCTAATGTACATACATACATATCGTCGTTTAAAGTACAAAACCGGGTATCGTCATTCTGCAAAACCGCGTAACTGACATTGGCTGCCAAAAATTGGATTTGCTCACACAAACTCTTGGCTTAATCCTTATTCATTCGTCCTGAAGTATAGTAGCCAGAAATGCGATTGCTTGATAAAAAAGAGAACCATTTTGAAATATGAATGTTTTTACTCTCTAGAAAATAATTTATGCAACCTCATATAGGCGGTTTTGAATTATCTTAATACGCGGTTTTGCATTTTGTTGATAGACGGTTTTGTACTTTAAACGACGATATAGTGGTCGAGAATTGAGATATTTTGATTGGTTTCGGCATATTCTAGTATAGGTCTATTTATAGTGGTAAAAGGAGCTTTTGTAACATAAGGATCTTTGAACTCTTTCGACCATCGCTTTACAAATGTAAAAACGCCTTTGACTCGCTTAAATCTTAATACTTTCCGAAATATTTTGGTGGACGCCTTAAAATATAATAAATCTTGTAATCCCGACGGAAAACCCGCAACTCTTTTTGGTGATGCAGTCTAATATACGTACATACAGTATCCGTCATATCTATAGCACGCCATTTCCAAGTGATATTGTGTGCCCCTTACGTTCATTTACTTATTTTTAAGAATTTTCAATTAAAATTTAGTTCATTCTCAGACATACCCCATATATACCCAAGTTCAACAATTTGTAGAAAACTACAAAAAAGGGTAACAAATTTTCACCTAAATTTGAACCTTTTTTCCCGGAAGTGCTAGAATTTTTTTGAGTACACAGTTTTTTAGCCCCTGCAATTTTAGTCTGATAATGTGTAAATTTCAAGTAGCTACGAATTACCGTTAATTTTTTAGAATTTTTTTTGTCGCATTGGCTTCCATATAATGAATAAACTCAATTTATTTGTATATGGAAGAAACCGCAACACCTTTGGCAAAAAAAAATCTAAAAAATCAACGGTAACTTTTAGCCACTTGAAACTTGCACATTATCAGACTAAAATTGATTGGGCTATAAAACTGTGTATTCAGAAAAATTCAAACACTGCCGAGAAAAAAGTTTGAAATTTAGGTGAAAATTTGTTGCACTTTTTTTGTAGTTTTCTACAAATTTTTAAACATGGGTTTGTATGGGTTTTGTTAGAGAAATAACTGTATTTTAATTGAAAATTCTTAAAAATAAATAAATAAACATAAGTGGCTCACAATATCACTTTGAAATGGCGTGCTATAGATATGACCGATACTGTATATGGTCGAGAATTGCGATATTTTGATTGGTTTTGGCGTATTCTAGTATAGATCTAACTAAAGTGGTAAAAAGAGCTTTTGTAACATAAGGATCTTTGAACTCTTTGGACCATCGCTTTACAAATGCAAAAACACCTTTGGCTTTATTGACTGTAACATTAATGTGAAGGTTGAATATGAGTTTGGAATGCATTGTGATACCAAGATCGACAAAATTGGATACCTGCTCCAGATTATAATTTGAAATTGAATAAACAGCTGGGCGAACACTGCCCTTCAAGAGAAACACATAACTTTACATTTTTTAAGGTTTAGTGGCATATAATTTGTATTACACCAACTAACCACGTGGCTCAGATCCGCTTGTAACAAAGATCTTTTTTCGATAGAGGACAATGTTTTAAAAAGTTTCACTCATCGGCATACATTAAAATTTTAGAATATTTTATTATAGAAGAAATATCATTAATGAATATTAGGAACAGAATCGGACCAAGGTGGCTTCCCTGAGGAACTCCTGAAGAAACTTTAATGATGATGATGTTGATCGGAGAGGTAAGAATAGATCCATTGAAGAAGACTGGGCTGAAAGCCGATTAGGTCGAGTTTACGGATGAGTAACATACTTTGTCAAAAGCTTTACTGAAATCTGTGTATATTACGTCGGTATGAGCATTTTCTCTAAAACCGTTTGAGACATAAGTTGTAAACTCAAATAAATTAGTAATAATAGATTTTCCTTTAGAAAACCCGTGTTGAGATAGTGAAAAAAATAATTTAAAAAAAATATTAAAATCAAATAGAGACGTAATTGATCATACTATAAACGTCAACGAAAGTACTGTAAATTGGTAAATATTCAATTCAATTACGCGCATATTAAAATGACCGCGTTCGTACTGAAAAAGCATCCGTGAAGTGAATAATCAAGACAAAAAAAAAAAAAAATTATTTGCATGTGGCCTGCAGTGGAATTCGACCCGACCATCTCCGGATATCAACAACTTGTGGTAAGCAGTGTTGCCGTTTTAGCCCTTTGGTGGCTAGATTTAGCTACCACATACTTTTTTTGGCCGCTTAAATTTAAAATTGCCCCTAGCCCTTTTTTAGCCCTTTTTAGAATTTATTCATACTTGGCATGAAAAAGTTGTATATGCTTAATTTGCTTTTTTTTTGCATTTATGTAAGAGATGAATTTTTAAATTTTATTGTATGTTCCTTATGCTTTTCTACATACATACTGTAAAAGTGTTGGGGCCGTTAACTTATCTGTTAACGATTTAACTATAGTTTAAAATGAATTTGTTTGTAAATTTGTTAAATGACCCTTCAAGTCAATTGACCGTGTATGTTCTGTGATTAGTGGTGAAATTAGTTCAATTTTCTAAGTAAAAAGTATTTTGGCGGAAATTTCTTGCACTATATGAGTCAAAGCTGTATTTGTGGAACATTACGTTCACGATAATGCAGTTGTGAATTACAAAAAAAAAAACAGTGTTAAACAAAATGCTAGAAAAATTATGAAATTTCGGCTCTAATCATTTCGATCTTCCCTCGATCTCATTTGTAAAGAAATTGACCAGCATGCTGGTAAGTTATATGCTTCGAGCCTGATGGTACAATCACTTGATGGAACCAGCAAGCAGCTGGTACAAAAAGGTTTTTGGTTGGATAAAATATTAGCTTTTTTCCAAAGTTCATTGTTTTTATATACATACCATTACTTATTGAAAATGTTTACGTGTATACTTATATATGCATATGTAAGTAAAAAATTTTAGCTACCATTTTTAGCCACAACCACTTTTTTTAGCTCTTTTTTGGCCCTTTTTTTAAAGGAATTTGGCTACCACTAAAAATTATGCGCGGCAACACTGGTGGCAAGCATCTTTGCGCACTCAGCTACACCCAGGCATATAAATTTGCTTTCAAATGTTGAATATCCTTTAACACCTCAGCACGCGATTTGTACGGATAAACATGTATGTACTATGTATGTATAGCTGACTTCCAAAACGTATCAATACAATGTTTGGAAACTGTTATACTGCGGTTTTCAAACTGTTTGTATATGCAGAGTTGCGACACATTGCAACCATACACATTGCATATTTTAAATATTCAATATAGCAACGAACAATTTTTCTGAATTTTCCATTTCTAAAATAACAATGCTAACCAATAACAAACGAAGCATCAACTTTGTTTCTGTGTTGTGTTTTGGAACAGTATACCATGTCAATATTTTGTAGTTAGACGTTATGGAACCTTATACTTTGTACGTATGTAAAGCAATTCACGTTTTGGAAGTCAGCCTATGTGTGTGTTGTCACCGCTCTCAGAGCGGCGCTCTGCATGCTTGGGATGCGTATGTACACTTACATATGCATACTCAGATGTGAACAGTCAAATACGTGCGTAATAAATTTTGTATGAAAATATTATTGTTAAATACGAACATTTTTAAACGATAATCAAGTAAAAGGTATTAATTTTTACTATACATTATTTCCCTCAGTGTACGCTCGACGTAATCTCTATATATTGGCCAAGATAACTTTGAAAGTTCTTTGTTCATTTTTTCTGAAATTAGCTTTCGCAAAAACATATCTAGTACTTGAACTATACTATATATATGCATATGTATGTACATTAGGGTGGTCCAAAAAGAGTAAAGTCGAAATTTTAATGCTCTAACCCCCTAGGATTGTTCCACATCGAAAAAAGTATACCCCCATTTTTTATTTTGCAATCAAAAAATATTTATAGGTCGCTCTAAGTTTTCCATGTATTTTATATGAGGAACCCCCTCTTTTCGTAGAAATGGTATAGAATTCTCGAAAATCATCAATATTTTTCGATCGGAAACCCCAGGTTCTCTTCAGGAGACTTTCAATAGTAATACCCAACGCGCTAATTGTGTCCAGTAGCCCGTTTCTGTATCTTGGCGATATGAACTGTATCGCAAAATGCAACTCTTCCGCGTAGTTAACGCAAGGTAGTGTTTCTGTAAGTTTGGTGAAAATGTATTTGCGATATACCTTGCGTTATTTATATCGCAAGCTCTAAGGATAGTGATATTTGACATTATTAGCAAAATGAATGAATTGTGTGTTTATCAATTCTTTATATTTTTTTATCTCATTACTTTTATTTTACAGAAAAAATTAGAAGTGAGAAAACATCTAGATTTAATGAATATAAGAAATCTGAACCGAACTCATCATACCTCAATGAGGCTAAGCGTATTAGAGCTAATATAGGAAATTCACTTTTATAAAATTTTTAACGCCAATTTTAGTAGAAGATCCGAATAACGCAGGACCTTCACCTATTTCAGTGGATGAAATCTATTTTGTATGAAATTTAACGTGTTAGGAAAATTTTGCTAGCAGGTTGGCTGGAAAATCCTAGCCAGGATAATTTTAATTAAAAATTCAAAAATTGTTATTTTTTTAATTTTGCACTTATTTGTTTAGTGAAAAAATTACATTTTCGATTAAACAAATGAGTACAAAATAAAAAAAAAAATGATTTTTGAATATTTAATTAAAAATATCCTGGCCACGATTTTTTCGGCCAACCCAGTCGCAAAATATTTCCCAAAAGGTTAAATTTCATAAAAAATAAATTTAATTCATAAAACAGATGGGTGAAGGTCCTGCCCTATTCGAGTCTTGAACTATTTTTAATATTTGGAATTTTATAATGGCACACTTGAAAAATTTTACTTTTATTTTAGCTTAAAAGCGTTTTTATTTTATTTTCAACCTTTGATTTCGAAAAGTTTGAAGTACCAATAAACGTAGTACAAATACATATCTCCTGCTTGAAGTGAAAATTTTCTAAGTCCACTTTTGAAAACTAATTTTTTAATATAGAAAGCGAGAGAAATTAAAAATGCATCGTATCCAAATAGCCTTAGAATGTCACAAAAATTCAGTGTTTTTAAAACATAAACATAACTTCTTGTACTGAGATAATGTAGCAATTTATTCACAATTGGATGATAAAATAAAATACAGTCAGAGTCAAAAGTTAGTGAACACCTTATTCTAATATAATATTCAGTTATTTTCCTTAATTTTTTATGAAAAGAGTTGTGAATATTATATTAGAACAAAGTGTATACTAACTTTTAACTCTGACTGTGAACCTAATTCATTAATTACATAAACGTATGCACTATATATCTAGTTAAGGTTTAAGTTTCTCTTTGCAGAAAGTATTTTCAATTTTCGAACCTCGATTTGGCTGTTTATGAGTACCAGTTTACGTTCTACTTCTACTTTTCTAAGGCGTTCAATTTCTAGATGGTGACGTTTTGTTTCCGTTAGTAAATCATCTTGATTTTTAACAAAGTTTTCAATACCTTCTTTTAATTCCTGTAATTGATGTTCTATTTCTTTGTAGTGTTCACTCCGCATTTCCAGACCCTTGCTAATGTTAACACTTATTTCTTTATGAACACTCAACTCCATGCTAAATAGCTCGGAAGGGTTAATTTTATCCTGAGTTTTTCGTTTTGGCTTGAGCGCTGGCGTGGTATTTTCCGTTTCAATTTCAACGATATTTTCGCAATCGATCTTGTCCAAAAAACTGAGTTCTTCTACATCTGTGCCGTCATTTAAATCGCCTTGTTCATCATGCCTGTCTCTTTCACAGATTGCTTGTTACCAATTGATTTAGTTGGTTGCAAACCAAAAGTTTTGCCACCTTCCACACTTTCAATTGTCGCGGTTAAGTCCAAAATTGACTCTTCTAATACAGAAATAAAATAATGTAAAAAAAAATATTTTTTAAAAACAAGCTTTTATTTAACATGTACAATCAAAGGAATAAAATAAAGTAGTGTAACAAAAGATTTTTTAGCAAGAAAATTTTGTCAAAACTGCACTAAAATGAATAAAATAAAACAAGTTAAGGTCTCGTTAAAGTTACTAAAAGCCATTTAGTGAAAGGAGTTATTCAAACTCTAATGAAAATTACTAACAATTTTTACTAATTTACTTCGTTTTTAAAAAAGCTTGTCGGCGATTAGGTATGTATGTATATGTATGTATGCATATATTTAAATGTCGGTTTGCTATTCGCGCGACAAGCTTTTTTAAAAACGAAGTAAATTAGTACAAATTGTTAGTAATTTTCATTAGAGTTTGAATAACTTCTTTCACTAAATGGCTTTTAGTAACTTTAACGAGACCTTAACTTATTTTATTTTATTCATTTTAGTGCAGTTTTGACAAAATTTTGTTGCTAAAAAATCTTTTGTTACACTACTTTATTTAATTCCTTTGATTGTACATGTTAAACAAAAGCTTGTTTTTAAAAAATATTTTTTTTACATTATTTTATTTTATAATTTTTAGTCCATTTATAAAAGCGTTGTATATTAAAAAGTGTTATTTCATTTTATGTACAAAATTTTGCAATAGATATTAAAATAA
>NW_023458555.1:109381841-109425081 GCF_013731165.1 Rhagoletis pomonella | reverse complement strand
AAGTCCGGTACATAAACAATATAAATTCAAGGCCGTATTTAAGAAAAGTCTCCTAAATTCGTCAATTTTAATGCGATTGCAATTAATGAGGTATCAGTTTATTTGAAAATAGTTTTGATTTTTGGCAGTAGCAAATATTTTGAAATTGTGGAAATAATCAATGGTAAAAATTTAAAACATTAAGAGAAATATGTTTCTTTTTATTTTACCACATAAAAAATCCCAAGCCAAGTCCGAAAATAGATTATTAAATACCATTTTAAAGGCCTATATATTAGGGCGGGTCGATTTAAAAATCGCTCATTGCTCTGTGAAAATCGTATTCTAGGGATCAAAATAAGAAACTTTGCCGAAGGAACCATACCTCTAAAACGAATTCTGATCTCCCCCAATTTGGGTCGAACTTTTGGGTAGCGGCAAATTTTGAAAAATCCCACTTTGACCCATTTAGAGTGCTCCAATCGAGTCCAAATGTATGACCGACCCCCACTAACTTTGGACGGCCGATCCACCCATGCCAGTGGCACACCCCCTGGAACTCCCCTGGGGGGTTCCCCATACAATCATTTCAAAAAATCACCATTTTTGGCCTTTACAAGAAAAATCAGCGAAATGGCTATGTTTTTTCTTTATTTTTATTTATTTATTTATAATAATATTTATTATTTATTTATAATATCTATTTTTTCTCTTAAGAAATTTATTTAGTCAGAACATATGTAAATGAAAAAATTAATTTAAGTGAGTTATAGAAAAGAAACTAAAAAAAATTATTGTTTGAAGTCTTTTTTACTTTCAAGCTGGGCAATTTCGCACGGCTCTCTAATGTCGTCGCCATAACAGCCTCTACATTTTCCGGTATAACCCGTTTGGAAACGCTAGCTAGCAATTGAACATGTCCTTCCGTTCCTTGTATGTGTGATGGAATTTTTGGATCATTAAACGGTGGATCATCTTGATTTAAATATTCTTTCAATGTATCGTACGGAATGCTTCGCGTGAATGGTGGTTCAAATACGATATTTATATCATTCAAATTGATCATTTCCGTATAACTTGTGCAATTAAAGTTTATATCTGGTTTTTTATAAACTCTAAGTTCCATTGGCTCGTCAACATCGGTTCGATAGCGTAGAATTTTCTTGATGGCACAGTCGCGCTTTTCTTTGCTATCATCAAACAACATTGATAACAAGATATTTTCCGAATGCGCATAATATAAATTATCTTTAATTACTTGATTGACAATTTTGCGTAAACGAGGTTCTAGAAATCGTGACCAACCAATGAACTTGAAAAATAATGCACTGCCGTACACGACAGAGCTGTAATACTTGATATTGAAGTACATTGGCACATAACAATTAATTATAAATTCAACCAGAATTCTTAAATTTGCATCTGGATTTTCCGTTGTCACATATAATCGCAATAATCTAGCGGCCTTGGTGAGCCACCGAGAATGTACAATTTTCCCTGGTTAGATGTTAGCCAGATCCACCGGAACCACGCCGCTAGAAATTGCATGGGCCATGTCGTATAAGTACTTCGAATCGGTGGAAAATTAAATTTTTTCTGGAGCAGGGGGCATATTTTGCAACTCAATTTTCTGGAAGCCGTCCACCACCTGAAAATATATAATAATAAAATAATTAAAAATGGTTGACAATTATAATAAATGAGTGATAGCAATAACTTACCGGAAGAGTTTCGATTTGACGGCTCAGTTTTCCGGTTGCCGATCTTGGTCCAGTGCTGGTTGATTTATCCAAAGCTTCAAACAAATGCCGAAACGGAAGTTCGTTGAAGTGTAGAAGGCAAACGAACCAATGCAATGGTCTTTTTAACAGCAATTCGAATCGTCGTATAATTCCACCGTGGGGGCCAGTGTTTGTTGGCTCACCGTCAGTGCATATTCCAATTAATGCATCCAGTGATATATTTTTATCGTTGAAAAAACCATTTAATTTGGTTGTTTTGTATTCAGCGGTTTCATGTTCCAGTCTTACGTAACCAATCAATTCAGAATTGGGTTCTCTCAAAATAACAAGATGAGGTTCTTTTACCATCCTAGTATGATACTTCTCATCAATTTTATCTATCGTTAAAGTATCATCTTTTCTGCCATCGAATGAAAACGCTAACAAATTGGTATCATCTAACCGTTTGCGAAGCACTTCTTGTCTGCATTTCTCTTTTTCTCTGCGAACTTTCGATTTATCCATGATGAGAGGTTTCCCATGCTTATCTTTAATTTTAAAATCTTGCAAAAGAGCGGTTCCCAATGCTGATGCTACTCTGTCAGGCACACCAAATCTGTCACATACCAAGGCAAAGTTAAAACAATCGTATCTCTCGTGTATTGTGAACTTGTGCTTCTATCCATATCTTCTTGAACCGGTGGCGGTGCGTATGTTGAATCATCGGGATCTTGGTATGTTGGCATTGATGACATAGACGTTGCTCCTTGCTCTTCAGTTTCCATCACAAATGCATCCATTGTTAGTATTCTCTGATTATGTTGATTGTGCATGAACTCTTTGAGGCGTTCGGGAACCCAGCCGCATGCACATGGAGCTGCCTTCAAATCGCATTTACATGTTCCAATGTAAAAAATTGTTTCCAGAGATTTTACATACTCTGTAAATTGTTGGGTGTTGTTTCTTCTTTTGATTTGCTCTTGAAACTTGTCAAGCAATTTATTCAATTTATTAAATACACTTTTTTTCAGCATTATTTCCATACCAAGTTTTTCCCAAATTCCCATCAACTTATCTTGTACTTGAAAAGTGAATGATTTATGGGAAAACTTTTTTTGTTCTGTTTTACCACGTTCGCTTAAGTAAAAATAATATCTCAAGATATCCAGATGGGTTGGTAAATTAAGATCACTTAAATCAGTAGACACACCAAAAACAGTAACATCATGCTTGGGTATATAACTCATTGGGTTTTCGATAGTTGTCGATGTACATAGTTGCTTCATCTTGCGGTGTAGAGGATGGTGGATTCATTGTAAACTTTTTGATTTGGAATGGTCACTTCACTTATTATTATTTTTTAAATATTTTTTTATCTGAAATTAGCACTTCACACTTTGAGTTCTTCACAACGACTTAATGCATTCACAAAAACTGTTGCGTTATATATGGTCTACGAGACGAGGTAATAAGAATGAAATGGTAATTTCAATTCTACCTGCTGTGTCTTGTGGTGGCTTAAAAAAAACAACACAAGCAATTTTACGATCTGCAATTGTGTCACAGTGATACCTTCATTGTTTAAAAGGGTTGCGGTGCATTCCAGTGATACCTTAATTGTTAAAATGGTTGCAAAAAATGCGCATTTCTTAAGAAGGTGCCTTAAAAATCCCACAAAAAGGGTTGTAAAAACAACCTTCATTTCTTAAGTAGGTGCTATAAAAAAACTACACAAGTAAGTTTACGGCATGCAGCTGTGTCTTAAAAAAACGCACACAAGCAATTTTCCGATTTGCAATTGTGTCACAGTGATACCTTCATTTTTTAAAACGCTTGAATAAAAAACCCACACAACTATGTTTACGACATGCAAATGCATCACAGTGATGCCTTGGTTTTAAAAGGGTTGTAAAAACGCTAATTTCTAATAATTTTTTTTAATTTCTTTTCTATTACTAAGTTAAATTCATTTTTTCATTTACATATGTTCTGACTAAATAAATTTCTGAAGAGAAAAATAAACTCCAAAAAGAAAAAACATAGGCATTTCGCTGATTTTTTCATGTAAAGTGCAAAACCGGCGATTTTTTGAAATGTTTGTATGGTGAACCCCCAGGGGGTTCCAGGGGGTGTGCCACTGGCATCGGTGGGTCGGGCCTCCAAAGTTAGTGGGGGTCGGTCATACATTTGGACTCGATTGGAGCACTCTAAATGGGTCAAAGTGGGATTTTACAAAATTTGCCCCTACCCAAAGGTTCGACCCAAATTGGGGGACATCAGAATTCGTTTTAGAGGTATGGTTCCTTCGGCAAAGTTTCTTATTTTGATCCCTAGAATATGATTTTCACAGAGCAATGGGGGATTTTTTTGCCTCCCCACAAATCGACCCGGCCTACTATATATCCTCTTCTCAGATGACATTCGATCTTTGAAATCGAGTCAAAAATAGTCATTCCACACACTCATAAATCTACAAAACCGTATTTCTTAACTTATATCTACAGGTCGCGACCTCTAAATGACCTTTAAAATATCTATAAAAATAAGCAATAATATTTCTCATAAAAACGAATAAAATTAGGGTGTAGGGTCTTGAAATTGGAAAAAAAAGGAAACATTTTCGATGAGCATCCTAATGTACATATGGGCGTATGCACATAAATGATGTTTTTTTTTGATCCTGCGTTTGAAAATATATTAAGGGAGTTCAAGATTTGTAGTATTTTAGATGTTTTATTATCCCATTTGGCCATAATGCGTGGTTTGGTTGAAATAAAATGCGCCAGATAGTTTGACGATAATTTGAGACCATGTTGTGACAGAATTGTTTGAAAGTGGGCAGTCAAATCAACAGAACAGAAAAAACAAAAAAAAACTCTTTTCAGCTATCCTGGAGGTTAACTCTTGATATTGGCGCAGTAAAGCTAAGCGTCAAAAGTTAAAAAATATACATTCCTAGCCCAGCAACAGCAGTATTTTAATGTATTTTTTTACTTTTTCAAACACAGTTTAGTACTATAGTAGAGTTTAATTTTATTTGCCAAAAGATTAAATTTATTTGCCAAAAGATAAATTTTATTTGCCAAAAGGTTAAATTTATTTGCCAAATGATTAAATTTATATGCCAAAAGATTAATTTTATTTGTCAAAAGATTAAATTTATTTGCCAAAAGATTAAATTTATTTGCCAAAAGATTAAATTTTTTTGCCAAAAGATTAATTTTATTTGCCAAAGGTTTAACTTAATGTGTCAATGCTATAAGAGTTGTTAAAATTAAGTAAAATTATTAATAAAGTATGCTCACATTTTATGGATAGTTGTTCCCCGCTAACAATTTTGTGAACAAATTTTATGGTTTCGCACGAAAAAAATTACAATTACGGTTATGGAAATTTTTCGAATATGGGGGACTTTTCCCATGTGAGAAGTTCACAATAAGAAAAACACAAATCAGGGAACTTTTCCATTGGGAATGGCATTCGCATGAAGTTTACAATAAGGCTGATTGTGATATTTAGAGGGTATGCTATTTAAAAAAAAAAAATTTTGCAAATAATAAAATTTGTTTGTGGATATGCATAAGGACTTATAGTACAATGTTTCTAGCTTATAAGTAAAATTGGAGTTGTTCATGACTTTTTTAGTAGAACTGTCATAATAACCGTACATGAGTTCAAATCTACTTCAGGTTTTTCGATGCAGTCGTAACTTGAAGGGTTGGTTCGTGCATTGCGAATGATTATGGGCCATTCACTAGGTGCCCAAATAGTACCATTTCGTACAAAAGATTCAATTGTACTATGCACATAATTAGCTGGCTTCATAGTATAGCCTAGAAGTAAATGTTTATGAAGGTCGAAGAATTTAAATAATATGACAGCATTGCTATTACGGCTTTGTTACGGTTTTGACTAGCGCAACTGTCGCAATAAAGACTTATGTTATTAGCTGTATGTCTTTCGTCAACGATAAGTACGGTTGCCAGACGTACTGATTTTATCAGTAAAGGACTGATTTTATGCATTTCTTCAATCAGTACGCTAATGTCCAGATTTTCCAAAATTTGTACTGATTTGTACTGCATTTTCTATTCAAACAAAATACTTAAGTATTTTCTTAAGGTTTTTACATAACGTTGGAACTTCCTTAAACTGTACTGTTGAAAATAAGAAGAAAATAATTTAATTATAGTTGACATGTTTTAGATAATGTTTGATATGTCAAAGAAATTAATACAACAAAAAGATCAATCGTTTTATGGGCATATCACCGGGTTGCTACGTACCAGTTGCGATAATATGATGGAGCTTAAATCATTTAAAAAGAAGGCTTAAATTTTTGTCGAGTGTTGTTAGTTATCTCGAAAATAACTTTCAGTTTAGTAACAATAAATTTCAATATTCGAATGACTTTTGCCTATAACTTAAAACTCCTTTTTCTCAATTTACTGACATTGTAAAAGAGTTTTGCATGCAAGACATAGAGTTATGGGCTGTTTTTGCTTACGCGTAAAAGCACATTTAGCGCATTTAGCTCTAAATGCTAATCTAAATGTACATTTATCCATACAAAATTCGTCACCAATCTAAATACTAAAAGCAACCTTGTGATGTTCCAAGATTGCCACGATTCGAACATGGTTTAATGAGAAAAAGTCGCGTATACGCTTTTTCGCGTATACAGTGGCTAGCTGCGTTTCAGTGATCGCCGATCGGGATTTCATTTATTTTACATTATTTAGATAAAGAAAAGTTACGCAAGTTCAACATCGATGTGATGCTGATAGAAATCTGGATCAATTTGTGATCAACTGAAACTGACAAATGAATATATACACAAATAAATGCTCGGTTATGGTTAAAACAATTCAAGTTTTTGTATTGAATTTTTGGTTTAAATTTAATTTTTTACTTTTCAGTAGGTCTTTTTGCACATTATCTTCTGCGTGAGAATTGATCGTAATTGATACGGATCTGAATAAGCGACTGGAACACGGCTGTTTGTCAAAAGCATACGATTTCGAACTCGCGTAAATGTACATTTGCTAAATGCGATAGCATTAACGCTTTTCGAAAAAATATGTTCGAAAGTGCCAAATGTTGCAATTTAATTGCAGCAAAAACGCTACATTAGATACTCTTGTTAGCGAATTCTTAGTCTTTTACAGTTTTTGCGTAGTTGAAAAATTATTTAAGCAATGAGGACATATAGATGAACTCCTTAAAAAGTGGTACTTTTTCACAGTATGAGAGGATCTTAAGAATAAAGTTTATTTCCTGGCGCAAAGAGAGAAACCGGCTTCTAATTTAAATTTTTGAAAGTGAACTTCAAATTAAAAGTAATTTTAAAATGAAATGTATAGAATTCTTTGAATATTTAAACACTGAAAATGGGAATGATCTCATTATTGCTATTCCAAAAGTCACAAATATAAAATAATTTATTGGCTCCTGTGTATAATGATGTACACTCATGTTAAAATGAATAACACTTTTATTTTCTATGAACTATATTTTATTTATATACCAAGATATTGTTAAAAACAAGAACTCAGGCGTTTCAAATTATTTGCTGTTACTTACATTCATAATCTCTATCTGTGTCGGTCTCCTTGCCGTGGGGATGGGGCTTAAGTGGTACTATGGCGGCTGCTTCGGCAACCGTCATATCACCACGAACTAAGAGGGAAGCTAGTATGGTGACCTGATGCCGCTGTATCAACCTCGCCCGCTGGGTAAGTGTGATACTAGCCACTCTGGTTTCCATGCGAGATCACCGCACCGACGTCCTTATCCTTAATCCCTCCCCATCCCATCTTCCCTCCTCCCACCCTATAATCCTGACTGGGGAGTCTTTAACACCCCCCCCCCCTCCCTAATCCGAGATAGCCCGTGTCTATCGGACAGGTTTGCAGTCGGGGGTATTCACACTGTATTTTAGCGGCGCACCTCTCTGATACCTGCCCGCCTCAGGGAGTAACGGTGGGCTTACCGTGTTATTGGGGGCTATGACATGACGGACATTTTTGACCCCTACAATCGTGGGAACTTACATGGATATAAACAACAATAAAAACAAACAAAACAAAAACAAAAACAAACTCGTACAAAACAACAGTACACCAGCGGGCTCTCATACCGCACCAAAACTGGCGGACCAGGTCGAGTCTAATATCGAAAATACTGGCAGCCAGGACCCGACAAGAACAACGCCGACAGTTGACGGACGTAAGGACGGCAATGGCTCCAAAGACCCTATATTTGGACCGGCGCAACGGACAGAAGCAGGCACTATGCAACAGAAGGAAAGTCTGGGGCAGGTGGGATCTAGCGCCACTAAGCGCATTAGACTGGCTGTTCTGCCGAAGGCTTTCCCTGAGAGTACACTCACTCGTGAGGATCAGGGAAAGATTGAGGACGCCATTATGGAGGAGATGGGTAAGGGTTGGAGGTCAATACTCCAATTCGACGGCATCCACTTTCGGCCAGGCCTTATACTAGTCGACTGTTTGGATGCAGAATCAGCCGAATGGTTGCGCGAAATTGTCCCAAAACTGCCTGACTGGGATGGTGCGGAACTGACTACGTGCGATGGGGACAACCTACCCAGGGTGCACGTAATCACTACGGACCTACTAAAAGCTGCAGGAGTGGACACGCAGAAACTGCTGAACCTCATTATAGCACAAAATGAGGGAATGCATACCGACCTATGGAAGGTTTATAGGAGCAATGATGAGAAGACGGGCAAACTGCTAACGATCGGGATTGACGACCGGTCGTTGGACGCTATCAAAAAGAAAAACTGCATCCTACGATACAGGTTTGGTAGTGTTCAAGTGCATGTGCACAAGGGCAGGGAACCGAAGGCGAAGATAGCCAAGCCAGATACTCCACCGGGTAGTTCGGAATCACCGAAGGAGGTGGCTGAGATGGTAGCCGTGGAAGCAGCTAGGAGCGCGGTAGTAGAGGAAGTCAGTCTTTTACCTCATGAGATGGAGGGTATAGACGATTTCGACCTCGGGCTACTGACCATTTGTGCTGATGACGACTCGGAGAGAGCCACCTTGTCAGAGTTTGACGAAACTCTGACAACGGACGAAGACGATGAACGCCAATAACTGCGACGATGACCAGTACTAAGGTTGCACAAATAAATCTACACCATGCGAGGGCCGCGTCTGCGGTTATCGCTAGGGCAACCCTCAGGTCTACACTGGGAATAGTACTGGTACAAGATCCCTGGGTCGTCAGGGGCCAAATAAGAGGCTTGGCAGTAGAGAACAGGCAGGTAATTTGGGATACTAGGTGTACGAATCCTAGGGCGTGCTTGTTAATAACTAATAGCTTGAAACATATATGTCTTTCAGATTTCCTGTCGAGGGATCTAGTAGCGGTCCAAGTCCCAGTCAACATCAACGGGACCATCCAGGACATCGTAGCTGCATCGGGCTACTTCCCAGGAGATGACACGCACGCCCCACCAGAGCTTGTCACTAAACTGGTGAAGTACTGCGAGGCTAGGAAACTACCCCTGATACTCGGGGTGATGCAAATGCGCATAGCGAGGCATGGGGGAGCAGTGACACCAACCAAAGGGGTGAGTACCTTCTTGAATTTATCCTTAGAAATAAATTAGAAATCTTTAATGTTG
The DNA here is from genome assembly GCF_013731165.1 of Rhagoletis pomonella. Classification (NCBI taxonomy): domain Eukaryota; kingdom Metazoa; phylum Arthropoda; class Insecta; order Diptera; family Tephritidae; genus Rhagoletis; species Rhagoletis pomonella. The sequence goes on along the minus strand of NW_023458555.1, from coordinate 109,415,727 downwards.
GGAACATACCAACATTTGTAACCCGCGCAAGGGAAGAGGTCCTTGATATTACCATAGGGAATACCCAAACGAAAGCGCTAGTGAAAGAGTGGAGAGTATCCAATGAACCCTCCATGTCAGATCATAGAATAATAAGGTTTGACATTGAAGCAACCCCTCCTATACATAGAGTTTTAAATAATCCCAGGAAGACAGACTGGGAGAAGTTCAAAGACAACCTGAGGTTGAATGTAGCACAACCTGGGCTAGGTCAGAAGATCAGGAACGAAAAAGAACTAGAATTCGCTACAAAGCGCTTCAATGAACTACTCATTGACGCATATGAAGACAGTTGTCCTATAAGTAAGGTACGTGCCTCCAGGGATGTACCCTGGTGGAACAACAACTTAACTCAGAACCAAAGTCCGGAAACTGTTCAATCGAGCAAAACGAACCGGGGAGTGGTCAGAATACAGAAACACCTTAACTCTGTACAACAAAGAAATAAGGGAATCTAAGCGTTTAAGCTTTAGGAACTTCTGTGAAAGCATAGAAGATACTACGGAGGCAACAAGACTCTATAAGGTAATGGCAAAACCGAACTGTATTTCGTCCGCAAATCTAGGAAAGAGTGATGGGAGTTTCACTGGGAGCGAGGAGGAGAAGATCAAACTTCTCATAGATACTCACTTCCCAGGATCTACATCTTATTCCGAAACAGATCGGACTGAGCAGTGCAGTAAAATAAGCAGAGGAAACTGGTTAGTGGCTAAGGAAATATGCTCCGAGCCCCGGCTCAGGTGGGCGGTAAATACCTTCAAACCACTGAAGTCACCGGGAGCGGATGGAATTTTCCCTGGCATGCTACAGCAGGGCTTAGAATGCGTGATTGGACCGCTATTAAAAATAATTAGAAGCAGCATAGCATTGGGTTATATACCAGATGCGTGGAGAAGAGCGAAGGTTGTTTTCATCCCGAAGGTTGGGAAGAAGGACCCACTTCATCCAAAATCCTTCAGGCCGATCTGCCTGACCTCATTTGTACTAAAAGCTTTAGAAAAGGTAGTAGATAACTATGTAAGGACTACGGTCTTATTGAACTATCCACTGAATTCGCGCCAGCATGCATATTTGGCGGGCCGCTCTACTGAAACCGCCCTATACGCGCTGACATGCGCACTTCAAGATAGCTTAGAAAATAAGGAGACTGCTATATGCGCTTTTCTGGACATCGAGGGGGCGTTTGACAATGACCTCACATGCTGCAATAAACAGTGCTTTGATTAGCAGGGGGGTAAACAATACCCTCGTAGCCTGGATTAATTGCATGCTCCGCACCAGAAGGGTAGAAATACAAACCTGTACGAATAATACAGTTGTTGCCGGAACAACAAAGGGCTGTCCACAGGGTGGAGTGTTATCTCCACTATTATGGAATATAGTCGTCGACGGACTGCTCCAAGAGCTAACAGATACTGGACTAACCTGCCAGGGGTACGCCGACGACATTGTAATATTATGTAGGGGGAAATTCGAAAACACCCTGTGTGATAGAATCCAGCTAGGGCTGAACGTAACCAAAAAATGGTGTGCCAAAGTGGGGCTGAATGTAAATCCAGCAAAAACCACTATAGTACCATTCTCAAGGAAATACAAACTTGATAGTCTAAAAGCGATAAGGCTAGATGGAACCAATATCATGTACCAAAAAGAGGTTAAATTCCTAGGAGTAATACTAGACCAAAAACTACTCTGGAACGCACACGTAGAAGAAACTGCGAAGAAAGCTGTAAGATCATTTATGACGTGTAGGTCCATGGCAGGTAAGAGTTGGGGCTGCACACCAAAGATACTGAGATGGATCTACACAATAGTACGACCCATGGTAACCTATGGAGCCATCGTTTGGACCGATAGAACTTCAAAACTTGGAGCAATCAAAGTGCTCTCCAAGATACAAAGGCTGGCATGCGTATGCATAACGGGAGCCTTGGAGGTTCTTTTAGATTTTACCCCTCTTCATATTTACATACAGACTCAGGCGAAAAGAGCTTTACTACGGATGACTGGTACCAATATCGGGGCAGCAGGGTGTCTTGGTCGTGGGAAGTTAGATATTCTTACGAATAAGTTCCCTGAAATTGCAATACCGAGGGATACCATGTATCCGAGGTTCAGCTTTACAAAGAGGTTTAAGACCGAACTGAGTAATAAGAAGAGCTGGGCAGGTATATCCGAGACATATCGGATAAACCAAAACATGATTACCTGGTACACTGATAGCTCACTGACCGAGGATAAGATACATATGGGGAAACATATGTCTATTTTCCAGGCTGAAACATACGCCATAGAAAGATGCGCGGACTTTAATATCCAGCGAAACTACCGGAATCAGAACATCGCGATCTTGACTGACAGCCAAGCGGCTATCAAGGCCCTTAGATCTCAAAAGGTAACATCTAAACTGGTGATGGAGTGCCTCGACAAGCTGAATACTCTTGGTCTGACCAATCGAGATTGGGTTCTCTGAATTCCGGGACATATTGGTATTAAAGGAAACGAGATTGCCGATAAACTAGCGAAGAAAGGTGCATCAACTCCTTTCACCGGTCCAGAACCTTTCTGCGGCCTGGGAAAAGGGGCACGCTCTAAACTAGTTCGGCTAGAGGAAGAAGCTCAGAGGAATCACTACTGGGATAACCTACCAGGTCTAGAGCAGTCCAAAGCACTTTTAGGAACATATAACCTAAAACGCTTCAAGGAATGTATGAGCTTATCAAAGAATAACTTAAGAATTGTTACAGGAATCCTGACAGGACACTGCAGGCTGAACTATCACCTGACTAAACTGGGAATTTACTCGCATGAGCGATGCAGATTTTGCAGGATGGAAAACGAGACTGCACAGCACATCTTAGAAGAATGCCCTGCACTGATGCATAAACGCAAAAGGCACCTGGGTGAACATCTGATAACCAAAGGCGAAGTGAAATCCGTAGACTTAGGTTCTATACTAAAGTTTCTCTCGGGATACTGGATTAATAGACACACAATAATCCATGAAGGGGGTACAATAGATCTTAAGGTCGCAGTGCTCTATCCCCAATAATAATAATAATAATAATACATTCATAATTTTGCTTTGAATAAAAATGTACTGAAAAGTACTGATTTTTTAGCATGAAAAAGTCGAATGTACTGATTTCGCGCATAAAAAATCTGGCAACCCTAACGATAAGTAAATATTTATAAAGTGCGAATATTGAATGAAATACATAGTTACATGAAGTTGAATATTCAATACTGATCGAATATTTAATATTGAATGAAATAGTTACATGAAGTTTCTAGACTAATACGGTAGACAAACGGGCTCGATTATTTATATAACCAGCCTTAATTTGCTTTAACTCATGCATTTTCCTCTTTAAAATGAGCATAAGCAGCCAAAAAAATGCACGAAATTTTTGGGAATTAACTCGGGCCCGGGGAATTTTCGATGACAACACTGCTAAAAACGGCCAGTTGTTGTCTTTTGTACAAGTAAGCAAACGAAGCAGTCGAGTTTCGCGTACGCGGTAGCCGAGTGGTGAGAGTTGCGAGCTAAAAACCTGTAGCTGCCAGGTTCGATTCTCGGTTGGAGCGATTTATTATTTATTTTATATTTTTTTATTTCATTTTATTTATCTATTTAATTTTACTTTATTTTATTTTCATTTGCTTTATTTTATATCACATTTCTTATTTTACTATTAGTTAATTTTAATTTTTAGAGATGAAGTTTGTTAAAAATTCAACAACAACTAACTGAAAGTAACGTAAAAAAAATATAGAACTTATAAAAAAAAGAATGAAAAAGAAATAAAAAAAGTATACTGGCCGTGGGACTCGAACCCACGACCTTGCGGCTGGTTTATTCGCATTACTGCTGTCTGTAAGGGTAAAATTTTAATTTACATTTATGCTTATTAATTCAAATTAATTTTCTCCGTCTGTCTACCATATATATTGATTAAGAAATCACAAGTAATAAAATAACAGGTATTGATAACGATGAAGCGAATAGAGGCAGACGGATGCGAGCAATCCGCTTCCCATTATAATTTCTTTGCACATACGATAATTTCGCCCACAAGAAAAAAATTATTGTCACACAATAAAATTTACAGTTAATTTTTATGGTAGCTATAGAGATTTCAACTATATTATTTTAACAGTTGATGCCTTATGGGATGGAGAACAAACTTTCATCAAAAAGTGAATTTCGTAAAACATGTAACAAACGATAATTTTGCGCAATATGCATAAGGGTGTTCGATTATTCGCCTTTTTTTACAAATCAGGTTTTCGAGTTATTCGAAAAGCTGCAATTTGAAAAAAAAAAATGGTTTCCCGATTGAGAAATTAAGAAAAACCGGGATAACAGGTTTTCTTTTACTTAGTTTTCATACTTTCTTGCATTTTTTCTTACGTTTTCGCATTGAGTACTAGGGCTTAGCAACATAAAAAAGGTTTTTCAAATGGCGGATACCCTTCGGCACTCCTGCCATAACAAAGCTTCTTCGGAAGTGGAGTAAAAGCGAAGATCTCCCCATTTGTGTCACAACATAAAGAAGCAGAGCACGAATTGTAGATCGCGGCCGAACACATCGAAAACGGTTAAGCGGCAAACATTCATTTATTGGAATCAAATATGATAAACTGTTCACCCCCAAATAACTATGATATACTTTTAGAACTCTTTAGGGATTTCCCTTAAACTGTAAAAAGCCTTTAAAACTTCGAAAAACTCAAAATTTTTATTGAGGGGTCAAGATTTGTATAAAATGAAAAAAATCGGTTTGTTCGATGGAAAAATCCGGTTTATTCGATATTCAAAAAGTCATTATTAAAAAAAAAAAAGCCTAAATAATCTATAAAAAAAAAATGTGGAAACCGGCTTGGAAAAACCGAGTCAATCACCGTAATATACATGTACGTATGTAATATGTATGTATAAACATGGGTATATTAGCTCTTACTTGTTAACTAATCAAAATATGTGCAAACAAATGACGGCTTTATAATAAATATTTCACTTATTAAACTTTTACTTAATGTAAAAAAAACAATTTTGCGCTAGAAATTACAGATGGTTCGTTTCATTCCAGTCCCACCATCGATATGTTAACAACTCACTACAGCCATATCGCAAGGTAAATTTTTTGAGTTACAGAAACACTTTTCATAACGATTTCGATACGAGCCTTGCGACAACAAATCATTCGTTATTTTATCGCAAAGTTACAGAAACTGGCTACTGGGCAGCGACTAGGAAGCACTGCAACCAGCCAACCATCATGAAGAATTGTGATTGTCCGTGCGGCCGAGCTGACGAATGGCGTTGAATTAAGCCAAAATATTTTTGTGGGATTAATGAAATTGTCCAAATTTTATTATTCTTTTGGGGATGACGACCATTTGTTGTTTAATATAGGTATTAAAGTACACAACAAAGAAATTAATTATAATAACTAATTGTAAAAAACGAAAACTTACGGTGGGTTCGTTTTCCACAGCAACTTGGCAAATTTTGCACTGACAGTCAATGTTGAGTTGTCTCAAAAACGTTTGCCTCTCCTCACGAGTATGTCGCATGTAATGAGCTTTAAAAGAAACCACGAGTTCATCTCCTTTTTTTACATCTCGCATAGTTTTGCCCGTAACCGATCCATTATCAAGCACACTATATACAAATTAGAACACTATGTTTAGTCTGAAACGGTACATTTCACAAGTTCCGGTCGCCGCTCAGTGTATGATTTTCGACATAATCTAGTGAAACTTAATTATACAGATTTGCGAAATTTAACTTTGTTTTTCCCTTCCAATATTTATGTTATTTTTCACATATTTATCTAGGAACATATCACACGTTTAGTAATATTGAGAATTAACTAAAAATTTACGTTTTTGGAGATTTCATCATAGAAGTTATTAGCTTGAGAAAGAGAATATTCTCAGTCTTTTGATCTCGTTTTTTTTGCGTGTATAGCAAATGTGAGTACATGGTGTTTTTTTTTTAATATTTTCAAGATTTTAAAGTTAAAATTTTTGTGTTATTCTTTTATAAAAATATGTTGCGTGGTTTAAAAAGTGCTTTTCGTGTATGTATACACTGGTGGCAGAAATAATAGACTCGCCTTATTTTGACCAGTTTTGGCTATATTACATGTAATAGTTTAGCTAGTTATCCAATAAACACCATATAAATCCAGACTTCAAACTTTGTAAAAAAAATTATTAAAATTTAACAAATTTCCACCAAAATTTCAAACTTTTTATTTAGAATTTTTAGAATTTTTTTGGTACGCAGTTTTATAGTTAATTTTAGTATAATTAAACTCGAGTTTTAAGTAGCTACAAAATAAATTTTATTTAAAAAAATATTTTTTTCTGACGCGGTAATGAATTTTCCCATACAAACTATGTTAGAGAATTTTTTTATACGAAACTTGTCCTTTATTATACTAAAATTGAATGGGCTATAAAACTGCGTATCAAAATTTTTTTCTGCGGATTCTGAATATAAAGTTTTAAATTTTTGCCACAAGTTGATGAGTTTTTATAATTATAGTGCAAAGTTTGAAATGTTGATTTATACGGTGCTACACTTTATAAAAATACATTAAATATTAAGTAAACCAAAAGAATTATATGTGCATCATGTTTTCCTCGATTTCTCTGTATTAAATAAGGGTTAAGTTTTTTGTGGTATGCATCTATAATAGCCTTTGGTTTATAAGTATTTTCCATAGATTAAGGTGGTACTCGTGTATAATTTTATTTACTGTTTCAGCAATCAGTAGTACATTCAATAGAAAATGATTATATGTGCATAAGGAGTTATTCGGCTTCCGATTGCTGCAGTGTCCATATTAGGGCCCATGCTATCCCGCGGCTTTGAACTAACTGAAGAAGACCCCGGGAAGATAACGGTAAAGAATTTTCGTGGCATCAAAGGTAGCTAAATTACTGCTAAAGTAAGACATCAGAATATAATAAGAAATTACCTTAAGAAACTCTGTATGTTTTTTTAATGTCATGCTATCTTTATATCTCTACTACAAACAGTTGCCATTTCTTTCACTGAATAATGGACTATTCAACTACGGTGAAAATTTAGAAAACCTTTTTAAAATATTTAATTTCATTTTACTTTTAACATTTTGTCATACAGATGCCAGATGGAAATGCCCATCTCTTAAAATTTTTAACAATTTTCATGAAAAGCAAAAACTAAATTAGATTAAAATTAAATTTTTTATTTAAAAGCCCAACAATACAAGTTAAAAATGCCCCTACAGAGGCCGTAAATCTGAAAGACTTATGGAAATTCGAAATTGACGCTAGTAATAACTACGCGGTAGTACATACTAAAAAAATTAAAAAAGTAATTTCCTTTGAAAATTTGTGATTGATATTTTTTTGTTTTTTTTTTGGTAGCTGAGTACCTAATACCTACCCAAATTGCTGATAATTTTTTGAGGAGAAAACTATCGCAGGCCTGTATAATTCGAGACATGATGACATGCATATTTTAGAATTTTGAAATAAAAAATTTTACTTAAAAACATCAGGATTAGTTAAAATACACCCAAAGACTAAGTTAATAAAAAATACTTAAGGAAATTCAAAGTTAACGCTAGTCAGCAAACACAGTCTCTAACTTTTGAGAAATATTTGTATAATGTAAAATACATTTGAAATCTAACGGTAGTTCTCGAATCGAAAATCAGGTCAGAGAACTTTGTTAGAATTCGATTAGAGAATTATTAGAAAAATACTAGACATTAGAAACCAACGTTGAGTTAAAATGCGATTAGCTATCTAACCTTTTTCTCGATATGGAGAACTGTGACTGACTTCCAAAACGTCAATTGCATTGCATACGTATAAAGTACAATTTTAAATACAGTTTAAATACCGAAGTAACGTATGCGAGATGAAATCTGGACTATTTCTAACCAGACTAAACATAGGAGCCAAACTAAGTACACTAAAATCTACTGTGCAATCTTAACAAGCATGCTGAAATAATTTTCTTGAAAGCGAAGGAGCTCTGAAAATTTGCTGTAAATTTTGTATACCGAAACTCAATGTCACGAAAAGTAACGTGCTGCGGACCCATAAAAGGAGTCCTAAATATAACTCTGAACTATTTATCGTCTAAATGGCTAAAAAAAAACAATAACCCAAACTGGCACAATAAGGTCCCAAAATAGTATTTTTAAACCCTTCGTCAGGCGCAATATGGTGACTGTCAATTTCGGGCGCAATGTGCCTAACTGAAACACTTTTAAAAACATATGTATACTAAACAAACAATTATATTGTTTATACATCTGGGGAATACTGGCACAGCATTTAGGGATGTTGAAAAGAAATAAATGTATACATTTTCGTAAAATTCCATTTATTTTACACAAATTTAACAGCTACTACAAAAATCTTAAAATAAAGTTAAAAAAATCAAAAGGTAAAACACACAACGTAAAATAGTTTAGAAAAAATGCAAAACATTCCATGAAGACTCAACTCTGAGACATGTACATAATAGCTACTTTTAGATGAATAATAGAATTTAAAAAAATAACTAATTTAATACATTTGACGAGTTTGGGCGCAATGAGCTTCTCAGATCAAATTCTGCATAACTTCTCGTTCTGGGAGTAAAAAAAAACTGAGTTTTTTTTTGCTGTATAGAGCACTTCAAAAGAGGCAGCTTTTGAGCGTCAGCAAAGTTAACGGTATAAAAAGGCACGGCGAAGTGAAAATATGTGCTGGCTGTGCCTCGCAGATCAGTTGCGCCCGACGAAGGGTAAAAAAAGCCCTCCGGACTATGCCCGAAAACTTAAAAAGGCCAATCGTTATGGACATAAATCTCTTCTACAAAATTTTTCTTGGAAATTTCCACAATATCTGTTGCATCCGAAAGTGCAGCTGTTTCTTTTTACTATATCAGTTCGTATTAAATTCCGCATGAGTTAGAACAGTATCCAAACATTTGAGGGATTCACAACAGTGTCGTAAGTGTCGTATTGTTGTATGTCGTAAACTTTAAAAGCTTAAATAAATGTTTAGAAATCCTGAAACAACAACCAACTTTTTTTAACACTGCGAAAATTCATAATATGACATTGATGGTACCTGGCGAACAGCCCATATATATTTTTTATGCGTTTAAAGTTGACGACACACAACAATAGGACACTTACGACACCGTTGTGAATACCCCAATTGTATTAGTACGAGGGTCTCTCCGTATATTCCTGGACCAGATTTCTATTATGTTTAAAGGAACTTACCCGCAATCACTGAATGTTTGTGGCATACTACAAGATATAAGATTATATAAAAGAGGTGGAAACGGCTCCTAGCACGGCTAAAGTAATTTCAAAATAGGGAAACGAAGGATTTTTTCCAAACTCAACACGATGTCAAAAATCGAATTTCAACTAAATTTTTTCCAAACATTGCCACTTTACTATACATAATTAAAATACCACTCTGCACTACCTAGCGACTACATTCTTTTGTGGAGTTTTTTTTTCTTTTTAGTATACGTTCTAAATATGAACCAAATCGGACCATATATATGCATTTACCGAATATCTTGATTCCTGCACCACCTAGCGAACTAATTTACTTTTAATATAGCATTCTCATCCGGTTCTGAGCTAAGTTTAAGGTTTCAAGTCTCTAGCTCATCTGGAAGTTCGTTAAAAAATCGATTCAAAGATTTAATTACACACAGCTGAAACTTAATAAAAGCTTGTAAAAATACCTTCATCGTTTACTCAATTATAGAAGAAAAAATAATATTCTCAAATTGATGAACTGCCTGCGCAGAGTTTCTATTATTTTTATAACCCCTTCCCGGAAAGCCCTATCCCAAATGCTTTTTTAATGTCATTGACTAGACAAAAAATTAATTGTGCATCACTTAAATTACAGTTCGTTTGCAAACGTAAATTATGATGGGTAGCCGGGTGCTAATTAACCAGCGACCGGAACGTGGGAAACGTCACTAATAGTGCATTGTCTTACACAATATTCACATTAGGAATGCATGAATGTCTGAATTTACGCAAGGTAGGGCACTGTAACGATAAAACTTGCTGCATCTGGTTAAAACGCATGCTCATCTGCAAGAAGTAATCTATGAAGTGCGTATGGAAATTACGCACAAATATTTGTACAAATTCGAGTCGCTCTACTGGCGACATTCGCGCTATAGAGGCACTTAGTGAACTGCCGGAGGACGCAGTACCAGCTATCTCGTCGTACATCAAGAACTGAACGTTATTCGGAGAAAAGTATAGTTCTGCTAATTTGTCTTTAAAAGTAGAAAGCGGACGAGCGATCGGATTACATAACTGAGTGTGTTCAATTTCTGGTAGTAGGTCAAAAGGAAATCTCTCACTATCCTCTGGCTGAAGCTGCAAGTATCGCATTGAAAGCTCAATTACTTCAGCTTCCGCAGTGTTGTAATATTTATTTATATTCTCAATGTTTGATTGCCGTACTGGTTTCACTAGCTTTGTCCATTCAGCTATTTGATCACAAACTGTCTCATACTTGGGTCTAACCGTCACCATGGGAATGAGATATTCAAAATCAAACGTGTTCAGCAGTAGATGACAATGAAGTCGCATTAGTATGACACCAATCAAAATCATTTTATGTGTTTGTGGTATCCGGAGTTTCTTGTAGAAAGTATCAACAAGGCTTGTTTTCCTGTTTATAAAAAGTGCTAGACGAAATGCCGTAACTACCAGTGTAGAGTATTGCATTTCACTTAATTTATTATAGTTTGGTCTGACACGCAACAAACTGGCCAGTGAATCGTAATGAGAATCCTTTTTATAATCCAATTTTTCAATTTTGTCCAAAACAGCGACGACGGAAGATAATCTCCTGAAAAAAAACACAAAGCAATATAATATAAGTATGTATGATGTAAATTTCGTTTTTAAACACGTAATACGTAATCAATCAGGCATGTTCTGAAATTCGTATGATTTGAAATCGGTACGATTTTGGAAATATTTTTATATAATCAGATAACTCAGAATTTGGTATGCAAACGGCTGATATAACATCTTTTATGTTTCTGTCATAGTTTTTATATAAGTATGTTACCGGCCAAACCCGATCTTAGGACAAACTAGTTTTGCTTGGGCTAGACTAGATCAGGGGCGACAGTATTTTTTTGGGGCAGAACACATTTCCGCGTAGGCAGGCTTCGGCCGCACTTCACAAAAATAACCCTGATCGGTCCAACACCAAGTACGCAGTCCACAATATTGTTGCGTCCAACTTGTTTCCCCATTGTACGGATATGTTAGATCTAGGTAGAACTAGTTTAGCCTAGGAAAAGCTAGTTTGTCCTAATATCAGGTTTGGCCGATAACATATACAATATTCAATTTTTTCATCAGAAATAACGATAAATATTTAGCTAATCGTACCGATTTCAAATCATGCGATTTACAGAACATGCCTGAATATACGCACACGTAAAATGAAAGTGAGATAACTCAAAAATCAGATCAGGAAATATAACTTCTTTATTTTATTTTTTTTTAGTTGATCGAACTTTGGGTCTATCTGTGCGAAATGTACACTAATGTATGTAAGTAATATTCTTAGTCTAAAAACTAAACATTCTTCGCTTAAACTAGCGATGGGCATAATGTGCACATACGGGCAAAATGCCCAAACGTGCAAACCGCAGGCAAATGTGCAAGCCGTTGGGTAGATGAGGTGAGGTAATTATGCCCGGGGGGGGGTAACAGAAAATTTTGCGCGAATTGCATCTGTATGTGTGATCGGAATGAGAGAACAAGTATATGTAAGTGCTCACGAATGTGAGACCCCATAGCTGCCAACTTTCCTAAAAGAACCAAAACTTGGGACAAATCAAAACATCAAAAAAATTTTTTCAGTAAAATTTAATATGCATCCATACTACATTAGTGATCGGTGCAAGATATAAGTATTGTTGTATTTATCAAAAATCAAAATAAATAGTAACGCACTAATAACGATTTTAAACTTTTATAGAACCAATTGAATTTTCACTTTAATTCAATCAAGATATATATTTTATTTGAAACAATGCATTTATACACATATATATGTACATACTTATGTGTATAAAAAGATTTTCGAACCCAGAATAAAATGCACTAAATAAGCACTGAACATGGCGGGAAAGGTATTCTAATAGTAATATATAGTTCTTGAATATTTTTAGGTATCTTCTTATATTTTTTTCATGATTTGAAGATTTTAATTCGACATTCTTATGACCCATTTTTATACTTTATTTAATGCCACAAGATCCCAACACTGGTTATAAAACCATATAACGAAGCTCCAATTTTGTTTTTGTTAAAAAACTGATGGTTTTTTATAAACATATGATATCTAATTTTAGCAAATAAAGTTTAACTGCTAAATTATGAAAGAAACTTTTTTTTCATAGGAGTTTACAAATTTAAATGATTTAGCAGGATTCTAGCGGGACGGCAGAAACAGAATTGGCAACACTTGTGGTGAGTACCGACTTGCTTGCGCGCATAGTTGCCAACTTGGTGCTTTAAGCACTAGATTTAGTGCTTTTTGATAATTAAAACGCCAAAAAAAAATTGTTTAGTGCCTAGTGCCTTTTTTAGTGCTCTTCTTCTGAACTCAAATTTCTCATAGATAGTTAGAACATGAAATAATTTGAAATATTTAAAGCTGTAGCAGCACTGCATTTAAAAGAATCTACATTCATTTTTTCGTTTGTTGCGATTCGATTTTTCTTTCTCTAAATATACCAGTTTTAATCTGCAGTACCTACTTCGGTATTACTTCGTTAGCATGAGAAAAAGTTTTGTGTATTGAATTATACTTATAAATATTTTTTTTTTTTACTTTTGTTAAATACAAACTGTTATGAAAAAAGGTATCCTTTGATATACAAAAATTAGTGCTTTTCGTACGGTAAAACGCTTTTTTCCCCCAAGTTTTGGTGCTTTTTGAAACTCAGAAGTTGGCAACACTGCTTGCGCGCATATTAGCTGTTTTGTAATTCACTTTTGCATTGTCAGCGTTCAGTTGGTCGCAAATTTTCAAAGGGAGGGGTTGTTCTTGCGCAGATAAATTTTCGTTAGAAATTTGCTTGGAAAAAAAGGACAATCATGCGTAAAACAACCTTTCTATAAGACTGAGCCTAGTAGCAGCGCTCGGCTCTCTTATTTACGAACACATGCGCAAGCAAGATCGTTAACACGTATTGCTCGCTAGTATGAATTAGCACATTCTATTTTTTACATATGTATAATCAATTTAAACTTTATTGATTTATTAATAAAAATAAATTAATTGGTCGGCATTTCATGATGTTGAATTATTTTTAATAAATATACTACAAATATAGTTAGAAATTGTTTCTCTATAAACAAAGAGATGAATATAATAGACTTTGGCAATATACATTGCATAAAATGGGTTAATACACGTACACGGCTATTGCTTACCCTTTCGGTTTTAAATTTTTACCCGCATCAAGCACCTGCTTGACCGCACTGCTGCGCGCGAGCTGTTCTGCCGCCCATCCCTAGCTTAAACAAACAACAAATTGTAATAATGTACACTTAAGCCTCTTTTTATGCGGTACATGCGTTCCTCAGAAAGCCGCATTAAAAACATCCACATAAAAAAGTTCTTTACTTTCATACAAAAAAGGGGATGCGTTCTAGCATTTTCAAAAACCGCATAAATTCAGATAAAAAATTCTAAGAACCCGCATAAAAAAATCCAGTGAGGCATTATTGAGTAAAAAAAACTATTTATTTCTTCACTTCAACACTTATTATTCCATGTAAAACCGAAAATTAATGAAATAAATAAAATTTTATCTGTATTTTAACCAAAAAAATAATAAAAATAAAAATAAAAATAAAAATACCACAATAAATACATGAATTATGTAAGAATACATAAAGAAAAAAAATTTAGAAAGAAAGGTTTTTTCTTAAAGGCGGTCGCCACTCAGCAGGCAATGGCAAACCTCCGAGTGTATTTCTGTCATGAAAAACAGCTACTCGTAAAAATACAATCGACGTTCGGAGTCGGCGTAAAAGTGTAAGTCCCTCCCCTTTGTGTGACAACATCAAGGCGCACACCACAAATTGGAGGAGAAGTTCCACTTATGTGTAAGCGCCAATCTATTATTATTATTGTGTAAGAATACAAAGACAAATTATTTATCAGAAGCATTGTCTTTTACAAACTGAAAAAAGTAATAAAAACTCTCAAAAAAGCAAAATCGCTACTGCGAAACAATGGTTTGAAAAACCTCATAAATTCAAATCCGCATAAAAAGAGACCTAAGTGTACTTTCTTTTTTAAATTTAAGTATAAAGTACTTGTTCAAGTGACTTGCGCCCCCTTGAAGGATGCATCCCTCTCCATCCTTTAATCCCAAATGCATCCCTGCGCTTGCACCGAATTAAAGCACCCGTGCTTGAAAATTCCAGTGTTAGCGATAGGCAGGCTGGAGTTGTCTTCCAGTTTAACCTATAAAGGCAATCTCCGCATTTCCATCTTCCCTCCTTTTCATCAAACGCCTGACCGGAAGACAACAGGGATCGTTCTACGGTACTACCTCATGAACTATAATACAGCAGCGTGGGAGTTTATCCATATATTTTTTCATCCAACTACATATATCTGCGCGGGATTCCAACAACATCGTGGATATTCAACGGCATTTAATCACTAACAGCCGATTTCTCAGTGGATAATTAACTATAAAATAACAAATAATTAGTAAATTAATGATTAACTCAAATGATTGATTATCTTTTGTTTGAGTTTCTCAGTGCTTGATTAACCAATGACAACTTGGCAACTCTGTTAATTTCTGTAAAAACATATGGGCAATACGCATGATTCAATAATACAAGGTTGTGTAATTTGTGACAGCTAAAATTTGACACTCCTTTATCTAGATTTGTATTTTGGAAGTAGGAGAAAGGGGAATAATGTGATCGCCTTTTGCGAAAACGGTAGTAGAAAGGTACTACAAAAAGTACCCAAAGTATACAATTAGAAGTAAAATGTGTATTATTTATTATATGCGAATTTGCAATATATTTGTGTTTTAATGGAAATACTAAACAATACATAAATATGTACATTTTTGATTTAAGTTGTTCATCATTTCCTGGAACCGACCGTTCAGCTATGCAAAAAAGGAAAACTGCAGAAAAATAGAACTCATTTCAACCATGCCAAAATTATTTGGCGCAAGTAAAAAAATCAATACGTTCTAGAAGGTTAAAGTTCAGTTTTTAAATTTTTTAAATATTAATATCTTACGAACTGTAGGTATAACCGATAAAAAAACTAATGACGCCACCATAAAGATAACTAATTTGTCTTGCAGCTGGTGTACATAATTTGTAGCTTCTTGTATTTTTAAACCAAAACCACTAAAAATCGAACAAATATTATTTTTTCATGAAATATATATTTTGAAAAATTGAATTGTAAAGAAATTTATATTATTTAGAAAGTACAAGTTATTATCTTTAATTCGATATTACATATTTTATCATGATGTACTTTTGGGTTTCAACAATTCAGTGCCCTGCAAAAGTGGGACTAGGTTAAACACTGGTACAGGAACACGAAACCTTGTAACCAACACTAGTAACCAAAATGGTCCAAATATATGGAGAAAACATGGTTACAATAACATTGCGATATCATTGGACCTGACCACCTCTGGTCCAACGCTGCATAACATGGGACCACCTAGACAACTACTCCTTTTGGACCATGGCACATTCGGCAACCGAATCATATTGCCGATGCGCCACGAAGAGATGGTGTTCAACACATATATCAGTTTTTTACGTTTAAAGAGGTTCAGGTCAGCATAACAAGTTACTAGTATGAAGCCTGGTCCTTTTGCACATACATTAAAACCACGACCCAGTGGACCACCTGGTCCTCAAATTTTTGTAGGGTGATAATAAAAAATACAAATAAACAAAGCAAATAAACCTATTATATCTTCGTTATTTTTTGCCTGCGCCAAATATTGGCATCGTAGTAATCAGCGTAAAAAGTTCTATCTATCGGCATTTTTGGTTATTTTATAGCTAAACGGTCACTATTCTACACTTGTTCTAGAAAATTACATTTAGTATGACGAATTTTTGGTTTTACTACTAATATCACTAGAAACTGTAGAGTAAGCAACATTCTGTACAAGTAAGGGAGCCGATTTTATGTGTGGGAGCGAGAAGACTGTTTTATTACAAAACCTTTCTATTATTGAATCATGGGCAAAATTTTTCATTCATTTTAAATTGAAAGTGCATCATAATGGATTCTACAAGCAAAAGAACGTTGATTTTTTTTTCAACAGAAATAGAATTTTTATTAAATCTTGTTGAATCCTAAAGAAGTATAATTGAAAGCAAAAAAAAAACTGAGTAACATCAGAGGAGAAAGCTAAGGCATGGGCCGATATAGCAAGTAACTTCAACGCTGCTTTCACTACTTGCTATCGAAGTGAAAAAGTTCTCCAAACAAAGTATAATAATGTAAAAGGGGCTGCAAAATTTAACTTTGCGTCTGAACGCAGAGAGTGCTATGCCACGGGCGGTGGAAAAAAGTCCCTCAACAACCGCAATCGACCAAAAGATAATGGACATATGCCATGCGGAGCAGCTCGAAGGTGGCGCCTCCAAATATGATGACGACATTATTGAAGAAGATAAAATTCTGGGCAGTAAAGTAAACAAATGTTTTCCCACATGTCTCTTTTACGCCTTTGTTTTCATATATGTATGTATATTTGGTATTTTTAATAATCCTCGGTGCACGTGTGCACAGTTTCACGTTTATTACCAAAAAGAATGAAAAAGTACAAAAATCTGCTAATGCTAGAAATGTCAAAATTATCGCTCTAAGTCTCCAACACGGTTGCATTGGCAAGTTTAAAACTTTAGCAGGAGTGGTGTTGCCACAGTACTCCCCTCCTAGAGAGCTCCGTCTGGTACTTGGAACGCTGGCTTCAGGCGATCGACGGAGATATTGACTTTCTTTTTGTTGACCTCTATGGAAAAATACTTTTGGTTCCGGCTTAGTACTCTGTAGGGCCCTCTGTAGGGCGGCGAAAGAGACGGACGCACTGAGTCGTCGCGAACAAAAACTTGTTCGCATGTTTGAAGACTGCTATGTACAAACGGTTTTGGGGGTGTGTGCCAGGCGGTGTCGACCGGCCTAATTCTTTGCATAACCAGCCGCAATTGTTGAACCACCTCAGTTTCACCCCTCTGTTCTTCACAAGCTATAAAAAAATCGGAAGGTAGACGGAGGGACTCACCAAAGACGAGCTCTGCTGGCGTACATCCTATGTCGTTTTTGAATGATGAGCGAAGGCCCAATAATATGAGCGGTAGGTATGTTGTCCAACGGTCGATTTGGTGGCACAGAATAGCTGACTTCAGGGTTCGATGCCATCTCTCTATGACTCCATTTGCCTGCGGATGGTACGGCGTCGTTCGTAAGTGTGAAATGCCTAGATAGTTTAGCAAATGCTTAAATATAGCGCTCTCAAATTGGCGTCCCAAATCGGATGTGATATCCACAGGCACGCCGAAGCGAGCAATCCAACCGCTGACCAAAGCTTTCGCTACGGTTACTGCCGTCATATCTTCTATGGGTATGGCTTCTGGCCAACGGGTGAAGCGGTCGATTATTGTGAGGCAATATCGACTCCCTTCCGAAAGCGGAAACGGACCCACAATATCAATATGTAAATGTCCAAATCGTTGTGTTGGGGGATCACGACGTTGAAGTAAACTCCTGTTATGTCGAATAATTTTGCTACGCTGACACTGTATACAACCTCTGGCGAACTGCTTGCTATCGTGTTGAATACCGGGCCAAACGAATCGCTCAGCCATAATCTTCTGCGTCCCGCGAATACCTGGATGTGCCAAATTATGCGTTGCTTGGAGAAAGGTTGATCGAAACTTCTTCGTTATGAAGGGACGCAAACGGCCTGTTGATACGTCGCAGAAGAGTTTGTTTTCGCTACAAGGAAATGCAAAACTTTGTAAATTTAAAGAGTGAGCGTTATCTTTGTTGAGGTACCACCGCAGCTCCGCATCGTTTGCCTGGTCTGCGGCAAGCTCCTCGTAGCTAATTGTAGCAGCGGTAAGGGACTGAACCCGCGATAATAGGTCTGCTGTGACGTTATTTTCGCCTTCGACATGCCTTATGTCGGTCGTAATTTGTGCCACAAAATCAAGTTGCCTGATCTGCCTGTCAGAAGCTTTCTCAGAGCGCTGATGAAAGGCAAAGATGAGCGGTTTATGGTCGGTGTACACGTGACAGATCCGACCTTCAAGCATGTAACGAAAGTGTTTCATAGCACTATACAAAGCTGTCAACTCACGGTCATAAGTGCTGTAACGCGTTTCGGCCTTCGAAAATTTGCGTGAGAAGAAACCTAGTGGCTGAAGGCCACCGTCCACAATTTGATTAAGTGCCGCGCCTGCCGCGTAGTCTGATCTCCGTCGATCGCCTGAAGCCAGCGTTCCAAGTACCAGACGGAGCTCTCTAGGAGGGGAGTACTCGCTGAAGGCGACTTTGGACGCTGCCGTTGAAGTGTGTAGCTTCGATCAGTGGCTGTAACTCTAGCAGCTTAAGCGGTGGTACATTTGCGAGAACAATGTTAAACTTGTTTAAGTCCGCAGTAACTCCGCATGCTTGAAACCAGAAATCTAATGAGTAGAAGTATGCTTCCACATTTTCGGTGGTCATTGCAGGTAGGGCTAGGCGTGGGTTCCTATCCAAAGACATGTCGTCCAATCCTTGGCCTCCTGCGATGAGGTTGCTGTCGTTGAGTGGCATTGTTCGGGGTCACCAGTTTGGTATTTTTAATAATCCTCGGTGCACGTGTGCACAGTTTCACGTTTATTACCAAAAAGAATGAAAAAGAAAAAAATCTGCTAATGCTAGAAATGTCAAAATTATCGCTCTAAGTCTCCAACACGGTTGCATTGGCAAGTTTAAAACTTTAGCAGGAGTGGTGTTGCCACATATATATACAGTTCTGTTACAATTGTCGTCGGAAGCAGAAGTGGTAAGCTCACCAGGTGTTAGAAGTTCCAACAAAAACAAAAATCGGACAGAAATAATGAAAAATGCCCCCAAAAATATAAAAAGCCCAAAAAAGATACCAATTCCTTGTAGTCCGAAGTAGCGAAAAAAATTTAATCTAGAAATAAGTAATATGAAAGAAAAGCATATTCTAGAAATGGAGATTTTAAATCTGCAACTCAACGAACTAAAACTGGAAAATATGTAAAATATATACATATGTATGTAAATAAGTAAATATTATTTAATAAAAGGTTCTCAAATATGAATTTTGCTTTTATTTTTGAATAAATTTCTAAAATAATTGTTTATTAAATGGTCTCGTGTGGAATTATTGCTGGACGTAGAAGAAGGAATCCTATTATTGGGAGTAGAGAGGTATTATAACTTCTTCAATGTCTTCTGGTAAATTTGGTAATTCCAAATCAGTGTTTATGCAGCAAATATTATGCAACACTGCTGTTGCTACAATGAGGCTTTGAGTTCTATCAAAATTTAGAAGTATTCCTAATGATAGAATTGGAAATCGTCTTTTCCAAACACCATAGCAGCATTCTACATAATTTATGGTAATAATATGCGATTGATTGTACAAAATTTCTTGCTGAGTTTATGTATTTAGCACATATTTTGTATTTTTGTAGCCACTATCTGCTATTATGACACTATTTTATAACTCTCCCCTCTCTAAGCGAGCACAAATTTTTGAATTATAAAAGATATTGGAATCATGTGCAGATCCAGGCCATCTTTCAACAATGTTAGTTATTTTTAAATTGGCGTCGCACATGCTTTGCACATTGATAGAAAAAAAACCCTTTCGATGCGATATAATTCTGCTCTATCACCACCTGCAATACCGAGAAATATGTAATTAAACAAAGGTTTATTGTTTGTATTCTACCTGGTGAGATTATTCGCACGTGAGTGCAATCTAGCGCACCTATGACATTAGGGAATTTCGCTTTTCTGTAAAATTCTTGGGAGTCTCGGGTTCGGTCATGATCAGTTGAAGGAAATTCGATGAATTGAGGCCTTACGCAGGCAATATGATGGGATACTTTCTTAACAATTCGCCGTTGTTGTGGAAACGCCATGAATGTCACCAATTGAACGTTGCATTCCGCCTGTGGCATATAATCGTAAAGTCAATAACAACATATTTTCTTCCGATATTGCAGCGTTCCTGAAAAAGGGTAAGCTTTAACTAAACTTACTAAATATATACATTTCACTTACCAATTTGTTCTATGTTTAATATGTGGACCAATAAGTTGCAGTAGCATGTATACAGATGCCTTGCTCATCCGAAAACGTTTGTAAAAGCGAGCTAAGGTATTTAGGCCGTTTAAAACTATGAAATTACTAGCTTATACCAGCGGGTTTGACCCCACGTTTTTACAAAAATATGAAAAATAATATAATGATGTTATATTTTATTTCTGCGCCTTGTTATAGCTCGTTATTTTTCAAGCGAGTTAAGGTTAGGCCGTTTAAAACTATGAAATTATAAAATCTCGTCTGCGCGCTAGGCATACGAAAGATATCAATCTCTCTAAGTTTACCTTAAAATGGTTCCAGGTATACGACGCGTGAACGTGTAACCTTCTTGGAGGTGCCACGTCGGGTTCTAATATTTCCAACTTAAATTTAGTAACCTGGCCTTGATAAAATACCACTTCTCATTACTGTAGCAAATGCCTCAAGAGAGCTTTAGATTATAAGGCCGAACCCGGCTCTCCCTTTTCCATTTAATGAAATTTATTCTGTCAGTAACGCACTTATAAAATAAATCTCCATAACAAATTTAAAATACTTCGAGAGATTTTCTATCCTTCCAGAGATATGTATTAAGAAGTTTTTAGTATGTATGGGAGGCGACATGCCTTCTTTTTTAATAACTCACATTTTTTCCATGAGAAATTGGTACATTTGGTATACACAACTCCATACCAAGTTCCAGTATTCTCCCACAAACACTTCCAGGGATATGTGGCAAGAAAAAGTAAATTTGTACTGAAAGTGCCACGCCCCTTTTTCTTATAACCCTAATCTTCTTCCATGAATTTAGAATTGATTTTACATATCCCAGTATCAAGTCCCAGTACTCTACCATGAACACCTCTAGAGGTAAGCAGTATAAAACAGTAAATTTGTACGGGAGGAACCATGTCCCCTTTTCGAACAACGCAAATTTTTCTCCATGAGTATGGAATTAATTTTGTATACACATCTCGGTGCCAAGTTCCAGTCCTCTGCAATAAACACCTCCAGAGATATGCAGCATTGCAAAATCAATTTGCATGGGAGTTGCCACACCACATTTTCCAATTTTTCTCCATGAGTATGGTATTAGTTTCACATACATACATACATATGTATTTTCATACCAAGCTTGAGTGCTTTACCCCAAACATTTGAAGAGAAATGCAATATGAAACTTTCAGTCAGTATGGGAGGTGATACGCCTCTTTTCCAAAAACGTCTATTTTTCTCCGTAAATATGAACATGATTTTACACAGTGTTGGCACACTGTTTATCTGATTAACGATTAAAAATTAACGATTAAAATGTTAATCGCGTTTGACGATTAAAATTAAATAGCCGTAATCAACTGTACGATTAATGATAACATTTTTTAATCGTTAATCGCTAGCTGCGATTATGTTTAATTAATTTAAAACATTAATCGTTAATCCAATTAAAAATAAAACCAAACACCAGTTATAGTAATTATTTTGTGTTTTACGCTTATAAAAAGCACATACTATATTATATTATATAATTATATAATTATTGTTATTAGTAATACATAAACTGGGAACTTTTGCAACCTAGCTTGTAAAACGTTTGTTGGTATATATCTTAATGAAAATGCACACCAAATTGCTTAGATTGATGAGGAAACCCGACTTAGCCATACCGGATTAACTTGGTTTGTGTGCACAGGGAAATTCCAGCATAACTTAATTAATCACCAAACCTACTTGATCAAATTAAGAGTTAATGATTGAAAATTAATTTTTTAATCGCTGATTTTTAGTCGATGATTAAATTAATCATGATTAACTGTAATCAGATTGAATCGAATTAACTAACTGATTAAAACATCAATCGATTAATGCCAGCATTGATTTCACATACATATCACTATACCAAGTTTCCGTTCTCCCCCACAAATACTTCCAGAGATATGTATGTAATATGAAAATTCCAATTTGTATGGGAGGGGCCTTGAGCTACCGGACTTACTTTCCGTCTAAGGCCATCCTTCCGAAAGCCGTAGTAAGTGTACTAAATTTCGTTCTGATCGGAACACCGGTTAAGGAAGTAGCCTATTTTTTCAATCCAGGTCATAAACCATCTTTGAGCAAAATCTCATTTTCAAACAGGTGGCAATTCTTAAAAAAGTACCCTATTTTCCAGTCTAGGTCATAAGCTATCTGTGTGCAAACTTTCATGCAAATCAGTTCGGTCATTTACGCGCATTAATTTAATTAAACTTTCCTAATCCGTGATAACTCTTAAAATAGTAGCCTATTTTCCAACATAGGTCACAAGCTATCTCTGTGCGAAATGTCATGCAAATCTGTTCAGTCCTTTCCGCGTATTAATTTAATTAAAACTTTTTTAACAGGTGGCAACTCTTCAAAAAAATTTGCCTATTTTCCACTGTAGGTCATAAGCTATCTGCTTGCAAAATTTCATGCAAATCCGTTCAGACTTTTCCGCGTATTAATTTAATTAAACTTTTTTAGCAGGTGGTGACTCTTAAAAAAATTAGCCTATTTTTCAACCTAGCTCATACGCTATCTGTGTGAAAACGTCCATGCAAATCAGTTCATTCATTTCCGCGTATTAATTAAATTAAACATTTCTAACTAGTGGCGACTCTTAAAAAAAAGTAGCCTACTTTCTACGCAGGTCATAAGCTATCTGTGTACAAAATTTCATGCAAATACGTTTAGTCGTTTCCGCGTATTAATTTAATTAAACTTTTTAACAGGTGGCAACTCTTCCAAAAAATTAGCCTATTTCTCACTGTAGGTCATAAGCTATCTGCTTGCGAAATTTCATGCAAATCCATTTAGTCGTTTCCGCGTATTAATATAATGAACCTTTTTTAACAGGGGCAACTCTTAAAAAATAGCCTATTAACCAATCTGGCCCATAAGCTATCTGTGTACAAAATTTCATGCAAATCCGTTCAGTCGTTTCCGCGTGATGATTTCCCAAACATCCAAACATACAAACTTTCACATTTATTATATTAGTAAGATAAGATAAGATTAGTAAGATTATTATTATTCTCAATTTGGAAATTATTACGTGCCGATCGAGTAACATTTACCAAAGTTATATCGAAAAACTTAAGTGGATCTCCAGTTTTTTTCTGAAAAAAATTCTCTTCAATTTTATAAAGAACCTTTAAATGAAAGAACCGGATTACAGAAAAGTATGCCAGGGAGTGACTTTTTTGGTTCAAGCTGAATGCAAATCAATATCGTCCAATTGGAGAGTCCTCAAAAGGATTTTCCAGGATATGTCAAAGACTATTGCATTTACCTACCTACACTTACTTTTTCAAATAATGGAATTAACTAAAATATTTATGTAAACACTTGTTTCACGTCCCCTACTTTCATATAACGGCAAATTTAGAAACCACGAAAAATGGACTTAAAATGGGCGTTTTTCGCCCTAATTGTATTATGTTAATGTGTGCAAATACTTATATTTTTGCTTGCAACCAGTGTACGAAAATAAACTATATTGTACGTTACTATTTCGTTTCGTTTATTTTTTCAACAGTTCGGTACAATAAGAAAACAAAACGGCTGAGTTCACTTTGCGATAGTACACTACAGTAGTTAAGTAGTTACAGACGAAACAACAAACGAAATGAATCAGTGAGAGAAAAATATATGTATGTATGTATGTAGTACATGTTTTTTAATTTAATTGGATATGAAAATTTACAGAAAAAAATATTTTTTCACGTAATTGAAACGTTTGCATACATATAAAACGTACCCTATGGTACAATGGTCACAAAGGAAAGGCAAACGTTTCTCGTTGGGAAAAATGACAGTGAATCTTACAATTTGTTTCTGACTATGTACAAAACTGTACAAAACCACAAATGATATGATGATCGATGATGGGAATTGTTTTGTACAGTTTATTTTCGTACCCTGCTTGCAACTACTGTTAACTTATCAAACGATTCCTAATCTTTGACAATAGATGTTTGACTTCATTCACCACGATCTTGAAAACTGACCAAATCGGCGTGACCAAGTCCATTAATATTATATAAACATCCGAAAGCATTAAAATGTTTGAAATAAATCTCGTCTCACTTTTTATATTTTTAACTTGGTTGCTGAAGTAATGAAGAATTGAAAATTCATAAGGGAAAATTATAGTTTTCTTATTTTTTATTTTAATATCTTAAAAATTTGTAGACTTATTGAAAAATGATAAATGAACGTGAGGTACTAAATTTGATATATCGTCCTATTTATAACAATTAACGCATTCCATAGATATTACAAGCCAAAACTTCATTTTCAAAATTCATACACTTTGATTCAATTGCACGAGCTAAAGATAAATTTTAAATTAATCTTTCTTGGCCAATAACAATTGGTTTAGACCTAAGACGTCATAATATTACTATTAAAATACGGTCAAATGCTTTTTTTTCCCCCATACAAAATCGACCCAGCCTAATATACATACATACATATGTACATAAATATTCAAAAATAATGTTGTTGCAAAACCCTCAATACAAATCGAATTCGATAGCGTAAAAAAAATATTCATATTTTTTGGACTTATCAAATTTTCTGTGACTACTTTGGACTTAGCAATTTTGTATATCACGGAATAAAACGGGTAGAAATAAAACAAATACTTAGATCCTTACAGAAACGGTGCATTTTAAATTTTCCTCTCTTCCTGCATAAAAACTAATTGTTCATAAAAAGTGGGCTTAGCAACATTTCACTCTAAGCTAGCGAAATACTGAAATTGAAATAGTAAAATACCTTATACCTGTTTGATTGAAACGACATACATAGATAAATGTAAATATTAATTTTTCATTTTATTACGCCTTTTGTATTATGTAGTTAATCAATATCGTATTACAATAATTCACTTCACAGTATACAGTCCGACAGTAATTTTGCCACTTGTTTCAGTTTGCGATTTATTTTCTTTCAAAATTATATGAGGATACTTTGAAGATTATTTACTTTTTGTTGGTAATTTTCCTCTTTGTATAGCTTTCGTTTTTCACTTGATAATTAAAAATTCGTTTCTCTATAACATTTTACGTATCTGCGCGTCGGTTAGAGATAAGTTGGAGAATGATGTTGGATATCAACTTGAGAACTATGAGTTTCTCCAAGGTTGGAGAAATGTTTCTTGATGTTTATTGAGATATATAACACTTCTTGTGCAAAGGAATATTTAAGATGTGTTGAATTTGCATGATTCAATAATAAAAGGGTTTGCTCAGAAAACAATTTTCTCGCTCCCTCTTGACCAAATTGGCTCCCTTAGCAAGGCACTGTTGTGGGTGTGTGTGGATAAGTAACCTTCTGTAAGGGAGGGTCAAAACTTGCATATATGAAAAGGAATTCCAAATAATCGGCAAAAAAAAGTCCGATGCCGATGCCGGTGCTCAATTTCGTGCCGATACTAGCCGACGTCGATGCCGATTAATCGGTCGAACTCTACTACATATATATTTTCAGCAAATCATGTTGTCCCTTGTAGCTAGACTTTGGATATGCCGTTTGGATCACTCTTTGAGGTTTGTATAGGATCGCTAAGCCCATGATTTCCATAGTTTACAGAGTTTCTTAAGGTAATTTCTTATTATGTATATTCTGCTGTCTGCTTACTTTAGCAGTTATTTAGCTTTTCTTTTAGCTATTATTTACCGTTATCTTCCCCGGGGTCTTCTTCAGATAGTTCTAAGCCACGGGATATTATGGGCCCTGATAAATATGGAAAGTTTATCAGCCTCATTGCGTAAGTCGTAAATTAGGCTAAATTGTACGACTCCACAACATTGGCATTGTTTACTGTCGTGCTGAAAGAAGGAAACGACGAAATTTGTCGAAAACTATACAGTGCTGCCAAGTTTTTCCGTTTTAATACACTAGTCGAGTGGAAATTTTAGGCAATGACGTGAAATTTTCGATACGAATCGACTCTCGAAAAACGACTTGCATACGACACCACTCTCGCAATGAGGGTGTATAAAACGGGTTTTAGTATTAAAGCAACTTCTAAATATTTAAGTTTTTAACACTCAGTTGTTAGCGTATTTTTTAAATTGAGAATGTATGACACTGCAGCAATCGGAAGCCGAATAACTCCTTATGCATATATAATTTTTTTCGATTGAATGTGCTACTGATTGCTGAAACGGTAAATAAAATTATACACGAATACCAACCTAATGTATGGAAAATACTTATAAACCAAGGGCTATTCTAGTTGCATACCACAAAAAAATTTTACTCTTATTTAATACGGAAAAATCAAGGAAAAACATAGTGCACATATAATTCTTTTACTAAGGTACATATCATGTAAGAGCGCTGTTAGCGATTTTAAGCGTTTTTGTTTTAATCGAAGTTGGCAGTCCCAGGGCCGCATTTAAATCAATTAAAAGTGATTTAAATGCAAATATTTGTACCATCAAAATACCTTTCTGAGGATTTTCGGGCGCGAGGAGTCCGAATCTACTGTTTATTTTTACCAATAAGCGTTAATTTACTAAAAACGCGGCTGCTGGGTGCGCTGTTGTGCAAATAAACATGAAGAAAATGGTTTAAAAACATATATGAATTCGCCTTGGTAGAGAATTGTTACATAAACGAGTTACTGGGCCTGTGCCAATTAGTAGAAAAGTTCTATGGTGGAAAAGACTTTTTACTATGGTGAGAAAATTTTACATTTCTGCTGTGCCAATTCGTAACTTCTTACAGCTGGAAAGTTTCTCTGGTGCAAAAGTAGTTTAGCAATTAAAACTCAGCAGTTATATGAAAAATATTCGTATTTACTTACTTTGATCCTTCTAGAACTGAAAGCCATGCATATATTAGACGTAAATTACAAAACCGCGTATCAACATAATGCAAAACCCCGTATCAAGATAACGCAAAACCGCGTATGTGAGGTTGCATAAATCATTTTGTAGAGAGTAAAAATACCCTGCAGTGAAAAGCCAAACCAGTTAGAAAAAATACTAGTGTGGCGTCGAGTGAAGACTACCGATTCTGGTTCTGAAAACGCAGGTTCGAGGTCGCTTGGAGGTGGTTAAGATTTTTAAAGTTAAATAAATGTAAGTAAAAATAAGTTATTAAATTTATAAATAAATAACAAATTGGAAAATCTAATTGCATTGCAAAAAAAACATTTAGGAAGAAATGCTTGTTCTATAAAAACAAAGAAATTAAACAAAAACTTTTTTTTATTAAATTTAAAAATTACAATAAACAGCATAAACAAAAAAAATAAATTTATCTATATTAATAAAAATGTTGTGTTCGTATGTCACGGTCATCAAAACTCGAGAACGGCCGAACCGATTTGAATAATTTTTTTTTGTATTGTTCGGTGTAATACCAGAACCAATAATACCGCAAAAAATTTGGGAGTTGCCACATATTTGAAAATTTTTAAACCCAATTATATTGATAAAATAAATAAATCATTACAATATGGGTACCAAATTAAAGAGGTTTAAGAAAGATAACTGCTGGAAATATTGTTGATGAGGGTTGCCACCTATTTGAAAATTTTAACTCAGTCAAAATGATAAAATAAATGAAATATTGCCACCTGTTTGAAAATTTAACTAAAGTACATCGACGAAATAAATTAAATATTACAATATGGGTATCAATTCAAAGAGGTTTAAGAAAGATAACTGTTGGAAATATTTTTGAGAAGGGTTGCCACCAATTTTAAAATTTTAACTCAGTTAAATTGACAAAGTAAATGAAATATTGCTATGTGGGTATAAAACTAAAGACTTTTAAGAAAGCTTAAAGTAGAAAATATTTTAAAGGGGTGTTGCCACCTGTTTAAAAATTTAGCGTAATTTAATTGATAAACGAAATTATATATGACAATATAGATTTTAAATTTAAGAGGTTTAAAAAAGATAACTGCTGGAAAAATTTTTGAGTAAAGTTGCCACATCTTTCAAAATTTAAACTCAGTTATTTTGATAAAATAAATGAAATACGGTAATTTGGGTATCAACTTTAGATTTTTAAGAAGGCTTACAGTCGAAAATATGTTTGAGGAGGATTGTTATCTGTTTGAAAATTTAACTCAATTTTATTGATAAAATAAATAACTTGTTATATAGGTGTCAAATTAAATAGGTTTCAGAAAGATAACTGTTGAAGGGTTGCAACCTATTTGAAAATTTTATTTCAATTAAATTGATAAAATAAATGAAGTATTGCCACGTGGGTGTCGAAACTAAAGAGTTTTAAAAAGGCTTACAGCACAAAATATGTTTGAGGAAGGTTACCACCTGGTTGAAAATCTAACTAAATTTAATTGATAAAACAAATGGTATATTACAATATAGGAACCAAATTAAATAGGTTTAAAGAAAGATGACTGTAGGAAATATTTTTGAAGAGGTCTGCCAACTATTTGAAAATTTTAACTCTGTTAAATTGATTAAATAAATGAAATATTGCAATGTCGGTAACAAGCTTTAGATTTCTAGGAAGGTTTACAGCCGCAAATATATTTGAGGAGGGTTGCCACCGGTTTGAAAATTTAACTCAGTTTGCATAATTGATAAAATAAATGACCCTATTAAAATAAAGGTATTAAATTAAAGAGGTTTAAGGTAGATGACTGTTGGAAATATTTTTGAGGAGAGTTGCCACCTCGATAGCTTAGTATGTTGCACCAATATAAAGCGATAAAATAAATAAACCAACGAAAAATTAGTTCTTTGTCAAATAAGTTTTATTAACATTATTTATGTATGGATATGTACAAATGTAAATCGGATACGGGCGATAGGTGGCGGCTGACAGTCGTTCCTGGTTGAATAGGGGAAAATAAGTATCCTCGCTCTTTTCAATAGAATTGAGTTCACCCTCAAAGCAGTAAAACTATTAGGAGGGGAAGTTGAAAGATAAAAGATGGATTGATTAAATAAATGAAATATTGTAATGTGGGTATCCAACTAAAGGGTTTTAAGAAGACTTTCAATCGAAAATATATTTGAGGTACAATATGGGTGCCAAACGAAAGGTTATGAAAAATCTTGATTTGGAAATATTTTTAACAGGATTATTACCTACCTAAAAGAAAAGACTGCATATACTGAAATTAAATTAAATATTACATAACTGGTTCCAAACGAAAAGTGTTTGGGAAAGCTTTACTAGAGACATTTTTTAAATCTTTCTACTTATCCAAAATCTGAACACTTTACATAAATATAGAATTTACAACATCTTATCAAACCAAGTGATCATATTATCAACGAAGAGCTGGTACACAAATTACTTAATGTACAAAATTAATAAACAAGTAATTTGTAAGCACAAAACAAAACCGACTCCAATTCTCATATACAAATTTAATAGTACCGGTAATTTTCCATGATCCAATGATCGGATCTAAAATAAATTAGTATGGGATCATCTGGGAATCGGTGACGTGGTTCAAAGTTACGCGGTAACATACACAAAAAAAAAATATTCCGACGAATTGATAACCTTCTCCTTTTTTTGAAGTCGGTTAAAAACTAATGAAACAAATAACAAAATGGTAAAAGAGTAACGAAAACAAAAAACTATCCCATGAAAAAATACTTAATGAAAATTTAAAATTGTTGTCACCATTCAGTAGCAATATAAATCAGTTAACTTTTAATCGTAAACAATTTCGTTTGGGGTC
The DNA here is from genome assembly GCF_013731165.1 of Rhagoletis pomonella. Taxonomy (NCBI): domain Eukaryota; kingdom Metazoa; phylum Arthropoda; class Insecta; order Diptera; family Tephritidae; genus Rhagoletis; species Rhagoletis pomonella. The sequence goes on along the minus strand of NW_023458555.1, from coordinate 109,385,555 downwards.
GCCATAACCTACTACGTACGTGCAAGTAAAGAAATTTTGAATAACATGAGAAAATATGATTATGATTATGACTATCACTACTATTGTGAACTCCTATTCCCGATCAAAGATTCCCAAATTAAAGCGAAAGCAGATTGCATGCTGCAAATGTTAAGATAATAAGAGCTGCGGAACTGAACCATACAGGAACATTTTCTAAAAGAGCGTGTTATTTCTGGCGTGTGCCGATGATATCGACATCATCGGTAACAGAAATCGCGAAGTCTGTTCTGCCTTTTCCAAGCTGGCAAAGCTAATGGACCTGGTGGCAAACGAGGACAAGACGAAGTAGTATCTCCTGTCATAAAATAATGGGAAAGTGGAGAATTTCGTTTACTAGGGAACGCATTATCACCGATAAAAATATCAGCATGGAAATCCCACGCAGAATCACTCTTGCCAACATGTGCTTCTTTAGACTGAGTAGGCAATTCGGGAGTAAATTCCTCTCTCGACGGAGAAAAACCACACTCTATAAGTCACTCATCATGCCCGAGCTGTTATATGGCGCAGAAGCTTAGACAATGATAACATTCGATGAGCTTTACAACGAAATGTACATAGTGCAGCAAATGAAAACAGAGCGGCACATTCCCACGACAGCCGGTTCTACGTACCGGAATGACTCGGGTTTTACCCGACCAAGGGCTGTTGTTTCGGCGATCTAACCCCGTTTAGGTCGGCGAAGTATCTGAGAAGTAATTCGTCCATAGGGCTACATTCGCTACGTTTTCTCCTACTCAGGGCTGGCATCGAAACCTACACCTGCTGTGTATGCCAGAGACGACTACACCACAACTCCACCTCTGTCAAGTGCAATGCTTGCGAGTGGTGGTGTCACCTCAGAGTCTGCTTAGGACTACGGACACATCGGCAGTGGACCACGTCGTATGTGGCCCCCTGCTGCTCAAACAGAGCAGCCTCCACGGCTAACCTCAGTCCACCAGAGCAGCCGCACACAGTCACCATAGCACAACAACATAATAAAACCACAGACCATACCACAGCCACGACAGACCATAGAACACACACAGCCGCACCACCACCACACGCCGCCGCCAACAACTCCTGGTTCCTCCTACAATCTGCACGGTATGTCAGACCAGGATATTTCGTAATGTGACATCAGTCAAGTGCAACACCTGCTTTGGCTGGTGCCATTTTAGGGCATGCTCAGGTCTGCGTACCACGCGAGACTGGACGAGGAACTTCGAGGGCCCGTGTTGCGCTGCTCGGTCGCAGACCCCCGCCACAACCACAGGGCGGCAACCATCACAGCAGCACACACAGCCAACGGTAGTAAGAACACACACATCCCCTACACCCCACATCACAACACGTCTCCCGAACCACATGAAGTTCCTTCAGTTTAACTGTAACGGACTACAGAGCAAGATTGAGGAGATAACCGTCTTTATGTGTCGGCATGGTATATTGATAGCTGCGGTCCAAGAGACGAAGTTGCACAGCAATTCAACATTGTTGAATTGTGCCGGGTACAACGGGCACCGTCGAGATCGCGAGCGAGATAATGGTGGTGGCTTAGCGTTCATCACGCACCACACCGTGCAGTATCGTCTTATCGAAGCAGACATCGACCGCAGGGATACCACCCTAGAATGTCAGGGCATTGCTATCCGGTCAGGCGATGTTGAGCTCGAAATATTTAACATATACATACCCCCTGTCACCTGCTGCCCGGCAGGATATCACCCTGATATAGGTGCGCTCCTCAGAAGTGAAAACCGTATGGTAGTAGGTGACTTTAATGCGCATCACGATCTTTGGCATTCAAGCCTGTCAAACGATTGTAGGGGAACAGAATTGGCTGAGCAGATAGACGATGCGACATTCTGCACAATGAACGACGACGCACCCACCAGGATTATGGGAAACTGCAGCAGCTCGCCAGACATCACCATAGTCAGCGCTGGTCTGATAAACATGGCGACCTATGCTGACTTTAGCATCAGACCATCTACCCATAGTCATCTCGATAGATAAACCAACCAACTTTGCCTCCGCTAAACACCTGACCTATATCAACTTCTCTAAAGCTGATTGGAAAGGTTACGCGGAGTTTATTGAAAACACCTTCACTGCGCTTCCCACACCAACCGACGTCCATCTCGGCAGTTCATACTGCATCATCCGGTGGACAAAGCTAAGCGTCGAGTGACCAGAAGGCTGCACAAACTGCCAACAAATTGTGCCCCCCTTGCTTTCACTTGCGGTGAAGTTCAGGTGGCCATCGGGAAGGCGAAAGCCTCCAAAGCCATGGGTCCCTACGGAATATGCATGCTGATGCTGAAAAATTTGGGTCCTGCGTGGGTAGCGTACCTAACGGAGGTTCTCAATTTGTCCATGGCCACTCTCATCATCCCAGACATCTGGAAGGTGGTGAGAGTGGTCCCACTGCTCAAACCGGGGAAACCCGACAACATAGGAGATTCATATCGTCCGATAACACTCCTTTCCCCGGTAGCGAAGACACTCGAGGCCTTGCTACTCCCGTACTTCACAAACCACTTGACCCCAGCGAGGCATCAGCATGGCTTCCGTAAAGTGCACAGTACAACAACCGCACTTAAGGCCATAAACACTCAGATAACTCGTGGCTTTAACTGTAAACGTCCCTGTGAGAGAACGATTCTAGTAGCGTTGGACCTGTCAAGGCTTTTGACACTGTCAGCCATTCCACGCTACTAGAAGATATAGAGGCTTCCTCTCTCCCACAGAGGCTCACACGGTGGTCGGCAAATTATCTGAGTGGTCGACACTGGTCGGTAATGTTTAGAGACGAATCGAGCAAACTTAGAAAAATAAAACAGGGGGTTCCACAGAGCGGTGTCCTTTCCCCACTACTGTTTAACTTTTACATTTCAAAGCTCCCTCAACCACCAGTGGAAGTCCCGATTGTCTCTTACGATTGCTCGATCATGGCGACTGGGAATGGAATAGATGACTTGTGTTCGAAAGTAAACGGATATCTCTCTGACCTTTCTCGCTTCTTCACTGCAAAGTGTCTAGCCCTCTCCCCTACGAAATCTTCTGCGACCCTGTTCACAACCTGGACGAAGGAGGTCAGGCTACCGCTAGGAATTCACGTCGATGACACACCAATTCCGACGGTGAATAATCCTAAAATACTCGGAGTAACATTCAACAGCCTGCTCTCCTTCTCTGCGCACACAACCGATATTGTCAATAACGTACAGAGCCGCAACAAGGTCCTCAAGTCGCTAGCCGGCAGTACTTGGGGCAAAGACAAAGAAACGTTGCTGGCAACATACAAGGCAATAGGCCGGCCGGTTTTTAACTACGCAGCACCAGTGTGGTCGCCGGGGACTAGTAGGACGCAGTGGACGAAGCTACAGGCGGAACAAAATACAGCACTCAGGACAGCGACAGGATGCCTCCTGATGTCACCAGAACACCACCTTCACGATGAGGCAAAAATACTCCCAATTAGGGAGCACAACACGATGCTCTGCAAGCAGTTTTTTGTTGGGAGCTACAGATGTGGCCACCCAAATGGACAGCTGCTTGCAAAGGAGCCTTCGCCGAGGCACGTCAGGAGGCATCTATATGAACTGACGGACGAAGTCCAGAGGTTCATTAAGCAACCTCTGGACCCGTCAGCTCATAGACAGGCCCTGAACGGCATTCACAGGG
>NW_023458555.1:109375472-109381741 GCF_013731165.1 Rhagoletis pomonella | reverse complement strand
TCTGGACCCGTCAGCTCATAGACAGGCCCTGAACGGCATTCACAGGGACGCAGTCTCGAGTTATGTAGACTCAAGACCTGTGAATGCCGTTCTAGGCACACAAACACCGGACATTGACATGACGGAGCTCCATCTGCCTCGGGAGACCAGAACGACAATATCCCAACTTCGCTCTAGCTACTGCAGCAGGCTAAATTCCTACCTGTGTAGGTTAAATGCGGATGTGCCAAACGAATGTCCGGCATGCGGAGAGACCCCTCACGACTCGAAACATCTCTTCGCATGCCCGGAAAACCCCACAACCCTAACGGCGTCGTCCCTATGGACTGACCCCATAGAGGCTGCACGCTTCTTGGGGCTGCCGTTAGTGGAACTCGACGACAACGACTGAGATATCAGCCGATCTGGGCGGGGTTGTTGTAGCCGCTACAACAACAAGAACAGAGCGGATCAGCTGGCTTGGCCATGTCGTTCGAATACGAACTGTGGTTTCAGGTCTGAAAGTATTCAACTAGCAATCCGCTGGTGGTAGCAGAAAAAGAGAGAGACCCCAATGCAATGGAGAGACTAAGTGGAAAAGGACTCGGCTTCACGTGGCATTTCCAATTGGCGTCAGTTGGTACAGAGAGAAACAACTGGCGTGTTTTGTCGAACTCGGCCAAACTCGCGTATGCGGTTACAGCTCCAAATAAGAGGCAAATGATAAATTACAAAGTTGGGGGATCTTCTTTTTGGATGCGTCAGGAGGAACTAGGAAAACATTCCTTATCAGATGGATTCTGGGAACGGTTCGATCAAAATATTACATTATCTTAGCTATAACTTCGTCTGGAATTGCTGCTACATTGGAAGCATTGCTAATCCAACTCCTGAGCTGCCATTGAACATATAAATCATCGAAACTCCCATGTGCAATATTTGCAGAGCATCCCGTATGGAAAAAGTATTAAAAAAATTTTAACTCATTATTTGGGATGAGTCAACGATGGCACATAAAAAATCGCTCGAGGTTCTTCATCGATTGTTGCGAGATTTGCGTGGAAACGTTCAACTATTCAGGAATGCATTGATATTGCTCGCAGGAGATTTTGGGCAAACATTGGTTTCGTTCCTATACTTTTCTGGATAAAACCCGTAAAACTGTCAAAAAGCAAAATTGCTCTCAAAGAAAGAGAGAAAAACCAAAAAGTACGGGAAAGCTATTCGGGTAAAAACTGGTAAAACTGTCAAATACACCGTGGGCACCATTTTTTGTTTCCATAACAGTTTTTTATCTTTTGGCGATCGTCTAAATTTTGCTCAAATATACCAGCAAATTAACAAAAATACTTACAAAACTTGATATTTCTTCACTAGGATATATTTAATAAGGTGAAAATGCAGATGCACTTTTGTTTTTGCTTATTGAAATTTGAAATCATTTGAAAAGCTGATGGTTTGACACTTTACAAGATTGTACCAGCAAAAACTCTTCGTGGAAAATATTCCAACTTCTGACAAAGAGAGGGCCGATTTTACTCTTCCATTTTTCCTCTAATTTACCAGAGAATCAAGTACGGGAACAATTTCTGGTAAAATCCTGTAAACTCTTTCAACTTCTTGCGAGTTAGGGAACGCAACTATTGTCTGTAGTTTCTCGACTAACACTAGCGGACAAGATAAATGGTTGCCTGATATAGTCAACATTGCGACAAGAAGAACATACATACATACACTGCAGCCGAGGTATTTTTGCGATAATTACTGGACATTGGGAACGGAAAGCTACCAGTCAATGAGAGATTAAGACGAATTTTATTGCATGATCATTGTTTAAACTTAGAAATATAGAAAGGAGAACTGGTCGAAAAAATCTTTTTTTATTAAGAAAATTAATTATAGTAACTAGCTTAGTGAACGAGCTATTCTTGCTGCGAAGAACAAGGATGTCTTTCAACTAAATAATAGTGGTATTGACAGCAGTCGTTGCTTGAGCTGGTCTGCTCTTCCACCAGACTTCCAGGACTCAATAATCCTCAAGGTCAACCTTTGGAAGAGAATGGTTTAGATTTAGATGCGGATTGCTTCTCAGATGTTGCGTGTACCCATGCTGGCAAACCAAATATCCTTGATATGATGTGTGCACACAATTACTTATTACAAAATCAAACTCATATGAAACGTATGCTTTCTTTCGTTATTACATTATCGTCCATGTAACAGGAATATGCCACAGCAAAGCGTGGCAGGGTACAGCTAGTTCTTTTCATAAATCATATATTTTACAATTTAACACAATAAAACCACGGTGGTCGAACCATAAATACTCGTTTACCAAACGTATCGGCAAAATTTTTCGTGGAGTTATTTCTTTTCGTAGATAGTATACGTTCTAAATATGAAAAGAATCGGTCTATAAAGACGGATTTTTAAAATATCTCGACTCCTGCGCGGATTAACTCATATTTTGTATTGCATTGTCATCGGGTTCTGAGCCAACCGTGAAGTTTCAAGTCTCTAGGTCATCGGGAAGTTGGTAAAAAATTGATTGCAAAGTTCTCCCCTAGCAATCATACATACATACAGAGCAAGTTGAATAAAACTTGTAAAAATACAAGTCCAATTATGAAAATTTAAATATGATTTTTATCACAAAGATCATAGCCGTTACGGTCCTTGGTTAACCTGACTCTCGTTGTTTGGCAAGACTTTTTCTTCCAATGCAAACTTAAAATAAAAAGTTTTCTAAATTTAATTTAATATTTTCTGAACTTAAATTGTAAATTTCTAAATTTGAATTGGAAATTTCTGAACTTCAATTGTAACTTCCTAAATTTGAAATGAAAGTTTCTGAATTTGAGTTGGAAATTCTGAATATGAATTGTAACTTTCTGAATTTAAATTGCAACTTTCTGAATTTAAAATGGAAATTATAAATATGAATTGTAACTTTCTGAATCTGAACTTGAAATTCTGAATTTGAATTGTAATTTTCTGAATTTGAATAGAATATGAATGTAATTTTCTGAATTTGAAATGGAAATACTAAATTTGAAATGGAAATTCTGAACTTGAGTTGTAACTTTCTGAATTTAAATTGCAACTTTCTGAACTAAAACTGAAAAAGGTGTAGTATGCATCCTATTCGTTTTGATCATACTTTATTTAAAACTACGACCCAGTGAACCACCTGGTCCTCAAATTTTTGCAGGGTGATTACAAACGTGTATGTGTATGTATTTGTGTTGAATCGGAGGGCATACATCAGTGGTCGGAAAAAGTTAAACTCTGACTGTGTTGGTGTGAACAAGCCCGGGTAAAGTATGCAAGAATGAACATTAGCTCTGTCTTATGATGTGTAAAAATTACGTGCTGTAACGATTACCAGTAGCTCACTAGAACAAAATCAGCCTTATCCTGAGGTTCGCCCGAAAAAAAAATTACCCGAAAAATGTTCATCCGTGCATAGTAAACTCAAGGAAACAAATGATAAAGCTGAATATGTATTAATTTTTCCCTTGGGAGTATAATCCGGTCAAATTAGACCAAAAATAGGAGTGAAGTTACAAAAACTCTCACCCAGCTGAAAATTGGTAGGATTGTTCAAACCACCATCATAAATGAAATCAAGAAAGTCCTCATCGATCCGATACCTGGAAAAAAAGTTACTCGGGGTCAAAGGTCACAAAAACGGGGTTTTTCGCGATTTTCAGCAAAAAGGTAAGTTTATCATAAAATCAGTTTAGACAAAAATTGTAGATCAGATAACTTTTTGCACTATGAGCCACCGTTTCCGAGATATAACGATTCAAAAAGTTGGAAGAGTTTTAATGGTCATAATATGCACACGTTTCCACGCCACCTTTGTTGTACTTATATTATATTATGCCGATTACAACTCTTCCAACTTTTTGAATCGTTATATATCGGAAATCGTGGCTCTTAGGAAAAAAAGGATTTAGAAATTTTTTAAAGCTAACACTGGATCACAAATTTTAATTTGGTTTTTGTTCTCCAGACGCCACTATGCAATTCCTACGTAGAATTGCTCGGTGATTCCGAAAATCGAGTTAATTTTTTTATGGATACGGTTTTGAGATATTTGCAATTTATCGTTATTCAGCTTAAAGCAAAAATTAGTTCCTTTTAATCACGTATATCTTACCAACCAATTTAAAAATCTTAGAATAGAAAATACGGCAAATAAAAGCCAATGAAATTCTCCATAAACCGTATATACATCACATAGGGCTTATAGTTTCTGACAAATTAATTAATCATTCCAGGTTTTTTTTTTAATGAAAAAATCAAACTTTAACAGAGGAGAAATTTAAAAAATAACTGGTTTTTTGCAAAATTTGGCATTTTTACTAAAGCCCGTTCTGTTACGAAAAAAAATCAAGTTACTGATGAAGAAAATCGATGGATAAATACGAAATATGAGTGGTCAAATGAAAATGCGCAAAGATTTTTTATGCGAAATACGAGCAGTGAAGCGTGTAACTCATACGCCACGTACACCCGAACTTTCAACTTTTTAAATCGTTAAATCTCGGAAACAGTGTCTTAGGAGTATTTAGACATTTGTTATAGATAATTATCTGATCTACAATTTTTGTCTAAACTAATTTTATGATAAACTTACCGTTTTGCTGAAAATCGCGAAAACCCCGTTTTTGTGACCTTTGACCCCGAGTAACTTTTTTTCCAGGTATCGGATCGATAAGGGCTTTTTATTTTACATTTATGATGGTGTTTTGAACAATCGTACCAATTTTCAGCTGGGTGGGAATTTTTGTAACCTCAAATGTCTAAATTTACTAGTATATGTAAATTTAAAACTTTAAAACTGTTTTTCTCAGTTTTTAGTTTTTTGAGTTATGAAAATATTGAAGTAAAAATCAAATACAAAATTTCAAAATTCATATGGATTCACCCACGTTAAATATTGAAAATTTAAATAAAACAATTTATATTCCTGTTATTCAAAATTTTCCATATCATTATGAAATGATTAAATATGTCATTTAATCGCATACATATTGCCTTTAGCAACCACCCTTTAATTCTTTGAAAAAGTTAACTTAACTTGTTTTTATTAAAAAGTCGTTGTATATCTTCTTCATCAAAATGTTTCCTTATCAAAAGAATCAAAATGTCTTTGAATTGCATATTCTTTATTTTTTAAATGGCTTATAACACAAAAGGCATTGCATGTCACCAAAAGCATTTTCAAGCATGTAATATTTCTCGCAAGGAATTTTTACATACAAGAAACAAAGCGCCACAGCCACACACGATGTTTATTCGTTGCTCTCCAGCTAACGACTAAACGATAGAGCGTAAGAATACGTGTGAGTTGATCTTCCACAATTGTGGTATGAACAGTGTGACCGCGGGTTTGTGAAAAATTGTAGCAGAAAAGAGAATTAAAATGTATCAATATATATCGATTTTTTTCATTTAAGTATCAAAGCATCAATATGGAATAAAACCAATAATTTTTATGAAAAACCATTTTCCAAAACAATTTAACATTTATTGCACGAGCAAGTTGAAATTATTTCCCGAGTGCGATTTCCGCAATTTCAGTTGCAGTTACACCTTGCAATTTTTATTGCCTACCAACTGTTGTGTGTGGGTATTTTGATGTCTAGATATGTATAAGCATTTGCCGCATGACGCCGCCAGACAACATTCTCTCAATTTCGGAGTTAAAAAACATTTAAATCTTAAACAAACTTACTGAATAACTTCCTAAGAGGTTGTCATAAATAATCCAATAGGGAACAGATTCTTATTTTGATTTAATATTAATATTGCATCGATATAACCACCAGCACGCTTTCTATCAAGTGAAAATATGGCTGTCAAACTATCAAATTGCCTGCAATAGATGTCAAGCAATAAGGCGGTATCCATTGTAAATATATTTTGTGACATGGTTATCCCGACATTGGTGTTTTCCTGTGGAAACAGGGCCTTACCGAGCACCGAATTACCGAGAACCAAGCCCAACTGTTCGTTTGTTCACATTTTGACGTTTTTCGACATGGACCATGAATCACAATACATGAAAGGATTGTTCAGAGAACGACAATGAACTTTCGGATGTACGTTGCCACAGGTGCACGACACGTTTTGTAATGCATAAAAATTTACAGATTTTTTTCACTTGTATTTGGAAAAGTATCAAAATTTAAAAAAGTATCTCCAAAATTCATCAAAAAATTTATCAGTTTTGATCCACTTGGATCAAAACGGTCACACTGGGTATGAAGCGCCGACCA
>NW_023458555.1:109371043-109375372 GCF_013731165.1 Rhagoletis pomonella | reverse complement strand
GCGATGTTGATTTGACCAGGGCTTGAACCCAGGACCTGCGGAGTGGAAGCGCGCACTGATTAACAATACGACACACATATAATATTTTTCGAAATTCAAAGATCGGTAGATTACTCACTAAGGGCCTAAAAGAATTTAAATACATGTACTACATTCATAAAGTAGCTTCAGTGTTTATTAAAACCCAAGAATTCGAAGAAACTTTTTTGTATATTAATGTAACTAGTGCATACATACATTTGTGTTTTCTTGATTGATGTATACTTACTGGCAATTCTTAAAACTATCACTGTTACAAATTATTTGCATTGTGTAAGCCAATATAATTTTTTGGTGGCTTTAAAATTAAAGCACATTCATGTGCTATTGAACATTTCATCGGATAATTTGTTCCGCTTTTTACATGAAACACCCGTTACAATTGAAAAGATTCTTCTTACTCAGCGCTTGAATTGGTTAACGTGAGAAAATTTTCAAAATTGTCCTTAAACTTTTTAATAATTATATATCATTTCATTCCACATCACATTTTCAGGACTATTAGTTACGTAAGAGTGTCGAATATTCTTGAATTTTTATCAATTATGCATCGATACCTGTGTCATAAGAAACCCCCCTTTTTAAATGAAATGTCCCTTTTTTCCCTTTTAATAATTTTTGTTGCCAAATATCCCTCAAATAGGGAAATTACCCACATTCTGGCATCACTGCACTGGCGTACATCGATGCATTGATACGCATGAGCTTTCTTCCACTATGGAAATAAAACATAACCAACTTCAATCGATTTAACAAACTTTTATTTTGATGTACTTATGTATATATTATGGTGACTCGAACAAGTGTTCACGTGGTGATTTTTTGGTATTTAAGTTTTCACAGCGTTTTTCAAGAAGGGTTCGGAAATATTCACTCACTTTCGTACGCGAACGAGAAGCATAAAACCAGCCCAGAGAGCAGTGTTGCCAGGTTTTCCGCATGAGAAAACGTCTCTCTTGGTGTGAGAAAACGTCATTTCCTACCCAAAAACGTCTTTTCCATGTATGCACACAGAATTTTCCTTATTAAACTTTTATTATATACAAAGGTACATATGTACGTAAGGTATATTAAAACGTTATTTCGAGAGAGTACATTTAAAATTAATTAGTGGTATTCACAAAAGTGAGCAAGTGGCCTAGCCCTCTGGAAAAACAGCAGATGAGCTCAAGCAACGACTGTTGACAACAATTTAGTAAATACCACTATTGTAAACTGGTTTGAGATAGTTAATATAAAAATCCTTTTATACGTACATACACTTGTGATCGGCTGATTAAGTCATCAATATTTTGATCCATTTTGGCTGTTTTGCTTTTGTTTATTAATTGTTTATTATTTTTTCATAAAAGCCTAGCTCATTATATAACTAACACAATATAAATCTACATTTCCAAGTTTGTGCAAAAATTATAAAAAATCTGCAAACCTTCAGCTAGATTTTGAAGTTTTTGTTCAGATTTTTTAGTATTTATTTGAGTACCTATGCAGTTTTATAGCCCACTAAATTCCAGGGTAATAATGTGCAAGTTTTAAGTTGCTAAAGAATCGCTTTGTTTTTTAATATTATTATTTATTTTTTTCTTGTAGACCTTTGGTTAGGTGGTCGGTTCTCGGAAATGCTAAATTACGTTCTGCTAAGAAGGAACATAGTGCTTTTGCGTGCGTGCGTGTTGCAATAGATCAGCTCTTCCTGATTTGGCTTTTAATATGCAATTGCAAACATTGTAATAAGCCTTGTAACCTCAGGTGTTGACACAACCAGCCTTTGAACGCGGGATCCTCAGTCCAAGAATAAAAAAAAAATGCGCGTACGCTTGGTTTGCATCATATTTAAGTCATATGTGCCCAAAGAATAAATATATTTTGAAGCACCTGCTGCAAAAAACAAAGATTTGTAAAGAGTTATTAAAAAAATAATTCAAAATCAATTCTTCTTACAAGATTTAGTGACAAATTTGCCGAAAGTGTGAGCGTAAGTACTTACTATACAAGCAAGTAGTACGCTATACATACATTGAATATATTGTGCATAGAGAAAAATTACAGGGAAGTTATAAAACATAATTTTTTACACAAAAAACGTCCAAACGTCTACAGGATACCAAAAACGTCCAAATGACGTTAAAAACGGCAACCTGGCAACGCTGCCAGAGAGTTCGCGTTCGCGAATGTTAGGTAGAAGAAATTTCCGCTGTTGTTCGCACGCGTATGTATTCGTAGACCAAACAGCGTGCGTTCATATATGTAGCTATAAGTGGCAGCGATGCCTTCGCAAAGGTTCACTGCTGGGGTTCTCCTTCATATGTGAAGGTAAATGCTGCGGCAAATATTCGCGGAAAGTTGGTGTGGCTAGAGATACTATTCTTTGCGAAGGCAATTTTGTTAATTGCATAAGATTTGCACTGTTCATTCGATTTTCAAAACTGAGGTGTCAAATGAAAGGGCTTGGCCTCTAGATGTGCAGTAAGGATATATTTTTATAATAGGGTAGCCACCTGCGCTTTAAATTATCATATTTACACCGTTCTCCCGATTTTCAAAAATGAGGTGTCAAATGAAAGGGCTTGGCCTCTGGACGTGCAGTAATAATATATTTTTTAATAGGGTTGCCAAAATGAGATGTCAAATAAAAGGGCTTGGCCTCTAGATGGGCAGAAATGATATATTTTTGAGAGGGTTGCCACCTGCGTTTAAAATTATGATATTTACACCGTTTTGGCGATTTTAAAAAATTAGGTGTAAAATGAAAGGGCAGGCAAAGACACTTCATTTGACTCCTTGTCTTTTAAAACCGGGCAAACGGTGTAATCATTATAACTTTTTAACATAAGGCAACCCAATTCAAAAATAAAAGCCTTGGTGCACTTTTCAAGGCCAGGAACTTTCATTTGATGCCTTATTTTTGAAAAGCGGGAGAACGGTGTAAATATCATGGTTTTAAACGCAGGTGGTAACCTTATTAAAGAATATATCCATGCTGCGCGTCCAGAGGCCAAGCCCTTCATTCGAAACCTCAGTTTTGAAAATCGGGAGAACGGTATAAATATCATGTTTTTAAACCCAGGTTTCCAACCCGATTAAAAAAAATATATGCTTACTGCGCGTCCAGAGGCGAAGCCCTTTCGTTTGACCCTTCATTTTTGAAAATCGGAAGAACGGTGTAAATATCATATTTTTAAACCCAGGTGTCAACCCTATTAAAAAAATATACCCTTAATGCACATCCAGAGGCCAAGCCCTTTCATTTGACAACTCATTTTTGAAAATCGGGAGAACGGTGTAAATATCATAATTTTAAACGCAGGTGGCAACCCTATTAAAATATATATCCTTACTGCACATCTAATTAATTAATTAATTAATCCAAACGGCTTTTTACCCTCCGTTCCCGCTCAACAGACACGACGCATGACGTACGGAACTTTTCTTATACCCGAGCACACTTGTCCACAAGGGTATTATAACTTTGTTCACATAACGGTTGTTTGTAACAGGCAAAATGAATCGAGATAGATATAGACAAATGTATACATAAATGATCAGAAAGAAAAGAGAAATCGATTAAGCGGGGGACTGTCTGTACTTTTTTACTCTTTTAGTACTTACTGAAGATAATTCAATCAAAATTGACATTTAGAATAACTTTTAGACGAAAAATAAGAATATTAAAAATTTTTGGAAAATAGGCGTAGCCACGCCCACTTATAATTACATGTGTATATCTTGGGAACCGCTTCACCAATTTCTTCCAAACTTGGCACAGTTGTTGACCCTGGTACAGCATACGAAATGGCCGAAAATTTTTAAAATCGGACAATAACACGCCCACATCCCATATACCGGTAATTTCGAGAAATACGAAATCCTCGATAAATCAGTAAAAATTAAAGCTAATTTATTCAAAATTGATGGTTGCAACAATTCTTTACTAGGAAATACGTTTATGATAAAATTTTGGAAAATGGGCGTGGCACCGCCCACTTATGATCACACATATGTATCTCGTTAACCGTTCTAGCAATTTGTACCAAACTCGGTATGGTTATTGTGCTTCCACATAAAAGCAAACCGTTGAAAATTGTTGAAATCGGACTAAAATTACGGCCGCTTTTCATATAACGGTAACTTTCAGAAATGCCTGAAATTTCAATATTTCGAAATTTAAGGATGCTAGTTTACTTAAAATTTATACACCCGCTTATCATGTAGCGGTAGCTTTCGGAAAGGTGGAAAACATATATTTAATACTTGCGCCGGGTATTTAATGTTCGGCTCCGCCCGAACTTA
>NW_023458555.1:109369306-109370943 GCF_013731165.1 Rhagoletis pomonella | reverse complement strand
TCTGGACCCGTCAGCTCATAGACAGGCCCTGAACGGCATTCACAGGGGCGCAGTCTCGAGTTATGTAGAGTCCAGTCCTGTGAATGCCGTTCTAGGCACACAAACACCGGACATAGACATGCCGAACGAATGTCCGGCATGCGGAGAGACCCCTCACGACCCGAACCATCTCTTCGCATGCCCGGAAAACCCCACAACCCTAACGACGTCGTCCCTATGGACTGACCCCATAGAGGCTGCACGCTTCTTGGGGCTGCCGTTAGTGGAGCTCGACGACAACGACTGAGATATCAGCCGATCTGGGCGGGGTTGTTGTAGCCGCTACAACAACAACAACAACAGAGCGGCTCAGCTGGCTTGGCCATGTCGTTCGAATAGGAACTGTTGTTCCAGGTCTGAAAGTATTCAACTCGCTATCCGCTGGTGGTAGCAGAAAATGAGAGAGACCCCAATGCAATGGAGAGACTAAGTGGAAAAGCACTTGGCTTCACGTGGCATTTCCAATTGGCGTCAGTTGGCACAGAGAGAAACAACTGGCGTGTTTTGTCGAACTCGGCCAAACTCGCGTATGCGGTTACAGCTCCAAATAAGAAGAGGCAAATGATAAATTACAAAGTTGGGGGATCTTCTTTTTGGATGCGTCAGGAGGAACTAAGAAAACATTCCTTATCAGATGGATTCTAGGAACGGTTCGATCAAAATATTACATTATCTTAGCTATAACTTCGACTGGAATTGCTGCATTGCTAATCCAACTCCTGAGCTGCCATTAAACATATAAATCATCGAAACTCCCATGTGCAATATTTGCAGAGCATCCCGTATGGAAAAAGTATTAAAAAAATGTTAACTCATTATTTGGGATGAGTCCACGATGGCACATAAAAAATCGCTCGAGGTTCTTCATCGATTGTTGCGAGATTTGCGTGGAAACGTTCAACTATTCAGGAATGCATTGATATTGCTCGCAGAAGATTTTGGGCAAACATTGGTTTCGTTCCTATACTTTTCTGGATAAAACCCGTAAAACTGTCAAACGACAAAATTGCTCTCAAAGAAAGAGAGAAAAACCAAAAAGTACGGGAATGCTATTCGGGGAAAAACTGGTAAAACTGTAAAATACACCGTGGGCACCATTTTTTGTTTACATAACAGTTTTTTATCTTTTGGTGATCGTCTAAATTTTGCTCAAATATACCAGCAAATTAACAAAAAATACTTACAAAACTTGATATTTCTTCACTAGGATGAATTTAATAAGGTGAAAATGCAGATGCACTTTTGTTTTTACTTATTGAAATTTGAAATCATTTAAAAAGCTGATGGTTTGACACTTTACAAGATTGTACCAGCAAAAACTCTTCGTGAGAAATATTGCAACTTCTGACAAAGAGAGGGCCGATTTTACTCTCCCATTTTTCCTCTAATTTACCAGAGAATCAAGTACGGGAACATTTTATGGTAAAATCCTGTAAACTCTTGCAACTTCTTGCGAGTTAGGGAACGCAACTATTGTCTGTAGTTTCTCGACTAACACTAGCGGACGAGATAAATGGTTGCCTGAAATAGTCAACATTGCGACAAGCCGAACATACATACATACACTGCAGCCGAGGTATTTTTGCGATAATTACTGG
>NW_023458555.1:109366955-109369206 GCF_013731165.1 Rhagoletis pomonella | reverse complement strand
GGGATTTCTAAGAGAATGTCTGGCATCACTGCGCCAGTGGTCGGCGCTTCATACCCAGTGTGACCGTTTTGATCCAACTTTTTGAATCGTTATATCTCGGAAACGGTGGCTCTTAGCACAAAAAGTATTTAGACATTTGTTATAGATAATTATCTGATCTACAATTTTTGTCTAAACTGATTTTATGACAAACTTACCTTTTTGCTGAAAATCGCGAAAACCCCCGTTTTTGTGACCTTTGACCCGAGTAACTTTTTTTCCAGGTATCGGATCGATGAGGACTTTCTTGATATCGTTTATGATGGTATTTTGAACAATCCTACCAATTTTCAGCTGGGTGAGAATTTTTGTAACTTCACTCCTATATTTGGTCTAATTTGACCGGATTATACTCCCAAGGGAGAAATTAATACATATTCAGCTTTATCATTTGTTTCCTTGAGTTTACTATGCGCGGATGAACATTTTTCGGGTAATTTTTTTCGGGCGAACCTCAGGATAAGGCTGATTTTGTTCTAGTGAGCTACTGGTAATCGTTAGAGCAGGTAATTTTTACACATCATCAGACAGAGCTAATGTTCATTCTTGCATACTTAACCCGATTTTTCCTTTTTTAGGATTATGACACTTTTATAGTAAATGAGCGGTGCACATATATGTACATAGTATGTGTTAAATATATGTATTTATATATTTTTATTGAAGACCGACAAGTTAAAAATTGTGTTTCACTTCTCGTAATTTCATACTGGGTTACTCATGCTATGCATCCTGGTCCTTTTGCTCATAATTTAAAACTACGACCCAGTGGACCACCTGGTCCTCAAATTTTTGCAGGGCTTGTTCACACCAACACAGTCAGAGTTTAACTTTTTCCGACCACTGATGTATGCCCTCCGATTCAACACAAATACATACACATACACGTTTGTAGTCACCCTGCAAAAATTTGAGGAGCAGGTGGTTCACTGGGTCGTAGTTTTAAAGTATGAGCAAAACGACCAGGATGCATACTACACCTTTTTCAGTTTTAGTTCAGAAAGTTGCAATTTAAATTCAGAAAGTTACAACTCAAGTTCAGAATTTCCATTTCAAATTCAGTATTTCCATTTCAAATTCAGAAAATTACATTCATATTCTATTTCAAATTCAGAAAATTACAATTCAAATTCAGAATTTCAAGTTCAGATTCAGAAAGTTACAATTCATATTTATAATTTCCATTTTAAATTCAGAAAGTTGCAATTTAAATTCAGAAAGTTACAATTCATATTCAGAATTTCCAACTCAAATTCAGAAACTTTCATTTCAAATTCAGGAAGTTACAATTGAAGTTCAGAAATTTCCAATTCAAATTTAGAAATTTACAATTTAAGTTCAGAAAATATTAAATTAAATTTAGAAAACTTTTTATTTTAAGTTTGCATTGGAAGAAAAAGTCTTGCCAAACAACGAGAGTCAGGTTAACCAAGGACCGTAACGGCTATGATCTTTGTGATAAAAATCATATTTAAATTTTCATAATTGGACTTGTATTTTTACAATTTTTATTCAACTTGCTCTGTATGTATGTATGATTGCTAGGGGAGAATTTTGCAATCAATTTTTTACCAACTTCCCGATGACCTAGAGACTTGAAACTTCACGGTTGGCTCAGAACCCGATGACAATGCAATACAAAATATGAGTTAATCCGCGCAGGAGTCGAGATATTTTAAAAATCCGTCTTTATAGACCGATTCTTTTCATATTTAGAACGTATACTATCTACGAAAAGAAATAACTCCACGAAAAATTTTGCCGATACGTTTGGTAAACGAGTATTTATGGTTCGACCACCGTGGTTTTATTGTGTTAAATTGTAAAATATATGATTTATAAAAAGAACTAGCTGTACCCTGCCACGCTTTGCTGTGGCATATTCCTGTTACATGGACGATAATGTAATAACGAAAGAAAGCATACGTTTCATATGAGTTTGATTTTGTAATAAGTAATTGTGTGCACACATCATATCAAGGATATTTGGATTGCCAACATGGGTACACGCAACATCTGAGAAGCAATCCGCATCTAAATCTAAACCATACTCTTCCAAAGGTTGACCTTGAGCATTATTGAGTCCAGGAAGTCTGGTGGAAGAGCAGACCAGCTCAAGCAATGACAGCTGTCAATACCACTATTATTTAGTTGAAAGACATCCATGTTCTTCGCAGCAAGAATAGCTCGTTCACTAAGCCAGTTCCTATAA
>NW_023458555.1:109362187-109366855 GCF_013731165.1 Rhagoletis pomonella | reverse complement strand
TCCTCGGTCACGTCGCAGAAACGACATAGGTCGTTGGACCAAATCCCTAGCTTGTGTAGGTGGCCTCTCAGTCTGCAGTGACCCGTCAGAAAACCTGTTATAATCCTTAGTTTCCTTTGGATAGATTGATAACTGCCCTGTACCTCGTGAGGTTGTAGCCTCCCAGTAGTTGTTTTGCTTGACGTAAACCTGTAGTGTTACGCCAGTGTAGATTCCTTTGTATGTTCCTTTCTTTCCTGAGCTCCTCCTTGATTGTACTAGGTCCAATCGCTAGGAAGGGCTCAGGCCCTATAGGCGACGAGGCGGCCGCCAATCTAGCTAGTCGGTCCGCTTCTTCGTTGCCCGCAACTCCTATGTGTCCTGGTACCCAAGTTAATTGGATTTCGTTGTGCTCTGCCAGGCTGTTGAGCCTATCTATGCACTCAAGAACCAAGGATGACTTGATCTCAACTGCTGAGAGGGCCTTGCTTTGGAAGTGACCGCGTCAACATGTGCCTTCCACAGAAGTTTAGAATCCAGGGTTAGTCCTAGATATTTAACTTCGGTGGCGACGTTGATGGCGACCCCATTCAAAGAAATGTTCCTCATGCCTGGAAGCGTTCTTCTTCTAGTGAAAGGGACAATAACCGTTTTAGAGGGGTTGATGCTGAGGCCCATGTCCACGCACCAGCCTCTTGCCAGGTTTAGTCCCCTTTGCACTATATCACAGAGAGTGCTCACGAACTTTCCTCTGGCGATAATCACGATGTCATCCGCATAGCCTTGACAGCGGATGCCATTGTCCGTGAGAATCCGTAGAAGTTCGTCCACAACTAGGCTCCACAGGAGAGGGGATAAGACTCCTCCCTGCGGGCAACCTTTTGTAGTTTTTAACTGTACCACGCTGTCCCCGATATCGGTTTCAGCGATTCTTGAATTTAGTAGCCTGGCTATCCACCTGCGGATCGTTGCCTGCACATTGCGTTTTTCAAGTGCCCGGTCGACACTGATATGAGAGGTGTTATCAAACGCCCCCTCAATGTCGATGAAGGCACATAGTACTGTTTCCCCACACTCAAATGCATCTTGTACTTCCGTAGACAGGGTGTACAGTGCGGTGTCCGTAGACCTGCCCACTCTGTAGGCATGTTGGTCGGGGTGTAAAGGCACCTGTTTAAGGGTGCTGTTCCTGATTTCATGGTCGATCACCTTCTCCATCGCCTTAAGCAGGAAGGAGGTAAGGCTTATCGGCCTGAAGGACTTAGCTAGAGAATAATCTCTCTTACCTATCTTCGGGATAAAAATAACCCGAGCCCTTTGCCACGCCTCGGGGATGTGAGCGAGCGCTAGGCTAGCCCTCATGATGTTCACGAGGTGTGGAAGTAGGAGCTCCTTGCCTTGCTTCAGCAGCACTGGACTGATGCCATCCACCCCCGGGGATTTATACCGGTCGAAGGAGTCCATCGCCCAGCAGACTGATCGGTGGGTAAATAGACTCCTAGCCAGCTTCCAGTCCACCGGGGACGGCCTGGTCCGTCGGCACGGTGCCTCCCCCGAAGTGGGAGTGGCATCCGGGAAATGGGACGAAAGCAGGGCAAGTGCCCTTTCCTCTTCGTTACCTGAGTACGTGCCATTGGCTAGCTGGATTGCTAGTCTGGTATCTGTATGGTCCCTTGCCAAGGCCTTGTGCAGCCTGGCAGCTGAAGGAGTCGATGAGATGCCCTCACAGAACTTCCTAAAACTGTCGCGTTTAGCCCTCCTGATTTCTTTACTGTAATTATTTAGACTTGCTGAATACTCAGCCCAGCGCCCAGTGCGCTTTGCTCTATTAAATAGTTTGCGTACCTCCTTTCTGAGCACCGATATCTTCCGAGACCACCAGTTGGGCTGCGCCTTCCCTCCTGGTTTTGTCTCCGGTCAGCTTGAGTGAAAGGCATCTACAATGGCGCCATTTAAGTCATTGACGGTGCTCTCTAGGCTCATGCAGTTAGTGTACCTGTTCCTAGACTTAATTCCAGTAAGGTTTGACTCTAAAGTTTCGCTGTACTTTGTCCAGTCAGTTTTCCTGGGGTTCCTGTTTGCCTGCCTAGTTTTGACTTCTACTCCCAGTGCAAACTGGATAATCCTATGGTCTGACAGTGAGGGCTCCGATGAGACCCCCCACTGGGTGACCAGAGGGCTAGCCAGTCTGTTGCTAAGCGTGATGTCTAGTACCTCCTCTCTAGCCCTCGTTACAAATGTCGGTGTTTGGCCAACATTGTGGATGCTTAGTTCCTCACTTAAGATGTACTCTAGGAGACACTCACCTCTTCCTCGATTGGGGTCTCCTGCGACTCCGACTCCTTGCTACCTGTCGCCTTTTGTCGCCACGGCCTCACCGTGACGAAACTGAACCTATAATTTAGGTTGAAGCCAGCCCTCTTGATGCTGACGTAAGATTCCTCATCTATGCCCAGAAATAGTCTGAGCCCGTTGTCCTCTACGGAGCTGGACACTACCTTCCACGCAGAGATGTGGATGCCCTCATTCTGCGCTTTTAGTAGCCCCAACGCAAACTCCGCCGACTTGTCGGCGCTCCTTGGCAGGAACACCGTGATGTTATGCACTGGAGGGATGTCATCCCCCCTCTTCGTGCACATCTCGGGTCCCTTCCAGCCCTCAAGTGCCGGTGCTTTCTTCACCAGCCAGGTTGCTGTTCTCTCGTCCCTGCAGTCTACCAGGAGCATGCCGGATCTGAAGTACACACCACAGAACACCAGCGGGTGCGACCATCCTTTAAAAACTTCTTCCATAATGGCATCCTGGAGTCTGGTTAGGTCTTCCGAGCTCAGGGCAGCAGCTGGGTACTCACAAGGCAGCACAGCTACCCGAATGCCTTTGAGGGCTTCCGAATAGCTGGGTTGCTGAGTGGAACCCCCCTGCGCCTGTCCCTGCTCGATCGGCCCGCCCAGGCTCCTAGACCATGAGTTCGGAGGGGGTGGCTGCTCCCGCTGCCGTTTGGTGCCCGGTGTCTCTGGCGGAGTTACCTGGTTGCTACCTCTTTTGTTGGAGCCTGTTGGTTCCTCGCTTTTCCGCTTTTCAGCGGGCGCGGGTCTGGGCTGCTGTTGTCGCTGTGGCCCGCTCTTCTGCTTTTCAGCAGGTGCGGGTAAGTGTGCCTGTTTGTTGGGCCCGCTCTTCCACCTATCGGCGGGTGCGGGTTTGTCGCCTTTCTTGTGTCTTTCACGTCCCTCATTCTCAATCTCCATGCTGACCTCTGCCATGGCTCTGGCTTCGACTGGGGGTTTGCCTTGCCCGAGGTACCGGAGGTACCATTTAACCCCGGAACCGCTTAAGCCCTCTCGAAGCCGATCGTCTAGGGACCCCGGTTGACCTGGCTGCGGCATCGGCGGAGGCTTGGCCCTGCGGTGCTTCCTACTCCGTTGCTTCTGCCACCCGGAGTCGTCGGACGCTGCTGAGGCGCTTCTGCTGTGTGACCTATGGAGTCTCTCCTTCTCCGCCCGGTGACCGCTTTCGGAGCGGCGCCGGCTCTTGGAGCGCTGCCGGCTCTCTGAGCGGTGTCGACTCGTAGAGCGACGCCGACTACCCGAGCGATGCCGGTTCTTGGAGCGGTGACTACCATCGGTGCGGTGGCTGCTGTCTGACCTTGCTGTCTCTCTGTACCTGCAATGAGAACTGCCGGACCGGTGTTGCGGCCGATCTGGTTCGGCAGGTAAATTGTGATTTCCTGTTAGATTTCTGTTATTAGAACTCCCTGTTTTGCTCTGGCCCATGCGACGTAGCGCATCTGCACTGGTTCCTGGTTGGTCATCGTCCCTTGCATGTTCGATGAACAGCGCTGCCTCCTCGGCGGTTAACTGGTCTAGGAAACTGCCTTTCCGCCCAGCACTTCTTGGGCCTTCCCACGCGCTGCTGTTTCTTGGCGTCTCCAGTACCTTAGTTGTGCCTGTTGCAGTTACACCTACCGCATTTGAAGCCGCAGGTGTTGTTGTTGCTGTACTAGCTGTTGTTGTGGCTGTCGAATTTTGTGTTTTTTGGTTTTTTGGTTTTTTTTTTTTGTTGTTTTGTCATCATCTTGTTCGTACGACCACCTGCTCGACGACGCGAGCTCAGTGGTCTAAATTATTATTGCTTGACATCTATTGCAGGCAATTTGATAGTTTGACAGCCATATTTTCATTTGAAAGAAAGAAAGAATTTTGATACTAAATCAAAATAAGATGATGTTCCCTATTGAATTATTTATTATTACGTTTTAGGTAATTATTAAGCAAGTTTTTTTAAGATTTTTAAGTTTTTAAATACTAAGGGCCGGTTGTTCAATGTATGATTAGCACTAATCGGAGGTAGAAGCTCTGGTTATATACAACGACTGCTTTATCGATCACATGCTATATGCATGATGTCGAAAACGTCGATAATGATGTTTAACCGGCAAGTAGTGATAACCAGACATTGAACAACCGGCCCTAAAATTGAGAGAATGTTGTCTGGTGGCAAATGCTTATATCAAGACATCAAAGTGCCCACACACAAAAACTTGCAATCATGTTGCTCGTCAAAATGACAGTTGGTAGGCCATAAACTACAATATTAATTCAATTCTTTAAATATCCAATGATGAAAATTGTGTAACGTCACCTTTTAGACTTTCACCTTTCAGTATTACTTGAATCATTAATGAAAATTTAT
>NW_023458555.1:109360971-109362087 GCF_013731165.1 Rhagoletis pomonella | reverse complement strand
GAGGAGACTCCCGTGCACCTGCTTAGCGAATGCGTGGCGGTCGCGAGCAGACGGGAGAGGCACCTGGGCCACTACTGGCCAAGTAACGAAGTAATACAATCGCTAATCCCTGGGGATCTCCTCAAATTTTTGGGCTCTCTAGGATTAGATGAGGTACTGTAAATGGTTGAGCCTATGAGAAATAAGCGGTCTCCATTGGAAATATATCTTGTCACATGATTATCAAGCCATCAGTGTTTTCCTGTGGAGACAGGGCCTTATGAAACTTTAAAAAGTTTATTTATTTATTACATGCTGTATATAAAACTTACTCAAAACTCATTTAGTTCCGAGATATTGAGTAAAAAGTGTCGTTAATTTAGTAGAAATTTGTATCATATTTTGTCGTATTTCATACAAAGTGGCTGCGAAATTGTGGACAAATGACGCTTACTACAAAATTTTACTAAAGAAAAGCCTTCATAAACTCAAAAGTAATTAACAATAAAAATTAAAATTAAATAATTTAATAATTTTGTGAACTAGTAACATTTTCAGAGACTTTAAAGAAAATCTACCTTCGCGTTTATGAAAAATTGCATTCCAAACTTCAATCGCGATTTCCCACAACCTGCCGAAATTAACATACGACAATCCCAGGCGACGAGATGTTATTCCAACTTTGAAATTTCTATGTGAAATGCCGTTCACCCGAAAATGTTCCACATTCATGTCAAAGTGAATCAGACCATTGAACGAAATTTTCCGCCGATGAAATTTTTTACCGATTATACATGATATTATTATTATTATTATTAGTACGTCGGGTATACTCGCGCTGCGACCTAAAAGATCTATTGTGCTAAACCCTGATTGTAGTCACTCCAACCTTAGGCTATTTAAGAAATTAAGCACATTGGAGGGTGCCGTGTTCCAAATCTTGGATGGAGAAGACAATCGTTCCCCAAGGTGCATCAGTCTGCTATTCATGATACGCGGGCAGTCACACAGAATGTGCTGAGGTCTCCTTCGCCAGCCCACAGAACCTGCAATCCGTCTCTACAGAAAGCCCCATTTTGTTCAGATGGTACCTTAACTTGCAGTGTCCTGTCAGGTAGCCTGTAATAGTCCTAAGAC
>NW_023458555.1:109359184-109360871 GCF_013731165.1 Rhagoletis pomonella | reverse complement strand
CCTTAACTTGCAGTGTCCTGTCAGGTAGCCTGTAATAGTCCTAAGACCCTCCCGGCTGAGTTCACGGAGTCTTTCTGAGTTCCTCCTGGAAGGAGTTATGGATTTGACTTACGCCGGTGAGTCAAACTCCTAAGTAGTTCTGCAGTGTATCCTGTAGATGTACCACAGAGAGGTTCGGGACCATGCATTCGCGTTTGGGCCCCACGTTTTGCGAGATAGTCAACCCTTTCGTTGCCTTCAAACCCTTCATGCCCAGGGACCCACCACAGCGTAACTCTATTATGGGCTGCTAGGCTATTCAGAAGAGTTTTACAAATGTCCACAAGCCTTGATGTCGTTCTAAATGAGTCTAAGGCCCTTAGTGCTGCCTGGCTATCCGATATAATATTTATTCTGGCCCCGTTTGTCCTCCGAAGACATTCTCGAACACAGACTTCGATTGCGAAGATCTCCGACTGGAATATGGTTGGGTATGAGCCCACTGGCAGACTTTTCTGGAACCTTGGTCCAAGCACGCCTGCCCCAGTACTCCCGTCTTCCATCTTTGATCCATCGATATACCATATGTTAGGAAAAAGGCTCCTTCAAGCGAAGTGAATATGCACGCGTTTATTTGCTGACTGACTTCTAGTCGTTGCTTCTTTTTATTTTGTGCTTATTACTAGTACGCTACAATACGTCGTATGCTGCAATTACATACTTAAATATTGATTAAGTATACAGTATATAACATCTCTCCCAGCCTAATATCCAACACCGCCTGGTAACAGTTTAACTATCTATTTCATATATGTGCTTTCAAAATAAACTTCCATAAAAACTTTCACTATATAATTAAGAAATGTAATGTTAAAAGTTCATTCTGATTCCCATATTGCAGTCGCTGCGGTGGTCTTCGCGTACGACATGAACGTTTTACGTCGTTACCAACGGTTGTTGTTGTTTTTATCGGCTCCGTCGTTTGTTGTTGTTCTTGCTGAGATTTTGCCACTTCTGTTGAGTCAGTTTTGGTTGTTTTTAAGGATTGTTGTGGTTCTGGTAAATTCTTCATAACCGATGGTTCTGGTGAATTCTTCATAACCGAATTAGCACCCTCAGTTTCTTCTGGTGGCAATACCTCAATTAACGTGTCACGGTTTAGGTCCTCACCAACTTTTCGAATCTAATCCACGTGGCGTTTCCAGATACGACCATCGTCGAGTAGTGCAAAACTCCCAAAACAGCAGTAATTTTCCCGAACTGCCATTTGTTGTTCGTAAGATAGTCTCGTACGGCGACT
Organism: Rhagoletis pomonella; assembly: GCF_013731165.1. NCBI lineage: Eukaryota > Metazoa > Arthropoda > Insecta > Diptera > Tephritidae > Rhagoletis > Rhagoletis pomonella. The sequence goes on along the minus strand of NW_023458555.1, from coordinate 109,359,592 downwards.
CTATCACCCACTTTAAATTGTTTGGTTGTCAAATTTCGTTTTTTACCTCAATATTGTTTTCTGGTAACAAGCGATCAAGACACGATGAAATTTGTCGTCCGAACATCAGCATAGCCGGACTTTTCTTAGTACACGGGTGTATCGCACGTCTGTAAGCAAGTAATATTTTCGCCAGTTCACTCCTTAGGGTTTGCGGTTCCGCCCCAGCGGCCTTTAGGTTGCTTTTTATAGTCTGGACCAGTGAATCCCAAAGTGGTCCACGGGAGACTCGGCGGGGTCCACGGTGACGTGAAAAAAATGGGGGTCCATGAGTTGTAAATGGGGGTCCACGAAAATTTATTTGGTTTCGATCTAAAGAACCAAAATGGTTGCTTGATAGCCTCTTTATTTAACTTTAATTTGTTTGAG
>NW_023458555.1:109348590-109359084 GCF_013731165.1 Rhagoletis pomonella | reverse complement strand
GCCTAAGTTGAGCTGCATAGTGCATAATTTCACGATTCGCTTTGGATTTTCTGAACACTTCCCAATAAAGAACTCAAATAGCTGTCGACGTACGATGAAAAAAAAAACAAGTCTCTGGGCAGTGGAACATTTACGGTATCATCGTACCAAGAAACGATTCCTCATCATTTACCTTGGAAGAAATTTCTGGCATCCCTCAACATAACCCCAAACAATAACATTCGATCTTGGTATAAAACGACAGCTAGTTAAATGGCCTTTGTATAAATGTGTGCGAATTTTCGAGAGTTGTCATCTAGTTAACAACTTAACTAGCTGTCGATTGATAGCAATATCGAATGCCCTTAATACATTACTTACCATTCATAGTTATAAATGTGTTTAATAAGTAGCAACTGTATTAAAAACACCAACATATTAATTTAATCTCAAACCCATATTGTGATATTTTACTATCATATTTTAAACAATGCTTTTTTAATTAGGCGCCGCCCCTTTAAAAAACCAAATCACGTCTATAGGTGAATACCTTTAATTTGACACCACATTTTGAAACTCGAGAGAACGAAGTAAATCTGATGCTCTGCACGAAAAAAGAGTGTAACATGTGGCAAACCTTTTTAAAAAAAATAGAAAATTAGAGGTTCTTCCTTGCAGATCTATAGACCAAGCCCGCTATATGCCAATATTATATAATATTTTTAAATTGCGCGAACGGTGTAAGTCTTATGATTTGTGAAGCAGGAGGCAACCCTATTCAAAATAATGAAACCTTCCTGCACATCTAGAGGCCCAGCCCTCTAATTTGAAACCTAATTTTTTTCTAACACAACGAACGGTGCAGGTTTTATAATTTTAAAAAATTATAGTTTAAAAAACTAAAACCTCCCTATTATAATTGCCATTCGTACTGTCATAAGGTATGTAACTTGAGAATAGAAATCGCTGCATCTTTTAGGCGCATCAATATTACATAGTTATATCCCGAGCTAATAAGAGGAAGGTAAAAAGGGGCAATCCTTTCCAAAAAAGTCATACCTTGCTGTACATTTAGAGGCCAAGCCCTTTAATTTGGAACCTCAGTTTTGAAAATCAAATAATCTGCGCAGATCTGATGCCGTTAACAAAAGATGTCTTCATGCATTGTATTTATACATAGTACATTAATATTTAGATTTGATCTAACCTTGCTTGATTTGCTCATTGTGCGCTATGACTGAGTAGACCTGTTAATATTGTGCCGCCGGTTTTGTTATATTTTCTGTTATTCATAATCGAAATAAATTCGTTTGCTAGCCAACACCGTGCAATAAAACGCCGCTGATTTCCTGTGTCATACCAAAATTTAGTTTTACGCGCTTAATTCTAAATAAATAAAATTCATCTATAATGTCTGATAAAAAAATAACAAGAAGCTCAAAGGTGTCCCCGCCGAAGGGAAGTACCCCTCTCCATCGTAAATGCTGTGATACTGGAAGTCCACTAACTGCAGCTGCAGCAGTTGGATGCGAAAATAGACAAACAAAGGGAGATCTTGATAGAACAGCTGAACGGGAGCATAAAGAGCAGAGAAGAGAGACTGATGCAGAAATTTAATGAGATTTCAACGGAGCTGTGCAGCATGAAGAAAACGGTGAAATTTTTGGATGTCAGGCTTACTGCTGTTGAATCGACGTGCGAGGAGATCGCTTCGCTAAAAGCGGAGGTGCTAGCACCTGAAAAAATAGACGGCTAGGTATGAGAGTGAAACTGTCGCTACTGATTTGCTTATCAACGGGATACCTAATGATGTTAAGGAGGACTGTGCGGAGATCTTTTCTTAAATCTGTGAAGCGGTAAATAATGAGATGCCCGCAGTAAGAGAAGCTTTTCGGGTGCCTTTTAAGAATCATAATGGTAGCCAGCAGCGTGACAAGACTTCCTCGCCGATTGTTGTCAAGCTTTTCTCCTAAGGTAGGTGTACCTATTAACGGACTATTAAGACATATCCACGTTTAAAGTAATATTTTAGGTCAGCAAAAAGCATTTTAACTCTAATATTGCTTTTTATGGGTCCAGAGACCTTTTGTTGTCTTTTACGATTTATAAAATATAAAAAATATCCAAAATGTAACCCCTTTTCGCGTTTTTCCAAAAACCATATTTTGTTCCTAATTCCGTGCGAAAATTTTGTCCGGTTCCTAATTACGTGCAAGAGCGTTCCTATTTCCGTTCTCAATTATAAAAAGGACGTTTTTTCATTTTTTTTTTTAAACATTTTACTCAAAACCAAACAAGGCAATTTACACAGATTTATTTAAAACATAAAAAACTAAATTTATAGTACATAACATCGAAAAATCCATTAAAATAAAATCGCTTGTAGCGTTTATTTCATTTAAAAATTTATTGTACAAAGCAATACACACACAAGTTTTTTTAATAAGTTATTATTATTTTAATGAAAGTCGTTTATTGAGAATACTCCTCTTTTATTTATTGGCCGAGGAGGGTTAATTTTTTTAATAATTTCATCGGCTTCATAATCCAAAATGTCGTCTTTTTCTGGCCAACGCCAATTGAATCCGCTCATGGTCATGGTTTTTACTCTTAATTTTAATGGATATCCGCTGATAACTTCTAATACTTTTCCAGGAAACTTTTCTCCTTCATACTGAATAACGACGTAGTCTTCTTTTTTAAATGTTTGTCTGCAAGCGAAGATTTTTTCAGTTGTACATTCTCACGGGCCTTGTTTTCTTTGTTCTCTTTTTTTAAAGCTATTTTCTGAATTTTTTTCTGTTATTCCTCATTCAAGCGCCGTTGATATTCCATATAATCTGAAGCTATTACCACAGTTGGTGTGAGCTTTTTCTTAAACTGTTTCTTCTTCGGGTCGTTTGATAAAAGCTCGGGCCAGAAAAGAGCGTTTTGGAATGGTGTTGGAAATTCAGCCTTCTTAGTTCCTATATTTTCTGTATTTTTAACAGTTGGGCTATCCAGAGTCAATTCGTTGTTAAGTGGCACTAGACTATCATTCAACCTGTTATTTTCCTTCTAATAAGTAGTTGCTGTATTGTCTGTTATAGCGTTATTTGGAACAGCTTTACAAGATGCATTTACTGCTTGATGTACATAGGATTGCGTGTCCATTACGTTACAAGTTGGAGTTGAACTTCTCAAAGGGGGGTTTTCAGTAGCACCTAACTCAGCTACTTTTCCACAACTTAGATCAAGGAAATCTGTGCTCATGTTCTGTATATCTAGTATTGAGCCACAACCACTAGCCAATATACTTGTAAAACCGCTAAATGGTTCAAGTCCATTGCAGTCGGGATTTGGTTCATTCTTTAACTTCTTCCAAGAGTAGTACAAATTCTCGTCTTTAATATCACCAGTCCATTCTCCGTCGCACTCGACAAATAACTTTAATTTCTCATCTTCTATTCGCTCTTCAAAAAGTTGAATAAGGGTACATTTAGGTGGTTGCTGTTCTTCACTATTAACAACAGCTTCAACATTAGAAGGAATTGCATTGATGGTATTTTCCACGGCCGTTTTTAAAATCTTGTTGTAAGCAACTGCTTCTGCATTGAATGGATATAAACCACAAGCTCTGAAAGCACTCTCAGTATTAATCGAGGATTTTATACACTTCTCGATAGCTGGACCGAAATCTTCACGTCTCATTCGCTGTCCATTGTTTGATATTCTCCAATCTTGAACCTCCTTTTTCCAAGCGCTTTTCAAGCAGTGAAAAACTCCGACGTCCATAGGCTGCAGCAAATGCGTTGAATTTGGAAGAAGCGCAATTAAAATAATGCCGTGTTCCTTGCAAAATTCGCTGAGAGGTAGAGATATATGTGATACGTGCCCATCAAAAATAAAACCACTGGAAGTTGTGCGTTCATTCTCAGCAGGAAGGGATAAAACACATTTGCGATATATTCAAAAAACGTTTCGCCGGTCATCCAACCTGAGTCAGATTTGCCAATGGCCCACTCCTTAGGGTATTTCGCTAGAATATTTTGTGGAAAGCGCTTATAAATGAAAATAGCGAACGTAGGCATTATTTTTCCATCAGCAGATGCGCCTACAGACAACGTTAGGCATTCTTTCTCATCATTTCCTGACCTGAAGTAGACGTGCTTCGCACCGCGTTTGGTCAACACTGCTTGCCCTTTGGGGCACAGAAAAAATGCGGACTCATCACAATTAAAGATCCTGGTTGGGTCTTCCAATACTTCCAGATAGTTATTGTCTTTCATATAAGTACTTACTCTCTCGAACCAAGCCCTTATTGAAGATGCCGCGACCAAAGCTCGAGAAACTGTTGAGACATTCGTTGACTTAAAGAAGGATTTCTTTGCAAAAACCATTGAACCATTTTCGTCCTGGAATACCATTTGTAAAAGAGTTTGGGCGATTCAGCTCTTTAACCAAATTTGCCACGCAGCTTGAAAGTTGGTCTCTAGTTATCGGAAAGCCCATCTCCGCCAAGTGATGAATCCATTTAACAATATTATTTTCTTCTTCTATCGACAGAACTGGAAGGGGTCCTGAGAAGGACTTTTTCGTATATTTCTTGTTAATCTTGTCCAATAATGTCTGTCTGGGAATATCGTATATTTTTGATGCTCTGTAGCATGAGATATTACCCTTTTGTACAGCCTCAATGGCTAATTGTAAGCAAGCTTGAGAATATTTCGGCATGTTATAAGATAAATTACTTTGACGTTACTAAAAATGAGGGATGCTTGTTAAAATAAATAAAGACAAAACTAGCTATAGATATTTCCTAATTACGGCCTATGCAACGGAATTAGGAACACAGCCAAAAATCTTGAGGCTATTTCCGTTCTATGCGATTTCTCTTCAGAAATTACAAAAAATTTATCTTTTTTTAATAAATATATTTATGTAATATTTTATGTGCCGATGACGCATTTATATATACAAAATATGTATAACTATACACAATTTTAAACAATTAAACAACATAATTTTTGTATATTTTTCCCTATTTTAAACTAAATTACCGAAATTTACGGCTCTGGAAACAGTCGTAATTTTGCAAAAATTGTGGCACGGAAATAGGCCATAAGAATATACGTGAAATTTATTATTTGTTGGGGTTTTTAAATCTTTATAAATTATATTTCGTATACCCAAAAAACAATCAAACATAAAGTTCCAAATATTCCTAATTCCGTGCTTAGCACGCAAATAGGTACACCTTAAAAAAATATTGCACCTATTTCCGTGCTATTTTTAATTTAAGGTTTTGAAAGACTTTTCCATTATACACTGGTTTTTATACATAAATTTATACAAAAAATACTTCAAATTTTCAATGTCGGAAGACAAAAGTATATATATACTTACCAATTGAAGATTAGACCCTTACGAATCTTTCACCACGCTCTTAGCAATTTTGCGAACACTATTCACTGACACATGGGTTTTAACTAACATTTTGTAGTTGACTGATACTTGAATGCAAATTTTAATTAAAATAGTGATGCTTGGAGGCTGCGAAGTACGAAATTTGTAAACTTGGACGATTGTAATCAATTTCATAACTTCTTTATTTAAATTTTTTTTAACATTTTCTAAATTTTCTATTTTGAAAATTGTTGGCCAAATTAGCACGGAATTAGGTACCAGCACGGAAATGGATACACTTACCTTATGCGCGCAGTCAGCTCTTTAAATCTGTAGCCGGCTTCTGCAAAGCAAAAAAGGGAGCTCTTAAGCTGAATGACATTGCTATGGATGGTACTGCAAGTATACACATACACGAAAGCCGAATCGTGAAATTATGCACTATGCAGCTCAACTTAGGCGCCAAAAACATCTGTCAGCTGTTTTCTCGATTGGCGGCCATGTGCTGGTTCGTAAAAGAGATGGTGAAATGGCTGTAAGAGTATTTGATAAGAAAGGTATAGATGAAATTGTCGGCACAACCTAAAAATTCAAACAACTCGTAAACTTTTTACGCGTTTGGTATATTATTGTCTAGATATAATGTTAGAGTTAAGCTTGTATTATTTTCTCTTCGCTCTTCTTCTGTTTCCTATTCGTTTTCGTGCTTTGCTTCTATTTCACATTCCTGCCGTGAATTTTTGTAGCTTTATTTGCTATTTTATGTCTCTTTCTTTTTCAGTTCAGTGCAAAATACTTACTTAACATGACTGTTAATAAAATATCTTGCGCTGACGGAAATCATAAGGTCATGTTAGATATTTTATGTAAGCAATCTGTCGGTCTTAACATAGTCCATTTTAACGCGCGCAGTCTGTGTTCTGCAAAGATGGACTATGTTAGGCATATTTTTGAGCAATCATCAATAGACATCATGTGTGTTTCCGAAACTTGGTTTAGCGACAATGCCTCTGAACTTCATTGTTGTATCAACAACTATAATGTTGTTCGGAATGATCGAATTAACAAAAAGGAGGGTGGTGTGGCAATTTATTGTAGGAAATCTCTCAATTTTAAGCTCCTCGCTAAATTTGCTTACTCGGACACAGAATACTTGATTTCAGAGGTTTCTGATGTTCAACCAAAATTTTCATTTCCTGTGTGTACAATCCACATAAATGTTATCCCTTAGACCGTTTCTTTTCTGAGTTGTCTGTGTTTCTTATTGAGTATGAGTGTTATGTCATTAGTGGTGATTTTAATGTTAATTTGCTCGTCGACGACTCTAGTAGTATTAAGCTGCGTGATCATGTTTCAACAGCTGGACTAGTCGTTGTTAATGATACTATGCCTACCAGATATGCCAATAATTCTAGCCCCAGTCTTTTAGATTATTTTACTACTTCTGACCTAGCCCATATACTTAAGTTTGACCAAATGTGTTCTATATCGGACCACGATTTAATCTTTTGTACTGTTGATGTTGTGTTTAATTGTTCAGCTGCTGGTAGTGCTTTCTTGTATCGTCACTTTCGTTCCTTGAGACACTAGTGCATTGCTTTTGGATTGTTCTTTTATATTTTGGAATGATTGTTGGTATCTTGAGACAGTTGACAAGAAACTTGACTATCTTAACGATAATTTGACTGTCTTATTTGATAGGCATGTCCCTACACGCACTTCTAATTTAATTAACAAATCTTGTCCATGGTATACCAAAAAAGTAAGTTTCGTTATAAAGAAGCGCAACAAATTGCATGCCAAATGGAGAAGGTCGAACACTGATTTCGCGTGGGCAATGTATAAAACTGCTCGCAATGAAGCTACCGCTGCCATTAGGCAGGCAAAAAGAAGATATTACAGCCATAAACTGAATCCTTCACTTCCGTCTAAAGAGTTATGGCGAAACTTGAAGGGCTTGCGAATACACGGCGAAAAAAGAAATGAGACGTGCAAAATAAACCCTGATATCTTACATGATTTTTTTATTGGCTTGAGCAACCACTGCAACCATTGTTTTTCGAGCGGCTGTTTCCTACAGCTTGGAAAAGAGCGATCATTTTGCCTGTTCCAAAGAAACTCCTTGCATTCGATCCTTCGGATTACAGACCTATTAGTATCATACCAGCATTTTCGAAGGTATGTGAAGCCTTAATGGCTGAGCAGATCTCAAAGTTTATTGAAGGTAACAACTTGCTTTCCCCACTACAATCGGGCTTTAGACCAAAGCACAGCTGTGCTACTGCTATGGTTAAAATTTTAAATGATATTCGAGTGCCGTTCGATAATGGTGCCTTAACTCTGATCTGCCTCTTAGATTGTGGGCAGAGTTCAGCAAGTTAAAGGAGAGATTGCTTCTTCACAGTTCAAATTTATAAATGTGGGTGTCCCTCAGGGATCAGTTCTTGGTCCTATTTTATTTAGTATGTTTGTCAATGATGTGTTTTCTGTGTGTAAATATGTTAATGTGCATGCGTATATGCGTATGCTGATGATATTCAGTTATACCTTTCTAATCGTATCGGTCTTGTTGAAGATTTGTGTTATAAAGTAAATAGTGATCTGTCTAAATTGCTGCCTATATGTAAAGATTGGGTGGCCACCGATAACATACCATCATTATGGATTGGCACATCTGCTGTCAAAACCACTGATAAAATTAGGAGCTTGGGTTTTATTATAAATAACAAGTTAAGCTGTTCTGACCATGTAAATAAGGCAGTTAGCAATGTATATGTCACTTTACGTAGGTTAGGAATCTCTGCATCATATACACCGCTAGAAACTCGGCGAAAACTTGCTTTGGAATTAATTTTACCCCACTTGACGTATTTTGAACTAGTTTATAGTGAACTTGATTCGATTTCGGCGAAAAAGATCGATGTAGCATTCAATAATGTTACGAGATATGTATATGGTTTAAGTCGTTATGGTCACATATCGCCTTGGAGAGACAAAATTCTGGGATGTAGCATATTAATAAATTATTTAGCCGCGAGAAACTGCATGTTCATGTTTAAATTGCTAGTGTGGAAAGTTCCTAAATACTTGTATGAAAAGCTTCTACCACCCAAGTCACGGAGACATAACAGTTTGGTTATTCCTAAATATAACTATCTTACCTCTGGCCGACTGTTTTTCGTTAGCGCTGTAAGACTGTGGAACTCGATTCCGGAAAGTGTCAAAGCTGGACTGAATGGGAGCATCTTTAAAAGGGTAATTCTTCAAATATTTTAGTGAAATTGATACTCTTTCTGCCTTTTGACTATAAATAATCCTGGCGGGAACCTATTTTATATCTTTCCCTTTTTCTATTCGTATTAAGTATATCTGTTTTCTGTTTCAATTCTAAGTTCACTTTATGAACGTATATCCTTTACTTTAAGAATATGTGCAAAGAATTATTATTATTAATTTTTTATTTTTTTTCTTCTCATGAAATGCTTATAAGATGTTCATAATAAGATTTTAAAATGACAGCTGATGTACATATAAAAGACCGCAGTGTCTTAGTTGTACAATAATTTTTAAAAATAAATTGAATTGAATTGAATTGGTATTTGTGTATTAGGGAGTTACTAAAATCCACATATATATTTTTGCCTGAAAAAATAAAAGGCAACAATTACCGATTATTTTCTGCTCAAAAACGTAAAAGGCAAATTTTAACTTTTATTTTTGCCTTAAAAAATAAAAAGCAGATATAATCGGTATTATTTGCTCAAAATGATAAAAGTCAGATTTTTAAAAGTCATAGAGGAATCACAATCTACAATGTGAGATGAGTCTAATGGTACCTTTGAAAAAGCTGTAGCATAATTTTTTCACTTTGCCTTTTTGATGTCAAAAATTGTAAAATAACTTTTATTTTCAGTCTCTGTTTTTGATATAATGCGCTAAAAATGTACACAGAGCTTTTATTTAACTTTCAGCAAAAACGAGCAAATTTTTGTTATAAGTTGTTAAAAAAAAACCTAAGGTAAAGTCGCCCTTGCCCATATGATTATCATGTGCTAAGAAATAGTCCTTTTATTGAGTTTTCTTCTAAGTAGTAGATGCATACATATTCTTATTCTATTTACGAGTGTATATTCTTTGTTTCTTATTAATTTCCGAATCAAAACATTTAAAAGAAATAAAAAATTTGTATATTGTTTTTTCGGCTTTTCTTTACTCTCAGTCTTCACCAGACGCCCACTTTTATCATTAGTTAATCTTATCCCCACAAAGTCCCATTTACTAGATATAATAAATAAACGCAACCATTATAATAAATTAACATGCAGATACACCATTATACTGAAAAGTGTACGCTTGGAATATACTTTAACTACGCGTATGCATGTATGTAATTTAGGGCTGTGCGATTATTCGATTACTCGAGGAAGTTGGTTAATCAATTATTCGGTTAATCAATTACTCGAGTAATCAAGATTTTGATTACTCAAAACGATGATTAATCGAGTTACTTGAAATATGATTACTCAAAAAATAATAATTTTGCTCGTTAAGAGAGTTTGCTTTGGAAAATGCTTATTTTCTTTTTCACATTCTGTATATGAAAAAAAAATTTCGTTTTAATTTTTGAAAACAGAAACGTTGTTTTCAAAGTATCAAGGAACTTTAACTACTTATACATATGTAAAGAGTTGAAATGTTGATCACTCATTTCACTCGAAATGTTGATTAATCATAAAGAAAATTACTCAAATATTTTTTTCTTGGTTAATCAAAAATCTTGATTACTCGAGTAACTGAACTTTTGAGTAATCATAATTTCAAATTAATCGAATAACTGAGTTATTTACTTTATGATTAATTAAAATTATGAGTAATCAATTAATCGGACAGCCCTAATGTAATGTATATGTGTACATACATAATATTCCCATCATAATTCATATATTTGTGCTTATTCCGACATTCCTTCCAATCGAAAAGCATTTGCTTGCATTACTAACGTATACATATGTACATATGTATGTATTTAAGCTGTATGCATAACAAAATGCATAACCAAAACAAACGCGAAAAATATCTCCCATACAACGTCGTTGAGAATTTTTGGCGATAAGTTTAACGCGATAAGCT
>NW_023458555.1:109347949-109348580 GCF_013731165.1 Rhagoletis pomonella | reverse complement strand
TGCTTAGTGAGGGTTATAATCCCTAAGTGCGGGCGAAGTCCGCCTACACAGAAAGGTGTTCTCTGCAAAAGGTGTTCAGCCCTTTTTCTTCGCAAAACAGAAAGGAGAATTCTACTTAGTGAGGGTTATAATCCCTAAGTGCGGCCAAAGGTCGCCTACGCAGAAAGTTTTTCTCTGCAAAAGGTGGCCAGTCCCTTTTCTACGCAAAACAGAAAGGAGAATTCTACTTAGTGAGGGTTATAATACCAAGTGCGGCCGAAGGCCGCCTACGTTGAAAGGTGTTCAGCCCCTTTTCATCGCAAAACAGAAAGATAATTCTACTTTGTGAGGGTTATACTCCCTAAGCACGGCCGAAGGCCGCCTACGCGGAAAGGGGTTTTCTGCAAAAGGCGTTCAGCCCCTTTTCTACTCAAAACAGGAAGGAGAATTCTTCTTAGGGCAGTTAAACCTCTTTATCGACGTTATCGACACCCATCACATAACATGTGATCGATAAAGCAGTTGATGTGCTGAACTGAAGTATGTACCTCTAGTTAGCGTTAACTAGACATGGTGCAAATGGCCTTTAGTGAGGGTTATAATCCCTACGGATATAGGAAGTGAAGGATTATAATGTGTCAACACAAGATCC
>NW_023458555.1:109346507-109347849 GCF_013731165.1 Rhagoletis pomonella | reverse complement strand
AAGTTTGATCCAAAACCTGAAATCTACCACATTGTTTTGAAATCTACATTTTTTCCAGATTCTACCACACAAATTTTTTTCAAGTCCGATCACTGTTCCACGTTCAAAAATTGCTTTCAATTTGTGCACACGTAAGAGTTGTCACAAGTATGAGTTTACTCTCTTCTCAAAGCCACTATCGATCAGCGGTTGAAATCTTACGAAAAATTGCCTATCTTGAGAGAAAGATTTTACTTTTTACTGCTAATTTGCGTAGCTATAAAATCCGTGAATTCAATAAATTTCGTTTTAATTAAAAATGTTTGGTATGTAGTTTAAAAACTGATTTGTTAGGCATTTTGGTACATAAAAATGTAGTCAAGTGGCAACACTGATCGCTGCCACTTATAGCTACATATATGAACGCACGCTGTTTGGTCCACCAATACCTACGCGTACGAAAAAAAGCGGAAATTTATTCTACCTAACATTCGCGATCGCGAACTATCTGGACTGATTTTATGCTTCTCGTTCGCGAAGGAGATACAATACAAAATATTTTATACGTTCACCTTCGCGTATAAAATCATAAATGTATGTTCGCGAACGTTCATATGTATATGAATATTTCCGAACCCTGTTTTCAAGTTAAAATTTTTGAAGTGAAAACATCTTTAGCGGCGGGAGTGATTTGAAACTAGATGCACGTGACGACAACAGCGAAAACAAAGGCATTTGTAGGTATGTTATTTGCCTTTAAGTGTGTAGTTCTGTATGTATGTATGTCTCATAGAGTTCCAGCGAATAGCCCAATCACTTTAAATTTTTTCAACGAAAAAATTCCGGGAAACAATTTTTTTACGCAGTTAGGTGTCTCCTGTTTAGGTGAACACAAAATGAAACTTTTTCCCCAATTGCGATATGGGAAATGTCCGTCATTTTGGATTTAGTGTTTTTTACGATTTGCGCGCGGATTTGCATTAGATTTTTTCAACGAAAAAATTCCAGGAAGAAATTTTTTAACGCAGTTTGGTGTCTCCTGTTTAGGTGAACACGAAAATAAAATTTTTCCCCAAATTGCGATATGGGAAATGTCCGCCATCTTGGATTTTGTGTTTTTTATGATTTGCGCGCTAATTTAGCATTTCCCGCGAAAAAAGGTGGAGAACAAATTTGTAGAGAATTCAATTCCCTACAATTCTCATGTGCCTATAATTTTTTTAAACAATTATTTATTGATAATAATATGTAAAAAAATGCCAAAAATTGGGTAAGTGGAGCGTGTAGTAGCTTCTCCCTTTCCGCTACGTTGTTGGTCGAAATCTACACGTAGTACGTAAACATATAAATAATGCGTTTATTG
>NW_023458555.1:109344871-109346407 GCF_013731165.1 Rhagoletis pomonella | reverse complement strand
CATTTCTCGTGAAAAAAGGTAAACAAATTTGTTTAGAATTCGATTCCCTACAATTTTCATGTACCTATAAATTTTTTTAAACAATTATTTATTGCTAATAATATGCAAAAAATTCCTAAAATTAGGCAAGTGGCACGGTTTTTTCGAGCCATTTCTATATATAATAAATGTCAAATTTAAATGGCAAAGTTGTAGAGGAAAAAATTTCCAATAAAAGCATTATTTATAGTTTTACGTACTACGTGTAGATTTCGACCAACAACGTAGCGGAAAGGGAGAAGCTACTACACGCTCCACTTACCCAATTTTTGCATTTTTTACATATTATTAGCAATAAATAATAGTTTAAAAAAATTATAGGCACATGAGAATTGTAGGGAATTGAATTCTCTACAAATTTGTTCTCCACCTTTTTTCGCGGGAAATGCTAAATTAGCGCGCAAATCATAAAAAACACAAAATCCAAGATGGCGGACATTTCCCATATCGCAATTTGGGGAAAAATTTTATTTTCGTGTTCACCTAAACAGGAGACACCAAACTGCGTTAAAAAATTTATTCCTGGAATTTTTTCGTTGAAAAAATCTAATGCAAATTCGCGCGCAAATCGTAAAAAACACTAAATCCAAAATGACGGACATTTCCCATATCGCAATTGGGGAAAAAGTTTCATTTTGTGTTCACCTAAACAGGAGACACCTAACTGCGTAAAAAAATTTGTTCCCGGAATTTTTTCGTTGAAAAAATCTAAAGTGATTGGGCTATTCGCTGGAACTCTATGAGACATACATACACACAGAACTACACACTTAAAGGCAAATAACATACCTACAAATGCCTTTGTTTTCGCTGTTGTCGTCACGTTTTTCGTTGCATCTAGTTTCAAATCACTCCCGCCGCTAAAGATGATTTCACCGGGTTCGGAAATATTCATATACATATGAACGTTCGCGAACATACATTTATGATTTTATACGCGAAGCTGAACGTATCAAATATTTTGTATTGATTCTCCTTCGCGAACGAGAAGCATAAAAGCAGTCCAGATAGTTCGCGATCGCGAATGTTAGGTAGAATAAATTTCCGCTTTTGTTCGTACGCGTAGGTATTGGTGGACCAAACAGCGTGGGTTCATATATGTAGCTATAAGTGGCAGCGATCAGTGTTGCCACTTGACTACATTTTTATGTACCAAAATGCCTAACAAATCAATTTTTAAACTACATACCAAACATTTTTAATTAAAACGAAATTTATTGAACTCACGGATTTTATAGCTACGCAAATTAGCAGTAAAAAGTAAAATCTTTCTCTCAAGATAGGCAATTTTTCGTAAGATTTCAACCGCTGATCGATAGTGGCTTTGGGAAGAGAGTAAACTCATACTTGTGACAACTCTTACGTGTGCACAAATTGAAAGCAATTTTTGAATGTGGAACAGTGATCGGACTTGAAAAAAATTTGTGTGGTAGAATCTGGAAAAAATGTGGTAGATTTCAAAACAATGTGGTAGATTTCAGGTTTTGGATCAAACTT
>NW_023458555.1:109342235-109344771 GCF_013731165.1 Rhagoletis pomonella | reverse complement strand
GCAGCTAAAAACAAAACGCGTTTTATTTAATAATAAAACATTCGTTAGTGCTTATATTGTTCCCAGAACAGTAACTAGTTTTCCAGATTTTCCATCAAATTTCTTAAGCTCCATAGGCTTTAGTTTTGCTCCTCGATAATCAGCCTGCTCCCCGCCATTGTCCGATCTTTGGAGAATCCGCTGCTGACAAACGCAGTAATATAAATTCCAGTTTCGCTATAATGCTTACAGCTTTTTCGTCGTACTCAAATACCGTTTCAAGCTCCTTTTATTTTTCGTCATCGCCAAAGACTGCTAATATCGCCTCATTCACCCATTTTAATTTTTCGTCAACGTTTTTTATACGCTGAAGATAATTATTAAGGGTTACCACCAAATTATCGACTTCACCTTCTGCCTTCTACCGCATTGCAGAGTTTGGTCAGTTGGGTTCTGCAAGTTGCGCGATAAACTAAGTCCAGTTTAAAATAAATCGCTTCTTTTCTCGCACGAAAAATATTCTCCGCTAAGATTATAAAAATTAAGAATATTCACAGCCGTTCCAGGTTTCGGCACTATGTAGAAAAACGTTCGCTATACAAACCACGTGAACCATATTAAAGAAAAGACGGCTGTATGCTGCGACTGTGAATTTATTACTAACTCAAGTAAAGCTACCAACTTAAAAGCTCTGAGCCTCTCTCAAAATAAAGTAATTAGTTACAGTTATTAATTTAAAAGCTCTTAGCGTCTCTCAAAATAAAGTAATTAGTTGCGATACGATATCGATACTTTTGGGCTTCGATGCCGATATTTTCTACTCGATAGTTTTAAAACGATATTTTTTGGAATCGAGTACCAGAACTCTAGTATCGTATCGAAAGTCATAAAGTCACATTACAAGGATAATGTTATTAACAATTCTTTCTGATATAAATTGGGCATTAAAGAGCAGATATTTGTAATATAGTTAGGATTGCATGTGGTGGAATTTGACCCCGCGACCTCGGTGTTTTAAGTCAGCACATCAATCTCCGCATGCTGTTACAAATATGTTAGTGTTTGACCGAGATTCTGCTCCGATTTGTCGCGCGCGCCTTAATGTTGCGGCACAAAAGGGGTCCCTTCAGTTTATGTCGACTCTGACTGGCGATTTTGTTTTAATGGGAAGATGTTTTTCATTTTCAAGCTTTGCCCACTGCTAACCATTACACCACAGCGGCCTATATACGAGACCTATATTCAGATAAATTTTTTGGATTTTGGTATCGATATTTGGAATATCGAGTCTTTTTATTCCGATATTAATGTGTACCCGATATTTTTGAAGCGATACTTTAAATGAGTAGGTGGGTTCGACCTAATCCTTCTGGCACTGCTTTGAACGCTCAGGCCACTATCTCCTCTAAGGCCCTAGCCTCACTACTGCTTAACTCGGAGTGGTCCACTATCGCCGCCAACGACTCCGGTTCCAGTTGAGAAAAGACCCACCTCATCTTCATCAAATCCGGGATAATACCCGTCTTGGTCTAAAAATCTAGGATAAGACAGGGAGGTAAACCGGGAACTATGAGGCCCTCAAGGAGGACCATCCGCCAAAGTCACTTTTAAGGAGTTGGGTAACAACGGTCTATAAGTTTAAACAAAAATGTTTATGTCTAAATACGGACGCTTATCGAAGCCATCCACCACCAAAAAATACGCCAACCGAATGTTCGAATCACAAAAACCTACTTTTGATAGCTGGGAGTTAGCAGCATTACTAACTCGCCCTATTATACTACCCGGCCTGCTGTCCCAGGGGTCTACCTTCCTACTTCGAATGCGATCAACTATTCGGCTTCGCCTCCGACTTGAATGAGTTTTGGTGCTGCCGACCACCTCCACCTGGGCTACGTTGGACACCCTTGGCAGTTCCGCTTCATGGCCTCAGGCCTAGCACAGCCGAACCACTTTATCCCCTTTCTACAATCTGCTGAAACGTGACCGAACCGCTTACAATTAAAACAACGGGTATTAGGCCTCGCCCTAAACCCTTCGCTGTCCTTTGGATCCGAAACCGCTGAAACTTCTACATCCACCGAGGCATAGGCCAGGTCAGGCCTTGGCCTTGTGACTCGGTGGGAGGACAAAAGCTTCAACTGACGACCTAACCGACTCCAACTTTCTATCTAACGCGACTAGTTCCGCCACTGACCCCGGTGTAACTAGCCCCGACTGGGTTTGATAAAAGGGAAGAAGATTCGCCCTAATGGCAGCCATGAAGATAATGTTTGGAAGGTTGCAGGAGCCATTGTCGGAAAGTAGAATGTTTCCGAAAACGGCTCCTGGAACCTTCCAAACATTATCTTCATGATTGCCAATATGTGGCCTCCTATGGACTCATTCCTACACTGAGTCGGCCTCCGAAACTCGTCAATCAACAGATCATCACAGTTAGACGGCAGAAACTCCAACTTTAACTTTCCCGCCAGTTCCTCTCAACTACCTAACGAACGCCTAATCGACCTAAACCACAGCAGCGCCTTACCCGAAAACAGGTCGACCGCACCTCGAG
>NW_023458555.1:109342031-109342225 GCF_013731165.1 Rhagoletis pomonella | reverse complement strand
TCTAACCTTTAGATTACCGGCCACTTTATCGTCTCGATATACGAGTTTTCGTTTTCTCATCAGTGCATTAATTTCTCGAATCGATAAATTGTTGCTTACCCGATGCAACCTCTAAAAATGTGTACCCAACTTTAAATTTTGGTTCGATTTTGGTTCATGAGTCAGATATATTAGATATTTCAACCAAGGTTTTG
>NW_023458555.1:109317863-109341931 GCF_013731165.1 Rhagoletis pomonella | reverse complement strand
CAGTTCGGTCGCGGTGGTAAATAGTACCTCCACTACATTACATTCGGCAGCGCGTCCGGAAAGCAATGATATTTATTTGCAATCCGCGAAAGCCATTTTGTCGAGCGAAACTAAAACACGTATATTAATGGACAATGGCAGTCAAGAGACGTGAGCGAATCTTTGGCGAATTTCCTAAAACTACCAACCGTCGGTTACGACAAAGCCCGCATATTTGCATTCGGTGAAAATAACCAGCGAAAGCAGTTAACTCGGTTGAGACACGTAAATGTCGAAGTGCAAAGTCAATATTCGGACCAGATGATTGAAATATGTGATTCCGTGGTGCCTATAAAATGCGCTGACGTTTTACCCGAGCCGCGCTTGGAGGGTCGCTAGTTTATGCATTTGATAGCAAAATTAGCCGAAATTAGAATATCTAGCGAAAACTTAATTGGTGGCATTAACCTACTAATTGGCCAAGATAACTGTTGGAAATTTCATTTGGATACTAACGGTAATATCGGTGAGAATTTAGTGGTAGTAGATACTTTCTTTGGCTGGACCATACACGGCTGCTCCGGCTACAATGAGAATTCTAAGTGCGCGTTAAGCATAATCGCGAGAATCGCGAAGAGCAAGTTGATGTTACCAAGTTTTGGGACTTAGAAGCTATCGGTATCGCAGTTTATAATGAAAACGCATCTGCTGTGCATGACGTCCAAATCGAAAAAATAGGAAGGCGCTATTCAGTGAGTTTGCCATGGAATATTCCGAAAGAGACTTACATAATAACAAATCGAAAGCACTGAACCGGCTCCGTGGGCTAACGATTAAACTAATGAAAAATCGCTTAAATTTAATTGAGTACGACTGCGGTATCAGAGAACTCCTTAATGCCGGAATAGCGGAGCGCGTATTAGCTAATCATAATGATCAAATCGCGTATTATATGCCTCATCGCCCAGTATACAGAGAAGACAAAACAGCAACGAAAATTTGTATTGGTTTCGTCGCACCGTCAAGTGCAAATGACCTTGCTTCTCTTAATGACCATCTTAACCCAGGTGAGAATTTATTGGCTGACTTAACGTCGATTTTACTGCGATTTCGGTGCTACCAGATTGCGATAATTGCTGACATCGAGGCGTTCTTTGTTATGGTCTACTGTTTGCCGTACAAAATACAAACACTTTATTCTTAGGCG
This sequence comes from Rhagoletis pomonella, assembly GCF_013731165.1. Lineage (NCBI taxonomy): Eukaryota > Metazoa > Arthropoda > Insecta > Diptera > Tephritidae > Rhagoletis > Rhagoletis pomonella. The sequence continues at coordinate 109,340,745 of NW_023458555.1, read as the reverse complement.
TATAGCGCACCCGGTAGCGTGCCGGAAATTTCACCATCTAATAATTTTCTAGAGCGGACGGCAACGCTAAAACTGCATGGAAGGTTTGCCATTTTGCGATAGCTGTGTTTCTTTGCGGACAGCTGTGGTTGATTGTCACTAGTTCCTGCAGGTTTGTTCGGTTTTTTTTTTTTGTTAATAAACGCTTTTCAGCGGAGGCTAGTGATAGTTGTGACAGTTATCTGCAACTGCCCCTCTTCACAGGATGGAATTTGTAACTTGACACAGCTGTTGGAATGTAGGCACAATATATATCGGGGCTTATATCTTGGCATCTATTGCGGTAACTTAATAGTTGACAGCTACGTTTTCCTTGCACCCAAAACTTTCTGGCGACAACATTATCCATATTTTGACATACGGACTGTACACAACCCAAAAACACGCTCGTGCGAAGCTCTAGTTGTGTGTTACTGAAATTGTCAAATTTACATCTATTTTATAACTTGCAAGTAACGTACGTTTTCTGTGGTTTTTATCAGCTCCCATTTTGATTTTCACGCTTTATTACCGCCAACAATATTATGCGTATACAATATTTACAAACTGCCAGAATTTTAACTAGCCCCATGAGCTAGATAAAATTCTGACGAGAAAAGTAAAATTTTCATTCTGATCCGTCGAAAGTCTGTCTTCCGTTTAAACACTTGGCAATATGTTCTTGGATGTAACTTAGCAATTTTCAAAGATTTTCTTTTTTTGCGGTTAAGTCCGGTAAAAATACTGGCCAACGCGGACGTCAAGATATAAAAAGCTGCACCAATATTGCCCCGATATAACTTATATCTAGCAACCAAACTGACAGCTGAACATCAATGAATTCTATCCTGTGAAGTCGGCCAGTGAAGATGCAAGCTGCTGAATGGCTGTCTTCACCCGGTTCGGAATTGTAAAATTGGGGCATGGTAACTCCGGAGAGTCTCGAACATTCTTTTTTTTGACATTCCTCCTTGCACTGCGGCAAGTTCCAGTTGGAAGAGTAACGGAACTATTCCAAATGACGCAGTGCCCGTTATTCTTCCAAATGGAATATTTCCGCAGTGCAAGGGTATAAAACCTGCTGGCAACACCACCGCCGGCCATTTGAACATCATACTGTGACTGAAAACCGGAACGGGTAAGAACAAAACGCTTCTAAACCTAAAATAAAATAAAAACATTTAGACACGGGACTACAAGTGTGGGTGAACTTTTTTTTTTTTTTTGGATCCCATTTGGACACGACAGCCCGGAATCATTGTGAAAAATCGAGGCAGCCAACAACGGCAGGAAACCTCCAAATATTGGGAAACGCTTCAACTGCGAGCAAGGACGGTGAGTATTCTACGAAAAAAAAAATAAAAGGGAAATTCATTTATTGTAAATATAAAGACACGTAAATGTATGTCGGCCGTAGAGATTGAGTATTTAAGCTAAAGTTCATCCTTGAGTGCACCCGGGTAACATAGAGTTCTTTTCAGTGTCGCACCGTGTCATTAAAATGATAATTACATAAAACTAAGAAATCGTTTGGTAATTTTATTAAAGCGTTTCATACATTAGTATCGTTTTATATAACAGATGTCTTTCGCTGAGGTAGCTGAATTTCGCAAAAATACGGTGGATGGCCTAACCCGAACGTACATTTCCTTTGCCGCATAAAAATTTCACTACCTTTTAAAAACTCTGATCTGAGGCTCGTAACTAGTAATTTTTTTGATTCCCCAGCAGATTCTGCACCAATATGCGCATTACAGCGCGCACCACTACGCGCGGCTCTACAACCGCCATATCAGTGGAAGCACGACGCGCGTCACCACAACCGCCATATCGGCGGAAGCACCACCACCCTATCAGCGGAATCAAAACGCGCGGCATTACAACCGCAATATCAGTGCGCAGAACGACGCGCGGCACCACAACCGCAGTATCCAGCAACAAACCCGACCACCAGTAACGACAGCAACAGCAGGGCCCATACCACTGGCCTGCTGCAACAAGGGGTGAGTCCTTCGGGCCATACACAATGTGAAATATTTAGAACTGTAACCAATAGATAAGAAAAATTATAAAGACAAGAAAAAAAGAATTTTTACCAAGAACAGAATTAGAAGTAATTAGAAGTAAACCATAATTTAAACAAAAAAACAAGATATAAGAGAAAAAAGGAGGAATTTATAAAATACAGAAGTTAAGCAAAAGAAATAAGTACGAAAGAATAATTAAAACTAACTTAAATTTAACTTAGAATCTATACGGTACTGCATTAATAGCGAATTTTTTTTCTAAACATTCAAATGCTCATATATATATAATATATATATACACATACACGTACACATACCGGTATACATACATTTATGGACATATACGTAAGGGCATATAGAAATTAGGAATTAAGCTAAAGTACAATTCAGTAAGACGAAATCGAATTCAGTTAATAAACAAATTGAATCTACTTTAGTAAAGTAAATCGAAATAAAATAAAGTACCATCTTCAATGGATAAATAAACACAACATTTTGATATAATAATAAGCAAATATATAAATTAAATAAATTAACATAAAATATTAACTGAGCATAAATTCAACTATAATGAATGAAAATAATTAAATTAGTGAAACGAAAGACATATAACCTAATATAAATTAACATAAAATAAAAATTTAACTAAAATAATTTTGTATAAATAAACATTTAGAAATAACAAAAGCGATGGCCACAATAATAATATAATAAAATATAAATAAATAAAATAAAATCGTGAAAATATAAAACGGAAACCAAAACGCTATACAAACAAAAGACAGAAAAGAAGAAATAGAAAATTAAAACAAAAATCATTAAATATTTAAAACGAAATCGCAACCCTAATACCTGAATATACTTACCCGCATTACTAAATTTAACTTTTGTTAATATACTTAACTGACCTACCTGATTTTGCTACTGGACTTACCGACCTGACTGAATTACCTATTAAATTGACTGCTTACCTACACGTAGTTAATTATACTTACATACCATAGACTTAAGAGGTACACCTACTTAGTTATTAAGCGTACTTACCTTTTTTTTTGATGTTAGGATTTAGATTTTAGTTAGCTTTTAGGAATTAATATTAAGAAAATTAATTGTTAATAAATTTAGAAATATAAATGGGAATGCTGCTTTTTCTTCCTAATTAAGAAGGCATGTAGGGCCTTTATATTATGGGGCTACTGAAATTAGGGTGCGCTAGTAGCCACGGATGAGGGAGGACCAGCACCAGGCACCACACAACGAGCGGTGGTGCCTTATATTCGGCCTTTGTTTTATTTTTGGTTCATTTTCGTTTTTTTTACATTTTCTTTTCGTAGTTTTGGATTTTCAGTTTATTTTAAATATTTAAATTTAACGTTTCTTTTTCAGCTTTTTTTTTGTGGTAACCGAATTTTTTTTTGAATTTTTGATTTTTTTGTATGCGTCCGTCCGATACTTCCGGCCATGCCGGAAGTGAAGATGTTCGACAGGCATGATTTTCTCTGCTATGGCGCAGGGAACAGTAGTGAGGCAAGAACCCCGCCCAGTCGACATGACTAGCCACAGTGCACCCCATTGTGTCATGCCGCCTGCACTCACTACTGCTCTCATGTATGCGTACCATAACATCTTACAAATATCCATTGATGAAGCAGATCGAGATACACACCGATTCTTGTGGTACGAGGCGTTACCAGAATCATTTTCAAATTTGCCTCCAGTCGTTGAATTACGTATGTCAAGAGTAACACTTGGAGTAACGTCTAGCCCGTTTTTGCTCTCTTCTACTATTCAAACGCACTTGAAACTTAATATGCCAAATTATGGCTTGATTTGCGACACAATGCAGAAGTCGTTTTATGTAGATGACATGGTTACGAGCGTAAAGTCATCAAAGGATGCTGAGCTTCTATTCCGCGATGCGATAACTGTAATGAAAGCCGGCGGATTCAATTGACGTAAGTGGAACCATAACGATATTGATTTGAAACGACGATTCTCTCTTGGCGAATGTGATGGTTTGCCGATTAAACAGAAGCTCTTATAGTGATAAAATAAACGTGGAAATAGAAGACGCATCAGAGTATGTTAAATGTCTGAAACCAAATCAAGCGTAGTATTCTGAGAGCGATGGCGAAGGTTTACGATCCGCTGGGATTCCTAGGGCCATTCACGGTCAAACCGACACAACAACCTTATCCAAATCCTCGTAGGACAAATTGGAAAGACTTCAGCCAGCTGGTGTCTGAAACGTGCCCTCGAAACGACTACTGAAGCCGCGTGACTAAGAAGGTGCCTCTCAAAACACCATGCTCCTCCCGGTTTCATGGAGAAGCCAGGAGGAGGGCATACCGAAAACAGCCTTGAAACACTAGAACACCTGATGGATTTCCACTTCCCTGGGTGCGGCAGCGCAGGGGGGCACAGTCACTCCTGTGACAGAACACCCTAGTACCCGTAGGCAGGGCAGTCCAGTTGGTGAAATATTCACTGAACAGAAAGTAGCTTGGGCTATCAGATCCTTCCAATCCTTCAAATCTCCGCGTCCGGTTGGAATCTTTCCAGCCATGCTACGACGAACAAATGCCACTGTAACTCCCTGGCTAACGACCATTTTTAGGGCAAGTTTCCTCCTTAGCTGTATTTCAAAGCCATGGAGGGAGGTAAGAGTGGTTTTCATTCCCAAAGCAGGGAAGACGGTCCACAGTACCGCCAAAGACTTTAGACCTATCAGCGTCTCTTCATTTCTCCTCAAAATAATGGAGAGGCTTCTGAGTCTGCAGATCACGCGATGTCTTACTCCAGAGAACTTCAGCGAGGCCCAACATGCCTACAGAAAAGGCAGGTCGGTTGAGATAGCCCTGCACGAGGTTGTTGGAAGTATAGAGAAGGCATTAACCCACAAATGCGTATGCATTGGCAGCCTTTCTGGACGTCGAAGGCGCCTTTAACAAAGTTAATTTGGCATCCATACACTACTCCACGGCGGTAGTAGGACTGGACCCACTGACCACTCTCTGGATCGACAATATGTTGAGCACCAGAAGCATCAATGGTTCCCTGGGAACAGCAGAAGTAAGGAAAACGGCCACACGTGGTACCCTCAAGGGAGGGGGTTTGTTACCTCCCCTGCTGTGGAACTTCGTGCTTAACGAATTCCTGCTCCGCACATCGAAAGCCGTCAAGGTCGTTGCCTATGCGGATGACTTAGTCATTTTGGTCGTGGGAAATTCCTCTCCACGGTCAGTGAGATTCTATAATCCGCAATTAACGATCTTGCGGGGTGGGCAGGAAGAAACAGTCTAGGGGTTAAACCCTCCAAAACCGAACTTGTTCTGTTCACCACGCGTTATAAAGTAGAGAAATTTCAAACTCCGTCCCTCAATGGAGAAAGCCTTGAATTGTCAAAAGAAGCGAAGTTTTTGGGGGTTATTCCCGACTCTAAGCTTTCCTGGAAAAAGAATACCGAAGAGCGGAGAAAAAGAGGAGCTCATTGCGCTCTACTCCTGTAAGGCTACGATCGGGGAAGACTGGGGTCTGCGACCGCAGATAATACACTGGATTTATACGGTGGTGGGCACCTATGGTGCCCTGATATGGTGGCAGGTGGTGGACACCGAAACCCATCTATTTAATCTGCAAAAGGTGCAACGACTGGTATGATTATGCATAACGGGGGCGACTTACTCAACGGCCAGGGCGGCGCTAAAGACGCTCCTGGTTATTCCACCCATAGATCTATACGTTAAAAGTACCGCAGCTAAAAGCACTCTACGAGTCAGGGCGTCTAACAGGCTGGGAACAACTTGCACGGGTCACGCCACAATCCTGTGTGGGGGTGGAGTACGTTAGTTGTGACTATCAAGTCACGGAAACTGATTTCAATCGGAATTTTGATGTCCGTTTTCCAGACAGAAGTGACTGGGAACTTAATGTTGCTCTTAGCGATGGCAAAATACCCATTTTCACGGACGGCTCCAAAATGGACGTAGAAAGAGGATCTAGAGTCTTCTGTCAGTAGTTATCTCTGAGAGAGTCTTACAGACTCCCGGATCCCTGCAGTATTTTTCAGGCTGAGATATATGCAATCCACATGGCGGCAAGGCTGGTGAACATGATCGACCTAGCTCCATCTAAACTTGCCTTTGTCGTGGAAAGTCAAGCAGCTATCAAAGCCTTAGGGTCGGAAACGACCAGCTCGATATGCGTTAAAGAATGTCGAAGATCCCTACAAGCTCACAACGGTGTCCCAGGAAATGAGGAAGCGGACGAATGTGCTAGAAAAGGATTTGGAATGGGACTTGGGGAAGCGATCCAGATCGTGAAACCTCCCCTGCGTTTGCTGTTTTCCGAGGTCGAGAGAGTGACCTAGGCAGCCACCAACAGCAGGTGGGAAAATCTGCACACCTGCATGGTATCGCGATCGAAAACCATGAGTTTATTAAGGCTGTCAAAGCCAAACGTTAAGCTTCTCACAGGAATACTAACGGGACACTGGACCATTGGCCACATGGCCGCCAGGTTCGGAGCACCGCATAACGAAGGTGTAGAAATGAGGAGGAGGTAGAATCCGTCCAGCTCTTCCTTTATGAATGTCCAGCACTCTTGGGGACAATTTCTTCGAGAACCAGAATACCTTAGGGAAAGCTCCACTGGAGTGACTGCTTGAATTCGCCAGAGAATCGAAATGGTTCAAAGACATGTAGGAATAGGCATGAAGAAACACCCCTGGGCATCGCAATGGGGCTTTGTGGCCTCCGAGTGAACTCTTCTCAGAGCCGTCCACTTTACCTAACCTAACCTACGGTCAATATAAAAATTTTTCTACAGAGAATACGGAAAGTAAATGTAGATTGGGATCAACCGCTGTCCGAAGCATTTGCTAATAAATTTCAAAGTTGGTGCAGTGATTTATCGTGTTTAAAGCAATTCGGCAGCTTTAATCAAATTCGTCGACTCAAGGGTTGAACTGCATATTTTTCCAGACGCGAGTCCATCAGCTTATTGAGTGGTGGCTTATATCCGTGACATAAGTGCTCTCGGAGAGATTTCAGTAAAATTCATTTGCTCAAAGAACAGGGTAAGCCCCTTGGAGGGAACTTCGACATCTGAAGGTTGAAGGTGTTTTTGGTTTCAACTTTGGATGTCGAATTCTCTATTAACTTATGAACGGATTCAAATATCGCACTGAATTGGATAAACGGAAATGGCAAGCGCTCGAATCAACACGTAAAGTCCAAGGTAATTGAAATTAATAAGCTAACTAATTTATACGACTGGAGACATTGTGAAGGCAAAAATAACCTAGCTGACCTTTTGAAAAGGGGCATCACAGCAAAATCATTACTTAAGTCTACTTAAGTTAAAGATTAAAGCTCTCTCCAGCGCGTTCTACGTATCACCGCGTACATTTTTATTTTTCTTAAACGTATCAAATTTAGTATGGAAAAACGTACTGAGAGTGAGCAGAGAGAGACTATCGGATCCTGCGAAATCGACACGGAAGATTTTCAGGAAGTTGAAAAATATTGGATCAAAATGGAGCAGCAATCGTTCTACGGATATGAATTCCATACTTTGCTGAAAGGGCATGAGCTGCCATAACATTCAAAAATAATTAGTCTTAACCCTATTTTAGTTGATGGAATCCTTCGTATATCCGGGCATTTACCACCTGAAGAGTTTGCTGCCTAAGGGGTCACACTTAACTCGTTTAATAATACTGGATACGCATGAGCGGATGATGCACTGCGGTGTTAGCGCAACGTTAACAAAGAAAAGGAAGCGATTCTGGGTCGTACAAGGCCGCCAGCTTATCAAATCCATCCTGCACCGGTGCGTTATTTGCAAAAGGTTTCATGCAAAAGTGCATCAGAACCTTGGGCCATTCTACCAGTGAAACGGTTTGCCACGACCAGCCCATTTGAGACAACGTGATTCGACTTTGCTCCACTCTACGTGGCTGCCGAAAATAGAGATACGTTGAAAAAAGTTTACATAACGCTGTTTATTTGTGCCGCTGTTTGAGCAGTACATTTAGAGCTGGTGGATAACATGACTGTGAATAGCTGTACAAAGTCCTTGCGCAGGTTCATCGCTAGGCGAGGAGTGCCAGCCACCATTATATCGGACAATGCCAAGGCGTTTAAGAGAGCTGATCGTAAGTTGCAGACACTTGAACGTATGATGAGCCGAAATGAAGTCCAGCGCCTCGTCGCGAAACATGGTATTAAATGGCAATTTATTCCGGAACGAGCAGCATGGTGGGGAGGATTCTGGGAGAGACTGGTGAAAACGATAAAGGATTGTCTAAGATCAGCTATTGGTAAGGCCAAACTTTCTTATTTTGATTTTGCAACCCTAGTAACGGAGGCAGAGAGCGTGGTAAACCAAAAGCCACTCACGCATGTATCAAGTAACCCGAACGACTTTTAACACCAGCGCATTTTTTAGGTGACTGCGGTATACTGGGAGGCGAAAATTTTACTTCAGACGGCGGTTCGAGCAACAAAATGTGGCAGACTGCAGGACCCGCAAGTCCTTAGGAGGCCGATCCAGGTTTTATTCACGATAGAAATCCAAGCAGTCTTGGTGGTGCCCGAGGATGGCAATTAATAACTGTAACTGGCTGCAATTTAGTTTGGCATCCCTGGAGTTCCGCATTAAGGTAGCTATGGAACGGTAGAGGGAGTTCTCCTGATTGCAAATATATATACTTTTAGCCGCAGCAAGCTTATAGTTTTTAAGTTATTTGTTAAAGTTTGTAAATTGAACTAACCTCTCGGCGCTATTTCACACAATAAACACTAAAAATCGCGCGATTTATTAAAAAAATTCATTATTACCCCCCCATAACCACCTTTTTTTTGGTACGCGGGGGATGCCAAACTAAAATTTTCCGCTGTAACTAATAATAATAGATTGGCTCTTACACATATGTTAGTGTTTGGCCGAGCTTCTCCTCCGACTTGTGGCGTGCGCCTTGATGTTGTCACACAAAGCGGAGGGACCTACAGTTTTACGCCGACTCCGAACGGCGATTGTATTTTTATGAGAAGCTGTTTTTTCATGGCAGAAATACACTCGGAGGTTTGCCATTGCCTGCCGAGGGATGACCGCTGTTAAGAAAAAACCTATTTCTATATTTTTGGGATGTTGCTTTGACCAGGGCTTGAACCCAGGTGCTGATGTGTGAAAGCGCGCACTGCTTACCACTATACCACAGCGGCCGACCTGTAACTAATTACTTTATTTTGAGACAGGCTAAGAGCTTTCCTGTTAAATTGGTAGCTTTACTTGAGTAAGTAATCAATTCCAGGGACGTGAACCGGTTTTGAACCGGAAAACCGCTTTTTTTCTATTAATTAACTGAACCATTAACCGAACCGAAATTTTCCACAAATGTTTGATCCGAACCGAAAACCGAACCACTTTCTGTAAAGGTTTAAAGGTTCGTTTCAACCAATTTTCAATAGATAAATGTGCCCACTTTTGCTTCATTTTGTTAAACATAGTAATACCTACCATGTTTTTTACCATGTGACAAAATCAAATGTAAAGGCAGCCCATCTCACTTGACCCTTAACCTTGCGCGTTGTTGCACTTGACACTTGACACTTAAATTTTTTTGTTTTTCGAACCGTTGAACCGAACCCAAACCCCGGTTCAAAGACCAAAAAAACCGTTTTGACGAACCAATCCAAAAGTGCAAAAACGGTTCGAACCGCTGAACCGAACCGACCAAATTTTTCATCCGGTTCACGTCCCTGATAAATTCACACCCGCAGCCAGGGCGTCATGGTTGAAAAAAAAATATCCAATTTTTTTTTTCTTAAATAAAATTCATGAAATCGATTTAACAAATCTTTTATTTTAAAAATTAAATCTTTTTATAATGTAGTTTTTAAAACCAAAAACGAATATAATACCTTCAGAGGGTAATAATAAATAACACAAATCACTTATATAATAGTGATGTACAAAAAATTTTCTCTAAAAATACGCATACTTTTTAAAAATATTTGTTTCAACACATTTTACACTAGGACTGCGCAATTACTAAATTTATTACAACTCATATTAATTGATTAATCGCACAATCCATTTTTAAAAAGCTCGGCGCTAAAAATTAAATTAAAACTTATAATAAGGCGAGATCAACTGTTTCCACAATTTCTTCAAAATCACCTATAGTGTCTGAATGAGTTACATTCCTATTGTTGTCATATATTGAGCTATTCAAACTTGGTAACATACTGTTTGATATTGGAATGGTTTTGCAGCAGAAACTATTAGCCTTCATATAACACTTTATTCGAACTACTGAGTTAAGGCTTTCGAACCTCATCCTATTTCGAATCTTAGTTTTCGTTGAATTCAGTACAGAAAAAACGCGCTCAACAAAGCATGTAAGTTTAAACAGAACCAGAAATCGCCCAGAGAAATTCGTCGGAAGAAAGTTCGCTGCCAAAATTAAAACACTGTTCAGTAAATAACTATGCACTTACATAAGTACATGCATATAGATCAGCGTTGGGCAGAGAGAGCTTTTACTCTGCCCAACGTTGATATATATATACATTAGACTGCATCACCAAAAAAAGTTGCGGTTTTTCCGCCGGGATTACAAAATTTATTACATTTTAAGACGTCCACCAAAATATTTCGGAAAAATATTAAGATTTAAGCGAGCTGGACCGAGTTGAAAATAACTCCAAAAATGGTATGTTGAAAACAGCATCAAAAATCTCATTATTACGATTCCGTCCAAAATTTTTAAAATTTTTTAAAAATATTTTTACACAGATTTTTTAAGCTTAAACCGTTTTGTCATTTGAGGGTATTTTTTCAAAAAAAATATTTAAGAAACTATTTTTATTCATAAAGAACTCCATCTTTGGAGGTATTTTCAAATCGCTCCAGCTCACTTAAATCTTAATATTTTTTTCGAAATATTTTGGTGGACGTCTTAAAATATAATAGATTTTATAATTCTAATGGAAAAACAGTGCCGATTTTTTTTTGTATGGGGAGTGATGCAGTCTAATATACATAAATATGTGTGCATGGATACGAAATGTAGACCTTCGTTTTATTGACTTTTCTTCTAAGTAATACATATATTGACCACAGATAAGCAATAACCGCCTAAGTCCACTTAAGAAAGAATAGAGTTATATATCCTATCGTTTTCTGCAACTACTATTCCATGTGTATGTGAAACTCCCATCTAGTTAGCTAGGCTATTTAAAAAGATAGATTAAAATATTTTGGTTTCCCCATAATGTTAACATTACAATCCCAACCTTTAAAGCGATTTTTATCGAATTCAAGTTTTTCTACTAAGGCGATTATTGCTTATGACCACAGATATACATACATATTCTTATTCTATTTACGTGTGTATATTTTTGGTTTCTTCTTAATATCCTTATAATGGCGAATCAAAACATTTAAAGGAAATAAAAATTTATGTTGTTTTTTCTGCTTTTCTTTATTCTCAGTCTTCACCAGACGCCCACTTTTCTCATTAATCAATCTTATCCCCACTAAGTTCCATTTATTAGATACTAGCAGGGTACCCGACGTCGTTCGGGGTGATCAAATAAAAACCTAAAAACGATAATGCAAACCTTCTCTTCCGCATGAAAAAGGATACATACTATTTAGAACTAAATTTTTCTTTTTATTTAATTTAAGGCTTCCTTATAAACAATATTTTTAGTTTTATAGTGTGGTGCATAAACAAAGATTATTCGGACTTCCCACTCGTGAGCATCCGACATACAATTGACCGTGGGTAAAGCAGGGCTCTTCCAACTGAAGTCCAGCCACCTTCACGCATGACCTTGCAATTTGTTTATCGACATAGCGAAACTAAGCCTCAAAGGAAACTGAAGCCTTTTAAATTCAAACGGGAGATCTGTGGGAACTAATGGAATTCTTGGCAGAAAAACGTCTTCTCCTTGGCCACATCCAGTAATAATTGTTGCTTCAATTATATTTGTATTTACTGTAGTGAATAATTGTAATATGTTTCATATCGTATGAAAACGGGGGGGGTGAAATAACACAAACGGCAATAACGCAAATTTGTGTTATTTCCCATTTGAATGTGAAATAACACAAATTTGCTTTATTTCATTTCTCGTTGAGCAATAAGACCAACTTTTATACTTAACAATTTGAGTAATAAAGCAAACTAGTGCACATATGTACGTAGTCACCCAGTTACATTTGACAAAAAGTAGTACATGAACAAGTTAAATGGACGGATTTGTAAGTATACAATTTTGAAAGTGCCCGGCGTCGCGGCGGTCCGCGTTGGCGCGCCGCCCCGCGCCACCCCGCGCCGCCCCGCGCCACCCCGCGCCGCGTTCCACGACGCGCTCGCGTCCCCCGCCCCTCCCCTCCTTTCGCAATTATGTACTGGTGGCATTATAACCGTTTAGAAAAAGGAAAAATTATAAAATAACACTAGTTCACTTCTGAAACTGCTTTTTAATGTCCAAGTAATGGGAATTATTGTGTATGGTGTTATTGCATGCTGCATCCAACCCATAGTGGAATTTACCAGGTGCCACTGCTTTATTTGAAAATTTGCCTATAAAATGTGACTATAAGGCAGCCGAATGTCAGAAAATAAAGCGAGAAATCCGTTTTATTACTTCATCTGTTTATTGCGACATGGTTCCATGCAAACATTTTAAGGTTTTCCAGCAATGTTTTTAACAACATATTAAAAAGCATGCAGAATAAATTCATACAAAAGCGCTATGTCCAATATGCGGAGCAGTTTTTAAAGACGATGCTTTTCCTATATTTTGTTAGACTTTTCATAAGTAGAAATATTTTGTGAATATTACTTTCTTCATATGAATTATATCACATTTTTTGTTTAATTCAAGGCCTATCAAACAGGTTTAGAGCATTTGAGCAAAAACAACATTTGCCTGTATTTAGTTGTTGCTTCTGGTATCGAAGGTGCCAAAAACTGTTCTGATTTTTTTCTTCTACATCAAAGCGTGCCATGCGAAATACGAAAAAGGTAAAAAATTTAAATTGAAAAAATGAAAATTGTTGCAGCTTTCTTTCTTAGTAAATTGGTTCGCTTCTCGAAGCATTGATCCACCATCCTGTGCCAGGTCCAGTAATCAGCGGTTGTGCTGCTGAGTTGGTCGAGCTTTCCAAAAGCTGCTATTTAATCGCTGGTTTTGTATGGAAAATGTTTCACATGCAAATAGATTTTAACAATTTAGAATTTTTTTGAGAAGAAATGTTAAATATTTGACATTTTCGAGAACAAATAATTTGAAATAAATCAAATCAGCTGCTATACTGATATTACCTGTGCAATGTGCCTTGGTTTAACTGTATTTTTGGAATAAACAAAGTTCTTTTTGCTTCTGTCAGTAAACTGTGTTTTTTTTTTACAAATAGTATAAATAAGCAATGGGAAATAAGGCAAAATTTGTTTTATTTCCAACCTTTGTTGGAAATAAAGCAAAACTCAGATTTTGGTATTATTTCCCATTTAAAAGTGAAATAAAGCAAATTTTGCGTTATTGCCGTTTGTGTTATTTCACCCCCCCTATGAAAACATGGTATTATATCAATGATGTATACGTAGGTATGTAGGTGAGATGGCAACCATGTATTATATTAATTATGTATAATGTAATATGGCAACCATACAATACATGTAAAGGAAACCAACTTCCGGTTTTGGGTACTTTTTAAGAAACACCGAACAGTGTACAACGTGCCTTAAATAAAATCCGACAAAATATAGTAAATCGATATACCTCATTACATTACTAATTATATTTGTCATCATTTTCTTTGCTACACGTAGATCCATGGTCTTGCCCCTAAATTTCATTTGGCAACATTCCGCCATCTTGGATTTAAGTTTTTTTGGGTTTTTGGAGATTTGCAAGTTTATTTTGCATTTTTCGTAAAAAATGCTTAAATACATATATGTAGAGAATTTATATCCCACATTTGGGTTATAGAAGATTTTTTAAAAACAACATTTTTTATTGTAAAAAATTTGCAAAAACTGCTAAAAAATATTACATTGTCACGGTTTTCGTCATTTTTTGACCATTTCTGTTGAAAATACATGTATTTGAAGTTCCAAAGTTGTAGATAATTTCATTCTTCACAACTTTTATGCCATTTTTTTAACGACGCTTAGATCACGGCCGGGATCGTGCCAAACATAGCGATTATCCCAGTAAAATTAGATAAATGTGGAAGGTGCGCAATTTTTTGATGCAGTTTACTTCGATTTAAAACGTAGATCATGGATCCACAGTCTCGACCCTAAATTTCATTTGGCAACATTCCGCTATCTTGGATTTTATTTTTTCTCTGGGTTTTTTGCGATTTGCAAGCTTATTTTATATTTTTCATAAAAAATAGGTAAATACAAATATGCAGAGAATTTAATTTCCCACATCTGTTGTATAGAATGTAAAAAAAACACATTTTTTATTGTACGATGTACGGGATGCGCCTCACAACTCAGAATGAAATTCTCTACAACTTTGGAATTTCAATATGCTATGTATTTTCAACAGAAACTGTCAAAAATGGCGAACACCGTGACAATGTAAAATTTTTTGGCAGTTTTTGCAAATTTTTTACAATAAAAAACGCTATTTTTAAAAAAACCTTCTATAACCCGAATGTGGGAAATTAAATTCTCTCCCGTACTTCTGGACTTTCTTTCTTTCTCTAAGAGCAATCTTGCTTTTTGACAGTTTTACAGGTTTTATCCAGAAAAGATGAGGATCGAAACTTAAGCATCAAAGCTATTTCAAATATTCGAATTCCCTAAATATTTTCAATACTCAAAAACAGCCTACGGAGATTTAAAAATATTAACGTAAATTATTAATACATACATACATATTTACGTTCCCAAATATGAATGTAAATCTTAGCATCAATGCTATTTTAAAAATTCTAATACGCTGAATAATTTGAATATTCAAAAACACACTACTGAGCTTTGAAAATATTAACGTAAACGTTATTAATACATACATACATAAATACATTCGTGAATAAGAATTTAAACCTTAGCATCGATGTTATTTTAAAAATGCAAATTCGCTAAATAATTTGAATATTCAAAAGCAGCCAACTGAGATTTGAAAATATTAACGTAAACGTTATTAATACAGACATACATTCGCAAATATGAATGTATGTAAATCTTAGCATCAATGCTATTTTAAAAATTCAAAATCGCTCAATGCTTTCAATAATCAAAAAAAGCCTACTGAGATTTGAAAATATTATAGTCAGCGTTAATAACACATACATGCGCAAATATGAATCAATATCTTAGCACGCCTATGGAATGTGCCACGCCCAGTTTTATAAACTGATTTATATATGCCATACTATAAGCGCCTGCCATAGACAGGCCCGCATACCAAATTTCAAGTTCGTGTGACTTAGGTTCCGAAGTTATAGCTGATAAAAAATTCCACGCCTATGGGATGTGCCACGCCCCCTTTTACAAACTCGTTTATATATTCCCTCCTATAAGCACCTACCATTAAAATGTCTGCATACCAAATTTCAAGTTCTTGGCACTTATGGTTCCGAAGTTATAGCTGAAAAAAAAATTCCACGCCTATTGGCCTATTATAAGCACCTGCCATAGATAAGTCTGCGTACCATTTTTCAATTTCATGTGACATATTTTTCCGAAGTTATAGCTGATGAAAAATTCCACGCCTATTGGCATATTACAAGCACCTGCCATAAGTCTGCGTACCATTTTTCAATTCCATGTGACATATTTTTCCGAAGTTATAGCTGTGAAAATATTCCAAGCCTATGGGATGTGCCACGCCGCCTTTTACAAACTCGTTTATATATACCCTACTATAAGAACCTATCATTGATATGTCTGCATATCCAATTTCAAGTTCGTGGGACATATGGTTCCGAAGATATAGCTGATAAAAAATTCCACGCCTATGGGATGTGTAACGCCCCCCCTTTTACAAACACCTTTATATATACCCTCCTATAAGCACCTACCATTAAAATGTTTGCATACCAAATTTCAAGTTCGTGTGACTAATGGTTCCGAAGTTATGGCTGATTAAAAATTTCACGCCTATGGGAGGTGCCACGCCCCCTTGTAGGATCCAAATTTTTTTCACCCTTTTATAGGCCCAGGAGTCATGGCAATACTCTGTCAAAATTTTGTTCAATTCTGTCTGTCCGTTTAGGCTGCAACATGGCACATACATACATACATACATGCATACATACATACATACATACATACAAACATACTTCCACAAATATATAATATATAATAAATAAACGCAATCATTATACATACATCAAGTATACGCTTGGAATATACTTTAACTTCACATATGTATGTATGTAATTTATATGTACATTCATATATATTACCACCATAATTCATTTATTTGTGCATATTCCTACATTCGTTCCAACTGCAAAGCATCCCTGCAAAAAATGCGACTAATCCGGGATGACTCCGGGAGCAATCGCAAAGGAACCTACAACTAATATCACTTTTGATCTCTTTATATGAAATAAACTGTTCGCATTTGTTCGAGCATGTCCTATGAAGAGACTAATTGTTCAACTTTATACCCGAACGGATATAAAATGCGACTAGTCACTTTTTAAAAATAAAAATAAAAACTTGCGCCAGCTGCGATTCCCCCGGTACTCAGTTTTGTTAGGCGAATACTCTCTCTATGTGCCATCGACGCACAAGAAATTTCATTTACTAAGTGCGTACATATCATTAAATCGTTAATAGTACCCGCTAGAGATGAGTCGGGGACTAATTGATTTTCGATTATACACGTAAGGGATGAGTCGAGATTAATTGATCTCCAATAGTACCCGTATGAGACTAGTTCCGACTAATAAAAGCCCAATTGTACCCAACTGAGAGTAATCTCAGAATACTCTCTTTAGAGATTAGTTGCATAATTTTTTGCATGGATTTGCTTGCGGTACCCTCCAGTACTGCTGGAGTCAATCGCTACTTTTGAACCGCTACTGCACCTACTCCTAGGTAAGTATCTACTCTATTAACCTGTGGTAGTGCAGAGTCGAACCAGTCGTAAGCAGGATAGCGAAAAACGACGACAGAGGGCGCCCATAAACCACGCACGTGACTACTTTAGTAACTACCGGTAGTGCAGAGAGAGCCGATGGTGACTACCGCCTAGGACATTGCCTTGTAAAAGTAATCGATGAAATACACTGCAAGTAGTCGGTCGGTAATTGACGGAGTTTAGCAGGTAGCTACCTATTCAGCAGTCCTGTAGCTCCCCCGTACTGCAGGGTACTTACATATACATATGTACATATGTATGTATGCTGTATGCATAACAAAATGCATAACCAAAACAAACGCGAAAAATATCTCCCATACAACGTCGTTGAAAATTTTTGGCGATAAGTTTATCGCGATAAGCTGTTGTGAGTGATCGCGAATGGATTACTTGCATCTAGTGATGGCACGGTTAATCGAATAATCGATTATAATCGGTTATTTTCATTCGGTTAACGATTTAATTGTATCGAAATTTTTCTTTCGATTAATCGAGCGATTAACCGATTAATTTTCAAAATAATCGAAAGAAACCATACAAACTTGACTACTTTACTCAAAAAACAATGTATGAATCAAAATTATGGAACAAAAATTTGGCACTCT
This sequence comes from Rhagoletis pomonella, assembly GCF_013731165.1. NCBI lineage: Eukaryota > Metazoa > Arthropoda > Insecta > Diptera > Tephritidae > Rhagoletis > Rhagoletis pomonella. Next base: position 109,322,964 of record NW_023458555.1, on the reverse strand, counting down.
AACCACTCAATAATATTAGCAACAATACAATTGTCCGCTCTACTCTAATTTTACTAATTGCGAGACTTTTTACATTCTCGCATTTTGCTAACTTTTTGAACAATATTTTTGTAAAAAAAACGCCACACAAGTTTAACCAAAGCAGCATCTAAAAAATCGCAACTCAGGTGTGCGCATATTTTCATTTTATTTCCCAAATGTGGTGTTGTGCATTTTCTTCCATACAAATAATGTTCGATGCTTTTTTTTGTATGGAAGTAAACTAGCAACACCGTCAACAAAAAAAATTGCCAAAAATCAATGGCAAGTGCGATACTTTAATCTTGCATTATTTATATACACATTTAATGGGCTATAAAACTGAATACTGTGTAGCGGATGGTATACTACATCTTTTTATTTATTGCTTCCCTTCGTTTTTAGTTTTCATGATTATTGTAGCACAAGATCCGCAATTAACTAAGATAGTTATCCTTAAATAAAATAGTCAGTTTTTATAACTTATATAAACGGATTTATTAATATGCGATTTCAATCGAAACGATCAATTAATCGGTTAATTTATTACGATTAATTACAATTATTAAACGAATGCTTTCGGTTATTCAATTAACCGATTAATCGATTATTGAATTTTTTTTGCGAACACCACTTGCATCGTTTTTCTCATTTATGAGAGGCCGACATCGGCAATGCTCGGACTTCTCATATTCCAGTGAGAGGAAATTTCTTTGTTTTTTTCGATCCCGAGTGAAAAGCAGCGGAAGTTTTTTGTCGATCGCATTCCAAGTGTGAGAGATGATAAATTTGTTTGCATTTTTCACTCGCGATAAAAGAACGCTAAAGTAGATTTGGAATATCATCGATAAATGAATGAAAACGAATAAGCATAATATGAGAATTTCCGAACCCTGCCCTGCAAAAAGCGGGACTAGGTTAAGTACTAGTACAGGACCACGCTACCTTGTAACCAACACTAGTAACAAAAATGGTCCAAATATATGGAAAAAATATGGTTACATTAACGTTGCGATGTCATTGGACCTGACCACCTCTAGTCCAACACTGCATAACATGGGACCACCTAGACAACTACTCCTTTTGGGCCATGGCACATTCGGAAACCGAATAATATTGACGATCGGCCACGAAGAGGTGGTGTTCAACACATATATCAGTTTTTTACGTTTGAAGTGGTCTAGTTCAGCATAAAAAGTGACTAAACCTTTTTCAGTTTTAGTTCAGAAAGTTGCAATTCATATTCAGAAATTCCATTTCAAATTCAGACAGCTACAATTCAAGATCAGAAATTCCATTTCAAATTCAGAATTTCCATTTCAAATTCAGAAAATTACAATTCAAGTTCAGAATTTCCATCTCAAATTCAGAAAATTACAACTCAAATTCAGAAGTTCCAGTTCAAATTCCGAAAGTTACATTTCATATTCAGAATTTCCATTTTTAATTCAGTAGTTTATAATTTAAGTTCAGAAAGTTTCAATTCGTATTCAGAATTTCCATTTCAAATTCAGAAACTTTTATTTCAAATTCAGAAAGTTATAACTGAAGTTCAGGAGTTTCTAATTTAAGTTCAGAAAATGTATATTCACTGTGCGATGTAAAGAATTTTCAGAAGCGACTGTGTCACAAAGTTTTCAATTAAATTTTATTTGGTATACTACATAGCACGTTCCAGCCGCTACTTGAGATCTGCCGAATTTAAAAATTCTCAAGTAAAAGTAAACAACGCCTTAGAAACTTTAGATGCACTATGTAGAATTTGTAATACTATCACAATAATCGGAGTTTTTTAACATTTTCGCTATTAATCTATATTAATAACAACTAATTTTTAGCAAAAAAAAAACGACTTCAACTCCCATATAAAAAAAAATATATATATATATATCTCATGATCCACTGATCGGATCTCAACCAGATTAGTATGGGACCACCTCTGAGACACTACCTTTCCGATGCAAAAAGAATGCATCGGTTGACGTGGTCCAAAGTTATGCGGTAACATACATAAAAAAAAAACAAGTAAGAAAGTCTAAGTTCGGGCGGAGCCGAACATTAAATACCCGGCGCAAGTATTAAATATATGTTTTTTCACCTTTCCGAAACCTTCCGCTAGATGGTAAGCCGGGGTGTATCAATTTTGAGTAAATTAGCGTCCTTCAATTTCGAAATATTGAAGTTTCAAGCGTTTCTGAAATTTACCGTTCCATGAGAAGCGGCCGTTATTTTAGTCCGATTTCAATAATTTTCAACTTTTTGCTTATATGTGGCAAGCACAATAACCACACCGAGTTTGGTACAAATTGGTAGAACGGTTACCGATATAATTATGTGATCATAAGTGGGCGGTGCCACGCCCATTTTCCAAAATTTTACCATAAATGTATTTCTTGGTAAAGAATTGTTGCAAGCATCAATTTTGAATAAATTAGCTTCAATATTTACTGATTTATCGAAGATTTTGTATTTCTCTAAATTACCGTTATATGGGATGTGGGCGTGGTTATTGTCCGATTTTAAAAAGTTTTGGCGATTTTTTATGCTGTACCAAGGTCAACAACTGTGCCAAGTTTGGAAGAAATTGGTGCAGCGGTTACCAAGATATACACATGTAACCATAAGTGGGCGTGGCTACGCCCATTTTCAAAAAATTTATAATATTCTTATTTTTCGTCTAAAAATTATTGTAAATATCAATTTTGAGTGAATAATCTCCAGTAGTTACTAAAATATCGCAGTTTTCGTATTTCTGAAAATTACCGTTATATGGGAAGTAGGCGTGGTTATTGAGCGATTTTAAAAATTTTCGGCCATTTCGTATGTTGTGCGAAGGCCAACAACTTTGCCAAGTTTGGAGGAAAATGGTGCAGCGGTTACCAAGATATACACATGTAACCATAAGTGGGCGTGGCTACGCCCATTTTCCAAAAATTTATAATATTCTTATTTTTCGTCTAAAACTTATTATAAATATCAATTTTGAGTGAATTATCTTCATTAGTTACTAAAATATCGCAGTTTTCGTATTTCTGGAAATTACCGTTATATGGGAAGTGGGCGTGGTTAAAGTCCGATTTCGCCCATTTTCAATACCAACCTACCTTGGATTAAGGGAAATCTACACAACAAATTTCGTTGAAATATCTCAATTTTTGCTCGAGTTATCGTGTACACGGACGGACGGACAGACGGACAGACGGACGGACAGACAGACATAGCTTAATCGATTTCTTTTTTCATCCTGATCATTTATGTATACATTTGTCTATATCTATCTCGATTCGTTTTGGCTGTTATAAACAACCGTTATGTGAACAAAGTTATAATACCCTTGTGCACAAGTGCGCTCGAGTATAAAAAAAAAAATATTCCGACGAACTGATAACCTCCTCCCTTTTTGAAAGTCGGTTGAAAATGTTGTGTTCGTATGTCACGGTCGTCAAAACTCGAGAACGGCTGAACCGATTTGAATAATTTTTTTTTGTACTGTTCGGTGTAATACCATAACCAATGATATCACAAAAAATTTGGGGGTTGCCACATATTTGAAAATTTTTAAACCCAATTATATTGATAAAATAAACAAATCATTACAATATGGGTCCCAAATTAAAGAGGTTTAAGAAAGATAACTGCTGGAAATATTGTTGATGAGGGTTACCACCTATTTGAAAATTTTAACTCAGTCAAAATGATAAAATAAATGAAATATTGCCAAGTGGGTGTCAAACTAAAGAATTTTATGAAGGCTTACAGCCGAAAGTATATTCTTTGAGGGTTGCCACCTGTTTGAAAATTTAACTAAAGTACAACTACCAAATTAAATTAAATATTACAATATGGGTATAAATTCAAAGAGGTTTAAGAAATATAACTGTTGGAAGTATTACTGGAAAAGGGTTGCCACCAATTTTAAAATTTTAACTCAGTTAAATTAATAAAGTAAATGATATATTGCTATGTGGGTATCCAACTAAGGAGTTTTAAGAAGGCTTTCAGTAGCAAATATTTTAAAGGGGTGTTGCCACCTGTTTAAAAATTTAGCGTAATTTAATTGATAAACTAAATTATATATGACAATATAGATTTTAAATTTAAGAGGTTTAAAAAAGATAACTGCTGGAAAAATTTTTTAGTAAAGTTGCCACATCTTTCAAAATTTAAACTCAGTTATTTTGAAAAAATAAATGAAATACGGTAATTTGGGTATCAAACTTTAGATTTTTAAGAAGGCTTACAGTCGAAAATATGTTTGTTATTTTATTTATAAAATAAATAACTTATTATACAGGTGTCAAATTAAATAGGTTTCAGAAAGATAACTGTTGAAGGGTTGCAACCTATTTGAAAATTTTATTTCAATTAAATTGATAAAATAAATGAAGTATTGCCATGTGGGTGTCGAAACTAAAGAGTTTTAAAAAGGCTTACAGCACAAAATATGTTTGAGGAGGGTTACCACCTGGTTGAAAATCTAACTAAATTTAATTGATAAAATAAATGGTATATTCAAATATAGGAACCATATTAAATAGGTTTAAGAAAGATGACTGTAGGAAATATTTTTGAAGAGGTCTGCCAACTATTTGAAAATTTTAACTCTGTTAAATTGATTAAATAAATGAAATATTGCAATGTCGGTAACAAGCTTTAGATTCCTAGGAAGGTTTACAGCCGAAAATATATTTGAGGAGGGTTGCCACCGGTTGAAAATTTAACTCAGTTTGCATAATTGATAAAATAAATGACCCTATTAAAATAAAGGTATTAAATTAAAGAGGTTTAAGGTAGATGACTGTTGGAAATATTTTTGAGGAGAGTTGCCACCTTTTTGAAAATATGAACTCGATAGCTTAGTATGTTGCACCAATATAAAGCGATAAAATAAATAAACCAACGAAAAATTAGTTCTTTGTCAAATAAGTTTTATTAACATTATTTATGTATGGATATGTACAAATGTAAATCGGATACGGGCGATAGGTGGCGGCTGACAGTCGTTCCTGGTTGAATAGGGGAAAATAAGTATCCTCGCTATTTTCAATAGAATTGAGTTCAACCTCAAAGCAGTAAAACTATT
>NW_023458555.1:109266818-109297863 GCF_013731165.1 Rhagoletis pomonella | reverse complement strand
TAATCTTACGTCAATTTTGGTCTAAAGTGATCGGGCTACGAAGTCTCGAAGTCAAATTAAGGTGATTTTGTTTTTGTTTTCTTCGCTTTTATTGTCGCCTTGCCAGCGGCGCCACAAGGCAGCCATACGTATGCATGTGCATACTTATCGCACACCGTCTTCAAAAGAGTCACAACTCAAAATAAAACGTTCGTCAAAAAATGCAAAATACTATTTCGTAGCACATGCAAATCATATGGGCAAGGGCGATTTTACCTTAGGGTTTTTAAACAAATTATAAGAAAAATTTGCTCCAGCTCTTGCTGAAGGGTAAATAAAAGCTCTGTGTACAATTTTAGCGCATAATTTCAAAGATGGCAAATTTTGAGTTGTGACGCTTTTGAAGACGGTGTGCGATATGTGTGAATGTTTGTACGTATGTTAAGCTACAATGCAAAAACGCGACTAGGTGCTCCATGCATAATGTGACCAACTAACCATGCATAACTGACCACAGCTCAAAAGGCTGGTTTTCATTAGGTCAAAATCACTGATATCAAAAACTGCCTTCATCTGACAGCTGTTCATTTGATGTCAAATGTGTGCATGTCAAAGACTGTCGTCAAATTTCGGTTTCAGATGACTGACATTCCGTTTTCATTACTGATGTCAAATGTGATGTTAAATTTGTACAAAAAGTGTAGAATACCGGCCGTTTAGCTATAGACAAACCAAAAATGCAATTGGATAGAACTCTTCATGCTGATTTTAACTATATCAAAATAATTTAGCGCAAGTAAAAAATTAAGAAGTTATAGCAGATTAAGTTAATTTTTTCAATATTTTGAAATATCAATATCTTATGAGCTACATAACCGACTAAACAACTAATGATGTCAAAATAAAAATCATTAGTTTATCTTCCAGTTGATGTACACAGTTTTTCCGACTTTTTATATTGTGAAAGGTTTGTTATAGGGCAAAATTTGACGAAAGTAGTAAATAGCGTTTACCAAAAATTTGTTTTAAAAAATGGTTATAGTAAATACGTCGTAAAAAAGCTATTAAAATTATCTTTGAATTGGCATCAATACTTCTCTAATCGGTCAAGTAGTTTCCGAGATATTCAGCATATATAAATAGGAAAGTTGAAGTTTAACCTGTTATATTTTCTTTGTTTTTTACTTAATTTGGGTATGGTTGAAATCAGCGTGAAAAGTTCTATCGATCTGCATTTTTGGTTTTTTTGTAGCTAAGCGGTCCGTATTGTAGCAAGAATCAGCTGTTCGCATGGCAAACGAAATCAAAATTGCCAACATGTTGGCAAATACATTTTGGTTGTCAAATTCTGCCACATCAGCGGCGAGGGCCGTTTTCATTTGGATGTCATTTTATATGACCGTGCGTGGTGATATATGACTACAAACGCAAATGACACCAGATGACAACCCGTTTTCATTGTTTTGACAACATTTGACATCAAATATGACCTAATGACAACCAGGCTAAAGAAGTACAGGTTAGGTTAGATTAAGTTAATGACGCCAGCCGATTACGAAATTTCGATTGCGGCTAATTTCGATCCCTAAAAGCTCTGTGTTTGTTCAGCTGTGCGAGCCAAGGTTGGATAGTCTAAAAGAAAGTGTGGAGATGATTCCACTTCATATTCCTCTTGACAGCTGATACAAAAGTATCAGTGAAAATTCCTAGTCTCACCGCATGTATACCAATCGCACAATGGCCAAACCCCCATCACTAGCGCTTGAGAGGTTACGTGTTTTAAAGCGCCCTATTAAAACATTTTCTGCAGCGGAGGAATGTCTTCTTTTCCTTTTTTTATGCCACAAAAGGACCCGGTTTACCTTAGCCTAATAGCAGTTCGCGCTGCGACAAATCTGTCTGCAATATCCGCAGGCGCCGTGTTCAACATATGAAGTTAAGCGTCAGTGTAGATGCGGTTCCTAATGCTCCGCTTATGCCTTTTTTACAAGTGTAGTGAGTTCCAGCAGACAATGGCTCCTAGAAACAATAAAGAATTAAATGTGGTTTCCTACAACAAATGAATTAATTTGGGCGAGAGACCCCACATTCTGCCGATAACAGTACAAAGCAACCGATACCTTTCCTACCCTCTCCTTAATGTTAGGCTTCTACGACAGCCGCCGATTACCCTCCAAGCCCTGGGGATGTATCCGGTCCTCACGCAGTTCGCATAAATAGGATCTAACAAATTTTACGACACCTTCAGAGCCTTTTTAAGATGCGTGGGTATATTCCTATCGGTCCCCGGCGATTTTAATGGTTTGAAAAAATGTATCGCCCACGCCATGTTACGATCGTCCAGAAGGTTAGAGAAGTACAGCACCTGGGGGAGAGTCTGTAGCCAGTTAGCGACAATTTTCGAATCGCTATCGCACTTTTCGACGCAAAAACATTTATATCAAGCGTCAAAAAGTGCGATAGCGATCCGAAAATGTCGCTAACTAGTTACAGAATCTCCCTCCTGAAGTACCAAATGTCACAAAGAAGTACATTTGACTGTACTTCGAAGTACGAAGTACAAGAGCGAAAAAAGAAGTACTGTACCTCCGAAAGAAGTACGGTTGGTCACATTATCCATGCACCCATGTAAAGAGTATCCCTAAAGCTCTGAATACATCGAAAACGACATCAGCACACGACACGACATTAAAGTTTTATCTACATAAAATGGGTAGCGACACATGAATTCGTTTGAGTTTGACATAAAAGAAGAGGAAGAATCTTATCTGTCGCTAGAAAAATAGAAATAGATCCAATCTGGCTACAGCTACATTTTTGGCTAGTCGCAGTGTTGCCGTGTCGTCGCCAAGATAATTATCTACATAAGAGTACGTGTTAAAATAATTTGGCAGCTGAGGTCCGTAGTCTGTCGTTTCCAATGGGTTTCAAGCTTAAGATTCAAGGAGTACCCAAATTAACCAATATGCATATCGTCACTTGAAATGCAAAAAGACGTAACATCATCGTAAATGAAATAGAAAAAGTCGTGACTAATATTATAGGTGTAATCCCGTATTCCTCGGACTCGGACTAGTAAAACTGTCAAAAAATAAAAATACGTTCAGAGCGAGAGAGTAACATTAAAAAGTACGGGATCGCTTTCTAGTAAAAAATGGTAACTTCTGTCAACTTCAACATAATCTCCAAATTTTGGTTGTAAATTTTTGCTTATTTTGTATGTAAACACACTCAGCTCACACATGTAAATAACCAAAAATACTTCCAAATTCATTAGAATCCACTTAAACAAGTAATTAAATACTTTGCAACATGAATTGGCAGAGTGCACTTTTCCTTTGTTTACAATTTGGTTGCCAAACACACTACAGCTGATCGTTTGACACATTTACCAGAATTTACCAGCAAAAAATTCTCGGACTAAAACTAGTAACTTCTGACAGAGGGAGAACCGTATTTACTCTCTTTTTTGTCCTGTCAATAGTCAGAGAACTGAGTACGGGATCGATTTCCAGTAAAATCTAACTGATTCTGACTATTTCTGACTAGTCCGGACTCGTACGGGATCGCAACTTATATTTATTTTTTCATAACATGATGTGGGGCAAATGTAAAGTGTACCAGGTAACTGACGTTATTATTTTTTCTTTCATTTCAGGCGTTCGCTTTTTTCAATTCTGCCGTTAAGCCATTGCATCCCTCTGTCCAATTTCGGCTTAGATTCTCAACCTTCCGGACTGAAATATCAGTACTGTAACGCTATGTGTGCTTTTGCAAAAGCGGCAAGAGTTTCTGGGAATTTTTTCTTTCGTTTTTTATTCGAATCAAAAAAACACATAAGTTCTCACTCAAAAGGGTTAACGTGAAAGTCAAATCAAAGAAAATTTTCTGATCATAAATTGTCAAATAAGAGTACCGAAATAGAATGTCATTGCTATCTGGCACACTTTCTATTTTTGCACTATGGATGTGGGGAGTTGTAATTCGAAATCCGTCATATAAAAAAAAAGTGAGTTTTGAATTTTTTACTAGTTATATGACTTTTTGCATTTCAACGATGATATTTGTTACGACCATTTGCATTTCAGGTAACGATATAAAAATGTGGCCCAACTAACATTGTGCATCAGAGACACGAGTTGGCCGCTACTGCATCACAGAGGAACATTTTATAAGTGTGTACTGCAATATCAAATAAAACACCTCTTTGAAGTAGAATTTTCGAGTGACGAAATCTGAACTAGAAACACAAAATTTATGATATCAATTTCGGGACGAAAATTAGACAAATTTTTTTAACTGCCCTGGAAACTGACGGAAAATAGTTTTATTTACTCGGAACGCTGCAAAGTTCTGTCTACTCTTAGAAACACGAAATTGATATCATAAATTTTGTGTTTCTAGTTCAGCTTTCGTCACTCGAAAATTTGACCTCAAAGAGGTGTTTTATTTGATATCAATTATTTTGGGATAGCAAATTTAAAATCAACGAAAATCAAAACAAAAATACAAATGTTTTTTTTTTCTCAAACAAAAAACGCTAAAACGCTATCTAAATCTAAATGATTTATTCAAATATTTAACATTGAATTCAATTCCATTTGTTGAGAACATGATCGAGTTTTCGGAGTAAGTCTCCACCTCCGTCAACGCGGCGCTCTGGCAACGCCGTGTCAGTGTGGCCAAATGACCACACGGCTGCCCTATAGACCAGGCAAGGCAAAACACCAATTTTCGAGTTTTACACCAAAAACGGTGAATCATAACTCCACCCCACTCAGTAAAAAAGAACTCATGCATATCATGCGGAGTTTAACAAAACCGTCTCTTGTAGATTATGTCATCAAACTACGCGATGAAATCTTGCGTCAGGTTAAAAAATCTTTCAGTATCAGACCGCCTAAAATTTGTGAGAGAAAACAATTATTGCGAAAATTGTGTTTCCTTTTCACATCTCAAGAATGAGTGTCAGAGCAGTTTCACGTGCGTCTATTGCCAAAATAGGCATCACTCTTTACTGCATACGCAGCCCAGGACACAAGCCGGCACCCGTAGCACAACGGACAGCGAGCGGCCCTCATCATCGATAGCCGCCGCAAGGGTGTCGTCAGCCGCAAGTCCCGCACAGGACACAAACAAGGTTTCCACTCACTTTTCAAGTGATAAAGGAACCTCCCTACTACCAACAGCAATAGTCCCCATATACTTTGCTGGCGAATTCCATAAAATTCGCGCCCTAATAGACCAAGGTTCCCAAAAAACTTTTGTATCATCCCGTATACAAAAGCTCTTTGGCCTACCCACAAGAAAGTCTCTACACCAAATATCCGGAATGGGTGGAATTGTTCATCAGATCTAGCCCTAAAAGTAGACGCACAAGCAATAACACTGCCAAAACTCACTCACTTCATGCCCACAGCCAAAGTATCAAGTATCGATCTCGGATGATTGGCGGATTTAACATTGGCTGACCGTCATTGTTTGACACCATCTAAAATCGATGTGGTAATAGGCAGCGATATCATTACCGAAGGACTGCAACATAATGTAAGTGGAACATTGCTCGCCCAAAACACGATCTTCGGATGGATATTGAGCGGTCCAGTAGCTGAAAAAGTCGCAACGTTCAGTACTCACGTCACGGAATGCTCCGATGACTCCCTCAATTAACTTTTAAGAACATTTTGTGAACAGGAAGAAGTGCGTCCCACCCAGCCACGATCAGCAGATGATGAATACACCATTCACCAAGAAGATGGACGTTATATAGTAAAATTGCCATTCAAAGCGGAATTCGGTCACTCCCGACCAGCAGCACAGCAGCAGTACATCAGCAACGAGCGGACCCTAGAAAGGAAATATGAACTACGAGAGAAATCTTTTGAAGTCCTAAATGAATACTTGACCATGGATCCCATGGAACTCGGCTCCCCTCAAGAAATAGTAAAAAGCGGAAAACATTTTTCCTGTTAGTTACCCCATCACGCTGTCATAAAACCAGACAGCAAAACCACAAAGGTGCGAGTTGTCTTCAACGCCTTTAAATTATCTCACTCTGGCAACTCATTGAACGACATTCTCCACACAGGCCCCATACTACAAAACGACCTAATGCTCGTTATTCTCAAATGGCGACTATATAGGTTCGTATGCAACGGCGACATAGAGAAAATGTATCGCCAAATACTAGTTCACAAAAAAGACCAAGATTTCCAGCGAATCGTCACAAAAAGACAGATTTTATCAGCAGTAGCGAAATTGTTCGATCGCGCAGGATGGCCAATAATGATCCTTGCAAAAATGCTGTTACAGCAACTCTGGATGGAGGGAACTGATTGGGACGAGAACATAAAACCCGGGGCCCTTCAAAAATGGAATGCCTTTTACGAAAATTTACCCAAAATTGAGAACATTAAAATTCCCCGTTGGGTTCAGTATACCCCCGACAAACATATCCAACTGCATGGATTCTCAGATGTATCCGAAAAAGCCTTTTGTGCTTGCGTCTATTTAAGAGTACAAAATAGCGAAAACACATTTTCATCGCATTTGTTAGCCGTCACAAATTCTCCAAAACGTGAGCAATGCGAGTTGGCGACATGTTGCCAGCAATGACAATTCAGCGGATTTGGGCACTCGAGGCTGCAAACAACAGGACTTAGTGGAATGTCCACTATAGTGGGAAGGACCCAACTGGCTCATACGGTCGTCAACATCGTGGGCTAAAGCTGTGCCACACTCATAAAAACTCAAAATGGAACCATTACCCAAAACATTACGAAACTGTGTGTGTTACCAACTGCCTAACGCGATGCTTACCCGTCATACTCTACAGTTTGTATCCCATTATTATTTACCCTCTAGCCGTATGTATAAAAACATACCAGCTATCCTTTATCAACGTATTTTCTTCTCGCCAATTTTTTGTAAATACTTGATCCAATCGTCCTTTCTATCTATTTCTGTCCTTACAGAACCCGCAAAAAGCCAGAGCCACAGAAATACCGTCTGTGTGGTCAACGTCATGTGCTGAGGCAGTGCCGGGCGTTGTTAGCGATGAAGACGGAGGAGAGGTACGAGTGCGCCCGGACTCATCGGTACTGCATTAATCGTCTCGCCGTTTCTCACACCATGGGGGCGTGTGAATCCGCGTCCAGCTGCCGTCGATGCTCGCTGGGTCATCACAAGCTCCTACACCTGGCTCGGCACTCAGAGGCGCGGCGAACACAAAGCCGCACGCGGGCACTGCAGAGCCGGTCGGCTCAACAACGCCAACAGAAACTCCGGCGACTGGTAGCTGAAGCAAAGGCGGCCCTGGACAAGTTAGATGCCGCCCTAAGATCAACAACGCATCAGACAGGGGGGGAGCATGTTGAGAACATGATCGAGTTTTCGGAGTAAGTCTCCACCTCCGTCAACGCGGCGCTCTGGCAACGCTATGTCAGTGTGTCCAAAGGACCACATGGCTGCCTTACCGACAGGCAACATCGCCGCACACACAGCAACATCGACACAGTCGAAGAACGCCCGCCGCCGCGTACGTTTTCGGAAGCCCGCTCGCGAATTCTCTTTTTCTATAGTTCGTATTCAAACCAAACCCCGCTATTATATTTTGTACCTTACGAAAAATAATAGAAATCGAATTTGCAGTTAGTGCAACCATTAAAACCAGTGTTGTTATTTAAGCGGAGAAGCTTACAGAATGGCTTTATTCATAAAAAATAAAGTAGGTTTACAGAGCTCTACAAAGTGACGTTTTCATAAATTTTTCAGTTTATAAACCTTTTTTAAAGCTACTTTAAAAAATAAAATAAATAAAAATAAATAAATGTGAAAAATTATAAAAACGTGGCAACTTGGTACCAACATTAGGTAGAATAAGCAACTGTATTCGTCTCATTCTCTGCGGTGCACACATTTATTTTTTTAAGAAGTTTCACTTCTATCACGAGTACGGTACTGCAGTCGCCTTTTTTACTCATGCATTTTTGCTCAGTAGCAATTTATACAGAATTAGTAGAGTATCGATATTCGCCGTACTCGATATTTTCGATATTTATGAGATAAAAACTCGATATATTGATATATATAGTTAATTTTTAATTCTACACTGAAAAACTGAAAAACATCTACTGATTAAAAAAATGAATAGAACCATTTACCAACAGAAAATTTTATCATATATATGAGGTACATATCTGTGTTCGTATGGAAAAGTTGCTTATGTCGAAGGGCTGGATTTAGTATAAATCGGCATTCGCAGCATGCGATTGCGAATGACTCACAGGCACGTTTGGCAAATAAACGTGCAAGAAATAGTTCCGATACTAGCAAGTCAATGTTCTTATTAAGTCTCATCGAAATATTTCTTCTGATTTAAAGAATAAATGGAATGCCGCATTATACTAAAGTCTTTCGACATAAGCTACTTTTCCATACGAACAAAGATATGTATGTATGAACAGTGACCCACACTCAAAATCACACAGTGATATTATCACAGTATTCGCAGTGATATTTCATTCTATATATTTTGTATTACTTTTTTATAAATGTATAGCTCAAAATGAGAAAAAAATCCAAAAAATTTCTTAAAAATTGCGAACTTTTTATTAACAATTTCCATTAAAAAAATGTGTATGCAGATTTGTAGTCTACATATTAAATCTGTCACAGATGTTGTTTGGCGCAAAAAGAAGTAATGAGAAAATGGCTAAGCCATACTCGATATCGAAAAAAAATATCGATGTCTGCAAAACAAAAAACAATTATTCGATATATCGATACTGACATCGATATATTTGCAGCTCTAATAATTAGTAGCGGCACATAAAGTGAACTAAATGCATTCATGCATATGTGTGTATGTACAAATGTAGGTAAGAATGTATGCGTCTTCCCAGTTAGGTTAAAGGAGGGTATAGTTGCATACTGGGTACATACTGAAAAAAATCTCTAAAATACACACAATTTGGGGGTTCCAAGATGTGTACGAAGTGATAGCACAGCTGCATTCTTCACCTTGTACTTAATCACAATGGCGCGTATTCATAGTCCAGCAACTAAGTCGAAACTAACAAAGTTGCAACTTAAATTTAAGTACCAACTTAAAATTTACCTCTATTCATAGTCGCATTTCAGACTTCTACTAAGGGCCGTTTGCACCATGTCTAGTTAACGCTAACTGGAGGTACATCCTTCAGTTAAGCACGTTAACTGCTTTATCGATCACATGTTATATGATGGGTGTCGATAACGTCGATAAAGATGTTTAACTGGGAGTTAGAATTAACTAGACATGGTGCAAACGGCCCTAAGCAGTTTCGACTTAGTTTACGATATAGCAAAACGAGTGTGAAAATGTGTCGATTTTTCTTTACAATATTTTGGAAAAATTACATTTTTATTAAATAATATCAAGTTTGATCATCCGTTTATGTAATTTTTATTTTCATTGCATGATTATGCAAAAGAATAAGGTATCATTTTCTTGTTATTTGTGTGAAATAGCCAGAACAACCGCAGTGATGTAAAGTCGATGTTTATCGAAAGCATGCTGTGAAACATACAAATAGTAGATATCTAAATGTTATGCACAAATTTACTTTAAAAGAACTAGCGTGAAACTGACTTATTATTTGAAAATTTATCTAAATTATTCCAATTATAAAATTGTGATGTAGCTTTATTCGAATTGTAATACGCATTTAATTTCATCTTCCGATTAAAATGGATCGATCTTTGTAAATTTTAATTGGAGATTATTCAATATCAATATCAAAATCACCCTCTACCAACTTAATTTTTACATATTTCGCCTGTTTTCCCTTAATTTGATAAAATACTTCTTCCTAGTTACGACTTAGTTGCAGCTGCAGCCGAAACTAAATTTTAAGTTGGTACTTAGCCAGAAAAGTCGAAACTAAGGCGACTATGAATAGCTTTAGTTGTGACTTAGAATAGTTTCGACTTAGTTGAGTACTAAATATGACTATGGATATGCGCCAATAACGCTAGCTCGGTTCACTAAATCTCCCGCCCGCGTACAATAAGCATTCACACTGAATGCGTACCTACATCTACTATATATTTGTGGAAGTATGTACATATGTATTAGAGGGCTGCATGAATTCATTCAAACTTCTAGCCAAACAGAGTACAGTAGATTTTAATATTTTACTTCACATATAAAACACTCAGCGTTTGGAATTTGTAAGTTATGAATATACATTTTGTTTTATATTTTCTACCTTCTAATGGACGAATGTGAATGAATGAATGGAAAACATTCAAATCATTCAAACTCATTTCGGTAAAAGTTTTTTTCTACAAACAAGTTTTTTTGTATGTAATACCCAGCCAGCAAAATCATCGTAAACAAGCTCGTAATTGGATATTTTCTCGAAGAAAACCCGGATTAAAAATCGTTTATGATAGTCGTTTACGACTCTTTTTCCAGCACTTTTTCGCTTTATATTGTGCATCGCCTACGAACAGTCGTAAACGGATCGAAAAAGCATTCGTATGCGAATATTTTTACGTCCGTTTTTTAATTGTAAACGAGTCTCGTAAACGATTAATTTACGTTATAAAAGCGTTTTTTTTACACTGCTTTATCTACTGTTTTTGAATGCTAAAAATAAAGGCAATTAATTAATTCAAATTATTGTAGTTCTTTTATTGAATCGAATTATAATTAATAAATATTTATAGTGCCGGATCAAAGTATTGGCATATAGAATTTTTCGCAATGTATGCAAAGTTTTTTACTTGAATTTCTTTTCGCACATTTTTTTTTTAATAATAGTTAGTATGAAGACCTACTTTCAAATCAGATTTTTGAGAAAAATGCTAAGTATGCAGTTTTATATCCCATTATATTATAGTATAACATAGTGCAAGCTTGAAGTTGCTAGAAAACCGCGTTGATTTTTGGCAATTTTTTCACGCAGTTTCTTCCATGCAAATTATGTGCGACATTTTTTTTTTGTATGGAAGAAACTGCGTATAAAAAATTACCAAAAAACAAAGAGGTTTTCTAGCTATTCAAGCGTGCACTTTATTATACTAAAATTAAATGGGCTATAAAACTGCATACTTGGAATTTTTCTAAAAAATCTGATTTGAAATTAGAACTTCATACTAACTATATTTTTATAAAAAACAATTAGAGAAGAAATCAGAATAAAAAACTTTGCATTCATGGCGAAAAATTCTCTGTACCAATATTTTTTCCCGGCACTGTATATGTGAAGATATTTTCAGATAAATACATATTAACCAACTATCTATTAACAAATTAACAATTAAATAAGAAGGGTTTAATATATATTATAAAGTAGCTGAATTTATTTTTTTGCCGATAGGCTGCCAATTTTTTTTTGCCGGTTTTGAAACGGAAATAAAAACTTCTTCCTCGGAGTTAAATTTTTGACGAAAAGCACCTAAGAAAATAAAGTGAAAGATTAAACTCCATTGGAAATCGGAAAATTTAATTAAGTAAAAAGTGGTAATAAATAATATTATTATCCGTGCTTCTTATTGCCGCAGTCGTTCCCAAACCAATAGCGCTATAGGGGAATTAAACCTTTAAGTCCTTTAGTGTTGCTCCGCGCAGCCTGTGAAAGAATTGCAAAACTCGTTAAATTAATTTGTATTTTTGAATTACATATGTAGTAGCTACTTACAAGAAGTTTAAATATAAAAGAAAGTGGTAGATCGTCCTTTGCGTTTGCACCAGTCTGCCAATAAATCACATACTTAATAATTTTCTTAAATTGAATATTTAACAAACTAATTACTTATAAAATATTGTGACTGAAGAAAAATTGTCAACAAAACTAAAATTTTTTCTTGTGCTGACAAATTACTACAAGCCTCTTTCTATTATATTTTTTTGTTTTATCGTTTACGAGCATTTCTCTAACTTTTTGGCGATACGAGAATCCCTCGTAAAACATAATGTTCGTAAAATGTACCTTTTTATTGCTGTCTGGGTAGGAGCGCAGCAATACATACATACATACATTGTATGTTTGTACATATATGCACAGAAAAAATATTTTTGGATATTCATACAAAACATTGTCATTTATTTCAATTCACTTTATTTTCACTTTGTTTGAATATTGTGATGTCGACACAAATATCAGAACAGCTATTCACTCAAATTCAAAAAAAATTTTAAGCAAAATCATTCATTCGTTTTGTATATGAATAATTCAAAAGCCCTCTAGTATGTATGTATATATGTATGTATGTATGTGCCACGTTGCAGCCTAAACGGACGGACAGAATCGAAAATTTTGACAGAGTATTGCCATGACTCCTGGGCCTATAATAGGGTGAAAAAATTGGGATCCTACAAGGGGGCGTGGCACCTCCCATAGGCGTGAAATTTTTAATCAGCCATAACTTCGGAACCACTGGTCACACGAACTTGAAATTTGGTATGCAAACATTTTAATGGTAAGTGCTTATAGGAGGGTATATATAAAGGAGTTTGTAAAAGGGGGGCGTGGCACATCCCATAGGCGTGGAATTTTTTATCAGCTATATCTTAATAATAATAATAATAATCCCAACGGTTTTTACCCTCCATTCCCGCCCATCCGCACGAGGGGCGCAGTCCGCATGACGTACGGAACCAATATTTTAAATTTTTGTGCCGAGTCACGATAGGCAGGAGTTTGTTAAGTGTCGAGATCTAAAACTGTTCAGCTACAGAACTAAATTCATCAGCTGATTTCATGTATTTATGTCAATAATTCACTTATTGAGAGAGGAGAGTATTGCTTTCTTAATGCTGAAAAGCGGATCTGATATATCAACCGTGCTGGAATGAGAGTTAAAATCCTGGCATAAGCAACGGAGTGGGTCGTGCAATTCAAAATTGGTTTAAAGTGTCTTGATACGCGTGAGGGAACATTAAAGCTTACATCAGCCAGAAGAGACGGACTTGAAATGGAGCCTGTCAGTAATTTAACCATAAAAATTATACGAAGCATTTCCTTGCGACTGGCAAGTGTAGGAAGGTGAATAAGTTTTAAGCGACTCGTATAAGGTGGAAGACTATATTGAGAATCCCATCGGAAATTTCTTAAAGCAAAAAGTAGGAATTGTTTTTGAATTGATTCTATCTTGTCTGAATAAATTTGATACCTTGGATTCCAAACCACCGATCCGTATTCCAGAATCGGCCAAACTAATGTTGTAAACAGGGTTTTAGTGATATAAGGGTCACTAAATCCTTTTGACCATCGTTTCACAAATGCCAGTACACCTTTAGCCTTGTTGACTGTCACATTAATGTGAAGATTAAAATTAAGCTTAGGATCCATTGTGATACCAAGGTCCACAAAATTGTATACCTGTACCAGGTTATGGTTACCTATTATATAAGAAACTGGCAGAACAGCTCTTCGCGAGAAGCACATTACTTTACATTTCTTAAGATTTAGAGGCATAAGATTTACTTTACACCAGTAAGCCATGCTGTTTAAGTCTGATTGTAGCAAAGACCTTTCTTCAATTGAAACGTACGATTTATAAAGTTTTACATCATCTGCATACATTAAAATTTTGGAGAATTTTATATCTGTAGAAATATCGTTTATAAAAAGCAAGAACAGAATCGGGCCTAGGTGGCTACCCTGATGGACTCCTGAAGTAACATCAATACCCTTTGTGATCTATCATAGAGGTATGAAGAGATCCAACGTAGAAAATTAGGTGGAAGACCAAGAAGATCAAGTTTATAGATGAGCAACGAGTGGCACACTTTGTCAAATGCTTTACTGAAATCAGTATATATAACATCAACAGTTTTGCTCTCACTAAATGCTTTTGAGATATAGGATGTTAATTCAAGTAAATTTGTAGAAGTTGATTTGCCCTTGCAAAATCCATGTTGACTGTATGAAATGCTTGAAGTGATAGAATGCGTCAACCGATTTGTTATAATTGCTTCAAATAATTTAGGAATTGCAGAAAGCTTAGCTATGCCCCGGTATTTCTCCATGAAGACCTGCTACCGCTTTTATGTAAGGGGGTTATGTACGATTCCTTCCATACAGTTGGAAAAACGCCGTCTTTAAGAGACAAATTAAATAAGGCTGTTAACGGCTCATAGAGATAATCAGCACAATTTCTAAGAAAACAAGTGGGGATCTGGTCAGGACCATAACTAAAAGACTGCTTTAAGGACTTCAGTTAAACTAAAACATCATCGGGAGATATTATAGGGTTATGTATTGAGTTAATTGCACTTAGTTTAAAAGGATAGTCAAAGTATGCTTGGGAGTTAGTGGAATAATTGGATTTAAAAAACTGAGCGAACATGTTAGAAATTGTTTGATTATCACCAGAGACGGTATTTTGATACTTCATAAAATGATTTGGGGTTATATATTATACGTCGTTTGATTTTACACAAGTAATCTTTATAACACTTTTTGTTTAATTCAAAGAACTTGTGACGCAAAAATGAGTATTTTACATAGTATGAGTGTAAGCCGGTTTTTTTGTGTAATCTAAAATAACGTGACTTTCTGTTTTTCAAGTTTCTCAGTTCTTTAGTGAACCATAACTGTGTTTGTTCTTCAGGAACACACATGCGTTTAGGCACATACTTTTCAAATGATCTATGTACAGTAAAATTAAAATGTGCAACGTTTTGCTCAACTTGTGGGTCACATTTATTTACAGCCGACTTAGATGCATCAGCAACATAAACAAGATCTAATACTTTGCCAAACTTATTGCGAAGTACATTTGAGGGATTCACAACGGTGTCGTAAGTGTCGTATTGTTGTATGTCGTAAACTTTAAAAGCTTAAATAAATGTTTAGAAAACCGGAAACAACAACAAACTATTTTTTAGCACTGCGAAAATTCATAATATGACATTGATGGTACCTTGCGAACACCCCATATATATTTTTTATGCGTTTAAAGTTGACGACACACAACAATAGGTCACTTACGACACCGTTGTGAATACCCCAATTAACTTGATTCAGGCAGAGTTCAGCCATCTCCTCTAAAAATACGTTGTTGCACGCGCTAGCCGAGAAAGGTACAATATCATTGTCAATGATGTTCCATGATACATTTGGTAAATTAAAGTCACCCAACACAATCAATGAATCAGAGGGTTTAATCATTGAATTAATTGATTTCAGTAAAGATACATGTTGTGAATACACTGATAAGTCAGATCGGGGAGGAACATGGAATATAGCATAGAGCTAAGTAAGTAAGCCCCCTTCCAACCTGAACACGAATGCATTTGAATTCTGCAGATTCAATGTGTGGAAGACTAACTTCTTCAGATGGTATTGAAGAGTCTACGGCAAAGAGTACGCCACCGCCGACTCTGTCCTCCCGATCTTTTCTGTAGATATGATAATTATTTGAAAGAATCTCTGAATTAAAAGTGTGAGGTTTGAGCCAAGTTTCAGTCAAAGAAATTATATTATAATTGCATTCAAGGCCATTAAGATATAAATTCGTTCATTTAGTATTTATGCCTCTTGGACGAAACCGGAGATGCTCGCTAGTACTCAGAGGAAAATACGGTGTCGCGGAACGCGTAACAACTCAGGCGACAATCATGGCACAACACAACCGATTGAGCCCGACAACGGACATAGACCCCGCGGCTGCCGCGCCATTTCAGTTTATGCGGTTGGCCGATCCAAATTTTTACCGGGCTACCCCGATCCGTCTGACTCTAGGCGTCGATGTATACGCCCAGGTCATGCTAACAGGGACCCCGCCATCTTCGGTCTGTGGCTTATTGACGCAGGCAACCATATTTGGGTTAGTGGTTTCCGGAGCTTACCAAAAATAAAAACAAATTAGAGTGCTTAGTTGATTAATACACGCAATAAAGTGCATTGAAAATCAAAACCACGTCCATTTTGTAAATGGGAGTGCTGATTTTGTGACAAAATAAGTTGCTGGAACTGTAGCTGCTGTGGCAAATGTAGCGATCAAGTGGTAGTGTATCCTGTGGCCCTTTTACGGTGTATAAAATATAGTCGCTTCAACTGGCAGATTATCCTGTTGCAAATTTTTGATAATGTGGAGATCAAGCGGCAGTGGTGCGTGTGGACTGTATCTCTGGCGCTGTGGAGTACTCGGAGGTCAATTTCTCGGTTGAGAAGGACCAATATTTACGCGCCGGCGTCTTTGGATTTTTTAAGGCGCTCGCACGTAAAGAAAATAAAGTGAAAAAAACAACAGCGTATTAGTGTGTAATTCTTAACAATAATAACAAATGTTTGCTTTATTTGTGTAGGAAAATGTTTAATAAAACAGTGTGAATTGAAATAGATATTTTGCTGATAGCTTGATGAGATTACCTTTCTGACGTGGTGTGGTGGCTGGCAGTCGCTATGCTGGTCTTCAAGGAAGTGAAGGAGTGCCAACAAACGAAAAAGGGTTTGAGCCCGCCGAACAGTAACCTTCGTTGAGTTTCCCCTCAACTTAGTTACCGTACGGCGGGGCATATTGTTAACGGTTGGAATGTTAGCCGTATCTTATATATGTGTGTGTGCACTCAGATACAAAATTATTTAACGCGCATTAGGGTGGTGCAGCATATTTAGGTATGGGCCTAAACACCTCTTACGTTTTGATAATAAATACTTAAAGCAGATTTAGTAATCAGTTTTTTGATTCTGTATTCTGACGGGGAATATTTGCTAAATTATTATTTTTGTTGGGCCTATACTCAAATTCACGAACGAAAGCTCCGGAGGGCCAAAAAGAACTACTAAGCAGCATGTCAAAATTTTCTAAATTTACGTCTATTTTAAATGAAGAAATATTTATTTCATATTTAAAATTAAATTTTCTGATACTTAAGTTGACAGTTTTAACTTTGGACGAGATGTAAAACTTTATATCGTCCTCGGAAGTATCCCTCGAAAATCTAGATACAAATATAGACTTCTTTGGGGGAACCACAACCAGTCTCCTAGTATCAGACTCGATTACCGGCGGACGGGGTTGAGTAACTGAGTTACTAATTGAGGGTAGAGTAAGCATTGGAAGATTAGATGGCGGTGCCACAAATTCAACGGGGGAAGGGGAAGATACTGCAGGATCGTTATTATTAGAAGCAGACTTTGATATATGTTCTTTTGAGGAAGATAACTCCGTTGTATGTGGACATGGAGAAGAAAGATTAATTAAGTCATTCGGAAGATTGTTCTGACGTGGAACGGTCCTTTCATTAGGCGGACTATGAAGACGCTTACGTTTTGACACAAGAATGTCCTTCATAGATTGTTCGGTATCTAAGCATTTAAAAGATTTAAATACATTTTCATAATGTTTAAATTTTTCGGTCAGTACCGACAACTCCCTCCCTACCTCAGAAAACCCATTTCTGGTTTGCCTAACAACTTAAAGAGATCAACTTCGGTTGACCCTCACTTTAAGCAAGACCAGCGAAGACCTTTGCCATCATTAATAGCGTCCAGAATTCTTCCTGTCAAACCAGCACATTTTAGATGGCAAATACCATCACAGAGCCAGCATGATAAGTAGCGTTCAGATTCGCTTTTAATTTGGCAGTTATCAAGATCACACTTCATATTGAAAGATTTAGTAACACTTATGTTAATAAAAAGACAAGCAAAATAAGTTTAACACAACACACACAACAATTTAGGAGCTGATGTATTTAGCTTAAAAATATATGTAGCGAACAGTTTGAGTATCACTGTATTGTGACACTTAATAAACGCAACGCAAACAGCTGTGACAAGAAATACTAAAAGAAGTAAACAAAAAGAGCAAAAAGAAATGTGCAAAAATAGAAACGATCTCAGTTAACTACAAAGGAATTACAACAACAATGATAACAACAAATGACTCGGCAAGATTAGATGTATGCTAGTGAAATTTAATTAAATTTAATATAAACCACAAAAATCACAAAACTTTCACTTAGCTTCGATTATTATCACACTAAGATGCTCGTAGGCACTTTTTATAGCAACTTTTACTCAGAATTAGCACAATAAACTTTGCAAAATACAAAGAAAAATCAGAGCACAATTTAAGTAGAACTTCACAGCTTCACGTTTGCTGCGAGTGGAATATTTTGTCAGCTACATACAACTTCGGAAAAATATGTCACATGAAATTGAAAATTGGCACGCAGCCTTATCTATGGTAGGTGCTTATAATAGGCCCATAGGCGTGGAATATTTTATCAGCTATAACTTCGGAACCTTAAATCACAGGAACTTGAAATTTGGTATGCAGACATATCAATGTTAGGTGCTTATAGGAGGGTATATATAAATGAGTTTGTAAAAGGAGGCGTGGCACATCCCATAGGGGTTGAATTTTTTAAAAACTATAACTTCGGAACCACAAGTCACACGAATTTGAAATTTGGTATGCAGACTTATCAATGGCAGGCGCTTATAGTATGGCATATATAAATGAGTTTATAAACCAGGGCGTGGCACATTCCATAGGCGTGCTAAGATTTTGATTCATATTTGCGCATGTATGTGTTAATAACGCTGACTATAATATTTTCAAATCTCAGTAGGCTTTCTTTGATTATTGAAAGCATTGAGCGAATTTGAATTTTTAAAATAACATTGATGCTAAGATTTAAACTCGTATTTACGAATGTATGTATGTATGTATTAATAACGATTACGTTAATATTTTAAAAGCTCAGTAGTGTGTTTTTGAATATTCAAATTATTTAGCGAATTCGTATTTTTAAAATAGCATTGATGCTAAGATTTACATTCATATTTGGGAACGTTGTATGTCTTAATAATTTACGTTAATATAGCCCAGTAAAAGTGCACTTTTTCTTTAAAAAGGTTTTTAACAGCAATTTTTTAATGCAGTTTACTTAGATTTAACACGTAGACCATGGATCCACAGTCTCGCCCCTAAATTTCATTCGGCAACATTCCGCCATATTGGATTTAAGTTTTTTTGGGTTTCTGCGATTTGCAAGCTTATTTTGCATTTTTCGTTAAAAAATGTTAAATGCAAATATGTAGAGAATTTAATTTCCCACATTCGGGTTGTAGAAGGTCTTTTTAAAAACAGCATTTTTTATTGTAAAAAATTAGCAAAAACTGCTAAAAAATTTTACATTGTCACGGTGTTCGCCATTTTTGACAGTTTCTGTTGAAAATACATAGCATATTGAAATTCCAAAGTTGTAGAGAATTTCATTCTGAGTTTTGAGGCGCATTCCGTACATCGTACAATAAAAAATGTTTTTTTTTTACTTTTTATACAACAGATGAGGGAAATTAAATTCTCTGCATATTTGTATTTTCCTATTTTTTTATGAAAAATATAAAATAAGCTTGCAAGTCGCAATAAACCCAGAAACAAAATAAAATCCAAGATGGCGGAATGTTGCCAAATGAAATTTAGGGGCGAGACTGTGGATCCATGATCTACGTATTAAATCGAAGTAAACTGCATCAAAAAATTGCACACCTACCACATCTATCTAATTTTTCTGGGATAATCGCTATGTTTGGCACGATCCCGGCCGTGATCTAAGCGTCGTACAAAAAAAAAAATTAGGTGTAAAAGTTGTGAAGAATGAGATTATCTACAACTTTGGAATTTCAAATACATGTATTTTCAACAGAAGTGGTCAAAAAATTACAAAAACCGTGACAATGTAAAATTGTTTAGCAGTTTTTGCAAATTTTTTACAATAAAAAATGCTGTTTTTAAAAAAATCTTCTATAACCCAAATGTGTGATATTAAATTCTCTACATATTTGCAATTAACAATTTTTTAACGAAAAATGCAAAATAAGCTTGCAAATCCCAGAAACCCAAAAAAACCTAAATCCAAGATGGCGGAATGTTGCCAAATGAAATTTAGGGGCGAGACTGTGGATCCATGATCTAAGTGTTAAATCGAAGTAAACTGCAGCAAAAAATTGCTGTTAACATTTTTTTTTAAGGAAAAGTGTAATTGTACTGGGCTATATTAACGTAAATTATTAATACATACATACGTTCCCAAATATGAATGTAAATCTTAGCATCAATGCTATTTTAAAATTTCGAATTCACTAATTAATTTGAATATTCAAAAATACACTACTGAGCTTTGAAAATATTAACGTAATCGTTATTAATACATACATACATGCATTCGTAAATACGAATTTAAATCTTAGCATCAATGTTATTTTAAAAATTCAAATTCGCTAAATAATTTGAATATTCAAAAGCAGCCTACTGAGAGTTGAAAATATTAACGTAAACGTTATTAAGACATACATACTTCCGCAAATATGAATGTAAATCTTAGCATCAATGTTATTTTAAAAATTAAAATTCGCTATATAATTTGAATATTCAAAAGCAGCCTACTGAGGTTTGAAAATATTAACGTAAACGTTATTAATAGAAACATACTTCCGCAAATAGAATGTAAATCTTAAGTTGCGCTTCCTAACTCGCAAGAAGATGCAAAAATTTAAAGGATTTTACCAGAAAGCGTTCCCGTACTCGGTTCTCTGGCAAAGTAGGGGAAAAATCGGAGAGTAAAATCTGTCCTCTCTTTGTCAGAAGTTGTAAGATTTTACCCGAAGAATAGTTGCGTTCCCCAACTTTTCTGGGCTAAAACCTGTAAAACTGTCAAAAAGCAAAAGAAGCCAGAGAACCTAGTACGGGAACGCTTTCTGGTAAATTCCTGGAAATTCTTGCAACTTCTTGTGAGTTAGGGAACGCAACTAATTTTTGCTGGTAAACTCTGGTAAAGTGTCAAACCACCAGCTGTTCAAATTATTTCAAATTTTAATAAGCAAAAACAAAAGTGCATCTGCTTTTTCACCTTATTAAATATATCCTAGCGAAGAAATATCAAGTTTTGTATGTATTTTTGTTAATTTGCTGGTGTATTTGAGCATAATTTAGAAGATCGCCAAATTATAAAAAACTGCTTTGTAGTTTTACCAGCTTTTTCCCGAAAAGCGTTCCCGTAATTTTTGGTGTTTCTCTCTTTTTCTGGGAGCAATTTTGCTTTTTCACAGTTTTACAGGTTTTATCCAGAAAAGTTGAGGAACGAAACTTTAGCATCAAAGCTATCTCAAATATTCGAATTCGCTAAATATTTTCAATACTCAAAAACAGCCTACGGAGATTTAAAAATATTAAAGTAAATTATTAATATATACATACATATTTACGTTCCCAAATATGAATGTCAATCTTAGCATCAATGCGATCTTAAAAATTCTAATACGCTAAATAATTTGAATATTCAAAAACACACTACTGAGCTTTGAAAATATTAACGTAAACTTTATTAATACATACTGAACACTTTAGGCCCTTGGGTTTGATATTGCCGGTAGCTTACCACGTAACAACACTGGTTCCACTCGATTCAAGAAAAAGAACACACGGTATTTTTATTTTTTTTCTAAATGGAATTTACAAATCACGGTTGGTTTTATTTTGGAAAAAAGTTCGACTCGTATAGGATGCATCCGCACGGGCTCACAAACGAAAGATTCTGCTTATCTTCAAATTCAAAGTAAGTTGACATTTGGAGTATTTGTGTGTGTGTGTGTGTGTGTGTGTGTGTACAAAGGTGGTGGGTATACCGAGTGGTGTATAAGGAGAGTTAAATGTCGATGTTCTGTTTACAAATGTTGCGGAAGCGTGTGTGAATGTGTAGTGGATGTGGGCAACATCTGCCAGCGTCGATCGGAGGTGCAGCGCGCGAGCGGAAGTCCGGGGTAGCCTTCGCGGAAGGGCTCATTTGGCCACATACATACATTCATACATGATATCGTGAAGTGTCATCCATTGAGTGAAGACGTGTTTTTTTCAAGTGCTCCTGTGGAAAGTGTAAAAAATTATAACCAAGTGACAAAAAATAGTGTTGAAAGGTGCCGATAGCCTTAAATTGCGTCACCATAGATCGAGGGCGCCAAGGCATCGCCTCCTAAGCATATACAGTGTCTGAACTTAAAATAAAAAATTAAAAAATCAAAAACTCATAAAACTCGCTTAACTACTTGCCTACTGCTTCGAAAGCGAAGAAGGGAGAGCTGGTAAGCAATCGGCGCGATACACTTAGAGTACACAAGTACCCAGCAAAGGGTCACCGACCTTGCCAATAACCTTCTCGCTCTACTGCTGGTAGCAACAGTGCTTAAAATTACAAATACCAAACCAAGCACTGAATACCTAGCGGCCTGGCGAGTATGAAGAGAAAGCGAAATAATGTCAAAAAGCGATAATGCAAACGATGCTCTCGACGCTTTCGCAAGCCGAGCGAGAATTGCGCGATCACCAGTGAGAAAACAATTACTCACACCCGATCAACCAATTGCGAGCGCACAACAACTGGAGGTAAAATCTCCGAGCTTCAGAGATGCGTGCGAAAGACATCAAAGCGAAAGTGATGGAGCAGATGAGATAAAAGAAGAGCGAGAGTTAATCATTGTGTTAGGCGAGAGCATAAGAGAGCTCATCAATATGATGGAAGGGCAGCGGCACATTAACATGACGATGAGAGAGCTAGTAAGCTCAATAGCCAAGCAGCACCAGAAAATACTGGCTGAATGTAAGGTAGTGCCACCGCCCACTGCATGCGACTCTAAAGCAACACAAACGGAGAGCAATACCAAGGAGAAGAAAAAAAGAGCTAATGCTGGTAACAAAGAGCTGCACGCAATGAAGACTGGCTATCCAACAATGCAGCACTCCCACGTCGCTACGCAGAACGAGCCAATAGGCGCGCAGCCTATGCCATTGCAACGCGAAGGGAAAATCGGCGCAAACCAACCAGGCGTCAGTGGAGGCGATCACATAGGATCGAAAAACAGCCAATCAACGGAGCGGTGGATTAAGGTATCGGGACGTAAGGTTAGAGGTAAACCAATGAAGCCCGATGCTGTGATCTTGAAGAAAAACGGCGATATGACATACGCAGAGATGTTGAGGAAAATCAAATCACAGCCTGAACTAACTGAACTCAGCCTGAATGTTAAAAACATACGGAAAACGGCAAGCGATGAGCTTTTGTTCGAACTCAAGAAGCCGGCCAATCATTTAACCCAAAAGTTTAAGGCAGCGGTTGAAACTATACTGGGCGACAATGCGCAGGTCCGATCCCTCACCCAAGAATCACTAATTGAAATTAAAGATTTGGATGAGGTAACATCCAAGGAGGAGGTGCTGAAAGCGGTAAACGATAGCCTTATCGACGCCCATATTGGCCTGACGGCAATTCGGTCCATGCGAGCTGCATATGGGAACACGCAAACCTGCACCATGAGTCTGCCAACAGCAACTGCTTATAAGCTGCTGGAAAAATCAAAAGTCCGCATCGGATGGGTTGTTTGCCGCATAAGGGAAAAAGAAGATTTGGTGAGATGCTACAAATGCCATGAATATGGACATGTAGCTAAGAAGTGTAAGAACGAAGAGGACCGCACTTCTCTTTGTTTCAGGTGCGGAGGAAAAGACCATAAAGCAAGAGTCTGTTCAAATAGCCCGTCATGCGCCCTCTGTGCCAAACAAGGCGAAAGCAACCCAAACCATGTAACAGGCAGTCGCTTTTGTGTGGCCTTCCAACGGGCGAGAGCAAAACAAGGAGCTACTAAACAACGGCGATCATGAGGTGTCTACAGCTCAACCTCAACCATTGCCAAGCGGCCCAAGAGCTGCTTACACAAACAGTTTTCGAGCAAAATATTGACCTCGCCTTATTAAGTGAACCTTATGAAAATGAAGAACACCTAGCGTGGATAAATAATATAACAGGAAAGTGCGCGATCTGGAGCTGCAACACCACCCCGCAGCACCTTGTAGTAACTTCATCCACAAGCGGGTTCGTAAGCACCAGAATAAACGATTTATACGTCTATAGCTGCTACATACCACCGAGCACTGATCTGGCTAGCTTTACAGCCATCATCGACGAGCTAGTTTGCGACGTCAGACAGAGGAGTGCGGCGCTCGTAGCAGGAGACTTCAACGATTGGGCAGTAGAGTGGGGATGCAGAAGAACAAACGCAAAGGGTAGACAATTACTCGATGCTCTAGCAGCACTTAATGTTATTCTGCTGAATACTGGCACCGAAAACACTTTTTGTAGGAACGGAAGGGGATCCATTATCGACCTGACCTTTATAAGCAGTGGGCTGAGCAGGGATGCCACCTGGCATATCAGCGACTGCTACACCCATAGCGACCACAGGGCAATGATAATAACCATCGAGAAACCAGCTATCGACATAGCCCCTCCCAAGAGACGCCTCGGATGGAAGGTAAAAAGCTTTGACGAAAAACTCTTCGAGGTAGCCTTCAGCAATACGCACGTTTCAGGCCCGGCAGTAGCCGCAGCACCTGAGCTCATGAAAGCCATTGTTGAGGCTTGTGATGTAGCTATGGTGCGCCAAAACCGGCATAAAGCTCGCAAGCCAGCCTACTGGTGGAACGACGAGATAGCCGCGTTACGAACACAATGTAACCGTGCCAGAAGAGTTTGCCAGCGCTCACGAAACACAGAAAATGCTACTCATCTCCGGATGGACTATAAGGAAAAGCGAAAGCTGTTTAAGAAAGCTATCTATGACAGCAAAAAGCTAATGTTTAAAGACATCTGCTATGAATTGAACAGCAACCCTTTCGGGTTTGCTTACAAACTTGTGCTCAAAAAATTTAAGCATACAGTACAGCCAACATGCCCCACGCTCCTTGCACAAATCGTACACGATCTCTTTCCCGCACATACAACGTTCACGCGGGAACTCTGTGAGGAACCTACTAGTACCGTCCCGGAGGTAACGGTAGAAGAGGTCACAAGTGCGGGAGGCGAGATAGCCGTTAACAAGGCACCAGGACCTGACGGAGTACCAAACGTAGCCCTAAAAAAGGCGATTGCTTGCAATCCGGAAGTATTTGCCAGCGTCTTTACTTCATGCCTTCGCGAAGGAATATTCCCAAACATATGGAAGCTCCAGAAGCTGGTACTCATACCAAAGGTCCAAAACCCTACTTCTTCTGCTGGATATCGCCCACTGTGCATGCTGGACTCAACCGGTAAGGTACTCGAGCATATTATAAAACGTAGACTCGAAGAGGCCACAGAGATTCATCTATCTAAAAACCAATTCGGCTTCAGAAAAAGGTGTTCAACTACAGACGCAATCGATGTAGTTAAAGCAATCGCTGAAAAGGCCATTGCTGGCAAGCGGTGGTTGGGTGGTACTAAGAAATATTGCCTGGTTGTCACCCTTGACGTCAAAAATGCGTTTAACAGTGCGAGCTGGAAGGAAATTTTAAATGCCCTCCGCGCCTTAGAGGTGCCAACTTACCTGCAGGCAATCATTTCCAACTATCTTTCGGATAGAATTCTTCGCTATGACAGCGAAAAACAAACGACTGACAAAGTAGTATCATCCGGCGTGCCCCAGGGATCGGTACTAGGACCCCTCCTGTGGAACGTCATGTACGATGGCATCCTGCGACTAAAAGTCCACAAAAGCGCAACGTTTGTAGGTTTCGCGGACGACGTATCAATCGTGGTGGAGGCCAAAACACTCAGAGAAATTACAGACATTGCGGAAGCCGCAATAACAGCAGCCAAGCAATGGTTAAATGCTAAGGCGCTAACGCTAGCAGACCACAAGACCGAGGCTGTACTTATAAGCACCCGTAAGAAAGTTGAAAAGGTTGTACTTAGAGTAGGAGATAGCGTTATAGAGTCGAAACCATATGTGAAGTATCTTGGCGTCCTTATAGATCATCGCCTATGCTTCCGTGACCACTTAGAGTATGCTAACCAAAAAGCTGCGGGGACGGCAGCCGCTCTTTCTCGGTTAATGGCGAACATCGGCGGGCTAAGACAGGCGACAAGGCAAATCCTAGCAGCAGTGGTGACATCCACACTCTTATACGGGACAACGGTCTGGAGTAACGCCTTCAAGCGCCCTTCGTATACTCGGGGTATTAGGGCTACGCATCGTCTCTGTGCTCTTAGAGTCTGTTCAGCTTTTAGAACAGTATCACAAGAAGCAGCCCTTGTTATAGCAGGCCTATGCCCACTCGACCTCGTGGCTCAAGAAATGAGCGACACAAGACAGGCAAAGCGTGACCAAACACACGCTGCCGGAACCGTGGACAAAAATGCACTGAGGCAGCGCAGCATATCCCAGTGGCAGAAAAGATGGGAGAAAGCGTCGAACGGTAGGTGGACTTATCGGCTTATCACGAACATTGGCGCCTGGGTGGAACGACAACACGGTGAGGTAGATTTCTACCTCACACAAATTCTGAGCGGGCACGGATGCTTTAAGGCTTATCTCCACCGCTTTCGACATGAAGAGGACCCATATTGCGACCACTGCGGACAAGCCGCTATTGAAGATGCGGAACACGCATTTTTCGCATGCCCCCGATTTAGCGCGCTGAGGAGCAGACTTAATCAAGCGCTAGGAATAAAGGCTTCCCCAGGAAATCTGGTCCCACTAATGTTGAAAAGCGAAGAAGCATGGAAAGAGGTATGCAGCATGGCTGCTCAGGTGATGCAACAGTTGCGTACCAGTGAGCAGATGAGGCGCAGACACGAACGACAACAGCAAGAAGGGAATACTATCAACGCGATAGCCTCGATATAAGCAACGAGCCCATAAAGCCCGCCACATGAAGGGATAAGTGGCGGCACGGAACAAAAGGCGGCATTTTCATCACATCCCTCCCCGTGAAGTAATGCCTAACGGTGGTCCCGCGGGGGGCGGAAAGTAAACAGGCTTATCCTGGTTTCGTTGGGCCACTTGAGGGTAGTGCGCTACCACAACGTCCAAAGAAAAAAAAAAAAAAAAAAAAAAAAAAAAAAAAAAAATACATTCATACATTCGTAAATAAGAATTTAAATCTTAGCATCGATGTTATTTTAAAAATTCAAATTCGCTAAATAATTTGAGTATTCAAAAGACGCCTACTGAGATTTGAAAATATTAACGTAAACGTTATTAATACATACATACATTCGCATATATGAATGTATGTAAATCTTAGCATCAATGCTATTTTAAAAATTCAAATTCGCTCAATACTTTCAATAATCAAAAAAAGCCTACTGAGATTTGAAAATATTATAGTCAGCGTTATTAAAACATACATGCGCAAATATGAACCAAATTCTTAGCACGCCTATGGAATGTGCCACGCCGTGTTTCATAAACTCATTTATATATGCCATACTATAAGCGTCTACCATACATGCCTGCATACCAAATTTCAAATTCTTGGGACTTATGGTTCCGAAGTTATAGCTTTTACAAACTCATTTATATATGCCATACTATAAGCGCCCACCATAGACATGCCTGCATACCAAATTTCAAGTTCGTGTGGCTTAGGTTCCGAAGTTATAGCTGATGTAAAATTCCACGCCTATGGGATGTGCCAGCCCCTTTTACAAACTCGTTTATATATTCCCTCCTATAAGCACCTACCATTAAAATGTCTGCATACCAAATTTCAAGTTCTTTGGACTTATGGTTCCGAAGTTAAGGCCGATAAAAAATTTAACACCTATGGGATGTGCCACGCCCCCTTTTACAAACTCATTTATATATGCCATACTATAAGCGCCTACCATAGACATGCCTGCATACCAAATTTCAAGTTCTTGGGACTTATGGTTCCGAAGTTATAGCTGATAAAAAATTCAACGCCTATGGGATGTGCTACGTCTCCAGTTACAAACCCATTTATATACATATACCCTCTTATAAGCACCTACCATTGATATGTATGCATACCAAGTTTCAAGTTCGTGTGACTTATGGTTCCGAAGTTATAGTTGATAAAAAATTCAACGCCTATGGGATGTGCCACGCCTCCTTTTACAAACTCACTTATATATACCCTCCTCTAAGCACCTACCATTGGTATGGCTGCATACCAAACTTCAAGTTCCTGTGACTTAAGGATCCGAAGTTATAGCTGATAAAAAATTCCACGCCTATGGGATGTGCCCTGCCCCCCTTATACAAACTCGTTTATACACTCCCTCCTATAAGTACCTACCATTAAAATGCCTGCATACTAAATTTCAAGTTCGTGTGACTTATGGTTCCGAAGTTATAGATGATAAAAAATTCCACGCCTATGGGATGTGCCACGCCCCTTTTACAAACTCATTTATATATGCCATACTATAAGCGCCTACCATAGACATGCCTGCATACCAAATTTCAAGTTCTTGGGACTTATGTTCCGAAGTTATAGCTGATAAAAAATTCCACGCCTATGGGCCTATTATAAACACCTACCATAGATAAGTCTGCGTACCAATTTTCAATTTCATGTGACATATTTTTTCCGAAGTTATAGCTGACCAAATTTTCTACGCCTGTGGGATGTGCCATGCCGCCTTTTACAAACTCGTTTATATAGAACCTACCATTGATATGTCTGCATATCAAATTTCAAGCTCGTGGGACTTATGGTTCCGAAGATATAGCTGATAAAAAATTCCACGCCTATGGGATGTGCCACGCCCCCCTTATACAAACTCCTTTATATATATCCTCCTATAAGCACCTACCATTAAAATGTTTGCATACCAAATTTCAAGTTCGTGTGACTAATGGTTCCGAAGTTATGGCTGATTAAAAATTTCACGACTATGGAAAGTGCCACGCCCCCTTGTAGTATCCCAATTTTTTTCACCCTATTATAGGCCCAGGAGTCATGGCAATACTTTGTCAAAATTTTGTTCGTTTCTGTCCGTCCGTTTAGGCTGCAACGTGGCACATACATACATACATACATACTTCCACAAATAACTATATAGTAGATATGTATATGAAAACAAAGAAACCAGCAGAAATAAAAAAAAAGATTTCTATAAGAATTAGAAAGCGATATACACAGTCTACAAATTATTTATCGCGTGCAGGGCAGTCAACTCAAGGGAAATTCCACCGATTTGCAGGGAATTTCGGTTTAGGTGACAATCGGAGATTGGACAGTTTTTTGCAGATAATTGGCTATATGTTATGTTGATAACTTAAAGAAACCAAATAGACGAATATGTTAATTTTTAACCATTTGTCGCTATTTGGAGCAACTTTTTTCAGGTTGAATAGGAATATCTCCACAATAAGAGTTTTCCCAGATATAAGCTATATAATAAATGAAAGCTAGAGTATTGGGCTAGACTTTAGGAAACTTAGAATAAAATCGACTGACTAGTTTTTGAGAAAATCCTCGAGATCTATATTTTCAGCAGCCCGACTTTTAGTTTTCAGGCGATAACGTTCTGATATATAAATATAAACGCAAAAGACAGCGTTAAATAGCTTGTTTTAAGGCCCTTCTACTGATATCCACATCAATGGTATGGAATGGATAGTGCGGCCTCAGCGATAGTTTAAAAAATTGCCTTTTTTCGAATTTCAGGCACCAGCCACGCCTACAAAGGCATACGAATCGAAATATCCTGGAAAACCCCTTCTTAGTTATTTGTGTACTTTAATTCCTGAAAGTTTGAAAAAAAAAAAATTAAATGAAGGTACGTACAGACGCTAAACACATCGCAAAGCATCTCGTAGTGGAGACACAAACCAAAACCATTTTAGCTCTGTATCTTTCCAACTAGTAGCCGGAACTCAATCTATAAGGTATCGTTGGAAAGGTATTGACCTATAGAATAACACTAAATAAGTCGGGTGTACCCACTTACGTCCTTAAACCGGCAAAAGCAAAAAAAAAGTTTTTTGTTTCGCAACACTTTAGCCTAATTTTTAAGAATCCAGTTAATCGTTTATGAAGCTGGAATACATTTTCTGAACACACTTTGCAAGACCTTTCCAAAGATACCTCAAACGTATCGATTTGACGTCAGGATAAAAACTTTAAAATGTCGTGTATATATAAGCGAGTCATTTCAGCATGCTAGCTGAGGAATTGAATAAACTGCTGTCTGGTGTGACCATTGCTCA
This sequence comes from Rhagoletis pomonella, assembly GCF_013731165.1. Classification (NCBI taxonomy): domain Eukaryota; kingdom Metazoa; phylum Arthropoda; class Insecta; order Diptera; family Tephritidae; genus Rhagoletis; species Rhagoletis pomonella. Next base: position 109,267,885 of record NW_023458555.1, on the reverse strand, counting down.
AGGTGGTGTTTTGCCTAACATTCAAGCTGTACTTTGCCCAAGAAAACCGAAAAGAAAGCTTAAAGTGTACATTGCAGTCAATTTAAACATTTCATCCACGCAACAAATGCAACATGCATGCGACTGCTTTCGTCACTCGCGCACACAGCCGTGCGCTGCGATAGTACAAATGGACCACATTGTCCAACGATTTTTACAGAATGACTAATAAACTGATAAAAGTTCGTGTGTTGTGTGCTCATTTATGGCTGGAATTCTCTGATTCTCCCAAACCTGATGAACAAATCATAAGAAAAGCAGCAGCATCAATACAAGACAACAATATTTCTCCACTGGTGGTACCAATAGATCGCTGCACATCCTCGATAGCCTGATAAAACCGTAATGGTAAAGCGTGACCAATTTCCTCTGGTCTCTGCGTGTGCGATAACAAGGTCATGTGGTGAGATCGTATACGCCCAACAGCTCCTGTACGTCGCATTATCATGAGTAACATCGATTCAAGGTCTACTTCTCGTTTCAAAAATAAAATAAATCATATGTGTAATAGTACTCCTATATTGGCAGTAAGAGCTAGTACCGTCCGAAAACACTACAGTACAGATATATCAATAAACACGTACGAAAGAAAAGGAACACACACATTTATAAATAAACATGTACACAACACATATACAAAACCGGCACTCAAGTACACAATACATTGACAAAAACAGTACTAGACTGTCTCGCTTTGATTTCGGAATGCTAACACATTGAGATGTTAGCTTACTACATATATGTAATACTCCTATATTGGCAGTAAGAGCTAGTACCGTCCGAAAACACTACAGTACAGATATATCAATAAACACGTACGAAAGAAAAGGAACACATACGTTTATAAATAAACATGTACACGACACATTTACAAAACCGGCCCTCAAGTACACAATACATTGACAAAAACAGTACTAGACTGTCTCGCTTTGATTTCGGAATGCTTACACATTGAGATGTTAGCTTACTACATATATGTAATACTCCTATATTGGCAGTAAGAGCTAGTACCGTCCGAAAACACTACA
>NW_023458555.1:109251311-109266808 GCF_013731165.1 Rhagoletis pomonella | reverse complement strand
TACAGTACAGATATATCAATAAACACGTACGAAAGAAAAGGAACACATACGTTTATAAATAAACATGTACACGACACATTTACAAAACCGACACTCAAGTACACAATACATTGACAAAAACAGTACTAGACTGTCTCGCTTTGATTTCGGAATGCCTACACATTGAGATGTTAGCTTACTATCAATATAGAAGTATTACATATATGAAATAAATAAATAAAAGTATAGAAAATTGTATAATGTTCGGAGAGCAACAGTATCCACAACTGAGTTGAAAGCTGAATTTCAAAGGCTGCATCTGAATCGACTTGAAACAATTGAAAAATTATTATATGATTTTATAATGCAAGCAAAGGGGTGACACTGCTTATCTTCAATTGCTAAAGTTTACGCGTTCACGTACAGGGTCTTCAATTAGACAGAATAGCATCATCGTCGAATTTTCTGATTCCTTTAGAGACGTGTTTAGATAATGAGAGAGCTTTAGACATTCCTAATATTGATATAATAATTCAATTTAAAATCCCAATGATGAGAGCAGGCGGAGCTGCATAACCAGGCGGAGACCATACACACATGATCAGGCATGGGCAGAGAGTTAGCTGGTGCTAAAAGAGCGTAAGCGTCGCGTGTACGTATAAAAGCGAAAGAGCAGGCACACTAACACATTCTCACTTTTAGCTCAAGCTTGTTTGTGTTAGTGCCCTGCATATGATGGAGGTCGTATAATTCTCCACAAATAGAACTCAATGCACAAAAACTGGAATCAATGTCTTTTCTTATTTGCTTGTGAAAGTAGGTTTGACCAAGAGAGAACAGTTATATTTGTGGCAATTTATATTTCTATCAATCAACCAGTAAACAAAATTATTGAGAGAGTTTAATAAAACACACACCAAAAGACTACAATAAAATTCCGTTGATTTTGTGAAGGTTTTACTTCTACCGGGTGTGCAAAGCACACATATGTTTTTTTATTATTATTATTTTTTTTATAAAAATATTGTTAATGCTTTACCCAAATCCATGTAAAACAGTGTCCAATGAGCTATAAAACTGCGTCTTGCTTTCTTTGAATTTAAGCCAAAGCGATGTTTGGCGGTTCGATGTTCTAGAGATGTCAGTTTACAGAAAACATTGATGCATCGATGCATTGACTACTTATACATCGAGTAGAAAATTTTCGATGCAAAACCTCGATATTTTCGATGCATCGGTGTTTTTTGGACATCCCTGCCCGACATACATACATATGTATATATATTTCACAGAACAGCACTGAATTTGGCGGGGCAAATGTTAAAGCTGTTAATGATAAATAACGCAAATTTGTGTTATTTCCCAATTGAATATGAAATAACACAATAAGACCAACTTTTAAACTTAACAATTGAGTAATAAAGCAAAATAGTGCACATATGTATGTAGGTAGTCACCCAGTTACATTTGACGAAAAGTAGTACAAGTTAAATGAACGGATTTGGAGGTCTAAAAATTTTGAAAGTGCCCAGCGTCGCGGCGGTCCGCGCTCGCGTACCTCAACCCCCGCCCCCGCCCTCCTTTGGCAAATATGCACTGGTGGCATTATAACCGTTTAGAAAAAAGAATAATAATAAAATAATGTCCAAGTAATGAGAATTACTGCGCATGGTGTTATTGCATGCACCCCACTCATAAGAAGAAAGATTTTGGCACTGCTTTGTTTGAAAGTTTGCCTATAAATTGTGACAATAAGGTAGCCGAATATCAGAAAATAAAGCGAGAAAGCTGTTTTATTACTTCGCCTGTTTATTACGCCATTCATCCTACCTGCCGCTTGTACCGAGTATACGTTCAAATTTAGAAGTCTGAGAGAAGATAAAATTTTACATATTTTACATCACTATTTCGTACCACATGTTCGCTCCGTCTTCGTAAACGAAATCCACAGGTCGCCTATAGCAAGTGATGATAATGCAGAAATTTTAACTGAAGAAAAAACTCAAAACAATATTCTCTGTGTTATATGCTGCGAACAGGAACGGCAACTTTTGTTTGTTTCATGCCATGGCGGAATTATACCAAGTGAAGTAACTAGAGCGAGAAGAAAGATTTTGACACTGCCTTATATGAAAAATTGTCTTTAAAATTTGTCTATAAGGCAGCCGAATGTCAGAAGATAAAGCGAGAAAGCTTTTTTATGACTTCACCTGTTTTCCAGCAATATTTTCAACATATTAAAAAGCATGCAGACAAAATTCATACAAAAGCGCTATGTCCAATTTGCCGAGCAATTATTAAAGACGACGCTTTCCCTATATTTTGTTAGACTTTTCATAAGTAAAAATATTTGTCTAATTGTATATTTGGAATAAACAAAGTTCTTTTTCCTTCTGTCAGTAAACTGTTTTTGTTACAAATAGTATAAGTAAGCAATGGGAAATAAGGCAAAATTTGTCTTATTTCCAACCTTTATTGGAAATAAAGCAAAACTCAGATTTCGGTATTATTTCCCATTTAAAAGTGAAAAAAGCAAATTTTGAGTTATTGCCGTTTGTGTTATTCCCCAAGCCCCTCCCCTCCAGAAATACACTCGGAGGTTTTCCATTACCTGCCGAGGGACGACCGCTGTTAAGAAAAAACCTTTTATATAGGTTTTTGCGATGTTGCTTTGACCAGGGCTTGAACCCAGGCGTTGTGGAGTGGAAGCGCGCACTGCTTACCACTATACCACAGCGACACCTGATAGTTACTTATAATCACTTATTAAACGATAAAAAATACTGGAAAATTGTGCTATTGAAAACAAAAAAAAAATCCAAATTCAGTTTTTGCTGTTTAATAACACTATGCGACAGTCAAAATCGGGATGGGATGAAACCAACGGGAAATGTTATATCGGTCAAAACCAAGTTATACGTGGCCCGGCGTTTCGCTGGGTCACGTCTAGGAAATATATATATATATATATATAGGGGAAATTGTCACCTTTGGTGGTCTTTTTTTTGACATAACTCGAGAACCACTAGTCCGATATTGCTCAAACAAATTTAAAAAAATTACAGTTCCTTTAATCTGTTAATATAACGTTTTTCTATATACTCAACAGTTTTGCCGGTAAAAATAAATATATGAAGAAAAAAATAATAATTTTTGCCTAATTTATTTTTACGCCGGGACACGTATAACTTCTTTTTTACCGATATAACTTTCCCCGGTAGTTTGAACCCTTCCCGATCACTGACCCCTACCATTTGTCTCACAGTGTAATTGAATATAAGTGACCATTAGATTAAGGTGCAGGGATGGTCTTTTCAAGGATTTTTGTCGAAAGTTCAAGCCTTAATTTAAGCCTAAGTGGAGGGTTCTATCTACTTTTGTTTAATTGCGGTAGGTACTAAAACTTTGCCAGAATGAGATTTTGCTCTTCATTAAATGACTATAAGTGACCATCTGGTCATGGTGCAGGGATGGTATTTTCAGGGATAGTAGTCGAGAGTTCTAGATCTAATTTGAGCCTAAGTAGGAGGTTCTGTAGCTTTTGGTTTCTTTCCTAGGTGTTATAAATTTGTGACAAGGCGCGCGCCACAATCATAGAAGAAGCGCGGCCAAACACTAACATATGTGTAAGCGCGAATCTATTATTATTATTATTATTATTATGTTATCATAATAGTTATTATAATCAATGATTTTTTTATTATTATTTTTTTATTAAAAATGTGAACGAACTGCATTAAATAATGAACGTTATTTCGGGAGAATACCATTGAAAATAGGGTAATTTTTTTCAGGAATTTGGCGGAATTTGCCTTAATATGGTTGGCCTCCATCGCAGCCATCCTCGACATATAGAACAATATACGATGGACCGCATGCAAAAGCTTAGAAAAGAGACTTAAGCGCGTTGTGGCAAACAAAGGTCTTATAATAGAATAACTGCCTTTCAAACCAAACCTTTATACTTCAAGTTATAATTGTTAACCGTTTCAACTTCTCAACGTTGATTAAAAAAAATACTTTGTTTTTATGTTTGATTTGGGCCAAGTTCCTATCTAATTGTTTGTTGGGTTAGAGCTGGTTCGGCCGTTGAGTTAAAAGGGAAATAAATTTCCTTTACACTCCTACGCGTTTCGACGCATGTCGCGCCTTTCTCAGGGAGTCTGTTTTTATTAGAATGACAAAACAATAAACATGAAATACAATAGTTTGAATATTACATTTAACATCGAACTCACATTTAATAATAACAACATTTATATCACAGGAAATAATTTTTACATTAGCACCCATCAATTATTTTGTTTATGCTTTCGCTGACGTCCATTCCTACTTTGAATAACAGCTGTGTAAGCGCTGTTTGTGCTGTCCACATATTCTTTAAAATTCATCGTATTGTTACGCTGCTGCTGTATGCGGAGACTTTCAAATGTCATTCGTCTTCTTTCTCTTCTTTCTACATCTAAGATCATCGTATTCGCGAAGTCAGCTGTGTGTTCGTTGTTGGTCAGGTGTTGGGGCAATGCTGGTGTCATCTTTTTGTTTTTTTGCGTCCATTTCGTGCTCGTGGATTCTTATGCTTATCGCGCTTTTCGTAGTGCCAATGTAGCATTTATTACAGCTTTCGTTTCCTTTGCCTTTGCAATTTATTTAATACACCACATTGCTATGTTGTTCCTTCTGAACTTTGTCTTTTGTTTTTGTATAGATTCTATGCAGTGTGTTATGAGGTTTGTGAGCGTATCTAATTTTCTCATTTCTCAAGATCGACCTATCTCGGCAGCCGGTTCGAAAACGCCCTATCTCAGAAAACTTTTCAACAACGCCCTACTTCAGAATTTTATTGAAGAACAACCTATTTAAGAATTTGATTGAAAAACACTCTATCTCAGAATTTTGTTAAAGAATTCGGGTCAATAACGCCCTATCTCAAACGAAAATGCATTGAAAATAAGCAGAGATAGGGCGCTTTTTAATCGGCAGCTGAGATAGGGCGTTATTCAACCAAATTCTGAGGTAGGGTGTTTTCCAACCAAATTCTGAATTGGAGCGTTCTTGACAAGTTTTCTGAGATAGAACGATGTTGAAAAATTTTGTGAGATAGCGCGTTTTCGAATTGGCTGCCAAGATAGGTCGATCTCAGCCATCGAATTATTCTACGTAGTGTTTGATTGTTTGTTAACCCTGGTATGTATGCTACGCCTATGCACTTTTTTTTGTCTTTTCTGGGTGATTTGGGCGTGGAGTTTTGTTGAGTGTTCCCCCCCATTATCCTTTCTTTTAAGTTGCGCGGGTAGCTATTTCTGAAGAGTATATCGCGTATTTTATTGTTGTTTTCTCTGTTAATTCTTATGTCGCTTATGCTACGTATTTTTTGTATGAGGCTTTTGGCAGTGTTAATTTTTTGTCTCCATGGGTGATTAGAGTGATAGTTTATTACTCTTCCCGATGCAATTGATTTCGTATACCAATTAAAAATTAAGTTGTTCTCATTACGATGTATTTCTATATCTAGGAAGGCCATTTTTTTTTTATATTCTTTCTCTGTTGTGAATTGGCGTCAGTATATCTTCCACGTCTTTGATTTTGACTATTGCTAATATATCATCTACATATTTGTTTGTGTGTTTAATATACATGTCCTTACGTTTTAATTCAGCTATGCTGTCGTGTAATATTTTGTCAAGTACAATGTCTGCTATTGTTTGAGATAGTGGGTTACCCATTGGCATACCATAAATTGGTTGGTAAAAAGTATTGTTGCATATAAAATAATTGTTGTCCCGTAAACAAAAGTCTAGTATTTTCTGAAACTATGTTTTCCCAATTTTTGTGTGATTCTCCAATTTTTGCCGCTTCTGAATAATCTTTTGTATCGCTAGATATATCGGGATATTTATAAATAATGACACGACGTCGAAAGATATCAAGATTTCATCTTCTTCTATGGTGATGTTTTGGAGTTTTTCTTTGAGTTTGTATGAGTTTTTTATGTTATAATCCTCGGATATAATGTTTTATAAAATACTGCCAATAAATTTTGATAATTTGTAGCAAGGAACATTTGTGGAATATGATATCGGTCTGAGAGGTGTATTTGGCTTGTGAATTTTTGGGAGACCATATAGTCTAGGTGCACTCGCAGCCGCATACGTCAACTGTAACTTTTGTTTTACATTGATCTTCTTTTGTTTGTAAACGTCATTAATAATGGCATTGCTTTTTCTTAATAATTTTTGGGTTTGATCATTCCGTATAGTTTTGTACGTTTTCTTGTCACTCAATAATTCACTCAGTTTTGATTTGTAATCCCCTTTATACATCATGACCGTTTTACTGCCTTTGTCTGCGTTCGTTATTATTATTTGGTCTTTGTATTGGTTTATGAATTTTCTGGTATTCATATATGTTTTTAATAAGAATTTTTCTTTTGTGTTGTTGTTGATTTTTTGGAAAACGTAATGATTTTGGCTACAATATTGCTTCTTACCATATTTTTTCTCTGTCGTCTTCGATCTCTTGTATACCTTGTTCTAAATCTGCAATAACTTCGGTAGGTGAAAACATCTTTCTTGAAACAGCAAATCTATTGCCAAGAGAGAGTAGCAACCGATATTCCTGTGACACTTGAATTTCAGTTTTGTTTATGAACCATTTTTCATTATACCTAATGCCAAATTTTGTCGCATTCTTTGAAATCTGATTGTGGAGTTTATTATAATGTGTTTGTTGTGTATCCATTGCGATTTTATTTGAGAATTGTTTTTGGCTTTCAATTATTTTGATGTATTATGGAACGAATTTCCGTCATCCCTTGTCAAATTTGGTTTGGAGACAAACCGGTTTCGGCGTTGTGCCATCTTCAGTGTCATTTTTCGTTCTCCTTATTATTTTCTTAAACTCTCTTTCATGAAGCTTGTTTTGTAGTGTGTCTTGAATGTGTTTCATAGTTGTTGCTATAATTTTAATATTTATGTTGGCTCCTTTAATTTCAAGGTTGAGGACTTTTAAAAGGAATATTTGTTCTCCTTTTTTCAATTCCCGACGAGAGGTGTCATGTTTGAAACCGTGTATGAGTTTTTTCGTTTTTTCCCTGTAAATGCGGTGGTGTAATGCCGTAGTCCTTGCATTGTATTAGAAATTTTAGTCTTTCTTTCTGTTTAGCTGGTTTTTTACCGTTTTTGGTGTACTGTTTGATAGTGAAACATGTTTCGTCGTTGTGTTTTAGTTTAGTATGTTGATAAAAATGCTTCATATTTATTGCTTGGTTATTTTTTGTTGCTTCGGGTTTGCTCACCGATTTTGATATTTTTATGTTTGATTTGGGCCAAGTTGCTATCTGATTGTTGGCTGGGTTAGAGCTGGTTCGGCCGTTGAGTTAAAAGCGAAATAAATTTCATTTACACTCCTACATGTTTCGACGCATTTCGCGCCTTCCTCAGGGAGTCTGTTTTTATTAGAATGACAAAACAATAAACATGAAATACAATTTTGATAATTTGAATATTACATTTAACATCTAACTCCCTTTAATAATAATAACATTTATATCACAGGAAATAAATTTTACATTAGCACCCATCAATTGTTTTGTTTATGCTTTCGCTGACGTTCATTCCTACTTTGAATAACAGCGTTTGTAAGCGCTGTTTGTGCTGTTTTTGTTTGAAAATTTAAGGGTCATACTGTATGTTGAGGCACATCAGTTTCTTGTTTTGAAATTTTGAAATTCCTCTGGAAGTTTAAGTTTTTTAAGATCTTATAATATGCTTTCGAAGCCGCTGAATACATAAGGAGAGTTAGTTTTTCGATCCGGCTCTTACCTTTTTAGATAATACGATAACTAATAAATAAAAACAGAAAAAACCCTTCTTAGAAAAAAATTATTTAATTTTACTTTAGTGATGATATGTATAGCCATAACCTTATCGAACAAAATGAATAATCGCAGAGGATTTTACGTTCATTACTTCTCGAGATATCGGCAAATTATTGAACCTGAATCTAGATGTGTGGCTGATGCCTGTATTTAAAAAATGTACTGCTTTAAAATTTCGGACTTTGGAAATTTTTTCGAGGTGTTGTCGGATATTTTCAACGTCATAAGAAATAATCACATTTTAAAGTTCAATTTCGGGTTTTTTTTTTGTTATTTATTCGTATTATCTAAAAAGGTAAGAGCCGTATCGAAAAAATAACTCTTCTAGTGTATTCAGCGGCCTCGAAAGCATATTATAAGATCTTAAAAAACTTAAACTTCCAGAGGAATTTCGCGTGCGCACGGATTGAAGGACGAATAATTTTAAGCAAAACAAAAATGGACCTGAACGACCTCTAAATTTTATTATTATTTAAATCAAGTTATGTAGTTTAATTTTTTACCAAAAGGAACACAAATTTGCGTGAGCACTGAATAATATTTAAAAAAAAAAAGGATTTCGTGGACCATTCTAATGTACATACATTCATATGTATACAACATTCCGATTCTTTAAAGTTTTTAGATTTTATTTTAATTATAACGTAATACATACCTCTCTGTCAAAATTTATATCAGTTAGTTCTTCAGGTTGTGTTGCATGTCCTCGGGTTAAAGAGTCAAAGTTGTCGCCAATTTCTATTACGGCTGGTCGGTTCATCCAATCACTCAATCTTAGGGACCCCAAAACTGATCGCAGCTCAGAAACCAAACTATAGGTTATATATAAAATATGTATTTGTAAGCCTATATATATACATGAATATTTATAGTATGTTTTATGTTTGATAGAGAGAGAGAAGGTTACGACAGCTGATTATTTTTCCCCATCCTTTTATTATTTTCTTTTTAGAATCACTTTCAAGGTTTTGAAATATATACATATATCTAGGAGCTAGAACGTGAAGTACTTTAAATAGTTTATACTTTGTTATTTTGTATTCAAAACAGGGTTTGAAAAACTGTGTATCAGTTATCAGTGTAAGCCGCTAGTGCATTTATGCATGCAGTGGTAATAATATTATTTATGCAAATTTGATGCTTAATAGCAAGGTGATAGTCAAATTGCTGCTGCCGCGCTTTCTTTGTGCTTTCACAAATTGCTTTAGAACCACAAAGGTTTTTTGTTTTTGTAGCTGTTTCGTGGTGAAAGTCCTTTACGGGGACCAACTATCCCCACAAGAAATTGAGAGCATGGTTACTTTTGCATGCCAAAAGAACGAATATTAGAAAACATTGAAATTGGTCTTAGTACAACATACCAAATGGCTGAAAATTTTTAAAACCGGCCAATAACCACGCCTACATCCCATATAACGGTAATTTAGAGAAATACGAAATCTTCGAAAAATCAGTAAATACCAAAGTTAATTTATCCAAAATTGATGTTTGCAATAATTCTTCAGCACAAAATACGTTTGTGATAAAATTTTGGAAATTATGATCACATATCGTTGGCTTAGTTTGCAAACGTGCTAAGTCCACTTTTTATGTAAATTGAGATTTTGATGCAGTAAGATAGCATAACTGAAAATACATCATTACCAAAAAAGAAAATTACCGTAATGTCGTTTTTACTTGTTGTTATACATTGGTACGCTAAGTCCAAAAAAACCAAACAAAAAATAATATATACACGTCTGTCCGTGTACACGATAACTCGAGATATCTCAACGAAATTTGGTATGTAGGTTGCCCTTTATCCAAGGTAAGTTGGTATTAAAAATGGGCGAATCGGAATTTAACCACGCCCATTTCCGATATAAAGGTATTTTCTAAAAATGCAAAAACTACGATATTTCAGTAAATATTGGATGCAAATTGTTCAAAATTAGTATGTGAAGTAGAAGTTTTGTAAAAAATATTATTATAATTTTTGGAAAATGGGCGTGACCCTGCCCACCTATTATGAAATGCTGTATCTCAGTAGCCCATTCACCAATCTCCACCAAACTCGTTACGAGCCTTATTTAGGGTCTAGCTAAGAAATCTGTTAAAAATCTAATTCACTTAAAATCGATCGCGATAACCACTCAGCAGAAAATAAGATTATCATACATTTTTGGATAATGGGCATGGCGCCGCCCACTTATGACCACAAATGTGTAACTCGGTAACCGATTTATCAATTTCTACCAAACTCGGTGCACTTAATAAACCTGGTACGGAAAAGCAATTCGTTGAAAATTATTCAAATCGGACCAAAATTACATTCGCTTCCCGTATATCTAACGGTCAATTTCAAAAACACGGAAACTCTGATATTTCAATAACTGAAGACGCTAATTTTACTTCAAGTTAATACTTACAACAATCTCTTAACAATAAATAAGACTGCGTGACACCGCCCACTTTATGACTACAAGGTGTATTTCGGTAGCCACTTTAGCGATTTCCACTAAACGTGGTTCAATTATTTCATTGAGTTTAACTCAGGATATTTTTGAAAACGTTTAAAATCGGGAAAAAGCCCCTGCTTACGACAGTATTTGATACGGGTATATAAAGTTCGGTTTCGCCCAAACTTATACCTCTTTACTTGCTTTTAATTATTTTCTTTTATAAATGGTACACAAATTTACGACTTAAAATAGTTATTTTTGTTAATAGCAATGAAATAAAACTGTATTAGGTTATAATTCATTTTAAAATTATAAAATAAACAATTAAATCTTTTAACAATAAAAAATAATGGAAAAAAGGTTGATAGAAAATGTGCTCAGTTAACATTAAAAGAATAAAATCTTAGAGAGAAAGTGTGGTAAGTCCTAAAAGAGCCTATAAGTCTGCAACAGCTTTATTTGGAAATTGGCCGATTATTGGTACTAAAACAAGATGAACTAAGGAATAAAACTGCATTTACAGATTAGAAAAATATTGAAAACAAAAAAAGTTAGACGGTTTTTTTGTCCCTCCTGAAAAAAAAAAATGGACTTAGCACGTTTGCGAACTAAGCCAACGATATATGTATCTCGGTAACCGTTCGACCAATATGTACCAAACTCGGTATGATTATTGTGCTTGCCGCATAACAGCAAAACGCTGAAATTATTTAAATCGGACTAAAATTACGCCCACTTTTTATATAACAGTAAATTTCAGAAATGCTTGAAACTTCGATATTTCGAAATTTAAGGAGGCTAATTTACATAAAATTGATACTAACAACAGTCCCTTGAAAATAAGTAGCATTATTATGGAATTTTCAAAAATGGGCGTGATACCGCCTGCATATAACTACATAAGTTTATCGAAGATGTTTGAAATAGGGATAAATCTACCACTGCTTACCAAGTAGCGGTAGTTTTCGGAATGGTGAAAAAACTATATTTGATACTTGCGCCGGTTATCTAATGTTCGGCTTCGCCTGAACTTAGACTTTTTTACTTGTTTGTTTTACTTTTATTTGGCATTTGGCAAACTTCAAAAAATAAATGATGGCCGACGAATTGAGCGAGCGGTTTTACCTTTAAATATTTGTATCATGTGCGTTTAAAACAAGGTGTTGTTGACAACTCACTGCGGCTATCTTTTAAGGTACTATGTTGTCAAAAAATATAACCAACGATTCAAAATTCATACAAATTTTTTGCAATTTGATTTTATATGATGGTTCTTCTGAGAGCAATGTCAAATTCAATCACACTTTGTTAAATACATTTTGATCTCTACCAAATAATATACTTCTTCTGTAAATATTTTGTGAAGTGTTCCAAGATTCTCTCCGTGCGTGTTCACTGTTGATCATTTGATTTAAATAATTTGTCAAACAATTAATACTCTAGTTTGATCGGAGTTAATATTATCTTCAGTAATTAATCATACTATATTAAAACATAAGCTTATAATAGGAGAGAAATTATTTAGTCTTAATATGCAAACAGCAAAACGACCATCGTTGAGTGCAGACGTATTTTTCGCAGCTCCGTCGCGTTCATAATCATTTTACGTGCGCGATGTGTTTGTGTTTCAATTGTAACTCGCTGTGTGCGAGCGGTGATTTTATTACTTGTGGACTTTGTTCGCAGAAGTTTCATTTAAAATGTGCAAAACTAAATTCCGCTTGCCTCAAAGTAATCAAATCTAATAAAAATCTAATATTCAGATGTCACACCTGCAGCTGTATATCTATTTCGTCCTGCTTGGCTAAGATTAGTAATGCTTTCTGTTCACTAAAAGAAATATAAACTGCTTTTGGAGGACATTCCAACCTGCATAATCCAGAATATCCAAAAAAAAAATTCGAATATATCGCACGTTTATATCGACAATGCTGCTAGCAACATTGCGCCTGGTAATGATACAGCTGATAATAACAATTTGATTATTACGCGTTCAAAAGCTAGGGTCGCTGACCTTAATAAGTCGCCCTTGAACGTTAATTCTTTAACTTCTTTTGCTTCTGCTGCTTCCTCCGCTGGTGCCATTACAACCAGTGTTGCCACTGGAGTTTAGTTTTAGGTACCAAAACGCCTACCAAATCAGTTTCCAAACTACCAAATCTTTGTTCATTATTAAAACGAGATTTCTTGCATGTACAGGGTTTTTTAGCTACACGAATTGGCAGTATAATATTGTTTACAGTATTGGTTAACCATTCATGCTTCGGGCTTTTAAACAAAAGAATTAACGCATTGCGTAAAAAAAACTTTTGTAAAAATGTGATTACCTTTGAGGCTAATTCAATTCATATTAAACATTTTTAATGTTAAAAAAAACAAAATCAGACATTTTATGCATTTCAATAAAACAAAATTCCAAATCTTGTTTCAATTTGCATACTCTCCCCCTTTTTTCTACCAATAAACTCACACTTTGCAAATTGCATATCACCAATTTTTCTTTCAAGACGATAGCCAATTTTTCGTTCAATTTCAACAGATGATCGATCATAGCTTTGGGAATTGAGTTTTTGTTTCTAGAAAATTATGTGCTTAGTAAAATTTAGAAAAAACAAAAAAAAAACTTATACGTGTGAGCAAAGTGAAAGTAATGTTTTCAACATGTAAACGCAAAGTGAACAAATTTTAATGCCAAGTTCGATTGAATTTTCAAAACATTTTTGCCTGCCAAAAGCTTCATCAAACCAACCAAACTACCAAAGGAGAATGAAGCTACCAATTTTGGTCCAATTGGACCAAAACGGCAACGCTGATTACAATTAACGCTCTCACTGCCGACGTTGTTACTGCGTGCTCTGCTAACCCAATAGGCATATGCTCGCCAAGCATGTGCACAGTCAACGAAACTGTGACGCTGTCTCCTCGCAATACTTCTTTGGCTGCTGATAACTCATCGGTTGCTGCGCATGCCATTGGTACTTCGGCTGCTGATAATGATAATCGCTCGGCAACCAATGGTGAATCAACAGAGATTAGTGACAAAAACTCAAATAACAATGCTGCGTGGACTGAAGTGAAAAACAGAAGGTGGAGGAAGCCTTTGGTTGTTGTTGGCTCAAATGATAGCACTGAGCTAAGTGTCGCTGTCCGCAATAAATGGTTACACCTATCATCGTTTGAGCCGAAAGTTAGCGCTGAAGACATAAAGAAATATGTAGCTAAACATGCTGGTATTGATGCTGATTCTCTCTCTTGCTACATGTTGGTTAAAAAGGATGACCCAGTAGACAAACACAAGCGAGTCAATTTCAAACTGGGCGTCTCATCGGTAAATTATCAGAAGCTATTAAGTTCGTCACTATGGCCCGCTAATGTAAGAGTTAGGCCATTTCGTTTTTTTCAAAAGCAAACAGCTCAACAACAACAAATGTGACGATAAACAATTGCCATGAAAATGTCAAATGTAGTGATGTTCTTAACATATACTATCAAAACATTTCGGGATTAAGAACAAAGTCAAATACTATTTATCGCTTTAGCACTGAAGAGTTGTATGATGTAATCGTTATTGTGGAGACCTGGTTAAACGCGGACTTCTATGAAGGCGAATTCTTCGATCTAAACTTATACGACGTGTTTCGCAAAGATCGGGACTCAGCTAAAACTGGCTGCTTGAGAGGAGGCGGAGTTCTTATTGTTGTAAGAAGAAAGTTTCGGGCGTTTTCAGTGAAGCTCAATAGTGACGACTAATTGCTTGACCAATTATGTGTCTGCGTCAAGGGTTCCAAAGCATATGGCTCTTTATATCTAATTACCTCTTATATTCCGACTAACAGTAATTTTGATTTATATAAGGTACATGTGGATAACATAGCTAGTCTAGTGGTAGACAATTTAAATGACGATCATCTTTGTGTGCTGGGTGATTTTAACCTTTGTAACGTTAGATGGTGTAGTAATTCCAATAATTCAGATCTCCTGCATAATAATATAGTTACCAATCACGAAACTTATGTTGTAGATAGCTTGCTAAGCCTAAACATAAAGCAAATTAACTGTTTTCTCAACAATTTAAATAGATTGTTAGACCTGATGTGATAACAGATAATATTAACTTTTTTATATCAAAGTGCATTTCTCCAATTTCCGATGCTGGTATTCATCATATCCCTTTAGATATTAAGCTAAAGTTTTATGAGTTCGCAACAACCTCGCCTATTGATAGAATTGCTTTTAATAGTGCATCCTATGATAGGTTAAATACATCTCTTTTAGATTATAAATGGGATGAGTTATTTTTCGGCCTGGACACTCACGGCTGCTTTCCACTTTTAAGTCAATAATGCACGATTTTTGCTTACACAATATACCTTTAAAAAAGAAGCGCTGTTATAAATCACCCTGGTGCAACAAAGACCTGAAGAAACTAAAAAATCTCAAAAATAGTTATCTAAAAAATTTAAATCATCAAAAAATCATTATTTCTTTGTAAAATACCAGCGTTATCATAAGGAATTTAAATCATTAAATAATCTCCTCTACAAAAACTATATTCGTAGCACCGAACGGAACATTAAAGCTAATCCGAAATCATTTTGGAACTTTGTCAAATCCAAAAAATCATGCGCAAGTATACCTACTTCAGTAATGCTCGATGATAAATTTGCTAGTACTCCTGTTGAAGCGGCTAATTCGTTTGCTGACTTTTTTATGTCAAATTACGTTGCTGATGACGGGCAATCCCCTAACTTCTCTTCTGAAATATCTTCTATTCTCAACTTTGGGGCTCTTTTTATTTCATCGGATGACATTATAAAGGGGATGCTTTCTCTTTAACCTTCTTCGCAAACAGACGCAGATGGGATGTCGGCTAATCTTTAATAAATCGTTATCGTCAGGTATTTTCATAGATGAATGGAAGTTATCTACTATCACACCTTTTTTTAAAAGTGGAAGAAAAAATGACGTTCGGAACCATCGGCCGATCTCGAAACTATCGAACACCTCAAAACTGTTTGAATGTGTCGTTAAGGACAAGCTCTATTTTGCAGTTAAATCTCTAATCTGTTCGAATCAGCATGGGTTTGCGTCAGGCCGCTCGACAATATCTAATCTTACAGTTTTTAGTGAATTTTGTACTTCTTCATTCTCGGCAGGATTCCAAGTCGATTGTGTTTATATCGATTTTTCAAAGGCAT
>NW_023458555.1:109246033-109251301 GCF_013731165.1 Rhagoletis pomonella | reverse complement strand
AAAAAATGGTCATAGTTACCCAAGAGTTGCGACTGATGAAGCAGATAAAAGTTCACACTCCGACAGTGACATTTCGCAGACATCACTCAAAAGATATATAAAAAAAAAAAATGTGTATGTGGGAGTATAATTTGTATATTCATTAAAAAATAATTGAATATATATATTAAACAATTTTACATTCAAACTTGAAATAGTGTTTTCTTTGCAGTGTAAAGTTTTAAAATTAATTTAAACTGTAAATAAGGATTTGGATTATATTGGTCTCGGAGTCATTGGCTAGGTTAAAAACAAGATTTTCGACATCTACATAAACTCCTCCCCCTGTATGATGGGGCTAACATTTCTGGATTAGAGGAAGTTATATCCTTTAAATCGGTATATTTTTCATTTAAATCGAGCGAACTATGAGCTCAAAAAAGAATGTATATAGAAGATACCTTCAATATACCGGTTTTGCTATAAATCCTCCTCAAAGGACGTCTTGTATCATCTAATCGACCCCCGCTCAAGGTAAATTTTTGTATGGCCACTTTCTACAACAAATCTAAGCATCTGAATCAATAAACAATTTTTTCCCGGCTAGCTTGTATTTGCCGGCCCACTGTGCGACGAGTTTGTTGATATTTTGACAAGATCGGCATGCTTATTTTCAGTGCTGCCGATCATAATTCTTCTTTGGGAAGTAGTATCTAACGTACTCTACTGTAGCAATTTGTTTTATCGCGAATTTTTAAGAACTTGGTGTTTTCCGAACGATATCAATATTTAAAATTGCTGGATTTGTATTATTTTTGTCCTAAAAATGTAAAAACATAAAAGATATCGTGGTTATCAATGGAAAAAGACGTACACAAAAACCGTTTTTTTTATATTAGAGGAATTCGATCTTCTGTGTATTCGTTGTATGTTGTGTAATTGTAAGTGCATGAGCGTGTGATTTGTTGTTGCTAGCGGCAGATCAAATACACATGCAGCAACAACCACACGCTCGTCCAGTTACACTTACGAAGAATACAGCAAATACACAGAAGCGCGAATTCCACTATTAGTTAACTTTTGCTGCATTGTCATAATATTGAGCGAAACGGACTACTGATACACTAGAATAGAGTGGCTGCATGTTAAAATTAGGAATTCACTTATGCTTGTGATAATTATGTGTTCAAATCTATTTAAAAAATCATTTACAGTCCAAGCCGTATGAAGCTACCGATACAAACATACATATATTCGGGCGTATAAGCCTGTAAATATATTTTTTTCTATATTTATTTTCAAGTAGTATGCACAAACGGATTAAAAGAAGTAAATAATTAGTACCATTTATACTAAATACATACTTAAAAATGAGAGGCCGGAATAGAACTGCCGAAAAAGTGGGGTTAAGTTACTAACAACACCTTGTTATTATTACACCATATTTTTATAGTTGAAAAAGGGTTTTCAGTCCACCAAATGAAACCGACTGAAATATATCATTTAAAATATTAGATTAACTACTATTCTGCAAACTAAATAAAATTAATAAAATAAAAAACTTTTTAATATACTACGCTTATATAAATGGACTAAAAATTTGAAAATAATATTTCTCAGTCCCGTAGAATTTGTTTTGATAACTTTTGATTTTGAAATTTTAGCACAAGTCAATGTAAACTATTTATGAGATTTAAAACGAAAAACGTGGAGCGCATGCAATACAAAGTGGAGGTATACGATTTTTTTCCGCAGTAGACAAATTTTTTCAACACTACTTCTTTATACACTACAAAAACAAAAAAGTTACAACACATGAAAAACTTTAACGCCAATATCTCAGAAATCAGGTTTAACAGAAACGCCCTCATTGCATCTAACTCCTCAATTATTGGAGATAAAACAAAGACAAGTTGATTTTCCTGTGTATCTTTTTTTATTTCAAACACACTTTTATTAAAAAGCAAACACTTTTTTTGCTAATTTTTACATTAGTAAGTTATTTTATTCTGGGGTCCCGCAGACGAATACAAGTACTAGGTGGCTGTGTGAAAATTACGTTAGCATTCCTAAGTGGTGGTCAAATCCCAGGAAGGTTTTGCTCCCGCGCGTCGCAATGTCTTCTGCACAGGGTTAAAGTCCCCCGTTTAGGTAAAATTGCTATTATTTTTCTTTACATTCGGTTCTCCTTAGAAAAATTTGGCGCTTAATATTTTAGTGAAAATTTTAACCATCTATAAGCTATTTTTTTTAAACAATGAGTCAAAAACGCCCATTCTGGTGGGAGTTGATGGGTTAAAATTTTGGAAAAAAGCAGACCAAACCCTGTTTTAAAAAATCATAACAACTCCGTAGTTTAACATAGCGGTTGATAAGATTATTGCAAGAATTTATTGATAGCGACATAAATTACACCAATAACATAACTTTTTAATTTTTTTATTTCTTTAAATTTAAATAGTACATACGGATTTGTAGAGAAATGTAATCTTTTTTTAATCATAAAACATTTGTCGTATGTATCGCAAAACTTTGAACTTACGACAATTCGATGGTTCTCTACTATAACGACACAATTAAAATTGGAAATTAAATTAAGTAATGTAAGCATAAGCATGTATGCACGTTGTCTAACAAATACGATGTGTAACTAGCCCTTAAGCTATTTTGCAATTGTGTTTGCACCTTAAGTTATCTGTCTAGACCTTAAGATTTGGTTGTTTTGTTAAGAGCGTGGGTAACCATCATATTGGCATTGAATAAAAGAATCAGAATCAGATTGACTACCAACCACACTAGACGTGTGTAATTTATTAGAGAGTTCGTTTAAGCGTTTTCAGTAACTAATTTTAAGATTTTTAATTTTTAAATTTTAGCTTGCACTGAGTCTCCAATGAAATGAAAGAAATGAAAATGTACAAAAGACTGAATTTAAGTATTGTTTTTTGTTTTTATATAAAGAAAACGTATGTTCGTAACATATATACAGCATAAGAGATGTACAGATTTTTTACATTAAATACACCAGCTATACCCTGCCACGCTTTGCTGTGGCATATTCCTGTTACGTGGATGATAAATTATTAACGAAACAAAGCATACGTTTCATATGAGTTTGATTTTGTAATAAGTACTTGTGTGCACACAATATTTGTCGTTTTTTCATTCCCTGCATTGATATCAAGGATATCTGGGTTGCCGACACGGGAACACGCAACATCTGAGCACCGATACGCATCTCAATCTAAACTACACTTTTCTAAAGGTTAACCTTGAGCATTATTGATAGTGATTCCGAAAGCCAATCGAATTGGAATTTGCCATCTTTTAAATTGAAATAGTGTATCGGTCGGAATCATGGGATTCCTTCAACTTTGAAAGGCCACGTTAAAATCTTTGCTTTCACTACGTTGTTCATCAATTTTTTAACTGCGAGTCGCTTTGGCGGATTAATATTCCGCAACATGATAATTACCACGCCTATTTTCACTTTCAGAATGTTGGGTAATCCCTGGAAGATGAATTGAGTTCAAAAATTCCCTTGGATAATTAACTGATTCGTCTTTTTCCACAACGGTATTTATCGACGTATATATTATTGTTTAAGCGACTTATGCATTTCCCGCATAAACAAAGAACAGCGAACACACAAACGCATAAACTAAGGGCAAAGAACACACACACGCACTTGTGTTTAAAAGTAATTCGCTCGTTCTTAACTGGGTATGCATTTTTAAGCAATTCTCAAATATCTATTCGCTGAACTTAGTGAAGTGATAAGTCGCTGGCATTTTCAACTATGGTCAACGCTAACCCAGCTTGGCTATCACACGGTGCTTTAAACATCACCCACACTCCACTCCCGGAGTAATTTTTTTCATGGTATTAAGCTACTGCTTACAAACCACACTGGGGCTCTGCACGAATGCATCCCTGGATAGCTAGAGCATGACTCCTCCAATGGAGTCCCCCAATGAATACCCGGTGAAAGGGTCACATCTTGCGCTACCGCTTCATCAGCCTGCCCGCCTATCTCTCTGTCTCTCTCGCATAGCAGGCATATGGAGTGCGTGGCTGACTTGATGTGCACCTATAAACCATATGGGCTCATGGAGCTCGATACATAAACACTCGCATAGGTAATCCCTACCTCCTCAACTACTCTAACTCGACCACAACTCTAAACCTGGTCTCCCGCTCTCCCTCAGCTAAACAGTTATTTCCTCACTTTGAATGCTGGATTGAATATCATTAGTGGTATTCACCAAAATGAGCAAATGGCCTGACAGTCTGGTAAAAGAGCAGACCAGCTCAAGCAACGACTGTTGTCAATACCACTCTTATTTAGTTGATAGACGTCCTTATTCTTCGCAGCAAGAATAGCTCGTTCACTGAGTCTATAACTAATTTTCTTAATTAAGAAACACTCTTTCGATCAGTTCTCCTTTCGGTGTTCCAAAGTTACAAAAATTATCAGGCAATAAAATTGGTATTAATCTTTCGTTGGCTGGCAGCTTTCCGTTCCCAATGCCCAGTACCGAGAATACCTCGGCTGCAGTGTATATATGTCCGTCTTGCCACAATGTTGACTATTTCAGGCAAGCATTTATCTAGTGTTAATCAAGAAATTACAGAAAATATTTGCGTAAAATCTCCTGAGAGCAATATCAATACATTCCCGAATGGTTGAACGTTTCCATGCAAATCCCACGACATTAAATCAAGAACCTCAAGCAATTTTTTACACACCCTTGTAAAAAATTGTTCCTGAGCTCTTATTATCTTAACACTTGCATCATGCGATCGTAAATGCCCATCTGAATTCGCTTTAATTTGGGAATGTTTGTTTGGTCATATAACAGGAGTTCACAATAGTAATAGTAATCGTTATCATAATAATATTATCTGATGTTATTCAAAATTTCTTTACTCGCAATATACTTAGTAGGCTATGGTGACCGAACGAAATTGTTTATGATTAAAATTTAACTGTTTTATAATGTAAAGGAATGGTGAGAAAAATTTTTAGTGTACCAGTGTCGCCAGTGTCACCAGTGTCACCAGTGTACCAGTGTCGCCAGCGTCACCCGTGTCAACAGTGTCACCTGTGTCACCAGTGCCACAAGTGTCGCCAGTGTCACCAGTGTACCAGTGTCGCAAGTGTCGCCAGTGTCACCAGTTTCACCAGTCTCACTAGTTTCATCAGTGTCGCCATTGTACCAGTGTCGCCAGCGTCACCAGTGTACCAGTGTCCACAGTGTCACCTGTTTCCCCAGTGTACCAGTGTCA
>NW_023458555.1:109239406-109246023 GCF_013731165.1 Rhagoletis pomonella | reverse complement strand
GTACCAGTGTCCACAGTGTCACCTGTTTCCCCAGTGTACCAGTGTCACCAGTTCCACCAGTGTCACCAGTGTACCAGTGTCGCCAGTGTCACCAGTTTCACCAGTGTCACTAGTGCCACCAGTGTCGCCAGTGTCACCAGTGTCGCCAGTGTCACCAGTTTCACCAGTGTCACCAGTGCCACCAGTGTCACCAGTGCCACCAGTGTCGCCAGTGCCACCAGTGACGCCAGTGTCACCAGTGTACCAGTGTCGGGAGTCTTCGGCTCTGCCTGTTTCCCCAGTGTACCAGTGTCACCAGTTTCACCAGCGACACCAGTGTACCAGTGTCGGGAGTCTTCGGCTCTGCCTGTTTCCCCAGTGTACCAGTGTCACCAGTTTCACCAGTGTCGCCAGTGTACCAGTGTCGCTGGTGTCACCAGTGTCGCCAGTGTCACCAGTTTACCAGTCTCACCAGTGCCACCAGTGTCACCAGTGTACCAGTATCTCCAGTGTCACCAGTGTCACCAGTTTCACCAGTTGCACCAGTGTCACCAGTGTACCAGTGTCGCCAGTGTCGCCAGTGGCACCAGTGCCACCAGTGCCACCCGTGTCACCAGTGTAACAGTGTCGTCAGTGTCACCAGTGTAACAGTGTCGCAAGTGTCACCAGTGTACCAGTATCGGGAACCTTCAGCTATGCCAATGTCACCAGTGTACCAGTGTACACTGGCCAGTGTCACCAGTTTCACCAGTTTACCAGTGTTACCAGTTTCACCAGTATCACCAGTGTACCAGTGTCGCCAGTGTCACCAGTGTCACCAGTGCCACCAGTGTACCAGTATCGCCAGTGTCACCAGTGTCGCCATTGTCACCAGTGTCACCAGTTTCACCAGTGTCGCTAGTGTCACCGGTGTCACCAGTTGCACCAGTGTCGCCAGCGTACCAGTGTCACCACTGTCACCAGTTTCACCAGTGTCGTCAGTGTCACCAGTGTCGCCAGTGTACCAGTGTCACCGGTGTCGCCAGTGTCACCTGTATCACCAGTGTCACCAGTGTCGCCAGTGTCACCAGAGTACCAGTGTCCCCAGTGTCACCTGTTTCCCCAGTGTACCAGTGTCACCAGTGCCGCCAGTGTCGCCAGTGTCACCAGTGCCACCAGTGTCACCAGTGTACCAGTATCGCCAGTATCACCAGTGTCACCAGTTTCACCAGTGTCGCCAGTGTCAACAGTGTGCCAGTGTCGCCAATGTCGCCAATGTCACCAGTGTCACCAATGTACCAGTGTCACCAGTGTCGCCAGTGTTGGCATATTTTTTTATATAGAAAAGCGCCGCAGACGAAATCGGCCAATTTTTTAATCCTTTTTACTATACATATCAAGCCCTAACCGCCAAAATAACATAAGCGACATTTTTTTTCAAAAGTTCCTTTTTGATGCAGAAATGTATCTAGATGGTCTAGAAATATTTCTGCATCAAAAACAAAACTTTGAAACAAATGTCGCTTACGTTATTGTGGCGGTTAGGACTCGATATATTGAATATTTTTTATAGAAAAAGCGCCGTAGGCACTGGTGACACTGGCGGCACTGGTTACACTGGTGACACCAGCGACACTGGTGAAGGTTAGGTTAGGCTAGAATGGTGGCGGAAAACTATTACGCCCAAGTAGCAGCTAAGTGCCATTTTGATACCATTAACCTCGAATGAGTATGTTAGAACCAGCCTGCGTGGCTGATGAAGTTGAGTATGTTGTGGAGACTTACATCAGATAGCTTTCGTAACGATGTGAACTCATATGCTCCTAGCTTGGTATTTCTGCTCCTCATTAGAGCTGGGCATTTACAAAGCAGGTGTTCTACTGTTTCCTGCTCGTTCTCATCTCTGCAGCTTCTACAGAAGTCGTTGTAGGCGATTCCCAGCCTTCTCGCGTGGGTACCAATCGGCCAATGTCCAGTAAGATTCGCAACAAGCCTAGCAACGTCAGATCTGGGTTTCCTTAGTAGGTTTAGTTTGGATATTCGGCAGCCTGCCACGGTGGGCCCTCTTTCGTCCGATTTCCGGAGATTGTTGAGAAATATGTCTTTATATAAGGTTCCAATTGGGGGTGAGATCCGGTCCTCGATCGACACCAATGTAGAACCCTCTTTGGCTAACTCGTCTGCAGCCTCGTTTCCGTGAATGTTGCTATGACCAGGGACCCAAACTAAATCTAGATCGAGTTGACGACTTACTGTATTTAACAGTGTCCTACACTCCTTGATTAGTTTCGACCTTGTTGTAAAAGACGCTAAGGCCTTAATGACGTGACGTATTCCTCTACGTTCTAAGGGATGGCAGCCTTCGGCTATAGCGAATACTTCTGCCTGGAAGACACTCTCGAAATCGGGCAGATGAATCGATCCTTTTACTCCCAGTGACTCAGAGTTAATACCTGCTCCAACTCCACGTTCCATTTTGAAGCCATCCCTGTACGTATGATGTGTCCAGATAGAGATATCAAGTTCCCCATACCAGTCGGCACTCGACGGAAGAATGGCCCCGAAAGGCCTGTGAAACTCTACCTCAGGTCGAACGTTATCGGTTGCCAGCCTCAACTTAGGTGGCAAACGGGAAATTATACTGCTATGCCCGATCGTTCTTTCTTTCCATATACCTAGTTCTCTAAGTCTTATAGCCGATAGTGATGCGGTGTGCCGTATGTGAAGGTCTATAGGAAATAGGTTTGTAATAACATTTAGGGCATCCCTTAAATGTACTTCAGAAAATTGCAACACAATCGAATACATTTTCATTGAAATTAGATCAAAATACGAAAAAATACTTATTGGTTGTGTGTACAGACCAAACAGAAACATTGCCTACGCACCGTTTATTGAATTTATTGAAAACCTGACCCTTCATTATAATAACGTTATAATAGCAGGGGATTTTACCAGTGACATTCTTTGTGAAAGTAAGTTTGCGTTAGCCATGAAAAACCTGGGTTTATTCCCTGCTAACGATTCAATGCCTACACATTTCACGCAAACTAGTAGCACTTTGCTGGACCTATTCTTAGTAAATGACACCACAAAAATACTCCTTTATGACCAACGTTCTGTTCCAAGTTTTTCTAAGCACGATTTAATTTTTTTGACATTTGACTTTCAATCGACCTATGACACTAGCTTTTATTCACAAGCGGTGGATAAAGTTGACTGGAGCTCTATCTACAACTTAGTATCTAGCAATGATCAAGTTGATTTCCTTGAAGCAAACGTTAGTTCACTCTTTGATCAGTTTGTGTCAGTTGTATACAAATCAGTTAATGATAAAAAGCGGCCATGTTTCAACAACTAGTTATATTAAAGATTTGATATACAAACGCAACAACGCATATCGAAACTGGAAGCGATTTAAATGTTTAGAAAATTATAATACCTTTAAGGCTCGCAGACGAGATGTCAACAAAGCAATTAAATTAAAAAAATTACAATATTATGAGCATCAGTTCAGTGTGGCGGTTGGTTCCAAACAGACGTGGAAAAGAATCCGTGAGATCGGGATTGGCAACAAAAACCACTCCGTCTCTGAATCTGTTAATGTAAGCCTATTAAATGAACAATTTGTACGTTTGCCCGATTCTTTGAGTAATATATGTTATGACAGTTACTGTTCTAATATAAATGTTGTGATGCCTAGTTTTTGTTTTAAATATGTTGATGATTGTGAAGTAGTTCAGTCCATACTCAGTGTAAAATCGAATGCGGCTGGTCTTGATGGTGTTCATCCAAAGTTTCTCAAATGTATATTACCAAAAATCTTGCCATATCTTACCTACGCTCTGAATACTATCATTACTCCGTCAATTTTTCCAAACTCTTGGAAGAGGGCCAAGATTATTCCAATAAAGAAAGCGAATGGTGATTATCGACCGATTGCAATATTACCGTTTCTGTCCAAAGTTCTTGAGCGTATCATGCATCGCCAGATAAACGCCTTTCTGAGCAAGAACTCCTTGGTCAACCTATTGCAGTCGGGGTTTATATCCAATAGGAGCTGCACTACGGCGCTCTTAAAAGTTTCAGACGATATTAGTCTTAATATTGACAAAAAATATGTGACTTTTCTTACTCTACTTGACCATTCCAAAGCATTCGACTCTGTGGACCACAAACTTTTAATCTTAAAACTTAAAAACTTGTTCAATTTTTCTACGTCGGCATCAACTCTTCTGCAATCATACGTCAGTGGTCGTTTACAAGCAGTATGTGCCGGTAACACTATATCCAACTGCTTACCTATAACTAGAGGTGTCCCTCAAGGTTCTATTCTTGGTCCCTTGCTGTTTGTTCTGTATATTAGTGACCTGTTTAGTGTGATTAAATATAGTGATGTCCATGTTTATGCAGACGATGTCCAATTATATGTTAGTTGTCCGATTGACTCAATTGATGTTTGTATTAAAAATTTAAATACCGACTTGAAATTTATAAGCAGGTGGGCTTCTGACAATGGACTGATCCTTAATCCAGATAAATCTCAGTGCATCGCTATATATAAGAAAATCTTCATACTTGACGACTACATCGAGGTTAAATTAAATAATGCTCTGATTAAATATGTTAAAAATTAGGGGTTGCATTTATTAGAACTTTGACGTGGAGAAATCACATTTTTAGCACCATAGGCAAAGTATATGGTATGCTCCGAAATCTATGGTTCACTCAGCACTTCACACCAATGAAAATTCGACTGCTTCTAGCTAAAACGTATTTGTTGCCGACGTTACTGTATGGTTGTGAGCTGTATACTAATTGTGATACTGTGTGTCGTAGTAAACTTAATGTATTGTATAATAACATCGCTAGGTACGTCTACTGTAAAAAACGTTATGACCACATTTCTGTGTTTGCAAAGCAAATTGCATCTGTATCTTTTGACGATTTGCTAAAGTTTAAATGTTTAGTGTTACTTCAGAAGATCATTACTACTCAGGAGCCTCGATATCTCAAAGATCCACTTCAGTTTTCCAAATCTTCCCGTTCGCTCAATTTAGTCCCAATGAAATATAGTTGTTTGGTGACCGAACGTCAATACTTTGTGTTCTCTGTCCGCTTATGGAACACTTTACCCCTAAAAATTAGAAACATAAAGGGGACCTTTAGCGCTTTAGACAGGAATTGCTTCTTTATTTTGCAGAATATTGTTGAACGTACTCTTTTCTTTCAATTTGATGTATTAATACCATCATCCATCTCTTTTACATTCTCCTACTTAAACCCTACTTTTGTCCCATTCTCCATAACTTCTACCACTACTATTATCAATTGCTAATTATAATAATAATTAATCTAAGTTTTGCCTATGTAATCTAGTTTTAAGGTCAAACATTGTAAAAATAACTTAAGGTTGTGTGTTTGACTTAATTAATTAAATAAAAAATAAAATAAATAAATAAATCGGTAGGGCAAGTTCTCGTTGCCCCCGTGGTCCCGATGCATGCAGCCCTCTGAACTCTGCCTAGTTTCATTTGATTATATTGGTTCTTTAAGGCTGTCCACCATACCAAAGAACCGTAGCGTAAGATCGGACGTACAACCGCTGTGTACATCCAGAGTACAACTTTTGGATTGAGACCCCATGTCTTCCCAAAAAGCCGATTACAATGCTCGCTTTCTTTACTCTTTCTTCAATATTTATTTTCCAACTTAGCTTAGGATCCAGTATGACTCCCAGATACTTCGCTTGCTTAGATAATCGCAGTCTTTGTCAAATTAGCTTTGGTAATTCAAAACTTGGGACCTTATTTCTTATCGTAAAGAGCATTAATTCTGTTTTCTCTGGGTTCACTCTAAGGCCACATTGCTCGGCCCACCGGCTAAGCTTTGCTAGAGTACCCTTCATGATGTTAGTCACCACAGATGGAAATAACCCGGTTATTAAAATCACTACATCGTCAGCGTAGGTCAATACCTTTACTTCTTGGTTGAGCTTGAGTAGTACTGAGTTGATAGTGCTGAGCCATAAACTAAGAGAGATCACTCCCCCTTGAGGAGTGCCCCTACTAACGTTTCTTGTTAATGTATAGCTACAAAGTTCAGCTGAAATCGTTCTGCTGCGAAGCATCGCCATTAGCCACGCGCTAATAGACTCCTCGACGCCTAGCTTGTAAAGGGATTTTTGGATAGCTTCTACCCTAACATTGTTAAAGGCTCCTTCTATGTCGAGGAAGGCTGCCAGAGTGAATTGCTTAAATTCGAGTAACCTCTCGACGGTTCTAACGACCTCATGGAGCGCCGTCTCCGTGGATCCTCCCCGTAAATATGCATTCTGCGCTTCAGACATGCCATTGCCGTAGAAAAACCCCCGCACGTGCGCGTCCAGAACGTCGAACGTTTGAGAACAAAGGAAGTTAAGCTAATTTGCCGAAAATCTTTGGCGTAGACGTGCCCTCGCCTTCCAGGTTTTGGGATGAAAACCACTTTTACTCGCCACCACGACCAGAGGGACGTAGTTAACACTGGTGACACTGGCGACACTTGCGGCACTGGTACACTGGTGAAACTGGTGATACTGGCGACACTGGTGAAACTGGTGACACTGGTGAAACTGGTGACACTGGTGAAACTGATGAAACTGGTGAAACTGGTGACAC
>NW_023458555.1:109226653-109239396 GCF_013731165.1 Rhagoletis pomonella | reverse complement strand
CCCGACACTGGTATACTGGTGACACTGGTGACACTGGCGACACTGGTGGAACTGGTACACTGGTGACACTGGCAAAGTGCGAATAGACACTCCCTTTTATTAATATAGCTGAATATGTTTTTGTTCTAATAAGTAATCATTATTTAATAAATTTGTCTAGTTTTTTTCATCAAGTTATACCATCGTCGTTGAAATAGGTACTTTAGTATTGTCGTATGTTCTATGGACAAAACAAAGTGGTGAGTAAACGCTACTTACGACAAATGTATACGGAATGAAAGGTCAATTTTCTCTTTAACTTTAAGAGATATTAAAGTTAAAAATACGGAAATCAAAACTAATAACACCAACTACGTCTCCTTCAAAAATTACTAAAATCTACGGTACAGTTTCGGATTAATTCGACCTTAAACTTCAAAGTCAATTTTCTCAAAACCGTGTTTTGTAACATTCGACAACCGTTTTCTGAGACGACGATATACATATGACCTCTTTCTTTTCTATTCAGCTACAGAATCAAATTCATCAGCTGATTGGATATGCTAAAATAGTATTTCAATTATTGAGAGTGGAAATAATAGTTTTCTTTATAGTAAAAATCGAGTCCGAAACGTCAAACGTGCTGGAATGACAGTTAAAATCCTGACATAAACCACGGAATGATTCGTTTAGTTCAAAATTAGTTTTGCATGGCTTTAAAAATAGAGGTCGAAAGTGTCTTGACACTCGAGAAGGAACATTAAAATTTACCTCAGTCAGGAGGGCCGGGCTATTAATCAAGCCTGTCATTAATTTTACGATAAATATTATACCTAGCATTTCTCTACGGCTTGTGAGTGTAGGCAAATTTATGAGCTTTAGACGACTTGTGTAAGGGGGGAGATTGTAATCTGAATCCCAGTTAAAATTACTCAATGCAAAAAGCAAGAATTTTTTTTGAATTGATTCAATCCTTTCTGAATGAACTTGGTAACGGGGATTCCAAACAATAGATCCGTATTCTAGTATAGGTCTAACTAAACTGGTAAAAAGAGATTTTGTAACATAAGGATCTTTGAACTCTTTTGACCATCGCCTTACAAATGCAAAAACGCCTTTGGCTTTATTGACTGTGACATTAATATGATGGTTGAAATTGATTTTGGAATCCATTGTGATACCAAGATCGACAAAATTGGACACCCGCTCCAGATTATAATTTGATATTGAATAAACAGCTGGTTGAACAGCCCTCCGAAAGAAACACATAACTTTACATTTTTGAAGGTTTAGTGGCATATAGTTTGTATTACACCAACTAACCACGTTGTTCAGATCCGCTTGTAACAAAGACCTTTCTTCGATAGAGGACAATGTTTTAAAAAGTTTCACATCATCGGCATACATTAAAATTTTTGAATGTTTTATTATGGAAGAAATATCATTAATGAATATCAGGAACAGAATCGGACCAAGGTGGCTTCCCTGAGGAACCCCTGAAGAAACTTTACTGATGTTGGAAGAACAATTATTAACAATAACTCTTTGTGTTCTATCAGAGAGGTAAGATGAGATCCATTGAAGAAGACTGGGCTGAAAGCCGATTAGGTCGAGTTTACGGATGAGTAACGAGTGACATACTTTGTCAAAAGCTTTACTGAAATCGGTGTAAATTACCTCGGTATGAGCATTTTCTCTAAAACCGTTTGAGACATGAGTTGTAAACTCCAATAAATTAGTAATAGTAGATTTTCCTTTAGAAAACCCGTGTTGAGATTGTGTAATTGAAGAAGATATAGAATATGTCAGCTGGTTAACAATAATTGCTTCGAATAATTTGGGGATAGCGGAGAGTTTCGCTATGCCTCGATAGTTTTCTATAGACGACCTGCTGCCGTTTTTGTGAAGTGGTATTATGAAAGACTCCTTCCAGGCTGACGAAAAAACGCCATGTTTAAGTGACAAATTGAATAGAGTTGTTAAAGGCTCGCAGATGTTCTCAGCGCATTTTTTAAGAAAACAGGTCGGAATATGATCAGGTCCAGGCCTAAATGACGCTTTTAAGGTTTTTAAAGAGTGTAAAACTTCATCGGAAGATATTACTGGAATATAAGCAGAGTTGATTGGACAAAGCTCGTACGGATAGTCTCCACTTATAGGGAAGTCTACAGAATAATTGGACCTAAAGAACCGAGCAAA
Source organism: Rhagoletis pomonella (assembly GCF_013731165.1). Taxonomy (NCBI): domain Eukaryota; kingdom Metazoa; phylum Arthropoda; class Insecta; order Diptera; family Tephritidae; genus Rhagoletis; species Rhagoletis pomonella. The sequence continues at coordinate 109,237,218 of NW_023458555.1, read as the reverse complement.
CATGTTGGCAATGAGTTGGCTGTCGCTAGATACAGTGTTGCGATAATGCATAGCGGACGGAAAACCATGTGCCTTACGCTTTGAATTTACGAAACCATAAAATGATTTAGGATTGTTAATTAAATTCTTCTTAATTTTACATAAATATGAATTATAACATTTCTTATTTAATGAAAAGTAGCTATGCCGCAAAACAGAGTACCTTAGGAAATCACTGTGTAAGCCCGTTCTTTTATACAGTTTAAAAGAGTGCGACTTTTTATTTTTCAATTTTTTAAGCTCTTTAGTGAACCATAATTGTATTGGTTCTTCATGAACAATATTACGTTTTGGCACATACTTTCGAAACAAATTGAAAACAGTATCATTAAAGTGCTCAACGCTACGCTCCACGTCATCTCTATATATTGGCCAAGATAACTTTGAAAGTTCCTTGTTAATTTTCCTGAAATTTGCTTTCGCAAAAACATATCTAGTACTTAAACTTGACTTATTATTATGTATTTCATTTATGGTTTCGTAGCTTAACTCAAGAGCAGGATGGTATGCATCTTCCGGCAAAACTAGGGGATCACACCGATTAATAGAGGCCTTCGGAACATCATCAACGTAAACGAGATCCAAGACCTTTCCAAACTTATTTGGACATATATTTATTTGTTTGAGGCATAGTTCAGCCATTTCCTCCAGAAATACATTGTAACTATCTCTAGATGAAACTGGTACAACATCGGTGTCAATGATGTTCCATGAAATATGTGGCAGATTTAAATCGCCCAAAACAATCATAGAATCGGATGCCGTAAGCATTGCATTTACGGTCTCAAGTAAAGAAACTAGCTGTATATAAACTGATGCGGCAGAATTAGGAGGGATGTAGCAAAGAGCTAAATAAATATAAGTCTTTCCAGCCTGTACACGTATACATTTAAATTCGGTATATTCAATGACAGGAAGACTGACTTCCTCGGATGGTATCGATGAATGCACCGCAAAAAGAACACCACCGCCGATTCTGCCCTCGCGGTCGCTCCTGTATATTTGATATTCATTTGGAAGAATTTCGGAATTAAAAATATAAGGTTTGAGCCATGTTTCGGTCAAGGAAATAATATTATAATTGCAGTCAAAACCTTTTAAATATAAGTCAGTTAAACGCCTAAAATATATATTAGGAAGGTTCGCAAGGTACCATCAAAGTCATATTGTGAATTTTTGCCGTGTTAAAAAATATTTGGTTGTGGTTTTAAGTTCTGTAAAAATTTATTTAAGCTTTTAGAGTTTACGACATACAACAATATGACACTTACGACACCGTTGTGAATCCCTCAATTGTATTTAATAGCTGAAGTCTGATCTAACAAGCATTTCTAACGGAGTTTTTGAAAAGAACTTGAAATAAGTTTGAAAGCGTAAAATAAATGTTTATAGCAAAAGGCTTATTTGAAGCTTTTAAAAGCAACTAAAGCACTGATGGGCACTGCCTTGCCCGCGGGCAGCTTAAGCTTTCTATACATTTTGTAAAGGCGCGTGGAGAGTAAAAGCTCTCTCTGTCCATCGCTGAACTAAAGCCACTGTCTAGAGGAAAGATAAGCTCCCTTTCACAAAAATTTTCTTCGAAAGCGGGCTGGATTTCGAATTTAAAACCAAGGTAAAAATACATTGGAAAACGAAGGCTCCGTTATTCTGGAGAATTGCCAAGTTATCTAGCCGAAAACCACCCTCCTAACCCATTCCTTACACCGGCACAAAAAAAAATTGTTGTGTGCTTTTAACCAGACCCACTTGCCGTCACGTATTTCGACCCACTGAATCCGAACCTGAGGTCTGTTTGACACCTTTTTGCCATTTTTTCACAATTTTCGCAATTGACTCCAAATTTAGGACGTGTACGAGTCAAATGGACCTCAATACATGTCGATATGTGGGTCTGCTTAAAAGGAAATACCACTTTTTTTGTGTGGGCCAGTGTTATCGAAGGTATGGCAAGAGATTCGTTTGCTAATTATTTAAGAAGGTTTAACCGAGCCAAATGTCCACATGACTGCTACCTCTTCTTTTATGTTGTATAAAAATTTCATAGCGATTGCCAGTAGCTCACCAGAACAAAATATATGTATATTACTTTTTAGGTTTTTTGAGTTATGGCAGTATTGAAATAAATGAGCATTATGCCCATGGGGTAATTTTTAGACATTTTTCAATGTAATTGAAAAAAAAAGTTTTTACCTAAACAAGTATTCGCGATATTTACTCAGTACTTGTCGAAAAGAATCGAGTCCTCGATACCTCAGTACTCATGAAAAGTATCGATATTCTGTACTCGGTGCTCGTATCGTTCTATTACTAAACGTAATTTGAATTTAAAACTACTTCAATAAATGAATTAAATACAATTACAATCTGAATTGGCATGACGAATGCCTAACGCTGACGCGATGATATGATAAGATTAGTAGCCTCGTGGCTCTTTGGATTCTACCTTATGGGCAGGAGCGCCGGCGTTTCCTGATTCGTTTTGAAGTTAACCACGCCACCGCCGCAAAGCCTGTCGGCGTAAACCTCTAATACAAAGCATTAGATTTAAACTACTATAGCCAAACTACATAACATAGACCTAAAATTTCTACAGAGAAAGTGTAAATTTGAGATCGATTTTAAGCGGTCGTTATTCATATATCCACATACATACATATCCAGCCCTAACCACCAAAATAACGTAAGCGACATTTTATTTTTTATTTTTAATATGCAGAAATGAATCTAGATGCTCTAGGAATATTTCTGCATCTAAAAGAATTTGCAATTTCTGTTCGACATACAGTGGCTCACAGAAGTATTTTGCATAATTACTTGTATACACAAATTTCAAATTTCTTATGCACTAAATATCCGAGCTTACTAAATCAAATGCGTACTCCAATTATTGAGCATTTTCCTAGGAAATGGGCTACACGGCGTGCACAAAAATTGTACCGTTAGGTACATACAACAAAAAACGTGCGTAGCAATGGAATTCTGTGCTCACAAAAGTATTTTGCTTTTTGTTTTTGAAACCGTTACTGGGCGCAGTTTCGTTTGTTTTTCTATTTTCTCTGAAGTGGTGGTTACTAGTGCGTTTTATCACCAATTTTGCTAGTGACTGAATTCATTTCATTTGCAATTGTGGTACTGTGCACATCGAAAATGCCAAAGGGTAAAGAATTAACTACAGCTGAAAAAAAAGATTATTTTACACCTTCACAATGAAGGCAAACCTACGAGACATATTTGTAATATGTTTAGTCGATGTCGCCAAACGAACGAAAACGTAATTCAACGGTGTAAAGAACGCGGTAATTTAGAAAATATAACGCGTGTTGGTCGACCAAAGTTGCTGACAGTGAGAGAAGAACCCCAAATATTAAAAGAAAATCGCCAAAACCCACATTTATCAGCCCCAAAAATTTATGACAAAATAAAGGCAACCCTTCACACTCAAGTATCAGATGAGACGGTGCGCAGAGTACTCAGAAGTAACAATATCCACGGTCGTGCAGCGCGGAAAAAGCCACTAATTACAAACGTTAATAAAGAAAAGCGACTTCTATTCGCCAACACCTATAAAACAAAAGGATTGAGTTTTGGAAAACCGTGATCTTTAGTGACGAGAGCAAATACAACATTTTTGGGCCGGACGGTCGTCGTATGGTATGGCGGAAGAAAAAATGAGGAGCTACGAATCAAAAATATTAAATCCACTGTTAAGCACGGCGGAGGTTCTGTCATAGTGTGGGGTTGTATGTCGGCTCAGGGAGTTGGAAAACTAGTGTTTATAGATAGAACGATGGATAAACATCTTTATTTGTCCATTCTCAAGGACAACTTACATTCCAGTGCTGAAAAAATGGGTATGTCAACTAACGAGTTTTTATTTCAACACGACAACGATCCCAAACATACAGCTCATGATGTTAAAATGTGGATACTTTTCAACACAAAACATTTGTTAACACCTCCCCAAAGTCCCGATATCAACCCCATAGAAAATATTTGGGCCTATCTCGAAGATTGAGTGCGGGGACACAAAATTTCGTCAAAGAGTGACCTGAAAGCTGTTTTGCTCGAAGAATGGGAAAAAATACCTCCTGAATTTTGTCGAAAATTGATAGAATCTATTCCAAGACGCTTGGAGGCGGTTTCCAAAAATAATGGCTATCATACAAAATATTGAATAGATAGAATATCGTATATTTATTCACCACCTAGTCAAAAGCAAAATACTTTTGTGAGCAATGAATTATGATTTCTTTAAGTTTTGTTACGTTTACATGAAAAATATTTTTTTTTTAGTTTTAATACATTATTTATGTAGCATTAAGATCTAATTTTAAAAACCTGTTAAATACCTAACAAAAAAATTAAATAAATTCAAAGGTTTACTTAATCGTCTTCTCATGCAAAATACTTCTGTGAGTCACTGTACGTCATTTTTGACTATTGTGTTCCACAAAAACTGTATTATGTGCAGTTGCTAAGCACATTTTTGAAAAGCGTAAGTTAAATCTGTAATTATCAAATATTTGTTATCAAATTATTGTTGTTAAAGCTTTCGAAATGCTTAGACTCGAGTTTTTGATAGAAAACAGTGAAGACGAGGTGGTCAGTAGACTTTATAGAGAAAAAGTGAATTTTTCGGGATTAAAAAATATTAATTTCAAAGAATGTTTCCGGTTAAATAAAATTCAAGTTGAATTATTATTAAATAAAGTAGGATCAAAATTGCAACATGATACACTGCGAAGTCATGCCTTGTCTGCTGAGAATCAACTACTCCTATGCTTGCATTGACTTGAAAATGGACGCCAGTACCATGGAATAGCATCTATGCACGGTGTTGCGAAGTCAACACTTTGCAGAACAGTACATAGTGTAACCAAGAGCATTGTACAAGTGTTATTTCGAAATACAGTTCGCTGGCCTGACAATGTGAGTAATATTGCTGAAAGATTTTTTACGAAGGGGGGTTTTCCTTGTATGTGCGGTTGTGTAGACGGTACAATTATAAATATTGAACCCAGACGTAAGTCAAAGATTTGACAATGGTTGGAGACCATTCCCAGATGCTGTTGTTTTGGGGGACAGTGGTTATGGTCTGGAAAATTGGCTAATACCTCCTTTGCGCAATCCCGACAGTGAGTGAAATTGTAAAGTCTCACGTGTTTTTGTTCTCCTGAAAACTCTAAAATACCATTGGATTATGCGCTGTTTAAATAAAGCTTCGCTAGCGTATAAATCTTCTGCCTTCAGCTGAAGCTTTTCACCACCTGCTAATCACCTGTTGCCTTCGTTTTCTTACAAACAAGCAAGAAAACCACCTCATATGGATTCAGCCGGTAAGCGAAAAGCACAAACTTCACTCAAAGATTCGCCTGCTTCAAAAAACTTGTGCCTTGAGAGTAATGGTTCACTCGCTGATTCCGTACTCGCAGCTCTGAAATCAACGGAAAACAAAATTCAGCTGATGGAAGAGAGGATTCAAGAGCGAATTAGTGGTCTCTACCTTCAATTGTCAGGTGAGATCGCTTTGCTTGAGCGAAAGTTCTCGGGTAAGTTACAGGAGAGTATTGAGTCTATCTTACTGCGCGTTGAAAAAGCGGAAGTACCGCTGTACTTGGCCTATCTGCTGAGATTAGTAAGGTAAGAGAGGAGTTGGATAAACTCAAGGGGGTCAAACGATCAGAGCATTCTTCTGACGCCGTGATATTCGGTCTGCCCTTCTCCAACGAGGAAAAGTTGAGCGATATATTCAACTGCATATGCAAATTGATTGAGTTTACTCCACCACCCATTCGCGATATTTTTCGAACAAAACGTACGACGGAGCGTCCTAACAGTGCCGTGATTGTGAAATTCCACTCATCATTTGACCGCACACGTACTTTCGCTGCTTTCTCCCGCTACGGAAAGAAAAACAACTCATCTGTTTCTCTCAAATCAGATGGTTTTGACAGCGACAACACAATCAGCATATTTGAGAGCCTTTCTGTGGATAATAGAAAAATTTTGCAAGCTGCCATAAAGTTGAGGAAGCAGAAGAAACTGCATAGCGCTTTCTCGCGACGGGGGGAGTCTTCGTTCGTGTGTCTGCCAACAGTGAACCTATTGCCGTATCTAATAATAGGTGCAATCCCGTATTCCTCGGACTCGGACTAGTAAAACTGTCAAAAAATAAAAATTCGCTCAAAGCGAGAGAGTAACATTGAAAAGTACGGGATCGCTTTCTAGTAAAAAATGGTAACTTTGGTTGTAAATTTTTGCTTATTTTGTATGTAAACACACTCAGCTACATGTGTGAAAATACTTTCAAATTCATTAGAATCCACATAAATAAGTAATTAAATACTTTTCAACATGAATTAGCAGAGTGTACTTTTCTTTTGTTTACAATTTGGTTGCCAAACACACTACAGCTGATCGTTTGACACATTTACCAGAATTTACCAGCAAAAAATTCTCGGACTAAAACTGGTAACTTCTGACAGAGAGAGAACCGAATTTACTCTCTTTTTTGCCCTCTCAATAGTCAGAGAACCGAGTACGGGATCGATTTCCAGTAAAATCTGACTGATTCTGACTAGTCCGGACTCGTACGGGATCGCAACTAATAGCGAATTATCAGACTTAGTTGGCGGAGCTTAGCTCACTCACTGCTGTTCACATATATATGTACAAATTAAGTATACGCACTTGTGTTTAATTAACTTTTTGTTTATTCTCTTAAGCTCATTCGCTCACCAATTTTTGTTCTGTTTGTAAAGATAATTTATAACCATTGCCGTGAATCTATAGACACTTACATACATACATATATACATGCATACATACTTACATACATATTTACAGATACTATTTATTTATATTTTATTTTACTCTGTTTTGTGTCGCGGTTTCTATGCATATACCCCTAGAAGATGTTGGTAGATAAGTCTATGCATAACAGCAATCAGACAGTAATGATAAATGTGCTCTGTAAGCAAGCAGATGGTCTTAAAGTTGTACACTTCAATGCTCGAAGCCTTAATGCTGCAAAGCTTGATGACGTTAGGCACTTTTTTGAACAGTCGTCTTTGATGTTATTTGCGTATCAGAAACATGGTTTCATGCAGATATTCCGGATCATTACTACTACACTCCCAATTACAAACTTCTTCGAAATGATCGTTTGGGTAGAAAGGGTGGTAGGGTAGCCATGTATTGTAGGAGCTACTTAAATGTTATGATCGTGAGCCATCCATCTGAGAGTGAAATTGAGTATTTGTCTGTCGTTCTGTCTGATCCTAATACCAAAGTGCTGGTGTCTTGTTTCTATAATTGCAAGAAGAATATTTGTTATCAGCCTCTTTTCGATCACCTTTCTGAACTTCTTATTGATTATGATCATTATATCATCTGTGGTGATTTTTATATAAATTTACTTGTTCGTGACCCTTCTTTGGCTCATTTTCTTGACTGTGTTGCACTTACTGGCATGTCCGTCCTAGTTTACTTGATGTTTTTATTGCTCCTCCTTCTACGTCTGTTCTGTTGTTTGATCAAATATCCTTCGTCTCAGATCACGACTTAATTTTTTGTACGTTCGACCTTAAATTAATATATAATTATCATGCACCGCAGGCTTTTTGCTATCGCGACTATAATGCCATTCGGCTTGACGCTCTGTTTTGTGATCTGGACCAATTACAGTGGAAATTAGAAACTACTGACGATAAACTGAACTTTTTAACACATAATATTCTTTCATTTTTTAACAAGCATGTACCCCTTCGTCAAGTCAATTCCAAGTCTTTTTCTTGCCCCTGGTTTACACATAAAGTTAAGTTGGCGATTAAAAATCGTAATGCGTTATATACTGCATGGAAAAGGAGGCCAACTGATGCGAATTGGGATGCGTATAAGCGTGCTCGGAATAAATCCACCTACACCGTTCAAATTGCCAAAAAGCAGTTTTACACTAGAAAGTTAAACACTCGCTTGCCCCCCAAACAGTTGTGTTCGAATTTAAAACGGATGAGCGTGACTTCCAGCTCTAATACGTCGTGCTCTCTTGATGCTAATGAGCTTAATAAGTTTTTCACGTCCCATAATATCTCTCCAGATTCAGGCAGCTTCATTCCTAATGTCACCCCCTCTAATTTCCTCCCATCATCAAGGTTCAGTTCAGAGTGGATGAAGTGGCTAAATGTATTTTCCGAATAAAATCTAATGCCATCGGCACCGACAATATTCCAGTTAAATTTGTCAAATTAATATTACCATATGTACTAAGTAGCCTTACACATCTAATAAACCACTGCTTCACTACCTCTTCGTTTCCCAATGCATGGAAGCTGGCATGCTTACAGATTTTTGGCCTATAAGTATTCTGCCCGGATTGTCTAAGGTCCTTGAAATGCTTATGGCACAACAGATAACACAATTTATCGAAGAGAATAATCTTCTCAACCCGATCCAATTTGGCTTCAGGGCTGGCCACTCATGCTCAACCGCTGTTACTAAAGTCTTGGATGATGTTCGTCAGCAGTTTGATCAGAGTCACCTTACACTACTGTGTCTCCTAGACTTCTATAAAGCGTTTGACTCTATCAACCATATCTTGTGTGAGAAACTTAGACAAAAGTTTGGCTTTGGGGACTTAGCAGTGCGATTTCTTAGTAGCTACTTAAGTAATAGAATGTAAAAAGTAAAAGTTGATAACATTTTCTCTGATTTTCTGCACATTCACTCTGGCGTTCCACAGGGTTCCATACTTGGCCCTCTTCTCTTTAGCATGTTTATAAATGATATTTTCAATGCATGCTCACATACTTACGCTGACGATGTTCAGCTTTATCTCTCTGATCGCACTGGCATGGTTCATGAAATCGCGCTTCAACTAAATTATGATTTGCATTCTATTCTTAAGTGGTCAAATGAAAACCTGCTTCTCCTTAATGCTGGAAATCTTATGTGCTTCCAATATGCAAGGATAAGATCCAGCCCTCTGAGGTTCCTCACCTATATCTTGGTGCTGATATTCTTCAATTAGTTTATAAAGTAAAACATCTTGGCTTCATAGTAAATTCTAGACTGACTTGTGAGGATCACATAAACGATGTAGTTAAAAAAATTTACTATACACTGCGGTGTCTCCCCAAGACATTAAGAAAAAATAGTAATTAGTCTAATTGTTCCCCTCATTACTTATTCGGATGAAGTGTATAGCGAACTTGACTCTCAATCATTTCAGAAACTTAATGTTGCTTTTAATTTTGCCACCAGATATGTACATGGGTTAAAGAAATTTGATCATTTAAATACCCTCAGAAACTCGATAATGGGATGCGACCTAAGAAATTTCTTAAAGGCTCGAAATTGCATTTTTGTGTTCAAACTGATTATGTTTAAGAAACCGGAATACCTTTATGAAAAACTCAAGTTCCCTAGAAGTGTACGCTCTTCCAGTTTTATTTTACCGAAATATAATTATCTTAACACGTCGAGATTAGTTTTTGTTAATGCTGTAAAACTGTGGAACTCTCTGCCAGCATCTTTGAAGAACTCTTTACGTAAGCACAACTTCAAAGGCCTTATCAAAGATTATTTTTCTAATAAAACAACTTAAATGGTTATAAATTTTCTATGTTGGTTATTGTAACAACTTTGTGAAATTATAAGTACTATAAAATTTGTTAATTCCTTGTTATATCTTCTTATTTTCCTATATTTAGCGCTCTTATCCTCTTTTTTTTCTTTTTCTTATTGTGCAATAAAAGATTTAATCTTAATGTACTAATGTATATACGATATCAAATAAATTGAAAAATTAAATTGAAATTGAAATTAAATCCTTCTGAGATAGCTTTTAATCGTGCTCATAAAAAAAAACAAGACGAATAATTGAAAATAGTTTTGGTATACTTAAGGAAAGATTTCCATTTCCAAGATGTGTGTACCGTCGGCAGCGATATGGAGAATATTATGGAGGGCAACAACGAATCTGATGAAGACGAAAGCAGTGAAAGCGAAGACTGTGAAGACGAAGATAATAATGACAACTATGTGCGCCGTAGCAATGGAAATCTACGAATGACGTCGCTGCTGAATTATTTTTCACAATAAGTGCTTATTTTCTTTAATTTATTCACATACTGGGCTAACTAACGTACAACTATACAAACAAACCAAAGTGTAAATTCAAATGTACAAGTTTCAATCATAAAGAATAAATAAAACAATATCAATAATGACAAAATCAAGGCGAATTAATATAAGGTGGTGTTGCTATAACAGCTGTTTTGATTCGCCTCAGTACACATATGACAAAACTACTTATGAGTGAGTGAAAAAAACAGAGTGTTGGAATTTGCTTTACCACTTCCTCCTTGTGCGAAGAATAGCTGAAATTTGACATTCGTGTACCGAAATCAAAAACAAAATACATGTAAGTTCTTGTTTTTGTACTACCGCTACCACCTTATATGAATTCGCCTTGGACAAAATTAAACTCAATCATTTTCAAATGAAAGTGTTTTTGAAAACTCCAT
>NW_023458555.1:109206332-109206653 GCF_013731165.1 Rhagoletis pomonella | reverse complement strand
CCATACAGTTTCGATTATAAAAAGCGGGAAAATGTGATTTTGTATTTCGAAACTGTATGGTGGAAAGTGTGTTCTAATATCTATTTGATACACAAAAAATGATCACGGCTGTACTTTTTGCTGATATATTACATACATATGTTCCATTTAGTTAAACAATATAAGAATATTGTAGTATGTACCACAAAAACGTATATTTTCTATAAAATATCATAACTCAGAAAAAAAATCTTCGCTATTAGAGATTTGGGTTGATTGTAGTTCAAAGTGTCTATTTCCCGGTAAAAAAAGTTTGAGAGAAAAAAAATACACTTTTTGAGA
>NW_023458555.1:109161390-109206232 GCF_013731165.1 Rhagoletis pomonella | reverse complement strand
TTTCCCGGTAAAAAAAGTTTGAGAGAAAAAAAATACACTTTTGGAGAAATTAAGTTTAAAAAAAAATTTGCACTTTTTGTTTATTGTTAAATAAAAAATTTTAAATAATGATAATCAATAATTATATCATTCTATCTTGAAGTGACAAGAATTACTGACATTTGAGTAGAAACATTGTTGGAATCTATTAAATTTTGACAAAGTTATGGGCATTTTAAAAAAACATTCTCACTGTCAATTCGAAAAGTCCATTTCCGCCTGAAAAACAAAATCGCGTTTAATTCGGCCGAAAAATTTTTCCGAGGCAAAAGAAAAAATACGTGTCTCATTATTTGGACCAACAAACAATGTATTTGAGTTTGGTCGAAATTAAAAGTCATGCTCGTACCTGACCGGTTGTCTGGAAATGGAAAGCTTCCTAGTCAATTAAATACTTTAAAAAAAAGCTTTGATTTTGTCACAGAAAAGTGTTTGAATCACTATCCACTATTTGACTTTGAAGGAAAGAGAAGCAGCGGAAATTGAATATTAAAATCTTTTAACTTTTCCATGGAATAACTTTTTTGAGAACGGCAATCCATCCGACTCTAAAGAATTTTGGATAATTGCATACGGGCTGAAAACCGAAACAGTCAATAAAGTGTTTGGAAATATAAGTAAATGCTTTTGTTGAGCGCGTTTTTTTTCGTAATGAATTCAACAAATCTAAGATTCGAAACAGGATGAGGTTGGAAAGCCTGTATTTAATAGTTCGAATAAAATCTTATATACATTTGCTGCTGCAAAATGTTTCCAATATCAAACAGTAAATGATTCAGATACTATTGGCGATTTTGAAGAACTTGTGGAAATAGCTGATCTCGCCTTATTATAGGTTTTTATTTTATTTTTGGCGCCGAGCGCTTAAAAGCGGATTGTGCGATGAATCAATTAATATGAGTTATAATAAATACGGGGGTGGTCCCAAAAGTACCCGGCCTAACCTAGAGATGGCGGTAGTGGTTTGAAAAATATCACTGTGTTAAAAAGTACACAATCTACAAAGCATATGTTTCCAGTTAGAAGACGCCACGTTGTCTAGTATATGCTTGGCAGCCGTCTATAGTGAACGTTTTCAGTGAATTTGTGAATACTGTAAACGCTGAAGGCTCGGACGATGACTCGAAATTAATAACACAGTTTCTCTTGTATGGTACTTGTAGTTAGCGCGTGTTTATTTCTAAAAACAAGTAACAGAATTACAATATAAAGAAAAATAGATGTACATTAGGGCGGGTAAATTTTTTTTTCGACATCGTTCCTAGCAGATTCGGATACTACATACAAATCTAAGAAAAAAGCCCTTTAGACCATAGCCCTAAAATCAATTTCGAGCCTGCGCAATTTTAAAAGAAAATGGGCCGTAGTTATAGACAAGTTAGAGGCAGGTTTTAACATTTAAAACTGTATATTAAGACAAACACTCTTTTAACACTGTCATAGTCAACTTAAAAGACCTTTTAACTTTAAAACGGCGTTTTAAATTTAAAATGAGGTTGACGAGGTTTTAAAATCTTAAAAGTGTACTCTTAGTAGACGTTTCCTGTCAAAATTTGCGGAGAAAATACAAAACTGGTCTTAATTTGAAGAATATGCTTCCCAATCAAAGGATATTTCGAGATTTTGCGATTTTGGATGATACAATCGCAACCAGAAATAGGAAAATATACAAGGAACACCAAGATCCTTTTCAAATGAAAGAGGAGGACTGCAAGCATGTCTTTTCAGCAGCAGTCCAATAAACTTCACGAATTCTTTTCACTTCCTAAAAAAATTAAATTAGTTACGTTAATAAATTATATTTTACAAAAATTTGTTATTCAGCTACAGTTTGCTGCGCCATTTTCAAAATTATTTATAAGTCAGTTGACACAGGGTCAACTTGCTAAAATAACAAAGTTTTCCTAATGCCAATTGGTTACTTTTTTCATTTTATATTAATAGCCCTGTTTTGTGTCAATCTAGCAAAAACCTGCCTCTAACATGTCCATAACTGACTAAAACTTAAAGCCTGCTCTAAACTTAAAGATTAATTTTAACTAGAAGAGGTTTTCACTTTCGACTATAACTACGGGCCAATATCTTTTATTAATACTAACCCCTCTATTCTAACAGTCACAATACTTAGCTCATCACTGTTGTGATTTCAAGTGCGCAGAGAAATGTGTCACAAAAAATTCGATTTTGAGTGCTAGAAAAATACACAAAAATTTAAAAAATTGAATTGTAGCGGCATATTTTTTACAGCGGCAAGCTTTGAGGCGCGGTAGAAATCAAACACAAAAGTGTTAGGATTTTTTTTTTTGTAATAAAGAGTTGTACTCCGGAGTTTTGTGATATGAAAAATTCATTTCTGATATCCATTTTTTATTTAAAGAACCGCAATATGGCGCTTCAAAGCAAATCTACTATATATTTGTGGAAGTATGTATGTATGTATGTGCCAGGTTGCAGCCTAAACGGATGGACGGAATTGAATAAAATTTTGCCAAAGTATTGCCATGACTCCTGGACCTATAATGGGGTAAAAAAATTGGAGCTCGCCAAGGGGGGAGAGGGATGGGGGATACCTCCCATAGTGAAAGTTTATAGTCACATGAACTCAAAATTTGAAATGCACAGATACCTATGGTAGGTGCTTATGGAAAAATATATGTATATAAATGGGTTTGTAAAAAGGGGCGTGGCACATCTCATAGGTGTGGAATCTTTTATCAGTTATAACAGCAGGCAGTATTAGTGATCTCAATGAATTGCATTTTGAAGAATTGTTATAATTGATCAAAGTGAAATTCAGATAAATTATAGATGATATGAAGTTCACCGGGTCATCTTCTAGTCTTTAATATATTAAGTAAATATATAATATTTACTGAAGTGTTACGAACGTTATTTTTTTAATACAAAAAGAAAAAAATAACTATAATTTAAAGGAGTGACACACAATGGCTAGAGACGTCGCATGTGTGTATTCTTTCATGAACATATATATGGGCCGTTCTTACCGTTATATATTTTTCATCCACTCGCTTATTCCTTACCAAAAATTTTAAATAAAAATTTAACAAGTTTTAACCGCTGATACAGTACAGGCAGCAGTTTAAAATGGGGAACTGGGTAAACTTAATAAAGAATACATATTCTCTGGTTGAATTAATAAGCCTGCCCGAATAACACAAAATCCTAAGCTTGATAAACATTTGGTGTTATACAAGTTTTATAAAACTCTTCTTGTATTTAGGAAAAATGCCGAAAAAAAATTATAAACTTTATTGATTGATTGATAAAAATAGAGAGGGAGTTATGGCTATGACAATAGAAAGTAGAAAAAGATACCTCGTGTTGAAAGCAAAAAGGATCTAAAACAAAAAAAAAATATAAATACATTGTTTAACTTTTGTACATTGTAAAACTTTGTTATGATTCGAAAAATAATTTTGAAATATTGAAATTTTTTTTTTGGTTTTTTAAAGTTAAAGTTTCATTTACTTACAGTAACGAACAAAAGTATTGGCACAGTGAATTTTACGCAATATAGGCAAAGTATTTTTTAGAAGAATTCCCAGTATGCAGTTTAGTAATCCGTTCAGTTTTAGTTTATCAAAGTGCAAGTTTGAAGTTGCTCGAAAATTTGAATATAAAATTAGATGCAGATTTATTGAACTTTCCTGAGTTTTGCACAAAGATTACACATTTGATTTTTATGTGTTTTGGTATAGTATGAACTATGTTTTTATAAAACTTTATCGGAAATAAATTATAAACTTTGCATTTATGTAATGCGAAAATTTACTATGCCAAAACTTTTGTTCGATACTGTACATATAAAAAAATACATACAGTAACTTCTCCCGATACAATAGTAAAAAATATGTAATTTGCTTTGTAGTGCAATCTTGCGGTTCTTTAAATAAAAAATAGATATCAGAAATTAATTTTTCGTATCAATAAACTCCCAAGCACAGGTTTGTATTAAAAAAAATATAGCCGTAACACTTTATTAAATATTAATCTGCATATTTTATTAATTCGTCGGAATATTTTTTTTATGTATGTTACCGGATAACTTTGGACTACGTTATCCGTTTTCTACAATTCTTTTTTAAAGGAAAGGTGGTTCCTCAGAGGTAATCTTCTACTAACTGAATGTAGATCCGATAATTGGGCCATAAAGAAAATAACGGTACTCTTAAATTTGTATATGAGAATTGAAGTCGGTTTTGTTTTTTGTTTAAAATTTACTCCAGTGTCCACAGCTTCTATAAAAGAGTCGTAGGTCATATTTTTTTTGTTAGTTCAATTATGGAATATTTGTATGAACTGCTTCGGCTAATACATCGGCTTTTGTTCTCCTTTTATATCGAGGATAAGTGCATTGTTCGATGGGGTGATATTGCCAAACATGATATTTCTTCGTTTGCCATCAATAAACACTAACTTGACGGAGTTACAGTATTCTTCATTGATGGGAGCCTCAAAAGCCTTGAATAATAATTGCGAGTATAGCTTTTAGTTTTTACCGCTCAGGTAGGTGACAGGCCTATGGAAAATATTTCTTAATCAATAATTTTTCAAATACTTTTCGTTTGACAGTTATATTATTATACATACTTTATCTTATTAACTTTATTGAATTAAATTTTCGAAATTGGTGGCAACTCGACTCAAAAATATTTTCAGTAGTAATCCTTCTTAAACATTTTTAATTTGATACCCATATTGTAATATTTAATTTATCTTACCAATATAATTTAATTAAATTTTGAAACAGGTGGCAACCCCCTTCAAAAATATTTTCGCCTGTAAGCCTTCATAGCGTCTTTCTTTTGACACCCATATTGCAATATCTAATTTATGTCATTAAATTATGTCATTTTTAAACAGGTGGAAACTCTATATTTTTTTCTCGTTTTAACCATCCGGATATTATAAAAAACAAACAAAAAAATAAAAATATTCAAATCGGTCAAGCCGTTTTCGAGTCTTAGCGAGGCTAACGGACAGCAATTCATTTTGTATATAAGATATTTTCTTTTAAAAATGCGCAGGCTCGAAATTGTCTTTAGAGATGAATTTTTTTTTTTTAGAATTTTATGAAGAATGCGAATATGCTAGGAACAATGTCGAAAAAAATCAATACAGACAAATTGACTCGCCCTAATGTAGGTATTCTTAAATTTAATTTTTGTTGAAAATTTACCTAAATTTTTTTTTTTTAGTTTTTAGAATAACTTGCGTTTTGATAATAATAATTGTTTTTGTTTAAGGTTTTAATGAATTTTAGAAAATGTTGCTTTAAGTTTTAATCAAAGTTTAGAAAATAAAGTTTTTTAAATTTTCGCCTAATTCAGCTTGTGTTGTAATCACAAAATATTAAAAAAATATATATATATTTATGCTTTAATTTTGTAGCAAAAGATATTATTTTCACTGCGTGCGTACACACTAATGTAAGTAAAAAATTGTTGCGTTTCTCCTGTTAGGTGTCACAAATCCGTTGTATTTTCCAACGCCGCAGTCTCCCGTTGCTAGGTGCTAAGTGTCCAGGACTGTACTTTGTACATGTACAATTGGTGTTGATTGTGCTGTTGTCATAGTTGGCAACTTGGTGCTTTAAGCACTAGATTTAGTGCTTTTTGAAAACTAAAACGCCAAAAAAAATTATTTAGTGCCTAGTGCCTTTTTAGTGCTTTTTTTCTGAACTAAAATTCCTCCGAGATAGGTAAAACCTGAAATATTTAAAGCTGTGGCAGCACTGAATTTACAAGAATCTACAAATTTAAATGCTCTAAAATATAACCATGATTGATAAAAAGCTGAAGTTACAAACCCATCTTTTTGAATTCTATTCGCGTAAGTTAAGTATTTCTCTTTTTCTTTTCTAATTATTTGTGCAAATTTTGATGTTTTTACCACCTGAATAAAAAACATCGTTTCTTGGTGCTGAATCCAAATCTGGCCGCACAATTGCTTAGCACTAGAATTTTGAGATATCCTAACCCCAAAGTGCCAAAAACACGTTTTTTGGCGATATTTGAGG
Organism: Rhagoletis pomonella; assembly: GCF_013731165.1. Lineage (NCBI taxonomy): Eukaryota > Metazoa > Arthropoda > Insecta > Diptera > Tephritidae > Rhagoletis > Rhagoletis pomonella. The sequence goes on along the minus strand of NW_023458555.1, from coordinate 109,200,153 downwards.
TCATATTATGAAAACATCACATGTTTTGCTCATTTCTACTTATGGCATCGTATTCATTTTTGCGATTCGATTTTTCTTTCTCGAGATATACCAGTTTTAATGCGCAGTACTTCGATATTACGTCGTACGTATGAGTCATCATAACATGTGTAGAGGCTATTCAATCGTTATGAGCGAAAAATTTTGTTAAATACAAACTGTTATGAAAAAAACATCTTTTTATTCAAAAAAATTTGGTGCTTTTAGTGTGATAAATCGCTTTTTTTACAAGTTTTTGGTGCTTTTTGAAAATTAAAAGTTGGCAACACTGGCTGTTGTCTTTGCTATTGTTGTTTTTTTTTTTCGCCGTTGCCGTGGTGTCCGTTAGGCATGTATATTAATTGTGGCGTGGGTTGCTATATACATATCGTCGTTTAAAATGCAAAACCGCGTATCAGCAAAATGCAAAACCGCGTATGCGAAGTTGTAGAAATTATTTTCTAGAGCGTAAAAGCACTCATATTTCAAAATAGTTCTCTTTTTTATAAAGCAATTGCATTTCTGGCTAGTATATCGAGCCTTAACCGCCAAAATAACGTAAGCGACATTTTTTTCGAAATTTTCTTTTTGATGCAGAAATATTCCTAGAGCATCTAGATGCATTTCTGCATCAAAAAGAAAATTTTGAAAAAAATGTCGCTTACGTTATTTTGGCGGTTAGGGCTCGATATTTCAGGACGAATGGATAAGGATTGAGTCAAGAGCTTGCGTGAGCATATCCAATTTTTGGCAGTCAATGTCAGTTACGCGGTTTTGTACTTTAAACGACGATATGTAGTTGTACCGTGGCTTCCCGTTATGCAAAATTGGCTTGGTTTTTTACATTATATAAAGGCGGCTTGCCGTTATGTAGGTAGTGGTGGTGGTGGGATGCCTTTACTTATGCCTTTGTATATTTACAGTTGGTGTACAACTAATTTATACATCATACAATTAAACCGCTATTCGCGTTGCGTTTGTGCCTAGGCGCTGGCGTGCCTGTATCCAAAAATATGCTGGGTTCCGAAATAACACTGATTAATGTTTTTAGTTAATACCACTCGCGACCACTACTTCCGAGTACAATATAAGACTACATTTTAGTCTAATTAGTTTTTTATTTAAATTGCTGCAGGACGCGTGCCGCTTAGTTCAATAGTCTGAGTTCAAATGAATATACATTTTTTGCCAAACTGACGCCTTAGCTCAAATGGAAAAATAACTGTTTATGTTAGCCAGTAGTACCAACCATATGGACAGTGCTGAATAGCGCTGCCATAACGATAGGGTTAACATTACACTGCTTTAGATAGTTTATCTAATTATTTTTGAAAATGGAAAATCAAAGTTAAGCCCGGAAAAGCGCAAACAATCTTTTTTAAGAGAAGAAGAAACCCTTGTTATCTTCCTGGCTCCACCTTGCAAATAAACAATTTTAGAATCTCCTGGTCCGATAAAGTCAAATATTTAGGCCTAATCCTTGATCCCAAACTATTCTTTAATGATCATATCCAGAGTGTAGTCCACAAAATTGACCTCGGTATAAGAATGTTGTATCCATTAATCAAGAGGAATTCAAATCTTAACAATGATAACAAAATTATCATAGCCAAAGTAATTTTTCAATCCACGATTTTATATGGATACCCAGTATCCCGAAACAAATAACTAAGATTATCTACAAGTTCAATTGGCACTGTGAATATTCAGGAAATACCCTTATCAATTCACTACGTACTATAGCTATTTAAATTACAAATAATAATTTATTCCTAATACAATAGGTCTTTGTGTATGTATATAGTTATACAAATGTAGTATTTATATATACAGTGTATCTATATACATAGTTATATACCAATTAATTACATAAAGGTTTTTTCTGTTAATTTTTTCCTTTGAATATTTTATTCATTTTTGTTGCTATATTTATGTTTCCTTCACAAATATATATATAAAATTGTTATAGTTGTTAAGTTTCATTGAAACTGTATCTCTAAAAACTGTGCGATAACTAGGTTTATAAAATCTTTTAATCTGAAAAAATAATACTAATAATAATAATAATCCCAACGGTTTTTACCCTCCATTCCCGCCCATCCGCATGACGTACGGAAACCAGTATTTTCAATTTATGCGCCGAGTCAAGATAGGCAGGAGTTTGTTAAGTGTCGAGATCTAAAACTGTTCGGCTACAGAACTAAATTCAGCCGATTTTATGTCTTTATTTTAATGATTCATTTATTGAGAGAGGACAGTATCGATTTCTTAATGCTGAAAAGTGGATCTGATACATCAAACGTGCTGGAATGAGAGTTAAAATCCTGGCATAAGCAACGGAGTGGGTCGTGCAATTCAAAATTAGTTTTACAAGCTTTCAGAAATAGGGGACAAAATAATCTTGATACCCGGGAAGGAACATTAAGGCTAACTTCGCCCAGAAGAAGCGGACTTGAAATTGAGCATGTCCAGTAATTTAACTATAAATATTGTACCAAGCATTTGCCTGCGGCTGGAACGTGTAGGAAGATTAATAAGTTTTAATCGGCTCGTATAAGGTGGAAGGTTATATTGAGAATCCCAACGGAAACTTCTAAAAGCAAAAAGTAGGAATTGTTTTTGAATTGATTCTACCTTTTCTGAGTAAGTTTGATACCTTGGATTCCAAACCACCGAACCGTATTCCAGAATTGACCTAACTAATGTTGTAAACAGGGTTTTAGTGATATAAGGGTCACAAAATTCTTTTGACCATCGTTTCACAAATGCAAGTACGCGTTTAGCCTTGTTGACTGTCACATTAATATGAAGATTAAAATTAAGCTTAGGATCCATTGTGATACCAAGGTCCACAAAATTGTATACCTGTTCCAGGTTATGGTTACCTATTGTATAAGAAGTGGGATGAACAGCTCTTCGCGAGAAGCACATTACTTTACATTTCTTAATATTTAGAGGCATAAGATTTACTTGACACCAGTAAGCCATGCTGTTTAAGTGTGATTGTAGCAAAGGCCTTTCTTTAATTGAAACGTACGATTTATAAAGTGTAGTGTGTAGTATGCAGTGTGACTTTTAAAGAACAAACAAGTCGAAGCAAACTAACCCAAATCATTTCACAATTCAACTCGCACAAATAAATATCAAATATCATTTACAAAAGATCTTGATGGCATTCTTTGTCACCTCAGTTCATTACCACTTAAACCATTTCACTTTCAATGCCAAGACCACCCAATGCCTAATTGCCGACAAAGCAGTCTTTGTCATCAACGGCATGAAAAAGAAATTTCCAAAAAATTATAAAAATCCAAAAAATGAAATTTCAATAAAAATTCAATTGAAATCCTGAAAAGTGTGCTTCAAATTAGAGCACCTAAAACCAAAAGTCCTGACGGGACAGCCAAAGGGTCCGTCAGTTGCGATGACAGGAAGGAAGCCCGGTCCCCAGCCATTGACCATTGAGGAGTACCGGAGGCGACAGAAAAACCAAAAACCAAAGAAGGAAGAAATAATAATCCCACCAGTAGCAAGAAGGAAGAGGCGTGGAGGCTACCGCAAAAACTAAAGAGGGAAAAAGCCATCCTCCAACGTGAGCTGAACACAGAACCAGCACCACCCTGGGGAAGATCGTGCCAAATCTGGGAACGCATAGATGAAATAACGTTCCTCATCAAAGGACGGACAACACAATAAGAGAAAAAACCCATAGATTGTATTAATGAAGTGCTCCCTATTCGCACTCATAGGGCCAGTAAGCGATAATCGCTCAGGGCAACTAATTTTTAAGAAAAACAAATTGAAATTGTAAATCAATAATAAGCAAATGAATTGAAAAAAATAGTAATAAAAAAAAAAAAAAAAATTCTTTTAAAGAAAAAAGTCATCTTAAAATCAAAAAAAAATAAAAAAAAATGCAATTTAAAAATAAAATTTCACTTAAATGAAAATTTTTTCACTAACGAAAAAAAATATAAATTTTTAATTAAAATTGATTTAAGTTAAAATTTTTTTTGAACTTAACAAAATTTTTTTTAAGAATGGGCAATACCGACTCAAAATTAGAAAAGCCCAACGCTAACGTAATAAATGAAGTAGAAGTAACAGAAGAAAAAATTAATATAGAACAATAGAAATATGTATAGTCATAATTACGATTGTAAGCGTTATAAACTTAGCACTACATGTATACGCTATGCACAATAAAAAATTAAAAAAGAAATATCTAAGTATGGCAAACCAACTAGATAAGGTATAAATAAGAAAGAAAACTCTTAATATTAATAAAAAAAAAAAAAAAAATTTGAAAGAATAAGAACCAGAAACTAAATTCACTTGATAATTTTATGTCCATGGATAAATGGGAAACAATAATAAAATCCATAGAAACTAATGCAGTAATAATAAAAAAATCTTATAAATGCATTACACAAAACCGTAGCATAGGGCAAGACACAATCAGAAAACATTTAGGCATTATAATAAGTTCAATAGAAGATGTTAGAAAGACAGTAGCAATAAATAAAAACAGATTTACACAAACACATACGAACCAAGCGTTAAAAATATTTTGGGAACTCAGGGATTTATTAGTTAAAGCCCTTAACCGTCATAATATTCAGCAAGAAGTTCCACACACTATTGAAGAACCAATACAAATTGATATCAATATCCTTATAACACCTAATATACAACAACTTATGATAGAAGATAATATTACTGAAGAGGAAGGACTGGAAGAAATCAACATGGCACAGACAAATATAGAATTTATAAATACTGCCACCAGGTTGATTCCTGAATTCGATGGAAAGCCAGAAAATCTAAGATCATTCTTAGATGCACTTTCTTTAGTAGACACACTAAAAGGCAACCACGAATCAGTAGCCGTTAGTTTAATAAAAACTAAACTAAAAAGCAATAGCAGAAACCTCTTAGACAGTGAGACGACAATTCAGTCTATCATAGCAAAACTAACAGCATATGTAAAAGGCGAAACCATTGAAGTAATATCGGCAAAAATTTTTAACATTAGACAAAGTGGTAAATCCGCTAATACTTACTGCAATCATGAACCAAAAAGACAAGATCACGCGGGCAGGAGAGTAGCCCGTTAGAATCGCATTAAGGAAAAAAGTTTAACGATTTTGACATTAGCCGTTTATTTACATTTCTTCGTTGTTTACAATTTGGTGGTGGCTTTTTACTGCAATTTTCTTCATTTTCGTGTGTACACATAAGATAAAGAATAATTTAACACAACGGCATGATTTATAGAAGAATTTGCATAATAAAAATGATTTTTCATGCGTTCAACAATTTCGCGGTTTTCTTAGTTCTCTTCGTTGTTTACTTCTTACAACAAAGATGGCGTCGAGATTTCGGCAGCTAGAAAATAACTTTTTTCGTTCTTTCCTTCCCGCGTGATCTTGTGTCTTTCGTTCATGTACTGCAATGAGATAGAAACACTGACCAAATCCTTAGAAAGCGCATACATCGCTGACGGCATACCCTGTAGTCAAGCCACCAAATATTCAACCCAAGTAGCAATAAAAGCAATGACCAAAAATTGCACCAAAGATAGAGTAAAACTCATCATGGAGGCAGGTCAATTCAACTCCATGAACGAAGCAATAGGAAAGTTTGTCGGAAGTTGCACCGAAGCAACTGGACAGCAGAACACTATCCTACACTTCGGTAGATCAAATAAACCCTACCATGGAAACAGAGGAAATGGTAGAGAAAGCTACAGAGGTGGTAACAGAGGAAACTACAGAGGAGGAAATCGACAAAACAACAGAAGATACAATAACAATAATGGTAATAGAGATAACAACTCCAACTATCGTGGAAACCGTAACCGAAACAATTATAACCGACAAGAAAATGGTCGAACTAGTTAATAATGTTAGAATAGCTAACAATAACCAAGAACATTCGGAAAACTCGCACAGTCCCCTAAGATCAAGTCAATAGAAAGAAAAGTGTATAATCTTAATCTTAACTTGAGCATTTTTATAAAAGTTCAATTAAATGACACTAACAATACAATAATATTATTAGTAGACACACGAGCAGACATTTCACTAATAAAAACTGCACACTTTAAACAAGATCAAATAAACACACAAATCATTACATCATTAAGTGGAATAGGACAAGGTAAAATAAAATCAATAGGAACTACGCACTTCGATCTGAAGTACAAAAATTTCTTAGTTCCGCACACCTTTCACGTCGTGCACGATGATTTCCCAATACCTTGTGATGGAATCATCGGTATGGATTTTATCAGAAAATACAATTGTATTCTAGATTTCAACGAAGATTTTGATTACTTTGTACTACGTCCACCTAACTTTCACCAACACATAGAAATACCAATAGCAAATACATGCAATGAATACTTAACCTTGCCAGCAAGATCAGAAGTAATACGCCAAATAAAAATTAAAAGTACAAGTCAAGATATACTTGTACCAAAACAGGAAATTCATCCAGGTGTATTTATAGCTAGCACTCTTGTAAGAGCAAATAAAGCATTCATTCGCATTCTAAATACAAATTTTCACACAGCAAAATTTGAGGAATCAAAAATCATAACCGAACAAATTAATGATTATGAAATTGTCACAAATAACCAAGTTAATAATAACAGTAGAAAAACAGAAATCTTAACAATATTAAATAAACAATTTCCAAGTCAATTTAAAAATACCTTAACAAACCTTTGTTCAAAATTCACTGATATTTTTGGTTTAGAAACTGAACCGATAACAACTAATAATTTCTATAGCCAAAAATTGCAAGTTAAAGATAATACACACGTATATATTAAGAACTATAGAGTACCGCATACTCACAAAGATGAGATTTACAATCAAGTGAAAAAATTGATAGATGATGGAATAGTCGAACCATCACACTCTGAGTACAACAGTCCAATCTTACTAGTACCAAAGAAGCCACTACCAGGCTCTAAAGAAAAAAGATGGAGACTAGTAATAGATTACAGACAACTGAATAAAAAACTCGTCGCAGACAAGTTTCCACTGCCAAGAATAGACGACATCCTAGATGAACTTGGCAGAGCAAAATATTTTTCTTGCTTAGATTTAATGTCTGGATTCCACCAAATAGAACTGGAAGATAAATCTAGAAATCTTACGTCATTTTCAACGTACAATGGATCATATAGATTCACTAGACTTCCATATGGACTAAAAATAGCACCTAACTCATTCCAAAGAATGATGACATTTGCTTTCAGTGGTTTAAAACCAGATTAAGCTTTCTTATATATGGACGATTTAGTCGTATTAGGATGCTCTGAGAAGCACATGCTTTCAAATTTAACTAATGTCTTTGAATTATGTAGAAAACACAATCTCAAACTACACCCCGAAAAATTTTCATTTTTTAAAACGGAAGTAACATATCTAGGACATAAGTGTACTGATAAAGGGATACTACCAGACGATAGTAAATATTCAGTAATCAAGAATTATCCACAACCTACTGACGCAGATGGCGCAGGAAGATTCGTAGCCTTTTGCAATTACTATCGAAGGTTTATCAAAAACTTTTCGCACCATTCTAGACACATTACGAGACTAACAAAAAAAATGTACAGTTCGAATGGACTGAAGATTGTGAAAAAGCATTTAGTTATTTGAAGAAAGCAGTAATTAGCCCAACATTACTGCAATACCCTGACTTCGGGAAAGAGTTTTGTATAACTACAGACGCAAGCAAGTATGCTTGTGGGGCAGATTTAACTCAAGAGCACGAAGGAAGGAAAACACCTATCAGTTGCATATGCATCCAAATCCTTCACAAAAGGAGAAAGCAATAAATCCACCATTGAACAAGAATTAACAGCAATTCACTGGGCTATTACACGCTTTAGGCCATACATATACGGTAAACAATTTCTTGTCCGTACGGATCACAGACCACTAACATACTTATTTTCAATGAGAAATCCTAGTTCTAAATTGACTAGAATGAGACTTGATCTAGAGGAATATGAATTCACAGTTGTATACCTTAGGGGCAAAGATAATTATATCGCGGATGCTTTATCGCGAATAACAATAGACAATCTAAAAGAAATGACTGAGTCAGTAGCTAAAGTACTCAGAATAACAACACGTTCAATGGCACATAAAAAAGACACAGCATGCACAGGTAGTAAATTAAATAAGCATCATCAAATATATAATAAGCCCAATATATACGTTCCTTTAAATAACACTGACGTCAGGAAATATTGTAAATTAAAGATTACCCCTGAAAGATGTTACATCAAAAGAGGTAAATCGATAATTGCGTATATATATATCAATGATTTATTTACTAATGAGAAATTTGACTTAGGTCAATTTTTCTCAAGGCTCGATGAAGTGGCCGGTAAATACAAAATTGATAGACTACAATTGGCACCAAACGAAAAGATTTTCGAATTTATCTCGATTATTGATTTTAAAAATAAGGGCAATGAAATATTAAATCAAGTAAAAGTAACGCTACTGAACAAGGTGATCCAAATTGATGACAATGCTAAAATTAAAAATATCTTAAAAAGATATCATGATGACCCAATTGAAGGAGGTCACTGCGGAATTTATAGAACCACCGAAAAAATAAAAAAATACTACTATTGGAAAAACATGACTAAAGATATTAAAAAATACGTAAAGTCATGCCATAAGTGTCAAACTACAAAACCATTAAAACACCTGAAAAATCCAATGACTATTACAAAGACACCGGTACAAGCTTTCGATACGGTATTCGTTGATACCATCGGTCCATTTCCAAAATCGATTAACGGAAATGAATATGCAATCACTATAATATGTGACTTGACAAAGTACCTAGTAACAATACCTATACAAGACAAATACGCAAAAACAATCGCAAAAGCTATATTTGAACATTTTATTCTCGTTTATGGTCCAATGAAGACGTTCATTTCGGACATGGGAACAGAATACAAAAATGCGATACTTACGGAATTATGTGAATTGCTCAAAATAGAAAAAATAACTTCTACAGCACATCATCACCAAACCCTCGGTACTATAGAAAGGAGTCACAGAACATTCAATGAATATGTTCGCTCCTACATATCAATAGATAAAACCGACTGGGATGAATGGCTTAAATATTTCACATACTGTTTCAACACGACACCATCAACAGTACATAACTACTGCCCATATGAATTAATATTTGCTAAAATACCTAATAGTTTCGAACAATTTAGAGAGATAGATAGAATTACCCCATTATATAATGTAGATGATTACGCTAAGGAAGCTAAATTTAGATTAGAAGTAGCTAGTGTAAGGGCCCAACACTTAATAAATAAACAAAAAGAAAAACAAAAATTAGCTTATGATAGAAATACTATACCTTATAATTTTAAAATAGGAGATTTAGTTTTATTAAAAAATTAATCAGGACATAAGTTAGAACTTCAGTATAAAGGTCCATTTACCATAAGAGATATACTTTTAAGAGGAAATGTACAAATAATAGACAATAAATTAAATAAAAACCAAATAGTTCATAAGAATAGACTTAAAAAGTACAATAATTAAAGAAATAATAATAAAAGGAAAAACAAGAAAACAAAAAGAAACTGATAAAAGTCAAAAACAATATTGTAAAAGAATGTCCATAAAACTACAGTCATATGAACATTCTTATTAAAAAGGGAGGTGTAGTGTGTAGTATGCAGTGTGACTTTTAAAGAACAAACAAGTCGAAGAAAACTAACCCAAATCATTTCACAATTCAACTCGCACAAATAAATATCAAATATCATTATCAAAAGGCCTTGATGGCATTCTTTGCCACTTCAGTTCATAACCTCCCCCCCCCTACAACGCAAGACCGACATGTGTATAATTTCTTACAAGACGGAATGCATATTTAAACAAACACTGCTTTGCTTTACATATGCTTACGCCCGGCCTCTGCCGCAAACACACATATACACACTCACTAACAACAAGCATAGATTTAAGCAATGATTATGGATAAGTAAAACATATTGTAAAATAGTATTTAAGGAAGAATTCTGACAAAATAAAGATCAATACAATTTACTCCGCTCACACATGCGGTTATACTAAAATTAAAAAATATTATTCTTTACAAAAGCTTTACATCATCTGCATACATTACAATTTTGGAAAATTTTATATCTGTAGAAATATCGTTTATAAAATGCAAGAACAGAACCGGCCCTAGGTGGCTACCTTGAGGGACTCCTGAAGTAACATCAATGACGTCAGATATAGTATTTTTAAACATTACCCTTCGGGATCTATCATAGAGGTATGAAGAGATCCAACGTAGAAAATTAGGTGGAAGACCAGGAAGATCAAGTTTATAGATGAGCAACGAGTGGCACACTTTGTCAAATGCTTTACTGAAGTCAGTATATATAACATCAACAGTTTGCTTGCTCAATGCTTTTGAGATATAGAATGTTAATTCAAGTAAATTTGTAGAAGTTGATTTAATAATAATAATAGATTGGCGCTTACACTTATGTTAGTGTTTGGCCGAGCTTCTCCTCCGATTTGTGGCGTGCGCCTTGATGTTGTCACACAAAGCGGAGGGACCTACAGTTTTACGCCGACTCGGAACGGCGATTGTATTTTTATGGGAATCTGTTTTCATGGCAGAAATACACTCGGAGGTTTGCCATTACCTGCCGAGGGACGACCGCTGTTAAGAAAACACCTTTTTTCTAAATTTTTTGCGATGTTGCTTTGACCAGGGTTTGAACCCAGATGCTGCGGAGCGGAAGCGCGCACTGCTTACCACTACACCACAGCGGCCCTTGTAAAATCCATGTTGACTATATGAAATGCGAGAAAAGATAGAATGCGTCAACTGATTTGTTATAATTTAGGATCTGCAGAAAGCTTAGCTATTCCCCGGTAGTTCTCAACTGAAGATCTGCTACTGCTTTTATGTAACGGGTTTATGAACGATTCCTTCCATATAGTTGGAAAAACGCCCTCTTTAAGAGACAAATTAAATAACGCTGTTAACGGCGCATAGAGATAATCAAAACAATTTATAAGAATACAGGTAGGGATCTGGTCAGGACCATAACTAAAGGACTGCTTTAAGGATTTCAGATAAACCACTACATCATCGGGAGATATTAATAATAATAATAGATTGGCGCTTACACAAATGTTAGTGTTTGGCCGAGGGAGATATTACTGGGATATTTATTGAGTTCATTGGACATAGCATGCGAGTTAATGGAATAATTGGATTTAAAAAACTGAGCGAACATATTAGAAATTGTTTAATTATCACTAGAGACGGTATTTTGATACTTCATGGCGGAAAGAAGCCCACGTACATTTCGTTTGGAGTTTACAAAGTCATAAAATGATTTGGGGTTATATATTATACGCCGTTTGATTTTACACAAGTAAGCTTTATAACACATTTTGTTTAATTCAAAAAACTTATGACGCAAAAGTGAATATTTTACATAGTATGAGTGTAAACCGGTTTTTTTTTGTGTAATCTAAAATAACGCGACTTTCTGTTTTTCAAATTTCTCAGTTCTTTAGTGAACCATACCTGTGTTTGTTCTTCAGGAACATACATGCGTTTAGGCTCATGCTTTTCAAATAAATTATGTAAAGTAAAGTTAAAAAGTGCAACACTTTGTTCAATATTTTTTTATATGCAGCCATGACAATTTAGACAGTTCTTTGTTAAGCTTTTTAAAGTTGGCTTTCGAAAAATCAAAGCGAATATTTGGTTCGTATGCTTGGGTACTGCAGTTTTGACCATCACTTACAACTTCGTAAGAAACCTCCACAGCAGGGTGGTAGACATCTTCGGGCAAAACTATTGGATTACGCTTATTTACAACGGACTTAGATGCATCATCAACATAAACAAGATCTAATACTTTACCAAACTTATTGTGAAGTACATTAACCTGAGTTAGGCAGAGCTCAGCCATCTCCTCTAAAAATACGTTATTGCACGCACTAGACGCGAAAGGTACGATATCATTGTCAATGATGTTCCATGATATGCTTCACGATCCAGAAAATAAAGGTCGCGCCGTTCGCGGACCGGACCTTTTCCAGCCTGTACACGAATGCATTTGAATTCTACTGAATCAATGTGTGGAAGACTAACTTCTTCAGATGGTATTGAAGAGTCTACGGCGAAGAGTACGCCACCGCCGATTCTGTCCCTCCTATCTTGTCTATAGATATGATAATTATTTGGAAGAATCTCTGAATTGAAAATGTGAGGTTTCAGCCAAGTTTCATTAAAATACAGAATATTATAATTACATTCAAGGCCTTTAAGGTATAAGTTCGTTAACTTAATGTTTAAGCCTCTTAAATTGTGGTAATAAATACTTAAAGCAGATTTAATAATTAGTTTATTGATTCAGCGTTATGACGAGGAATATTAGCTAAGTTATTTCCTTTTTTGGGCCTATATTCGAATTCACGAACGAAAGCTCCTGGAGTACCGGCGGAAAGGGTTGACTTACTGCGTTAGTAGTTGAGGGCAGGGAAGGCGGTGGAGGCTTCGAAGATGATGCCACCACTTCAATGGGGGAAGGGGGAGATACTTCAGGCTCGTTATTATCCGAAGCAGATTTCGTTACACGCTCTTTTGAGGCTGAGGATTCTGATGCTGGAGAACATGGAGAAGATAGATTAATTAACACCCCTATTCTGCAACTCTTTCGTATTCGGATTTCGCTACGAATCGTAGAAATAGTATGCTGCAATCCGAATCTTATTTTCAAAATTTCGAAATTCGTAACAATGGCATGCCTAAAAATGAACGAGTACGTGTTTGCGTAATTTTGTACGAAAACAATTCTGTGTCGGAGGCGATATAAAAGACGTAAATCGATGTGTGTTTGCAGGAAATATTAGTGGTGTTCATTTAAACAGATAAATTTTCCCTTCGCATATAAGTATATTTTTATCCACTGCTTTATATAGACGAGTAAAAAAGAATCTTTGTTGCTCCTTATCAAGAAACTTGGGTCCGGTTTAGTTATATGTACAATGATTTTCGGTTGTTGTGTCCAAACGCATAATCCGAATCCAAAAACTTTAATATACACGTGTAATCAAAGGATTTTCATTTTATTTAAGATAAATGTTTCAAATTTCCTACCACTATCATATTAATAAATTCGGTTTGCACTATGCACTTTTTTGCGAATTTCGACGTGGGTTCTGCGCAAAAATACTGTGGATGGCATAGCCGGAGTGATGTGCACAGGAAGTGTTGTATACCTTTGACATGCGGAAGCCCTTCTTCTCCGGCAACACAGAAAGGAGAATTCTACTTAGTAAGGTTTATAATCCCTAAGCGCGGCCGAAGGCAGAAGCAAGTGCAACAGGTGGTGGACCTAACAAAGGGCATGTCTTCAATGGCTTGGAAGAAGCTGTTATTGCATTAACTGGATTAAGAAACGGTTCTTCAAGCATAGGTTGAGTTCTGGCTTGGGGTTCAACAATTCAACCAGAAGCTAACGTAGATGCACCTATGGTTACTATGCCCGGCAGCTCCGCTTACCTTTGTGAGTCCATTGCCATAGCGCGCTCTTACTCCGCTGCTATAACTGCAAATACATCAGAATCCATAAGTTTCCTCAAAATATTGAAAATCAATAAATTTTGCTATAAACAAGCACATGATGAGTGCTTTTTTAATTCCTTTCCACTTTGTTTTCCTTCATTCAGCTATCTTCGAAAAACAACTGATAGCTGGCAATGCTGCACATGTTTCCGCAAGGGTTGCAGCATGTGAATTTTTCGTTTTTCATAGCGTAGCTACGAATTACGCATTTCGAAAATTCGGGTTTTAGAATAAGGGGGTAAGTCAATCGGAAGATTATTCTGACGTGCAACGGATATAATTTCCTTAGATGGACTATGAAGACGCTTACGTTTAGACACACGGATATCCTTAACAGACTGCAAGGTATCTAAGCATTTGAATGATTTAAACGCATTTTCATAATGCTTAAATTTTTCTGTCAGTACCGACAATTCTCTTCCTATTTCTATAAAACCATTTCTGGTTTGCCTAAATAGCTTGAAAAGATCAACTTCGGTTGACCTGCACTTTACGCAAGACCAACGAAGTCCCTTGACATCATTAATAGCGTCCAGAATTCTTCCCGTCAAACCAGCACATTTCAGATGGTAAATACCATCACACAGCCAGCACGATAAGTAGCGTTCAGAACCGCTTTTAATTTGGCAGGTATCAAGATCGCACTTCATATTGAAAGATGTATGTAATAACGCTCGTTAATAAACAGACAAATAAATTATAACAGTTAAGGAGCTGATGTAAATAGCTTTATATAAATGTAGTGAACAGTTTGAGTATCACTGTAATTATGACACTTAACAAACGCAACGCAAACAGCTGTGACAAGGTTACTAGAAGAAGTAAACAAAAAGAGTAGAACAACTGTGCAAAAACAAAATGAATTCAGTTAACTACAAAGGATACAACAACAATGATAGCAACAAATGACTCTGCAAGATTAGAATGTATGCTAGTGAAATTAAATTAAATTTAGCAATTTTTTTCACTACTTTAACTCAGATTAATCACAATAAGCTCAGCAAATAGAAAGCCAAAATCAGAGCACAATAAAGTACAACCTCACAGGTTGACGTTTGCAAAAATTATTTATATTATATTATAATAATAATTATAATTTTAATAACGTATAACTGATTACTTAACAAACGTGATATAAATCCAAATTTCAGATTTTGTGCAAAAATTATGAAAATTCTGCAAAGCTTGACCGAAACTTCTAACTTCTTGATCAGCGTCTCTAGACAAACTTTTGGTATTCAGTTTTGTAGCCTATTAAAGTTTAATAAAGCAAAGTGCAAATTTTAAGTATCTTGGAGTTGCCTTTTATTTTTAGCAATTTTTTTTTTGTTGAGGGTGCTCCATTTTTTTCCATATAAAAACAAAATCGAGCATAAATTTCCAAAAACTACGGGTAAGCCTAGCATCTACAGCCCAAGCTCTTTCATTTGACACCTCACTTTCGAAAATCAAACGAACGGTGCAGATCTGATGACATGGACAAAAAATTCCTTTGGGTATGATATATATTGTTTTTTTTTTGTAATTTTACTTACTTCTTTTTCGCTCTTTAACTTTTTAAAGAACAAATAAACTAGTAATTTTTAGCAAAAAAAAACCGACTTCAACTCTCATATAAAAAAAAAATATATATATATATATCTCATGATCCGCTGATCGGATCTTAACCAGATTAGTATGGGACCACCTCTGTGACACTGCCTTTCCGATGCAAAAAGAATTATTATTACATAAAAAAAACAAAAAAAGAGTATAGAAAAAAAAATTTTCCGACGAACTGATAACCTCCTCCTTTGTTGGAAGTCGGTTAAAAAGTGGTACAGGAGTATCATAGTTCGATAGTATATTGTATATACTTCTAACGGGCTGCTTCGATTATTCTCTTCAAATACACACTAAATTTTGTAACGTAAAAATAAAAAAAATTATAGGAGAGTCACGCTTTTATTTATGAAAATTTCCTAATTTTATTTCTGATTATATGCATATTTTGCATTTACATAATCTACACAACAGATGTAATCTGATTTTTGTTAATAAACCAGCGAACATTTTGTGTCAGAATAAAAACTGGTAAGTCATGCGAAACTTCGAACTAATTGAGAATTGCCCATATAGGAATGAAGCAAACGTGCTTCGTGTACCTATATACATCCATTCGTACATACATATATCGTCGTTTAAAGTACAAAACCGCGTATCAACAAAATGCAAAACCGCGTATCAAGATAATGCAAAACCGCGTATGTGAGGCAGCATAAATTATTTTTTAGAAAGTAAAAACACTCATACTTCAAAATGGTTCTCTTTTTTATAAAGCAGTCGCATTTCTGGCTAGTATATTTCAGGACGAATGGATAAGGCTTGAGCCAAGAGTTTGTGTGAGCAAATCCAATTTTTGGCAGCAAATGTCAGTTACGCGGTTGTGTACTTTAAACGACGATATATGTACATATGTTTGTATGGATATACATCAGTGTTGCCAGAGAAGTCCCCTAAAAATCTTATTTTTTTCCAAAAAAAATCTTCAAAATAAGATCTTAAAGCTAAAAAAAAAAATCTTTTCGATCCCGAAAAATCTTAATTTAAAAATACCTCAAAATAAACACAAAATTCGTTATTGTCTTTACGGCTGTAAATAGCCCTTGTTATGTTGGCTGAAAAAATTACCAATTTCAAGTTATAAAGTCCTTTTTATAACAACTTAAACTTAAAATGAATATTGCCTTAAAAAAAACCGACTTCAATTCATATATGAAAATTTGGGTTTATCCTTAATTTCTTCATGATCCACCCTGTGGAAAAATCTCTAGTTAGACCCAGTACTGGCTCGCGATAAATCTCTTTTGCATGTAAACAACTGGCGAATTTGACATGGCGATGTCCTAGGAAGTGTCAATTGCCCCCCGCTGCATCCCTTTTTCGATAGTACCGAACTAAATTCTATAGTTCCGAACCAGTTCTAAAATCGACAGACGAAAGAAAAAAGTATCATGATTTTTCAATCTTTTTGGCTCTTCCGTGTGTGCGATTTTAAGTTATTTTGAAAGAAATCTGTTTTCATTTATTCATGTGTCTCATCAGTAAATGTTTCTTAAATGGCAGTTTACTTCAAATTTTCCATTGTTGTCATTTAAACTAGAGGGGATACAAAAGACCATTTGTTCTTTTCCTCGACTTCAATTCTCATTTAAATATCTGAGATTATCGCTAATTTATTCATGGTCCAATGATCGGATTGAAACCAAATTAGCGTGGGACAACCTGCGTGGTAACACCTTTCCGTTAAAAAAGAATTATAGAAATCGGTTAACGTGGTCCAAAGCAGGGATGTTGCAAATGTGGAATTTTAGACATCCGCGGATGCGAATATATATACATAAATGATCAGAATGACAAGAGAAATCGATTAAGCGGTGACTGTCTGTCCGTTCGTCCGTCCGTCTGTGCACACGATAACTCGAGTACAAATTGAGATATCTTAACGAAACTTGGTATATATGTACTTCTTTTGAGCGTTGGACGGATGGTATTGAAAATGGGAAAAATCGGACGATAATCACGCCCACCTCCCACATAACGGCAGTTTTGAGAAATGTGAAAACTGCGATATTTTAGTAACTACTGAAGCTTATTCACTCAAAATTAACATTTACAATAATTTTTGGACGTAAAATAAGAATATTATAAATTTTTGGAAAATGGGCGTAGCCACTCCCACTTATGATTATATGTGTATATCTTGGGAAAAGCTCCACCGATTCCTCCAAAACTTAGCACAGTTTTTAGCCTTCACAAAACATACCAAACGGCTTAAAATTTAGAAAATCGGATAATAACCACGCCCACATCTCATATAACGGTAATTTATAGAAATACGAAAGCTTCTATAAATCAGTAAATACTGAAGCTAATTTATTCAAAATCAATTTTTTCAATAATTCTTTAGCGAAAATAGGCTTATAATAAAATGTTGGAAAATGGGCTTGACCCCGCCCACTTATAGCCACATACGTGTATCTCGGTAATCGCTCTATCTCTTTCTATGTGTACAAAACTCGGTATCATTATTGTGGTTGCCACATAAAGGCAAAACGTTGAAAGTTTTGAAATCTGACTAATATTACGCCCACTTTTTTATAGCGGTAAATTTCAGAAATGTTTGAAACTTTGATATTTCGAAATTTAAGGAAGCTAACTTTACTCAAAATTGATACTAACAACAATCCCTTGAAAAGAAGTAACATTATTATGGAATTTGGAAATTGGGCGTGGTGACGCCCACATATATCTATATAAGTTTATCTCATTGTATCTAACTGAATCTTCGGTAGATGTTAGAAATAGACGTAAAACCGCCACTGCTTACCCTGTAGCGGTAGTCTTTGGAAAGGTGAAGAAACTATATTGAATACTTGCGCCGGGTATTTAATGTTCGGCTCCGCCCGAACTTAGACTTTTTTATACCCGAGCGCACTTTTGCACAAGGGTATATTAATTTTGATCACATAACGGTTGTTTGTAACAGCCAAAACGAAGCGAGATAGATATAGACAAATGTATACATAAATGATCAGAATGAAAAGAGAAATCGATTAAGCCATGTCTGTCTGTCCGTCCGTCTGTCCGTCTATCCGTCCGTCCGTGTACACGATAACTCGAGCAAAAATTGAGATATCTCAACGAAATTTGGTATATAGGTTTCCATTTACCCAAGGTAGGTTGGTATTGAAAATGGGCGAAATCGGACTGTAACTACGCCCACTTCCCATATAACGGTAATTTTCAGAAATACGAAAACTGCGATATTTTAGATTATTCACTCAAAATTGATATTTACAATAAGTTTTAGACAAAGAATGAGAATATTATAAATTTTTGGAAAATGGGCGTAGCCACGCCCACTTATGGTTACATGTGTATATCTTGGTAGCCGCTTTACCAATTTCCAAACTTGGCACAGTTGTTGGCCTTTGCACATCATACCAAATGACCGAAAATTTTTAAAATCGGACAATAACCACGCCCACATCCCATGTAACGGTAATTTAGAGAAATACAAAATCTTCGATAAATAAGTAAATATTAAAGCTAATTTATTCAAAATCGATGCTTACAACAATTCTTAACCAAGAAATATGTTTGTGATAAAATTTTGGAAAATGGGCGTGGCACCGCCCACTTATGATCACATATGGGCATTCCCATGGTGGCGCACGTGACAGTCGTACAATTTCAATGTGATACAAAAAGGAATACCATTTGTTTTCTTTAACTTTTTTGGGCCATTGTATAGCACATAATTACCTCTATATCTAACCGAAAAATGAAATCAATCGAACTGCTTGGTCCTGAAATATAAGCATTTAAAGAGAGTGTCGTTACGTGAGAAAAAATGGAAGTTGATTTTTTCTTTTCTTACAAAATCGCAAAACACTGTGGATGGCTATTTTCATGAAACTTATTTTAATATGATTTGGAGCAATTCTAGTTGCTTTTAGAGTTTTTTGAATTAATGCAAATTGTTTCAATTCTCTTTTAAAACCCCAAGTGTGAAACGTGACGTGACGTGGCGTCACGTGACATAAATTTCCATCGTTATATTTTTGTTAATATTGCTTTTAAATGAATTTTCAACGCAAATAAAACATGTATTTTCTGTAGAATATACTTTATATTTTGACTTCAGCGCCAATTCAGAGTCAATTTATTAGAAATCTATGATTTATTATGTTTCAACCACATACGCCAAATTCGAACCAAATCGGACCACAAATACGGTTTTTCCAAATATCTCGACCTTGGCACCACCTAGGAAGACCATTTTATGCAAACATGATTCTACTTACATAGCCAGTATATATTTTAAAAAGCAGACAAATCGGCCCGTAAATACGTTAGATATAAAACTTTTATTTTTATTGTCGTGGTGGACCTTACGCTGTAAACACCCATATATGTATCTCGGTAACCGTTATACCAATTTGTACCAAACTCGGTACGGTTATTGTGCTTGCCACATAAAAGCAAAGCGTTGGAAATGATTGAAATCGGACTAAAATTGAGGCCACTTTTCATATAACGGTAAATTTCAGAACTGCTTGAAACTTCAAAATTTAAGGACTCTAATTTACTCAAAATTGATACGCCCCATCTTACCATGTAGCGGTTGGTTTCGGAAAGGTGAAAAACATATATTTAATACTTGCGCCGGGTAGTTAATGTTCGGCTCCGCCCGAACTTAGACTTTCTTACTTGTTACTTGTTAAGAAATAATTTAGGTTAGTAAATTAGGTGATTTATTTAAATAAAAATGGAAAGGTTAGAAATTTTTAATACTGCTTTTTTTAGTATTTGAAATTAAAAATCTGAACATTATATTCACTAAAAAGTTTTTAAAGGATCGTAAATCAAACCTGCGCCGCTAAATAACTACTCGCTCGAAGCGACAAACTTGAAAAATTATTATATTTATTTATTTTTTTTATTGCGGTGCAATAGTTCTTTTTTGAGAATTGCATCGGGCTGCAAATGTCGCATGTATCCTTCTGACTTCCATCTTCACAATCTTGCAGCATGGCAAGATCGTTGTTTAAACACCGTTGATTTCCAAGGAATTCTTCATTCTCATTCTTTTGGTTGTTTCTGAATTTGGAGAACGTGTAACGTCAGCAACGTTTTTCGATTTTGTTTTTGTAATTCATTTTTAATCCTTTCTTCTGTGACTGAAATAGCTTTTAAGCAGAAATAACGAAAGAAGGTTACCACCTCTATTTGTATTTTTTTATCATTTGCTAATACTAAAAGAATTCATATACCAGACCCAAGGTTTGATCTATGGTAATTAATTAATTATTCAATAGGTAGCTTTGCACGTTTAGACATTTCCCTCATTTGGTACCAAACTTGTTTAATTTGGTAAGCGGTTTGTTTATTATCCGGAAAAGACTGTTAATTGGGAATAAAAAATAGTTGGCCAAGTTTAACTGGTAAAAAAAACTGTTATTTTCGGTCCCTTCAATATTCGCATTCGCAAAAGATCCGCATTGATTATTGCGAATGCGAAAGCGAATACGAATATTAAAATTAATACGGAAGCTCCGCGGTTGCGAATGCGAATATTCGCAACAACCCTGGTCTAAAGTTATGCGGTAATTAACCATCTCCGTTTTGTGATTAATGAATTCAAACCAACTGAAAATTTATAACTTCCGACATTGTCTACTGGTTTTTATAAATGGTACCTAGTTTTACTTGAAATTGAACATTCTTTTCGAAACAATGACTGAAAGAGACTATTTGGTTTTGAAATTTTGGAACAAAATCCTGTCGAAGTGAGAAAAATAATAAAAATTTGTGTTAAGTTCAGACTTATTCCAAAAATTTTCAACACATTTACAACTCCCTTACAAAACTAATTAGTTCTTCAAATAGTACATATATTCTTCTTTCCAAAGCCACATAAAAACTTAAAATTGGGTAAAAAATAATGGGGCTAAAAGTTGTTTTGTGTGGGAAGTCATGCGAAAATTGTTTATTAAGAATAAGTTAAGATTAATAAGTTTCTTGAATTACTCGATCAGCCTGTACTACGTCACTTAAAAAGTTCATGATCAGTGTAACACCGTGTAATATTTTTCGGAACGATGGTACAGCCCACGACAAATCGAAAGCACCTCAACATTTTGAACAGTTTTGACTATTTATCTTTTGTTTGTTTAATTTTCATTATATTTATATAAAACTATAGCTCTTGATCTAACAAATATCATACAAATCCAATATCAGACATTGTGAAAAATTATAAAAATTCCACAAACTTTTCATCCCAATTCCAAGCATTTTCATTCTAATTTTTAGAATAATTTATGGTATGCAGCGTATTCAATTCTAGTAGTAAAGTGCAAGTTTGAAGTTGCTAAGAAATCGCGTTGGCTTTTGATATTTTTTTTGCTGACGGTCCCACGCATTTTCTTCCATACAAAGTAATTTTTTATATGGAAAGAAATAAACTTCAAACTGTCAATTTAAGAGTTTTTTTAAATTTGTGTACAAAATTTGAAATTTGGACATATGTATATGGTTTTTGTTAGATAAGGTGCTGAACTTTAATAAAAAATTAATGACCTTTAAAAAAAAGCAAAAGAAAAGTGGTCAGAACTGGTAAAAATATTGGTGTGCTTTTGTCGCGGGCTGTAGCTCATGGGTTGTCTCGTAATTTGGTTTAGATTCGATTGGATCATGAAAAAATTAACGGTACTCCTAAATTTGTTTATGAGAATTGAAGTTGGTTGTATTTTCTACTTAAAAAATACTTGTTTAATTTAAAGGAGTTTTAATAATAATAAATAATTGAATTAATTCCATGAAACTTTTATACTCTCATGTGCATTTTCTTCGACTTCTCTTTTCTGGTTTTCGATAAAGATTGTGATTTTTCCCGATTGACTAATTTTTTTAATATTTCGAATACCGAAAAAATTAACTGAACTTGTAACTTTATTATGTAGCTCATTTTGCTGGAACGAATTCGAAGTTGGCAAATTAAATCTTGGAGTCCTTGTTATGTTAAGTACACTGTATATTTTAGGACAATGTTTTCATTCACATTAAAACTTTTAAGAGCTCTCAAGAAAAATTCATATAAAATGACGTACCAACTGAACCCAAAAATCCACCCTTTGTGTGCGCCAATGATATGGACATTTAGGCATAAATTTAGATAAGAATGCGACATTTGTTTTCGTTTTGCCCTGAAGTATAGTTCATCAGCGATGCCAACTTGCGGGCAATTCCCCGATTTGCGGGGAATTTGTCTCGTTGGGAGGAATCGAGGAATCGCTGCATTTTGCGGGGAATTTTGACTATTTAATTTTAAGTCATAAAATAACATACCTAGAGTGCAGCATTCTTTTTGTAAAATTCTATTTTTTAGTCACAATTGCAACTCTGCCAATTTCACATTAGCAACATTACAAAAACATTGATGTCAGCAATCAAAGCGAATTTTCAGTACAGTTGGGAAGCGCACGAGTGAGTTAATTCAACAGTTGGCCATTGAATTGATTGAACTACATAGTTCGAAATTTTAAATGAACTATTTGCTCCAGGTTGCCGTTTTTTTAATTTTACTTATTTATTTATTTTTGTTTTTTTTTTATGGCCTTTATAACAATTATATTCAAAAATTTTTATGAGCTCAAGGCCGTTTTCAGTGAAAACTTATTGTGGAAAAGCAACAATAATTTGAAGAAATGGTAGAAGTGATAGCTATTTCGGAAATCACCACATTTCCTCATCAGACTTCTTTCAGTAGGATTCGAACCGACGATCACCACTGACTCAGCCAGTTGCCTACGCACTGTGCTAAGTTTGTCTTGTTAATTCTTGTTGCTTATTTTCCACTATTTGTATTGTTCGGTATTATACCAGAACCAATGATACTGCAAAAAATTGTAGGGTTGCCACCTATTTGAAAATTTTCAAACACAATTATATTGATAAAATAAATAAATTATTACAATATGGGTATCAAATTAAAGAGTTTTAAGAAAGATAACTTCTGGAAATATTTTTGACGAGGGTTGCCACCTATTTGAAAATTTTAACTCAGACAAATTGATAAAATAAATGAATTATTGCCATGTGGGTGTAAAACTAAAGAGTTTTAAGAAGGCGTACAGCCGAGAATATGTTTGAAGAGTGTTGCCACCTGTTTGAAAATTTAACTAAAGTACATCGATAAAATAAATGAAATATTACATTATGGGTATCAAATAAAAGAGGTTTAAGAAAGATATCTGCTGGAAATATTTTGGAGAAGGGTTGCCAACAATTTTTAAATTTTAACTCAGTTAAATTGATAAAGTAAATTAAATATTGCTATGTGGATATCAAACTAAAGAATTTTAAGAAGGCTTACAGTCGAAAATATTTTAAAGGATGGTTGCCACCTGTTAAAAAATTAAGCGCAATTTTATTGATAAACTAAACGATATATTACAATAAAGATATTAAATTCAAGAGGTTTAAGTAAGATAGCTGCTGGAAATATTTTTGAGTGAAGTTGCCACATCTTTGAAAATTTAAGCTCAGTTATTTTGATAAAATAAATGAAATACGGTAATTTGGGTATCAGACTTAAGATTTTTAAGAAGGCTTACAGCCGAAAACATGTCTGAGGAGGGTTGCCACCTGTTTGAAAATTTAACTCAATATAATTGAAATAGGGATCAAGTTAAAGAGGTTGAGGAAAGAAAACTTTAGGAAATACTTTTGTGCAGGATTGCCACCTATTTGAAAATTTTAACTCAGTTATATTGATTAAACAAATGAAATATTGCAATGTGGGTAGCGAACTAAATAGTTTTTAAAAGTCCTACAGTAGAAAGTTTCTTTGAAGAGGGTTGCCACCTGTTTGAAAATTTATCTCGATTAATTGGTAAAATAAATGAAATGTTACAATATCGGTACCAAACTAAAGGCATTTAAAAATCTTGATTTAGAAATCTATATTAATATATATAAAAATGTTGTGTTCCTTTGTCACGGTTATCGAAACTCGAGAACCGCTGAACTGATTTGAGTATTTTTTTTTTATATTGTTCAGTATCATAGCAGGATCATTTATATTACAAAAATAAATAAATGAAGTATTTCAATATTAAGGTTTACGGCCAAAAATATATTTGAGGAGGGTTGCCACCTGTTTGAAAATTTAACTAAATTTACATAATTGGTAAAATAAATGACTTATTAAAATATAGGTTTTAAATTAAGGAAGTTTAAGATAGATGACTGTTGGAAATATTTTTGAGAGTTGCCACCTTTTTGAAAATTTTAACTCGAAAGCTTAGTATGTTGCACCAATGTATTTTCAATATAAAGCGATAAAATAAATAAACCAACGAAAAATTAGTCCCTTGTCAAATATGTTTAATTTATTATTATTTTTATATGGATATGTAAAAATGTAGAGCGGGTACGGACGATGTGTGGTGGCTGACGGCCGTTCCTGGTTGAATACGGGAAAATAAGTACCCGCGCTCTTTTCAATAGAATTGAGTTCAACCTCAAAGCAGTAAAACTGTTTGGAGGGGAAGTTAAAAAATAGTTAATTTGGTGGGAAAATTTATGACAGTTTCTAATAAATAAATGTGTACATTAGAGTGGTCCAAAAAAATAAAGTCGGAGTTTTAATGCCGGCACACCCTATCGAAAAAATATGCCCCTATTTTTTTATTTTGAAATCAAAAAATATTTAGGGAGTGCGTTCAAAGTTTTCCATGTATTTTATATGGAGAAAAAACAATTTTTCGTAGAAATGGTATAAAACTCTTGAAAATCAATATTTTTCGACCGGAAAACTATGGTTCTCTTCAGGAGACTAATATCCAATTGTTTATTTAACCATTTTTTATGACTAAAGATTTTTTATTGGTCCCCCATTGCATTTTCTAAGGGCTTTGGAGCACCTATAAAATATAGTTACCATGAAAAATTGTTAAAAAAAACAATTGAGTATTATTACTGAGAATCTCCTGAAGATAAGTAAAGTTTTCCGATCGAAAAATATTGATTTTCAAGAATTCTACACTATTTCTACGAAAAGATGTTTTTTCTCCATATAAAATACATGGAAAACTTTGAGCGCTTTGAGCACTACCTAAATTATTTTTTATTTCAAAATAAAAAATATGGGTATATTTTTTTCGGTATATAACAATCCTAGGGGGTGGCGGCATTAAAAATCCGACCTTATTTTTTTACATACATTTTTGAACCACTTTAGTGTACATTTATGCGTACATATGTACCTATATTATTAAGCATTAGGGTGGACCGTTTTGGATTGATTAAATAAATGAAATATTGCAATGTTGGTATCAAACTAAAGAGTTTTAAGAAGACTTACAATCGAAAATATGTTTGAGGAACAATATGGGTGCCAAACGAAAGGTATTTGAAAAATCTTGATTTGGAAATATTTTGTATAGGGTTATCATCTATCTATCTAGGGTTATCATCTATCTAAGTAAAGACTGAAAATATTGAAATTAAATGAAATATTACATAACTGGTTCCAAACGAAAAGTATTTGGGAAAGCTTTACTAGAGAACTTTTTTAAATCTTTCCACTTATCCAAAATCCGAACATTGTAAATAAATATAGAATTTACAACATCTTATCAAACGAAGTGATCATATTATCAACGAAGAGCTGGTACACAAATTACTTAATGTAAAAAATTCATAAACAAGTAATTTTTAAGCAAACAACACACCGACTCCAATTCTCATATAAAAGTGTAATAGTACCGTTAATTTTTCATGATCCAATGATCAGATCTAAACCAAATTAGTATGGGATCGCCTGGAAATCTGTTGACGTGGTCCAAAGTTATGCGGTAACATGCATAAAAAAAAATCCGACGAATTGATAACCCTCTTTTTTTTTAAGTCGGCTAAAAACTACTGAAACAAATAACAAAATGATAAAAGAGTACCGAAAACAAAAAACTATCGCATGAAAGCTGTATAAAAAATACTTAATGAAAACATAAAATTGTTGACACCATTCCCTAGCATTATAAATCAGTCAACTTTTAATCGTAAGCAATTTCGTTTGGGGTAGCCAAGGCCTACTACGTATATTGCGAGTAAAGAAATTTTGAATAACATGAGATAATATTATTATGATTATGATTATCATTACTATTGTGAACTCTTATTCCCAATCAAGGATTCCCAAATTAAAGCGAAAGCAGAAGAGCATTTACGATCGCATGATGCAAATGTTAAGATAATAAGAGCTGCAGAACTGAACCATGTAGGAACATTTTTTTTTTACAAGGGCGTGTAGTTTCTGGCATGTGCCGATGACATCGACATCAACGGTAACAAAAATAGCGAAGTCTCTTCTGCCTTTTCCAAGCTGGATAAGGAAGCAAAGCGAATGCGCCTGGTGGTAAACGAGGACAAGACGAAGTATCTCCAGTCACCGCATTCGCGCCTTGGAAGCCACATCACTGTTGACAGTTATAATTTCGGGAAAGTGGAGAATTTAATTTACTAGGGAACCAGCACTATCACCGATAAAAATATCAGCATGGAAAACCCACGCAGAATTACTCTTGCCAACAGGTGCTGCTTTGGACTGAGTAGGCAATTGGGGAGTAAAGTCCTTTCTCGACGTACAAAAACCGCACTCTATAAGTCACTCATGATGCCCGAGCTGTTATATGCCGCAGAAGCTTAGACAATGACAACATTTTATGAGACGGCTCTTGGAGTATTCGAGAGAAAGATCTTACGGAAGATATAAAGGCTTCTACGCATGGGCGACGATGTTACCGTAGACGATGGAACGATGAGTTGTATGAGCTTTACAACTAAATGTATATAGTGCAGCGAATGAATATAGAGCAGCTCCGCTGGCTTAGACATGTCGTTCAATAGGAACCGAAGTTTCAGGTGCAAAATAATTCAACTCGCAAGCCGAGGGTGGTAGCAGACGAATAGGACGCACCCATGGCAATGGAGAGACCAAGTTTCCACAGAGAGAAATGACTGGCGTTCTTTGTGTAGCTCGGCCAAAATGGCTTAGGCGGTTACAAAGCCAAAGTAGAAGAAGAATATGCAAATGATAAATGACGGAGTTGGGGGACCATTTTCTTGGATGCGCCAGGAGGAACTAGCAAAATATTCCTTATCAGATGGATTCTGGCAACGGTTCGATCAAAAAACTACATTACCTTAGCTATCGCTTCGTCTGGAATTGCTGCGACGTTATTACCAGGTGAAAACATTGCCAATTCAGCTCTTTAGCTGCCATTGAACATATAAATCATCGAAACTCTCACGTGCCATATTTCCAGAGCATCCGGTATGAAAAAAGTTTACCAAAAAATTAAATTCATTGTTTGGAATGAGTGCACCATGGCACATAAAAAATCGTTTGAGGCTTTTGATCCATTGTTGCGGGATTTGCGTGGAAACGTTCAACCATTCGGGATATTGCTCGCAGGAGATTTTACGAAAACATTGTCTGTAGTTTCTCGATTAACACGAGAGATAAATGCTTGCCTGAAATAGTCAACATTGCGACAAGACGAACATACATACACTGCAGCTGAAGTATTCGCGCGACAATAACTGGACATTGGGAACGCCAAGCTGCCAGTCAATGAGAGATTAAGACGAATTTTATGGCCTGATAATTTTTGTAAATTAGAAACATCGAAAGGAGAACTGATCGAAAGAATGTTTCTTTATTAAGAAAATTAATTTTAGGAATCACGATTGGCTCATTGAACGGGCTATTCTTGCTGCCAAGAATAAGGAGGTCTATCAACTAAATAATAGTGGTATTGATAACAGTCGTCGCTTGACCTGATCAGCTCTTTTACTAGACTGCCAGACCACTTGCTCACTGTGGTGAATACCACTAATGTTATTCAATCCAGCATTCAACGTGAGGAAATAGCATATACGTCGATAAACACCGTTGTGGAAAAAGACCATCCAACGAAATTTTTGAACTCGATTAATCTTCCAGTGAGACCTCACATACTGAAATTAAAAATAGGTTTGACAGTTATCATGTTGCGGAATATTAATCAGCGAAAACTCTGCAACGGAATGCGACTCGCTGTTAAGAAATTGATGAAGAACGTAATGTAAGAAAATATTTTAACGTGGCCTTTCAAAGGTGAAGAATTCCCATGATTTCATTTAATGATGACGATTCAATTTAAAAGATTGAATTCCCAATTCAATTGACATTCGGAATCACAACCAATAATGCTCCAGGTCGAACTTTGGAAAAGTATGGTTTAGATTTAGATGCGGATTGCTTCGCAGATGTTGCGTGTTCCTGTGTCGGCAAACCAGATATCCTTGATATCTATGCAGAGAATGGAAAAATAACAAATATTGTGTGCACATATGAAACGTATGCTTTTTTTCCTTAATAATTTATCGTCCATATAACAGAAATATGCCACAGGGCAGGGTACAGCTAGTAATAATAATATATACATACATAGCCGATTGGAAGAAAGTGCAAAAAAAAATTCAAAAATCAACGGTAGTTTTAAGCCCTTCAAACGTGCACATTATTATACAAAAATTAAATTGGATTCTACAAGTTTCGAGTAAACTGTTGAAAATTTTGATAACAATTTTTTTATTTGTAGAATTTTTGTGGGTTTTGCCTAATGTTTTAAACTTTGACTTATATGGGGTATGTATACTATAAGATATATTTTTTATAAAACCAGTAATTTCTAAGTAAAAAACAAAACCGACTTCTATTCTCATATAAAAATATATATATATATATTTCATGATCCAATGATCGGATTTTAACCAGATTAGTATGGGACACTACCTTTCCGATGCAAAAAGAATTATCGAAATCGGTTGACGTGGTCCAACGTTATTTACCGCAGAACAAAAAAAAAAAAAAATATTCCGACGTACTGATAACCTCCTCCTTTTTTGGAAATCGGTTAAGAATAGTTAAAAAATTCAACATTTAAATATTGTATGTACCATCGTTAATAAATTCAAGCAATTTAATTAAAAAATTGGAGTTTTTTAATGGAATCATGCTAGTGCGGGGAAAATCGGGGAATTTCGCGGTGGCCAACGGGGAAAAAGGTAAAATGAGTTGGTATCCCTGCGGCTCATATACAAATTTACACTTTATATATGAAAAAAAATGTAGCGCCCCTTCGTGTGCCCTGACATATAAACACAATTCATATGAATGTGCCTGAGTTTCATATGTAAGGGCAAATCAAACGACCTCCCATATAAAGCTCAGGCACTCCAGTATAATGTACAAATTTACACAAACAAATTTAGAATGAAAAAATAATAAAATAATGTCGGCACTGAAAAAATTGATATTATAAATTGACTTAACATTCGTATTTACTGAAAGTGAACACGAAATTTATTGAAAAAAAACACATGGCGTTCATTAAAGTATAGAAGCGTGAGGTCTTTTTGCAATTTTGATGGCAAAGCATACCGTAGTGTAGTAGTAGTAGTAGTAGTATATTTATTTATTCAACTTGTAGATACTTTATGAAAAATATTTAGTTTCAAAACGAGTACAACGTGGTTAAATTTAAATAAATAAACAACAGATGTGACAATAACAGAAATTGTTGTGTCACGCTGTATAATACATAAATACATCGATACATGTTCAATAAAATTCATTAATTGTTAAGTTCCTATATTGAGTGCTTTCTCGTAGATACTTATACAAAGCTAAGTAGTTGTGACCATTTAAAATGCTTATGACTTTAGCCAAATCTAAAACTTTTTCACCAAAAAAGGGCAGACGTATGTTTTTATAGATGGGACGTATACCAATAAATACATTCAACTTCCCCCAAATTACAAACTGGACAAATTTCCGAAGAAACGTTTTTAAAAGGTCTTGCATACCGTAGTGTATGTTGTGAAGAAAAAATAAATTTCGCGACATTGAAGGAAAATGTCAA
This sequence comes from Rhagoletis pomonella, assembly GCF_013731165.1. Taxonomy (NCBI): domain Eukaryota; kingdom Metazoa; phylum Arthropoda; class Insecta; order Diptera; family Tephritidae; genus Rhagoletis; species Rhagoletis pomonella. The sequence goes on along the minus strand of NW_023458555.1, from coordinate 109,169,941 downwards.
CAAATGTTCAGCAAACTTCGCGCAAAAAAAAATAAAATTATAAATTAATGTTGGAGAAACTCCAAACTCTTGTTCACACTTGATTTAAGGTGCTCTCCTTAAATTTGATTGCATATTGTTTCAATGGTGCTATCAGTTATTAACGCTTTAAAGTGGGACTTTTATAAGCGAGGAGTATCCCAAGGACACGAATGAAAATATAAAATTAGAGCTTACAATGTTTTAAATATGTGCAAGGATTCCTCCCACTAAATTTTCGGAATTTTCAGCCACTAGGTCGCCATAATTTCTTAACGCACTGTATTTTTTCACATATATTTAAATACTCCCATTGCTAACAATTTTCATTCACTAATCGTGCAATAACAATAATATTGTACTTTTTAGCTTCAATTGAAAACAAAAAAATTCAGTGTACACATAAATTTTGTATTGTGATTTCACTTGAATATAAGAATTTTGAGCAGCCCTGCATTAAAATTTTAGATATGTATACTAAGGTGCTTTTTTTCGGCCATCGTTTTTTCTGAATTCTGAACAAACTCCGTCATTTAAATCAATTAATAATAACAATAATAGATTGGCGCTTACACATATGTTAGTGTTTGGCCGAGGTTCTCCTCCGACTTGTGGCGTGCGCCTTGATGTTGTCACACAAAGCGGAGGGACGTACAGTTTTAATCAATTAATTATACCATAAAATAAAATGCTTTTGAGCTGTAGAGTTTGAAAAAAAATCAAAGTTTACATGTATTTTATATGGGAAATCTTTGCACGCCTCAAACGAGTATTTAATGTTAATATTAAAGATTCAAATTTTAAGGTAGTCTTTCTTTTTCCACAAAATTCCGAGGTAGGGGTGAAAAAAACAATAGCCGCAAAAAAAAGCATCTTATTGTATACTTAATATTTGATGGGGTACTGAAAAGCTAAAAAAGTAGATTTAATTCGAATGAGATTCAGTTGTATGTGTTCGATATACAACGTATATTACCCAGGTTTTCGTCAACCTTCAGCAATACAACTTTTTAGACATTATTTAGATCAAAAGTTTAAAATTTGGAGTGTATGCGGATCTAGTTTAACAAAATAAAATTTCTGAGACACCAAATATAAACATTCATACATACATACATAACTTCGCTTGCTGGACAGCCAATGCTACTGATAGTACTGCTTTTACGAGCGTTATTAACAAGCCCAAACCGATATTCTAGCGAAATGTGTTCGCTATTAAATAACATGATAGCTCTGATCAAATTGAAATTCGTATTTTTTACTTTATCCTTATCCTTAAGACATACAAAAATTTAAACTGAGAAAAAATAAAAATTTACCCGAGCGTTACAACAATGCAGAGGCGTAACTATAGGGTGGCATGGCTGGCAAAATGCCACGGGCCTCAGATCCGAGAGAAATATCCGAACTTTTTTAATAAATCTAAGTATGTAACTTAAAAGTTATAATTTTTTAGTACTTAAAATCAATTAAAGTGAGACACAACTAAAGACCATATCGTTGGCTTAGTTCGCAAACGTGCTAAGTCCATTTTTTTCTCAGGAGGGACAAAAAACCGTCTAACTTTTTTTGTTGTCAATATTTTTCTAATCTGTAAATACAGTTTTCTTCCTTAGTTCGTCTTGTTTTAGTACCAATATCGGCCAATTTCAAAATAAAGCTGTTGCAGACTTATAGGCTCTTTTGGGACTTACCACATTTTTTATTTAAGATTTTATTCTTTTAATGTGAACTTAGCACATTTTCTAGCAACCTTTTTTCCATTATTTTTTATTGTTAAAAGATTTAATTGTTTATTTTAAATATATTTTATTGTTTTAAAATAAATTATAACCTAATACAGTTTTATTTCATTGCTATTAGAAAAATAACTATTTTAAGTCGTAAATTTATGTTCCATTTATAAAAGAAAATAATTGAAAGTAAGTAAAGAGGTATAAGTTTGTGCGAAACCGAACTTTATATACCCGGCGCAGGTATCAAATACTGTCGTAAGCAGGGGCGTTTTCCCCGATTTCAAACGTTTTCCATAATATCATGAGTTAGACTCAATGAAATAATTGAACCACGTTTAGTAGAAATCGCTAAATTGGCTACCGAGATACACCTTGTAGTCATAAAGTGGGCGGTGTCATGCAGTCTTAATTATTGTTAAGAGATTGTTGTAAGTATTAACTTGGAGTAAATTGGCGTCGTTGAAATATCAGAGTTTCCGCATTTCTGAAATTTACCGTTAGATATACGGAAAGCGAATGTAATTTTGGTCCGATTTGAATAATTTTCAACGAATTGCTTTTCCGTACCAGGTTTATTAAGTGCACCGAGTTTGGAAGAAATTTATAAATCGGTTACCGAGTTACACTTTTGCGGTCATAAGTGGGTGGCGCCATGCCCATTATCCAAAAATGTATCATAATCTAATTTTCTGCTGAGTCGTTATCGAGATCATCGATTTTAAGTGAATTAGCTTTAGTAGATACGCGTAGTCATTGCCCGATTTTAAAGATTTTCAACAGATTTCTTAGTTAGACCCTAAATAAGGCTCGTACAGAGTTTGGTGGAGATCGGTGAATGGGCGACTGAGATATATTTCATAATAGGTGGGCGGGGTCACGCCCATTTTCCAAAAATTGCACAATAATATTTTTTACAAAAGTTCTACTTCACATACTAATTTTGAACAATTTGCATCCAATATTTGCTGAAATATCGTTGTTTTTGCATCTTTAGAAAATACCTTTATATCGGAAATGGGCGTGGTTACAGTCCGATTCGCCCATTTTTAATACCAACTTATCTTGGATAAAGGGCAACCTACATACCAAATTTCGTTGAGATATCTCGAGTTATCGTGTTTATATTTTTTCTTGATTTTTTTGGACTTAGCACATTTGCGTACCAATGCATAACAACAAGTAAGAACGACATTACGGTAACATTCTTTTTTGGTAATGATGTATTTTGAGTTATGCTATCTTACTGCATCAAAATCTCAATTTTCATAAAAAGTGGACTTAGCACGTTTGCGAACTAAGCCAACGATATGCGCATTTGCACAGAATGGTCAACCACGACCGAGAATAAAATGAACAATCAGTTGTATGTTAGTTATAAGTTATAGTGGACCGATTTTGACGGCTCCGACAAATGATTAATCTATATATATAAAAATTAAATGTCTTCCGTATGACGGCGATGCCTGACCAAACGGTTGAACCGATTTCAATTCTGTAAAAAGCACATTTTTGGACCTTTTGTGTGGAAGGTTCTTTGATTTAAAAAAATTTGAAACTAAACAGCTGGACCGATTTCGCGCATTCCCACGACAGCCGGTTCTACGTACCGGAATGACTCGGGTTTTACCCGACCAAGGGCTGTTGTTTCGGCGATCTAACCCCATTTAGGTCGGCGAAGTATCTCAGAAGTTGTTCGTCCATAGGGCTACATTCGCTACGTTTGCTCCTACTCAGGGCTGGCATCGAGTCAAACCCAGGGCCAGAAACCTACACCTGCTGTGTATGCCAGAGACGACTACACCACAACTCCACCTCTGTCAAGTGCAAACTTGCGAGGGGTGGTGTCACCTCAGAGTCTGCTCAGGACTACGGACACATCGGCAGTTGACCACGTCGTATGTGGTCCCCTGCTGCTCAAACAGAGCAGCCTCCACGGCTAACCTCGGTTCACCAGAGCAGCCTCACACAGTCACCACAGCACAACAAGATAATAACACCACAGTCCATACCACAGCCACGACAGACCATAGAACACACACAGCCGCACCACCACCCACACGCCGCCGCCAACAACTCCTGGTTCCTCCTACAATCTGCACGGTATGTCAGACCAGGATATTCCGTAATGTGACATCAGTCAAGTGCAACACCTGCCTTGGCTGGTGCCACTTTAGGGCATGCTCAGGTCTGCTTACCACGCGAGACTGGACGAGGAACTTCGAGGGCCCGTGTTGCGCTGCTCGGTCGCAGACCCCAACTGCGATGCCTCCCGCCACCACCACAGGGCGGCAACCATCACAGAAACGGCAGTAAGAGCACACACATCCCTTACACCCCACATCACAACACGTCTCCCGAACCACATGAAGCTCCTTCAATTTAACTGTAACGGGCTACAGAGCAAGATTGAGGAGATAACCGTCTTTATGTGTCGGCATGGTATATTGATAGCTGCGGTCCAAGAGACGAAGTTGCACAGCAATTCAACATTGTTGAATTGTGCCGGGTAAAACGTGCACCGTCGAGATCGCGAGCGAGATAATGGTGGTGGCTTAGCGTTCATCACGCACCACACCGTGCAGTATCGTCTTATCGAAGCAGACATCGACCGCAGGGATACCACCCTAGAATGTCAGGGCATTGATATCCGGTCAGGCGATGTTGAGCTCGAAATATTTAACATATACATACCCCCTGTCACCTGCTGCCCGGCAGGATACCACCCTGATATAGGTGCGCTCCTCAGAGGTGAAAACCGTATGGTAGTAGGTGTCTTTTATGCGCATCACGATCTTGGGCATTTAAGCCCGTCAAACGATCGTAGGGGAACAGAATTGGCTGAGCAGATAGACGATTCGATATTCTGCACAATGAACGACGACGCACCCACCAGGATTATGGGTAACTGCAGCAGCTCGCCAGACATCACCATAGTCAGCGCTGGTCTGATAAACAGCATAACATGGCGACCTATGCTAACTTTAGCATCAGACCATCTACCCATAGTCATCTCGATAGATAAACCAACCGACTTTGCCTCCGCTAAACACGGAACCTGTATCAACTTCTCTAAAGCTGATTGGAGAGGTTACTGAAAACACCATCACTGCGCTTCCCACACCAACCGACGTCCATCTCGGTGAACGTAAGTTCCGCAGGGCTGTCACTGCTGCCGCAGCTCGCTTCATACCGGCAGGATGTATAACGGACCCACGTCCAAACTTCCCTGCCGAAGCGGCTGTTCTAGCCCATGAGCGCGACAGCCTTCGTCAGGCCGATCCCGGAGATCCCCGTATTAGGGATCTCAACGCGGAGATTCGGCAACTAGTAAACGTACATAAGCGGAAGAAGGGGGAGGAGCATCTGAAGACCTGTAACTTCGCCTCTGGTGTGAGTAAGCTTTGGTCAACCGTGAGGTCACTGTCCAATCCGACGAAGCACGATGACAGAGTCAAAATTTCATTCGGCGGCCATGCTTCGTCGGACCCGGAGCGATGCGCGAGCTATTTTAGCCGGCAGTTCATACTGCATCCTCCAGTTGACAAAGCCAAGCGTGGAGTGATTAGAAGGCTGCACAAACTGCCAACAACTTGTGCCCCCCTTGCTTTCACTTGCGGTGAAGTTCAGGTGGCCATCGGGAAGGCGAAAGCCTCCAAAGCCATGGGTCCCTACGGAATATGCAAGCTGATGCTGAAAAATTTGGGTCATGCGGGGGTAGCGTACCTAACGGAGGTCCTCAATTTGTCCACGGCCACTCTCATCATACCAGACATCTGGAAGGTGGGGAGAGTGGTCCCACTGCTCAAACCGGGGAAATCCGACAACATAGGAGATTCTTATCGTCCGATAACACTCCTTTCCCCGGTAGCGAAGACACTCGAGGCCTTGCTACTCCCGTACTTCACAAACCACTTGACCCCAGCGAAGCATCAGCATGGCTTCCGTAAAGTGCACAGTACAACAACAGCACTTAAGGCCATAAACACTCAGATAACTCGTGGCCTTAACTGTAAATGTCCCTGCGAGAGAACGATTCTAGTAGCGTTGAACCTGTCAAAGCTTTTGACACTGTCAGCCATTCCACGCTACTAGAAGATATAGAGGCTTCGTCTCTCCCACAGAGGCTCAAACGGTGGTCGGCACATTATCTGAGTGGTCGACACTCGTCGGTAATGTTTAGAGACAAATCGAGCAAACTTAGAAAAATAAAACAGGGGGTTCCACAGGGTGGTGTCCTTTCCCCACTACTGTTTAACTTTTACATTTCAAAGCTCCCTCAACCACCAGAGGGAGTCTCGATTGTCTCTTACGCCGACGATTGCTCGATCATGGCGACTGGGAATGGAATTGATGACTTGTGTTCGAAAGTAAACGGATATCTCTCTGACCTTTCTCGCTTCTTCACTGCAAAGTGTCTAGCCCTCTCCCCTACGAAATACTCTGCGACCCTGTTCACAACCTGGATGAAGGAGGTCAGGCTACCGCTAGGAATTCACGTCGATGACACACCAATTCCGACGGTGAATAATCCTAAAATACTCGGAGTAACATTCGACAGCCTGCTCTCCTTCTCTGCTCACCCAACCGATATTGTCAATAACGTACAGAGCCGCAACAAGGTCCTCAAGTCGCTAGCCGGCAGTACTTGGGGCAAAGACAAAGAAACGTTGCTGGCAACATACAAGGCAATAGGCCGGCTGGTTTTAAACTACGCAGCACCAGTGTGATCGCCGGGGACTAGTAGGACGCAGTGGACGAAGCTACAGACGGTACAAAATACAGCACTCAGGACAGCGACAGGATGCCTCCTGATGTCACCAGAACACCACCTCCACGATGAGGCAAAAATACTCCCAATTAGGGAGCACAACACGATGCTCTGCAAGCAGTTTCTTGTTGGGTGCCACAGTTGTGGCCACCCAAATGGACAGCTCCTTGCAGAGCAGCCCTCGCCGAGGCGCGTCAGGAGGCATCTATATGAACTGACGGACGAAGTCCAGAGGTTCATTAGGCAAGGATGTGCCGAACGAATGTCCGGCATGCGGAGAGACCCCTCACGACTCGAAACATCTCTTCGCATGCCCGGAAAACCCCACAACCCTAACGGCGTCGTCCCTATGGACTGACCCCATAGAAGCTGCACGCTTCTTGGGGCTGCCGTTAGTGGAACTCGACGACAACGACTGAGATATAAGCCGATCTGGGCGGGGTTGTTGTAGCCGCTACAACAACAACAACAACCGATTTCGTTCATATTTGGAACATATTTCAGCACCTTGAAGGGAAATATTTCGACTAAAAATTGAATCACTAGGTGGCGCTGGGGTCGGGATATTCATAAAAATTGCATTTACTTGCTGATTTGGCTTATATTTAGAAAACAATTTAGCCAATTTAAAAGAAATATTTGGGCTTGAAACTTACACGATAGGTGGCCCTGTGACCGAGACATCCCCAAAAATTATTTTACGCTAAGAGAAGGATATACCTACTATATATTTGTGGAAGTATGTATGTATGTATGTATGTACCAGGTTGCAGCCTAAACGGACGGACAGAATCGAACAAAATTTTGACAGTATTGCCATGACACCTGGGCCTATAATAGGGTAAAAAATTGGGATTCGACAACGGGGCATAGCACCTCACATAGGCGTGAAATTTTTAATCAGCCATAACTTCGAATGAACTTGAAATTTGGTATGCAGTCATATATATGGTAGGTGCTTACAGTAGAGTATATATAAATGAGTTTGTAAAAGTGGGCGTGGCACATCCCATAGGCGTGAAAATTGTTATCAATCATAACTTCAGAACCATAAGTCACATGAACTTTAAATTTGGTATACAGTCATATATATGGTAGGTGCTTATAGTATGGTATAAATAAATGAGTTTGTAGAAGTGGCCGTGGCACATCCAATAGGCGTGGAATATTTTATCAGCTATAAATCCGAAACTATAAGTCATATGAACTTGAAATTTGTTATTCAGTCATACATATGGTAGGTGATTATAGCAGGGTATATATGAATGAGGTTGTAAAAATGGGCGTGGCACATCCCATAGGAATATTTTAGTTGCGTTCCCCAACTTTTCTGGGTTGAAACCTGTAACCTATAACTCCGGAACTATAAGCCACATGAACTTAAAATTTGGTATGCGGACATAACTATGGTAGGAGCTTACAGTAAAGTATATATAAAAAGGTTTGTAAAAGGGGGCGTGGCATATCCCATAGGCGTGGAAATTTTTATCAGCTATAATTTCACAACCATCAGTCACATGAAATTGAAATTAGGTATGCAGACATATCTGCGGTAGGTGCTTACAGTAGGCTATATATACATGAGTTTGTAAAAAGGGGCGTGGCACATCCCATAGGCGTGAACCCTTTTATCAGATTTAACTTGGAAACCATAAGTCCCAAGAACTCGAAATTTGGTGTGCGGGCATATCTACGGTAGGCGCTTTAAGTAAGGCATATATAACTGAATGGAACATGCCATAGGCGTGGAAAATTCGGAATCATATGTCACGTGAAATTGAAATTTGGTACGCAGACTTACCTATAGTGGGTCCCATGGACCTGGAATGTTTTATCAGCTATAACTCCGGAGCTATAAGTCGCTTGAACTTGAAATTTCGTACGCAGCTGTTTTAATGGTAGGTACTTATATTAGGGTATATATAAATGAGTTTGGAAAAGAGTGCATGGCACATCCAATAGGCATGGAATTTTTTATTAGCTATAACTTCGGAGCTATAAGTCCCACGAACTTGAAATTTAGTATGCA
>NW_023458555.1:109160094-109161290 GCF_013731165.1 Rhagoletis pomonella | reverse complement strand
CTTAACATGAAAAAGGTTTCATTTAATTTGAAAAAGGTTTCGCTTAACCTGAAAAAGGTTTCATTTAATTTGAAAAAAGTTTCATTTAAACTGAAAGTGCTATATCATAACCTGTCAACTTGCCAATAACTTATCACAACGAGAAGGGCGCAAAATCAAGCAACAAAACTTGCGGTGCTATCTGTAATAAAACATAAAAAAGAAATTTTTTTTGGTAGCTTCCAAAATAATAAATTGTGCAAAGAGAAAAGCAGAAGGCATGGGAGGAAGTTTTGAAAAGAGCTCAGACTATACAGCTAGCATCAGCCCAAAAAAACATGCACTTTAGCTAGAGACAGCTTGTTTGGGTTATGGAAGAGCCGCACTTTGGTAAGTACAATGAACAATAATTTATATATTGGAGAATTAATAACTTTCATGGTATATGTTACAAACTACAAACGGTAAATCTTAGTGAGTCTTAACTGTGCTTGAAAGACAAGAGTACTCAATGGCTTGCTCTTATGTTATGCATTGATCACGTGTTGAATTGTGTTATTATTGTTGTCTTTTCTCTAAAGCTTTATGCTATAATGACTATGTTTTATTGGTTGTAATTTGGTTTAATATTTATATATAAGCATTTTTATTTATTTTATATGTAGAATAAAAGGGACAATGCGAAAAAAACTGGGTCCAAAGGAGGGAAGGAGAAAGTTTTGGATGAAACCGATATGGCGGTTTTGGACATTCTGGAAGCAGACTCAGCTGTTGTGGATGGTATGAACTTGCCCGAAAGCTATGAGGTAGAAGGGACAAGACAGAGTGACGAAAATTTGCCTTCACCGAAAAAAAAAACTTGAAGACAGTGTTTCCTTAGTTAAAGTACCAAAACTAAGAAAAGGAAAAGCTCTCCAAACAATCTTACGTCGGTAGAAACTGGTTTGGACGAGGAAAAGAAAATTAATATTGGAGCTTTTAAAAGTTGAAATTTACCATCCTAAACTGCAATGTTTAAAATTAGAAAAAATTACAATTAAAACGATCTGAGTCTATGTGTAATATTGGTAGCTCCGAAATTGAAACAGAATTATTTAAAGATAATTTAATGGAGTGTTTAGGCCTTCAGCCTAAATATTTCAAAAAAACTCCACCCTAATGCCATTTTCGCTAACTCACTCACATACGTATTTGTGTACGCATGCGTGTGTATATAA
>NW_023458555.1:109149507-109159994 GCF_013731165.1 Rhagoletis pomonella | reverse complement strand
AAAAAAAACATTCTCACTGTCAATTCGAATAATCGATTTTTGCCTGAAAAACAAAATCGCGTTTAATTCGGCCGAAAAATTTTTCCGAGCCAAAAGAAAAAATACGTGTCTCATTATTTGGACCAACAAACAATGTATTTGAGTTTGGTCGAAATTAAAAATCATGCTCGTACCTGACCGGTTGTCTGGAAATGGAAAGCATCCTAGGTAATCGCTTCTAAAGTTCTTCGATAGGGTGATTAAAAATATTTGACAGTCTTTTTAATATGCTTGTTCATTCCAGTTTATCATGCAGTTCATTAGCCTCTTCTGTAAAATTTGTCCATAAATTGTTAAAATGCCTTTGACATTTGCTCCACTTCCTCATGTTAACTTAATTTTTACCTCGATTTTATTAGCTTGGGATGTAACCATGTAATATTGATGCGCCTAAGAGATGCAGCGATTTCCATTCTCAAGTTGCCTACCTGATTCTTAAAGTAACCTGATGACAGTACGAATGAAAATTATAAAAGCGAGTTTTTAGTTTTTTAAACTGTAATTTTGATACCTTTCATGAGCATGAAATGGTATTATAACTTTGGTCCGATGTTTGTAAGTACCAGAACAAAAAGAGATAGATCCATTAAAATGTATACTTATATGATCAGAACGTCGAGCTGAGTTGATTTAGCCATGTCCGTCTGTCCGTCTATCCGTCTGTTTGTAAGCGAGCTAGTCTCTCAGTTTTCGAGATATCCGGATCAAATTTGGTAGGATGGTGTATTTTTATAATGTATTAATCGTTTGTCGGAACCGGTAGAATCGGACCACTATAACATATAGCTCCCATACAACTGATTGTTCAGATATGAGATTTTTCGTTATAACTTCTCCATTTATGCAGCTACGAACATGAAATTTTGCAGTTCTTGCACCCATTATCAACAGAATACTTACAGTGAAAACTACAAAGATCGGGTCTCTATAACCTATAGCTCCCATACAACGGATTGTTCAGATATAAAATTTTTCGTTATAACTCCTCCATTTATGTAGCTAATACCATGAAATTTCGCACTGTTTTCAATAATTATCAACAGAAAACTTACAGTGAAAATTAAAAAGATCGGGTAACTATAATTTATAGCTCCCATACAACTGATTGTTCAGATATGAGATTTTTCGTTATAATTCATCCATTTATTTAGCTAGGACCATGGAATTTCGCGCTGTTTTCGCTCATTATCAACAGAAGACTTACAGTGAAAATAACAAAGATCGGGTCACTATAACCTGCCGCCCCCATACAACTGATTGTTCAGATATGAGGTCTTTTATCATAACTCCTCCATTTATGCAGCTAGGAACATGAAATTTCACACCATTTTCACTCATTATTACCAGAATACTTACAGTGAAAATAACAAGGATCGGATGACTACAACATATATCTTCCATACATCTGATTGTTCAGATATGGGATTTTACTGTAAAACTCCTGTATTTTAACAGCTAAAACCGATAAATTTCGTAAGATATTTTATAAATAATAATACAAATACTACTGAGAAAATCGTCAAAATCTATGCTGTATAAGCTTTATCTCCTATACCACTCCTCCTTTATCTCCTTTATGTAGGAAACTAAACCCAATAAATTGTGTTACCGGTTTACATACCGATCACATAGCAGTGAAAATCACTTAGATTGGTGCCATATAAAGTATATCTTCCATACCTCTGATTGTTTAGATGCGATTTTTTATATAAGTATGTAACTCCTCTATCGATATATGCAGATGTATTCAAAAGCAGTAATCTGTCAAAGTAAAATTTGCAGATGTTCATGAAAGGTATGAAGCCTTCGGCATAGCCGCAGACAGCGCTGCTCTTACTTGTTTATAATTAAATTGCAAATTTCACATTCAGCGGGAGTTATCACAAAGGGCAGTTTAATATTGGCAAATGTTCGATATGCTACAATGAAATCAATAACAATAAAAAGTTTTACCACATCAAAACTATGCTCTAGCTCCACAACCTACCTAAATATGGACACTGCTTCTCCAGTGCCTACAAGTAAATATATTAGCACGGGAAATGAAAAAGAAAAAAACTAAAAATGCATCTGATCAAAAGATGATTGTACCTAAAATCTAATGGCTGTACCTAATGTACCTTTAATCGTCAAACGTCGGAAAAAGGTACAATTATACCTACTTTTTCATTCCTGATCCACAGCCGAGCTTGACGTTGCTTTGGTGAACTCTGAAAGCAGACAATCGAAATTCGCTGCTTAGCTTCTGTGTATGTATACGAACTGCGACGCTGGCGTTGCTCGCCAGGAAAAATTGCGCCCCTATGACAAGAATGATAGAATACCAGATTACGCCAATCGAGAGCAGCTGAGTGTGACGTCACATTAATATGAGAATGAGAGCAGTGGCGGATACAAGTACTGCAAGTTTAAAGTAACTGATTTTTGGCATTTTTTTTTGTTGACCACGTTAGCTATTTTATTCCATACAAAACATCTTCGACGATGTTTTTGTTATATGGAGAAAATGAGCAACACCTTCGATGAAAAAAAATTCCCAAAAATCAATGGTACTTGAAATTGGGCTACAAAACTGCATACTCAAAATATTTCGAAAAAATCTAATTAAAAAGCTCGAAAGTTTTACAAAGTTTGTTGATTTCTTTTTTAATTTTGAACAAAGACTGAAACTTGGATTTATATGGTTTCTGTTAAAAATATGCTATACCCTTAAAAAACAATAATTGAAATTAAAAAATTTTGATATAAATGGTGAAATCTGAGAGTGAGAGTGTCGTAAAGTTATGATAAGAACTATATGTATGCAAATTTTTGATACCACTTTTTGTCTATTTCCGCGGTGAATGTAGAAAATTTCACATTCAACTGTGTAACCAGAAATTCGTAGGGGGATAACAGCAAAATGCGAAGAAAAAAGCGATAAAAAGTTACCGATATAGCTAAGGAATTATACTATTTGGACATTGTCCTTCCTAGGAGAGCGGATAGATAAAATCTTGGGGCTAATTATCGTGCATCTAGCGCCGAAGATTATTATCGAAAGGTAATTTTTATACCGCTATTGCATAATATTTAGCTCGATCTCCGAGAAACACTTTTGAGTTGGAAGTAATACCATACATATAAAATTAGGGAATATAATACTCTACAAAAAGGCGCTATCAGTTTAGGAGGAGAGTGGAGAGTATAAAGTGTGGTCAGAACTATGAACAAATGAGGTAAGCGAAAAGCCATACCTAAAATCGGCAGCATCTTGGTAAATGGGACGACGAATATGCTTTTCCGTTGATTAACAAATTTCTCCGCATTCTGACTACACATCTAGCTAGTAACGCTACTTCAGAAAGAAGTTACCCTTCCCCGGCTAAGTTTTTCGGCCAGTTTTTCAGTGCAGGGTCGTGGTTTAAACTTAGTTTAAACGTCCGAGCTGGCTGCTTCAAACTAAGATTAGCCAATCAAATGTCAGTCAGCTGTTCATTTTAAATTCAGTTTACTTAATTTAAGTTTAAACTGCCACTAAACTGGCCCTTGGATATTGAAATTGACACTGAACGGATAATACAAAGATTCCCAAAAGGAAAGCGAAAAATTGAGTTTGCAATTTACATTATTACTAGTGAACCCGCATGGCGTAAAACGCCCAATGTTGGATTTCAAAAACCAAAAAAATATTCCAAATATTAGCAGTTACAAGCGATCAAAGTGTCATATTTCATCTAAAGCCGTGTAGCCGTTTTTTAATGAAGAGAGGTCTTGCATAGTGCAGGTTTTTAATTTCATCAAATTTCAAATCAACCTTTACCGATAAAAAGGATCTTAAGTAAAAAAATAAAACTTTATCGCACATCTGCAAGTGAAGCTCTTTAATTTGACCTCTCATTTTTGAAATTCAAAAGAACGCTGAAAATCGAATGACTATCACGCAAAATACCTTTCATAAATTTCTTTAGATTAACACCCATATCTAAATATTTCATAAAACTTTTGTATATGTTAACTAAATAACTTTTCAAACAGGTGGAAGTCCTTTTCAAAAGGTATTTCAAACTTAAATCTTCTTACATCTCTTTTGCCTGATATTGTGATACACGTGTGTTTCAATAGCAGATGAACTAATTTGACTTTGATTGTTCAAACTTGAGACATAACTATTATAAGAGAAAGCAATAAAAGTCAGCCAATAATCATTATATTAAGATAAATATTTTTCGAGTCATCTACAATTATTATTCAAGGACTTATATTATAAAAGTCCTTTCATAATAATTATCAGGAAGATAAATATGTTTAAAGCTTCAAAGACTTTTATTCTAAGACTTATATTATAAAAGTTTTTTATAATAATTATCATTGACATAAATATTTTTAAGTATTCAAAGACTTTTATTTCATGACTTATATTATAAAAGTCTTTTCATAATAATTATGAGCGCGGGCAATTTTTTAAGGCTTAAAAGACGGGACTTGTTCAGGAGCATTTCAGGATTAGGTGGGGACCAGTTCGGAGTTAATGGTGGCCAGTTTGGGACTAGTTGGGGAGCAGTTGGGGCTTGGTTTGGGACCCGTTCGGGACTATAGACAAAATTTTTTCGCGCTGATAATTATTATCAAAAGACTTTTATAATATAAAATGTTTATCTCAATGATAATTATTATAACAAGACTTTTATAATATAAGTCTCAAAATAAAAGTCTTTGAAGACTTAAAAATGTTTATCTCGTTGATAATTATTATGAAAAGACCTCTATTATGTAAGTCTTAAAATAATAGTTATCGATGACTTAAGAAAATTTTCTCACACATAATTATTATCAAAAGACTTTTATAATTCTCTCGATAACTTTTTTAAAACTCCACCATGAAATAATTATTATTCTGGGTCTCTGGTTCAAACACGTTGCAACCCACCTCAATAAAGGTCAGAAATAAAGAGTTTTGAAACCCATTTCGATTGACACCCATCCTTTAATAATTCGTCGAACTTTTTGAGTAATTGGAATGTAACTTTTTAAACACGTGGCAGCCATTTTCAAACGCTCCAAATATTCAGACAAAATTTTTTTTAACACTCTTTCGTTTGACTCCCGTATTTATATAACTCACATAAATTTTGCATTAGTTAATTAAATTAAACCTTTCAAAAAGATGGCAGCCCTCTTGAAAAATATTTTCAAGTTAAACTCTTGTTAAAGCTCCTTTGAATAACATTACGATACATATTTTAATTAAGTGATAAATTGAGTTGAGTTTAATTTTTTAAACATATTGCAACCCCACTAAATATAGTTCAGAGATAAAGATTTTTGAAACCCCCTTAGATTGATAGCCAAATTTTAATAAACCATTTAACTTATTAAATACTTTGAATTTGACTATCTAAACAGGTGGCAACCCTTTTCCTTTACCTCAAAAATAGTCTTAACGTTGAAAATAAAGATGTCTTAACACACTTTCCTTTGACATACACATATATTTTGATGTTTCATATAATTTGTTTAAATGTTAACTAAATTTGACATTTCAAGCAGGTGGCAACATTGTTCAAAATATTTTCAAACTATTACCTTCTTAACACTATTTCGTTTGGATCCCATATGGTGATACATACATATTTCTCTTACCTATTTCCAATAATTCAAATTCAATTTTATTTTTTAAACAGGTGGCAACCCTCCTATAGTAAAGTTAAAAAACAAAGCTTTTCAAAGCCATTTCGATCAATACCCATTTTGTATAATTGATACATTTTTTAAACAACTTATATAGATAAGTTTTTAAAAGGTGGCAACTCTTTTCAAATAAAATAAATCCTTATTGCACATCTACAGCCCAAGCCTTTTAATTTGACAACTCACTTTTGAAAATCAAACGAACGGTACGGATCTGATGGTATTGATTATTGAAAAATTTGATTTTGATAGTTCAACAGGTGGTAACTTTTTTCGCAAAAATAAAATCAGTTTGCACATCTACAGACTAGGGGTGTTGTGAATGTGGAGCTTTAGACATCCGCGGATGCGGATGTGAATGCGGATGTCATGTATTTTTTATACCCGACCGCACTTGTGCACAAGGGTATTATAACTTTGTTCACATAACGGTTGTTTGTAACAGGCAAAACGAATGTTTGTCCATCCGTCCGTCCGTCTGTGCACACGATAACACGAGTAAAAATTGAGATCATGTCGCCATCGACAAAGCGCTTAGATAATAAAGATGACAAATTGGAAGCTGTGGTCGGTAGCTCGTCGTTTTCAACGTGTTCAGAACTTAAGTTCTAGACAAAAAATAAGAATATTATAAATGTTTGGAAAATGGGCGTAGCCACGCCCACTTATGGTTACATGTGTATATCTTGGTAACCGCTGCACCAATTTCTCCCAAACTTGGCACAGTTGATGGCCTTGGTATAACATACGAAATGGCAGTTTTAAAGCTATTTAAGTCCTCTTTCATTGGATAACAAACTTGTTTGATTTGGATAAGCGGTTTGTTTATTATCCGGAAAGTACTTTTATTTCGGAATAAAAAATATTTGGCCAAGTTTAACTTGCAAAAAAAAAATTACAGTTATTTTTTTCAGTCCCTTCAATATTCGCATTCGCAAAAGATCCGCATTGATTTTTGCGAATGCGAAAGCGAATGCGAATGTTAAAATGAATGCGGAAGCTCCGCCGTTGCGAATGCGAATGCGAATATTCGCAACAACCCTGCTACAGACCAAGCGCTTTAATTTGACACCCCATTTTTGAAAATCGAATGAACGGTGCAGATCTTTTATGCTGAACAAAAAATGCCTTCGCGTATTATATATATAGATAATCAAAATCCCGAATAAGTTGTTAAGTTACTTAATTACATCCCTCATTTGACAAAAATTATAACCAAAAAATAAGTGTTTATGTAAAATACGCAGATATATACTGCTTTAATAAGCCCAGAACATAACTTTTTATCTTGTGCTTTTTTACAAAATAGTATAATTGTTTTTTTTTTACATGGGACTCCGTAAATGGACCTTGCGCCAGATGCACAACATGAAACTTACTTAAAGTAAAATTATATCACAAAACAGGTTAATTCGAATTTAACGTTATTCGACAAGTCGATTCCAATCGCCCCTCCCCAAATAAAATCCAGCATCCGCCACTGAATGAGAGTGTAAAGAAGAAGATGAAGAAGCGAACAAGTGGTGCGAAATAGTGATGTAAAACTAGGTTGAATTTTACCTACTCTTCAGCTTCTTAAATTTGAACGTGCACATTATTTACGTTCTTTTGGAACGTAGTAAAATATTGTTTCACGTATGTAAGTCCAAAAGCTATTATGGTACAGAAGGAAGATGTAGTCGACCCACTATCAAAAATATATGCACATAAAAATACATGTTTACTGTTTAAGTACGTGTATCTACTTTAAGGTACAACTTTTCGGCAAATTGGTACAATATGAAAATTTAGTATTCATCACTAGTGCGAAAAAATAATAATGCGACGTCAGGGAAAGAGTGGATGCTGTCAAATCGAGAAAGAGACGATTAGCGCTACGCGGAAGGCGCCACCTTTGTTTCGCTGTATCGTGCACCTATGATGTATGTACATATATACTCAACGTGAGAATAAACAAATTTGTTGCATAGTCTTCTGTTATCTTTTCCCTGCAAGTTAATTTATTTTTTGATATCTATTGCAAAATTTTATACAGACAAGACTAAAAAGTATAAAATAAATAAAATAAAAAACCTTTTTAATATACCACGCTTTTATAACTAGGACTAAAAATTAGAAAATAATATTTCTCACTCCCATCGAATTTGCTTTGATAACTTTTGATTTTTAAATTTTAGCAAGTCATTATAAACAGTGTTGCCGCGCCGTCCCAAGAAAATGTATCACCGACCAAGCCAAAAATGTATCCAAATGTATCCAATTTTCTTTTTTTACGTATCCATCTCATAATTTGTAAGAAAACCAAACTTTTTGAAGAAAAGGACATAATTTAACCTATCCTAAGGACTTGGAATACGTGTATATATATTTTTATATTTCATAAGATCAAACATTTGTAATTTCAATTTATAAATTACATCTTTTATACATAAGTATTTTTCAAAGTAAGTATAAAAAATAGTAATTATTATGTTACATTTGTACCAGTACACTATAAAAAGTGTGTGTAAAACTACTACACTCAGAAAAAGGTTTAGTTATAATTACCAAGATTTGGTTATAGTGACCAAGTGGCATAGTTGGATATGGCGAAATAAATATCTAGTTCACGAAAGTCTGCAATTTACTTGAGACTTCTAGTTGGGACAAATGTATATTTGTTAATAATTACAAAACGACTACCTTGATTGGACAATATTGTTAGTTGAATAAAATCATTGTTGAGCAAATATAAACAATGCTTTGATTGATACAAGTTTTGAATTAATTTTGTGAACTTGCTGTAGACTTGAATCAGCTAACCGTTTATTATTGGAAAAAAAGTTTCAGTTTGACACAAATAAAAATTCACTCGATGGTTGTTGTGTTTACTTCCTTCTTTTATTTGCATAATTAAGTATAAAAAATACATACATATTTACATAAATAGGTGGTAAGAATTTCCTAAAAAGAAACGATGAAACAAGAACAGTCGTGCGAAAACCCAGGTCAATATCTGCTGGAAGTGCTAGTTTAAGTATACTGCTTTGCTTTTTCCTTGCCTAAATTGATACTTTAAAATTATAATTCACATGAAATATATATCCACTGAGAAACCCCGGTTGGCATCCAACTTTATATTTTAAATAGCTATTCGCACACCGAAACAACTCGCGCCGATGGCAAAACTGAAACTGAGACAAACTAGTCTGGGCATGTCATAGCACACACTTTTCTTTCTCTACCTAGCGCAGTGATCGGCGTGCCATAGCTTACTGAGCGCTCTTTGACCACACGCGTGTTTCACCCATATACGAACAGCGGTAGCGGGGCAATGATTTCCACGCACACAGTCTTATTCATTGAATCGTTTTTATGCAATGGTCGGCATACTAGCGCATTCAAACGATTCAATAAGTGGGACTGTGTGTATTGCTCAGCTTGTGCTCTTCGTATGTGAAACACCCATGTGCTCAGAGAGCGCTCAGCATTATTTATGGGTGGCTCCCAAGCATGAATACGCTCCGCTCTCAAACGAAATCGTGGTTGCCTCAACTAAGATTTTGTAACTATGACTAAACCATGTGTTGAAAGAAAGCTTATCTGTATTAGCAGAGCTTAATGACATCCTTTTATGAACCATACGTTAAGTTGAATGGAATTTGTAGAAATATTCTTCAAAAAAATATTTATTAGTATTTACCAAACCCTTCAACTAAATTAACGATTTGGTACAACCTAGGTGAATATTAGAAGCTTTAATATATTTAGTTATAATTAGCAACCCATGGTAATAGTTCCTAATGCTTGGTAATAGTTCCCAAATATTGTCAAAATTCGAGAACTAAATATCTTTAGCTGTCAAAACTAATCCTTTTTCTCAGTGTACTGAAAAATATCTATTTTTCAACAGGAATCTGTGTAAATATACATACGTATAAGATGTTCAGGATTCGATTTTGAACTTGAGATCTTTAAAATATACACATAAATATTTACATGAAATGTTTAAAGTTGCAAAAATTTTGAAACTAAAAATACATTTCCTACAAATAATAAACATTAGGGGCTTCCATTTACTCTATTTTAAACATTTTATGTGTTATTTTGCGCTCTGCGACAAATCTTCATATGTTCATTGCTTCATTCACAAAAAATAAAATGCTCTAATTTCACGCTTAAGTAGCCATTTTTATAACATTTAGAAAACGTCATTAATGAAAATCTATTTTTGAACGAAAAAAACTTTATAGAAAATATCAAATTTTGGCCTATTTAAAAAAGTATCCACATTTATACTGATAGGAAAAAATAAGTATCCCGCAAAAATTCGTCTAAAAATGCATCCAATTGGATCCCTGATTATAAACCATTAATGACCTGGGCCGTATTCCACAAAAAGACTTATCAGCTTTGCAATTTGCACTTATCATTTTTGCACTTATTGCAAAGTAATGAGTTTTTTTGTTCCACAACTAAAATATTTATACTTTGCAAATCAACTTTGCGCGCCGCGGCGCCGTTACTTTGCATTTAGCTCATTTTTGCAAACAGTTATCAATTTCTCGCAAAAAGAGAGAAAAATGGGTTCCACAGCACATTCAAACAACTTTGCACTTATTTATAGCATTTTCAGTTTAAATGAAACCATTTTCAAATTAAGCGAAACATTTTTCAAATTAAATGAAACCTTTTTCATGTTAAGCGAAACCTTTTTCAAATTAAATGAAACCTTTTTCAGATTCAGTGAAGCTTTATTCAAATTAAATGAGACCTTTTTCAGATTCAATGAAACTTTA
>NW_023458555.1:109141126-109149407 GCF_013731165.1 Rhagoletis pomonella | reverse complement strand
ATTTTTCTCCATGAGTATGGAATTATTTGATATACCTCTATACCAACTTCCAGTACTCTACCACAAATATTTCAAGAGATATACAACATACAAATTTTAGTTAGTATGAGAATTCGGGCAAACTTCACATAAACTATCTGCATGATAGCCTGAATATGCCGTATAAATTTCGTTGAATTCGGTGAAGCCGTTCTCAAGTTATAAGCTCACACCAAAAACGTGTACTTATTTTTATACATAAGATACCTATGCCACGCCCTCTTTTCCAAATTTGGGCAAACTCCACATAAAATATCTGCATGATGGCCCGAATAAACTATATAAATTTTGTTGAATTCGGTGAAGCCGTTCTCAAGTTATAAGCTAACTCACTAATTTTTATATATAAAATAGAGGCGCCACGCCCCCTTTTCCGAATGCAAGCAAACTTCGCATAAACCATCTGCATGATAGAGCGAATATGCCACATAAATTTGGTTGAATTCGGTGAAGCCGTTCTCAAGTTATGAGGTCACACCAAAAACGTGCACTTATTTTTATATATAAGATTTGATGGGGTACTGAAAAACTAAAAAAGTAGATTTAATTCGATTGAGATTCGCTTGTATGTGTTCGATATACAACGTAAATTTTTCACGTGGGATTAGAAGTCTCATGGTAACTTCGGTATAACTTCGTAATCAACTTTAAAGTCGACCCAGGTTATCGTCAACCTTCAGCAACACAACTTATTAGATATTATTTAGATCAAAAGTTTAAAATTTGGAGTGTATGCGGATCTAGTATAACAAAATAAAATTTCTGAGACACCAAATATAAACATTCATACATACATACATATGTACATACATAACTTCGCTTGCTGGACAGCCAATGCTACTGATAGTACTGCTTTTACGAGCGTTATTAACAAGCCCAAACCGATATTGTAGCGAAATGTGTTCGCTATTAAATAACATGATAGCTCTGATCAAATTGAAATTCGTATTTTTTACTTTATCCTTATCCTTAAGACATACAAAAATTTAAACTGAGAAAAAATAAAAATTTACCCGAGCGCTACAACAATGCAGAGGCGTAACTATAGGGTGGCATGGCTGGCAAAATTCCACGGACCTCAGATCCGAGAGAAATATCCGAACTTTTTTAATAAATCTAAGTATGTAACTTAAAAGTTATAATTTTTTAGTACTTAAAATCAATTAAAGTGAGACACAACTAAAGACCATATCGTTGGCTTAGTTCGCAAACGTGCTAAGTCCATTTTTTTCTCAGGAGGGACAAAAAACCGTCTAACTTTTTTTGTTGTCAATATTTTTCTAATCTGTAAATACAGTTTTCTTCCTTAGTTTGTCTTGTTTTAGTACCAATATCGGCCAATTTCAAAATAAAGCTGTTGCAGACTTATAGGCTCTTTTGGGACTTACCACATTTTTTATTTAAGATTTTATTCTTTTAATGTGAACTTAGCACATTTTCTAGCAACCTTTTTTCCATTATTTTTTATTGTTAAAAGATTTAATTGTTTATTTTAAATATATTTTATTGTTTTAAAATAAATTATAACCTAATACAGTTTTATTTCATTGCTATTAGAAAAATAACTATTTTAAGTCGTAAATTTATGTTCCATTTATAAAAGAAAATAATTGAAAGTAAGTAAAGAGGTATAAGTTTGTGCGAAACCGAACTTTATATACCCGGCGCAGGTATCAAATACTGTCGTAAGCAGGGGCGTTTTCCCCGATTTCAAACGTTTTCCATAATATCCTGAGTTAGACTCAATGAAATAATTGAACCACGTTTAATTATTGTTAAGAGATTGTTGTAAGTATTAACTTGGAGTAAATTGGCGTCGTTGAAAGAGTTTCCGCATTTCTGAAATTTACCGTTAGATATACGGAAAGCGAATGTAATTTTGGTCCGATTTGAATAATTTTCAACGAATTGCTTTTCCGTACCAGGTTTATTCAGTGCACCGAGTTTGGAAGAAATTTATAAATCGGTTACCGAGTTACACTTTTGCGGTCATAAGTGGGCGGCGCCATGCCCATTATCCAAAAATGTATCATAATCTAATTTTCTGCTGAGTCGTTATCGAGATCATCGATTTTAAGTGAATTAGCTTTAGTAGATACGCGTAGTCATTGCCCGATTTTAAAGATTTTCAACAGATTTCTTAGTTAGACCCTAAATAAGGCTCGTACCGAGTTTGGTGGAGATCGGTGAATGGGCTACTGAGATATATTACCGAGTTACACTTTTGCGGTCATAAGTGGGCGGCGCCATACCCATTATCCAAAAGTGTATCATAATCTAATTTTCTGCTGAGTCGTTATCGAGATCATCGATTTTAAGTGAATTAGCTTTAGTAGATACGCGTAGTCATTGCCCGATTTTAAAGATTTTCAACATATTTCTTAGTTAGACCCTAAATAAGGCTCGTACCGAGTTTGGTGGAGATCGGTGAATGGGCTACTGAGATATATTTCATAATAGGTGGGCGGGGTCACGCCCATTTTCCAAAAATTGCACAATAATATTTTTTACAAAAGTTCTACTTCACATACTAATTTTGAACAAGTTGCATCCAATATTTACTGAAATATCGTAGTTTTTGCATCTTTAGAAAATACCTTTATATCGGAAATGGGCGTGGTTACAGTCCGATTCGCCCATTTTTAATACCAACTTATCTTGGATAAAGGGCAACCTACATACCAAATTTCGTTGAGATATCTCGAGTTATCGTGTACACGGACAGACGTGTTTATATTTTTTCTTGATTTTTTTGGACTTAGCACATTTGCGTACCAATGCATAACAACAAGTAAGAACGACATTACGGTAACTTTCGTTTTTGGTAATGATGTATTTTGAGTTATGCTATCTTACTGCATCAAGATCTCAATTTTCATAAAAAGTGGACTTAGCACGTTTGCGAACTAAGCCAACGATATGAGCATTTGCACAGAATGGTCAACCACGACCGAGAATAAAATGAACAATCAGTTGTATGTTAGTTATAAGTAATAGTCGACCGATTTTGATGGCTCCGACAAATGATTAATCTATGTATATAAAAATGAAATGTCTTTCGTATGACGGCGATGCCTGACCAAACGGTTGAACCGATTTCAATTCTGTAAAAAGCACATTTTTGGACCTTCCGTGTGGAAGGTTCTTTGATCTAAAAAAATTTTAAACTAAACAGCTGGACCGATTTCGTTCATATTTGGAACATATTTCAGCACCTTGAAGGGAAATATTTCGACTAAAAATTGAATCACTAGGTGGCGCTGGGTCGGGATATTCATAAAACTTGCATTTACTTGCTGATTTGGCGTATATTTAGAAAAAACAATTTAGCCAATTTAAAAGAAATATTTGGGCTTGAAACTTACACGATAGGTGGCCCTGTGACCGAGACATCCCCAAAAATTATTTTACGCTAAGAGAAGGATATACCTACTATATATTTGTGGAAGTATGTATGTATGTATGTATGTACCAGGTTGCAGCCTAAACGGACGGACAGAATCGAACAAAATTTTGACAGAGTATTGCCATGACAACTGGGCCTATAATAGGGTAAAAAATTGGGATTCGGCAAGGGGGCGTGGCACCTCCCATAGGTGTGACATTTTTAATCAGCCATAACTTCGAAACTATAAGTCACATGAACTTGAAATTTGGTATGCAGTCATATATATGGTAGTTGCTTACAGTAGAGTATATATAAATCACTTTGTAAAAGTGGGCGTGGCACATCCCATAGGCGTGAAATTTATTATCTTCGGAACCATAAGTCACATGAACTTGAAATTTGGTATACAGTCATATATATATGGTAGGTGCTTATAGTATGGTATAAATAAATGAGTTTGTAGAAGTGGCCGTGGCACATCCAATAGGCTTGGAATATTTTATCAGCTATAAATCCGAAACTATAAGTCATACGAACTTGAAATCTGTTATTCAATCATACATATGGTAGGTGCTTATAGTAGGGTATATATGAATGAGGTTGTAAAAGTGGGCGTGGCACATCCCATAGGAATATTTTATCAGCTAAAACTCCGGAATTATAAGCCACAAGAACTTGAAATTTGGTATGCAGACATAACCATGGTAGGTGCTTACAGTAAAGTATATATAAAGGGGTTTGTAAAAGGGGGCGTGGCACATCACATAGGCGTGAACCCTTTTATAAGCTATAACTTCGGAACCATAAGTCCCAAGAACTTGAAGTATGGTGTGCGGGCATATCTACGGTGGGCGCTTTAAGTAAGGCGTATATAACTGAGTGGAACATGCCATAGACGCAGACGTATCTATAGTAGGTGCTTATAGTAGGCTATATATAAGTGAGTTTCCCATGGACCTGGAATGTTTTATCAACTATAACTCCGGAGCTATAAGTCGCTTGAACTTGAAATTTCGTACGCAGCCATTTAATGGTAGGTACTTATATTAGGGTATATATAAATGAGTTTGGAAAAGAGTGCATGGTACATCCAATAGGCCTGGAATTTTTTATTAGATATAACTTCGGAGCTATAAGTCCCACGAACTTGAAACTTAGTATGCAGATATATCAATGGTTTGGTGCTTATATATAAATGGGTTTGTAAGAGGGGGCGTGGTACATCCAATGGGCGTGGACAATTTTATCAGCTATAATTTCAAAACCATAAAATCAAATGAAATTGAAATTTGGTACGCAAACGTATCTATGGTAGGTGCTTGTAGTAGGGTATCTTATTATATAAATATCCCGTGTCACTGTCTTCGTTTACGCTAATCTCCGATACCGCTTAACCGATTTCAATGAAATTATGTGGGTGTGTATTGTTGGTTCCATCTTAAAAGATAGGATAGTTGTGAACCCGAGAAAAAATATATTTTTTTCATCGAAATTTTTTGTATGCTTCTCGCATCGTGCTTATCTAGTATACATATAAAAATCGAACTCTTCCTAAACGGCTCGACCGATCTTTATGAATTTTTTTTGTGTTATATATGGTAGGTATGAGAATCAGATGTAAAGTGTATTTTATACCGCTAGGTGCAGGGGCATGGCACCTCCCATACAAACCGAATTTTTTCATATTGCACATCTCTGGAAGTGTTCATGGTAGACTACTCGAATATGGTATGGAGATATATGAAAACATTTGAATATTCATGGATAAGAATTGCGGTTATTGGAAAAAGTTACGTGGCACCTCCCATACACCGAATTTTTTATACTGCATATCCCGGAAAATGTTCATGGAAGAGGTCTCGAACTTGGTATGGAGATATATGATAGCAATCGCATACTCATGGAGATAAATGGTGGTTATCGAAAAGGAGGCGTGGCACTTCCCATACACTTCGAATTTTTCATACTGCATATCTCTGAATGTGTTCATGGAAGAGTACTGGAACTTGGTATGTACAAGATATATAAAATGCGACTGGTCATGAAGAAAAGTTGGGGCTATTGGAAAAAGGGACGTGGCACCTCCCATGGTAAATTACTCGAAAAAAAGGTATAGAGATATATGAAATCAATCCCATGCTCTTAGAGAAAATTGGGGTTATTTGAAAAGGGGAAGTGGCGCCTTTCAGACGCACTGAAACTATTACGTATCTTTGTATGCATGTACAGTTTTGCTAAGTTATTTAAGACGGCAAATATGCCTTCTGACAACCAGCAAACCGTAATATTAGAAGACAAATGCGTCACTAAAAATCATGAACGTGAACTCTTGCTGAAAATGTTGGACCAAAGTATTTCAATACACGGTTAAAATTTTCGGTTTCATTTTAAACTTTTTGGACTACATATATGACCAAACTATATAAATTCTGTTTCAAATACAAACCTTCTAAATTTAAAATAAACAGGGCACATATGTTGGGTTAAGAATTTAAACAGTTCAGTTTAAATTTTAAACCCAAACATTTTCATAATTAAGAATAAAATATAAAAATAAAATTTCATGCTCCGTCTGATGAGGATTCAACCCGGACAGTCTTAGTAGCAACCAATTGTATCAAGCAGCTTTGCACACTCAGCTACAGCCACGCATGTAAATGTGCTTTCATATGTTGAGTTTGAATCAACACCACATTTCGCTGTGTTCAAGCATTTTCTATTTCGGTTTAGATTTTAAACCAAATTTTCTATATATGAAACCTAGAAACTATTATTAAAACATTTTGGTTTGATTTTTAAACCACGAACTTTTTGGACTAAAATTTTAACCACAATATATTAAAAATTGCTTAAAACTGTTGACTGGTTTAAAAAGTAGACTATAAAATATTAAAAAAGGCAGTAGTCCCGGCGCGGTTTAGAAATTAAACCCAAATTTTTGACCGTGTACAAAAAATTTATTCTGGGCGGGACGAAGTTCGCTGGGTCCGCTAGTACATTATAAAAATACACTCGCTTTCCAAATTTCAGTCGGATATCTTTAAAACCGAGGGATTAAATTGCGTTCATACAGACAGACAGATGGACATGGCTAAATCTACTCAGCTCGACGCACATAGGGTTATTTAGCCGATTTATGCGACCAAAATTATTTTTATGAATATTTGAACTCGACGTGTTTTGACATATAGATTTGAAAATGTTTAAAATCAAGTAAATATAGATTAAAACATTAACAGAGTTTCTACCTGTTAAAAATTTTATTCTATTAGTTAAATGAATTGCTGCAATATAGGTATCAATAGAAATGGGTTTGAAAAGGCTTTACCTCTGAGGAACCTTCCAGGGTTTAAAAAATCAAATTCAACTTTAATTAAAGGAATTAAATAATTCAAATATGTATCACAGTATAGGTAAGAAATGGGTGTATTCGGGCTGCAATTAATGCGGCAGTGTTACCCTTTATGAGAGAGTATCACGTTCTACGCAAAAATTTGGGCGAACAAAATTTTGACAATCAGTTTCTCATCATGGGCAAATCAAAAGCAAAATACAAATTTTTACTGCGCACTTTCTGCCAACATTTTAAAAAAGTTTAAAAGGAAAGTAACAAGTCTGCAATATTACGGTATTTATTACGTAGCTCGAATGCAACCAATGTAATAAAACTACATTTTTGTAATAATATCAGTCTCAATTACTGAAATGTCGGAGTTCTCGTATTTTCAACGCATTTCTTTCATTACCAAGTGCACCGAGTTTGGTACAAATTGATAAATCGGTTACTGAGATATACATTTGTGTTCAAAAGTGCGCGGCGCCACGCCCGTTATCCAAAAAATTATAATAATTTTATTTAATGCTAAGAGGTTAGTCCAAGAATCGATTTAGAGTGAATTAGCTTCAGTAGTTATTGATTTATAGCAGTTTACGCGTTTCTATAAATTACCATTATATGGGAAGTGGGCGAGGTTATCGCCCGATTTCAAGAATTTTTAGCAGTTATGTTAGATATAGCCTAAGCAAGGCTCATACTGCGTTTGGTACGGATTAGTGAAGCGGATACTGAGATACAGCATTTCATCATAAATGGGCGGGGCCACACCCATTTCCTAAAAATTAAAAAAATTTAATAATCATCCTAATTTGTTCCAAAAATTTACTTTACATACTAATTTTTAACAATTTTAACACAACATTTACTGAAATATCGTAGATTTCTCTAAATTGACATTTATCTAAATTTAAACGCTTGTATACCCAAAACCATTTCTTTAATCATCACTTATATAACACCAATTTAAAGGGAAATAAATGTTTATTCCGAAATATATATCATAGTTGGGTTCGCCTTACATTCCCGCAGATTTCTAGCAACAGGACCGAAAGGTCCTAGAAAACATGACTTTTGCTAATATCTCGAAACCTATTTATTTGTTAAACTAAATGGATTCATATTCAGATCCGCATCAAAGTTGTTGCAGCCAAGATGCGCACCCGCCTCTGTGCAGCAAAAATTGTGCGCCCAAATATGCAAGGAAAGCTTAACGTCGAAAAGCTGCAATCACAACAGACAGCCAGCGCTTTCGCTATTCGACTCTCACACCTGTTCTCAGAAAGCACTCTTCAACAAACCGACATATGCGAGCAGTGGAACCGCATTTCCCGCTCATTAAGTAAAGCCGCCGAAGAAGTACCTAGTCGGATTTCAGCGAGCCCGAAAGAACAACTGGTACGATGAGGAGTGTCAGGAAGCTGCAGAGAAAAAAGATGCCGCCTACAGGGCCACGCTGCGATCGGGCGCAACGCGCGCTATGTGGGACCGCTATAGGGATCTGAAGAGGGAAGCGAGAC
>NW_023458555.1:109139784-109141026 GCF_013731165.1 Rhagoletis pomonella | reverse complement strand
CAAAACGAAATTTGGTACACTTACTACGGATTTCGCAAGGATGATCTGAGACTGAAAGTAATTCCGATATCTCAAGGCCCCTCCCATACAAATTAGAATTTTCATATTTGTGGGAGAGAACTGGAATGGAATATGTATGTGAAATCAATCTTGGCATTAATCGATTGATTTTTTAATTAATTAGTTAATTCGATTAAATTCAATCTGATTACAGTTAATTATGGTTAATTTTAATCTGACTAAACAGTTAATCGTAACCGCGGTATGGCTAAGTCGGGTTTCCTCATAAATCTGAGCAATTTGGTGTGCATTTTCATTAAGATCTATACCAACAAACGTTTTACAAACTAGGTTTGTAAAAGTTCCCAGTTTATGAATTACTAATAATTATTATTTTTTTTTTTTTATATTATGTGCTTTTTATAAGCGCAAAACACAAAATAATAACTATAACTGGTGTTTGGTTTTAAATTCGGACAAACTAGACAACTTAATCAGATTTTATTTTTAATTGGATTAACGATTAATGATTAAAACTAATTAATTAAAAAAAATTTATCATTAATCGTACAGTTGATTAAGAGTTTAATCGTCAAACGCGATTAACATTTTAATCGTAAATTTTTAATCGTTGATCAGATTAACATTTTGCCAACACTGTGTGCAATCATACTCACGGAGAAAAATTAACGTTTTTGGGAAAGAGGCGTATCACCTCCCATACTGACTGAAAGTTTCATATTGCATATCTCTTCAAAAGTTTGGGGTAAAGTACTCAAGCTTGGTATGGAAATAAAATTGCAAAACCGCCACAACGGCGATTTAGGCGGTTTTGCAACTGGTCGATGGGCGGTTTTGCAAAAACATCGACGATATGTATGCATGTATGTGAAACTAATACCATAGTCATGGAGAAAAATGAGAGTTTTTGGAAAAGGTGGTGTGGCAACTTCCATGCAAATTGATTTATCTATGGTGCATATCTCTGGAGGTATTTATTGCAGAGGACTGGAACTTGGCACCGAGATGTGTATACAAAATTAATTTCACACTCATGGAGACGACTTTGCGTTATTCGAAAAGGGGGCATGGTACCTGCCATACAAATTTACTGTTTTATACTGCATATCTCTAGAGGTGTTCATGGTAGAGTACTGGGACTTGGTGCTGGGGTATGTAAAATCAATTATAAATTCATGGAAGAAGATTAGGGTTATAAGAAAAAGGGGCGTGGCACTTCCT
>NW_023458555.1:109129148-109139684 GCF_013731165.1 Rhagoletis pomonella | reverse complement strand
ATAATTTCAAAGGTTGGCAATGCAACATAAGCAAATATAGAGCAAGACCAACTGTTAGCAAAAACCAAAACCTTGGTTGAAATATCTAATATATCTGACTCATGAACCAAAACCGAACCAAAATTTAAAGTTGGGTACACATTTTTAGAGGTTGCATCGGGTGAGCAACAATTTATCGATTCGAGAAATTAATGCGCTGATGAGAAAACGAAAACTCGTATATCGAAACTATAAAATGGCCAGTAATCTAAAGGTTATATGAGGAAACGGCCCTAAATACCTTAAATCGCTTAAAAATAACGAGATATATTAAAATGGGCACAGAAATAAATAATAACATCATTAAATTATTTTTCATATTTGTATAAAAACGTGGGGTGAAACCCGCGGGTATAAGCTAGTATTATATATAAATATACAAACATATCCATAGATATCATTTGAAATATGTCGTGTATTTACGCCACGTTAAGAGCGACGCCTATGTGTCATACTGGCTTTGCGATGGGATTGCCCATATAAAATGTGCTGGTTTGAGCGGTAGGAAGCCAAGAGTTTGTCTGAGCAAATCCAATATTTTGCAGCAGATGTCAGTTACGCGGTTGTGTACTTTAAACGACGATATATGTACATATGTTTGTATGGATATACATCATATACATCAGTGTTGCCAGAGAACTCCCCTAAAAATCTTAGTTTTTTCCAAAAAAATCTTCAAAATAAGATTTTAAAGCTAACAAAAATCTTTTCGATCCCGAAACATCTTCATTTAAAAATACCTCAAAATAAAGAAAAAATTCGATATTGTCTTTACGGCTGTAAATAGCCCTTATTATGTTGGTTGAAAAAATTACCAATTTCAAGTTATAAAGTCCTTTTTATAATCCCTTTTTGGTTGTTGTTGTTTCCGACAGGGTGGGTGTATGATGTATTATGGAACGAATTTCCGTCATACCTTGTCAAATTTGGTTTGGAGACAAACCGGTTTCGGCGTTGTGCCATCTTCAGTGCCATTTTTCGTTCTCCTTTTTATAACAACATAAACTTAAAATGAATATTGCCTCGTATCATATCAAAATTTGTAGCACAGTTAACATATGTATGTATATATACACTGGCGAAAATATAAATAGGGACGCGACATTTTGCAAGTTTTGACCGACTTCAAAAAGGAGGAGTTTATCAATTCGTGCGAATATTTTTTTTATGTATATATGTTACCGCATGACTTCCCTGCAGGAAAACCGCGGACTAGTGAATCAAATTTCTAGTTCCGTACTAGGTCTTTATCGCCAAAAAGGAACTAGTCCGATAGGAACTAGATCCCCACCAGTCCAAAATCGGCGAAAAGTGGTACTTTTAAGAAACTAATTTTTTTCAGTTTTTTCACTAGAAATCTATATCTAAAGTGACGAATTTAGAAATGGTTCGGAACTATAGAAAAAGGGATGCAGACAGAACTAGGTCCTATTTGTCGAATTTAGAACTATTTCGGAACTATCGAATAAGGGATGCAGCGGAGTCTTGTTTACTTTACATAGATATGTGTTCGGCGGCTTTTTCGTTCAATTTCGCTTCTATTCTGTGCTTCGCAGATGCTTTTTCATAGCTTGGTAATACAAAACTAAAGTTTGTGTTAACATTTCAACATCTTTGGACCGTCTGGAATCTAAGCAATAACAGCGAGCACATCTGCAAACTCAACTACAGCTAAAGGTATGTAAACGTACATTTCTTACAATCATTCAAACGAATTATATTTCTTCCAAAATAACTTAAAATCTCACACACGGGAGAAGCAAAAAGATTGAAAAATCATGATACTTTTTTCTTTCGTCTGTCGATTTTAGAACTGGTTCGGAACTATAGAATTTAGGACTAGTTCGGAACTATCGAAAAAGGGTTGCAGCGGGGGGCAATTGACACTTCCTAGGACATCGCCATGAAAAAATCGCCAGTTGCTTGCATGCAAAAGAGATTTATCGCGAACCAGTACTGGGTCTAAATGTACTAGAAGCGAACCAGTTCAAACTTTGTTGTTGTCTTTGATTGTTTATTGATATTTTTACTTTATTTTTTTTCTCGATATACATTTATCAATGTAGACCCATCAGTAAATGTTTCTTAAATGGCAGTTTACTTGAAATTTTCCATTGTTGTCATTTAAACTAGAGGGGATACAAAAGACCATTTGTTCTTTTCCTCCACTCTCTAGATCTGCACTAGAGTATATGTTTTACTGCGCGAGAGAAGAAGGCAGATAATATTGTAGGGGCTTTCGTATTTTATTTTTCTTCTTCCTTAATTTGCTGCTTACAATGATGTAGCAAAGATAATATAAATAAGTTAACAATTTTAACTTAAACATTACACAAAAATCTTCCGTTTGAAGTTATTTTATATTTCATAAAAACAGCCCAAAAAATCTTAATTTTCAAGACAAATCTTGACTTATGGCAACGCTGATATACATATGTATGATGAAACAATCCAGCCTCGTAGCTATACTGATGGACATATGTATGTTTCAGGGATGTCGAATGCGAATGCGAATTTTCGACTTCAATTCTCATATAAAAATTTAAGATTATCGCTAATTTATTCATGATCCAATGATTGGAGTTAAACCAAATTAGTATGGGACAGCCTGTGAGGTAACACCTTTTCTTTAAAAAAAAATTATAGAAATCGGTTAACATGGTCTAAAGATATGCGGTAACATACATGAAAAAGTAAAAAAACAATCCGACGAATTGATAACCTTCTCGTTTTTGTGAAGTCGGTTAAAAAAAACCGACTTCAATTCTTATATGAAAATTTAGGTTTATCATTAATTTCTTCATGATCCACCCTGTGGGAAAATCTCTAGTTCTGAACTGGTACGCTTCTAGTACATCTAGACCCAGTACTGGCTCGCGATAAATCTTTTTGCATGCAAACAACTGGCGAATTTGACATGGCGATGTCCTAGGAAGTGCATAGCTGCATCCCTTTTTCGATAGTTTCGAACTAGTCCTAAATTCTATAGTACCGAACCAGTTCTAAAATCGACAGACGAAAGAAAAAAGTATCATGATTTTTCAATCTTTTTGGCTCTTCCGTGTGTGCGATTTTAAGTTATTTTGAAAGAAATGTGTCTTCAATTTGAAATTAAATTTGTTTGAATGATTGTAAGAAATGTACGTTTACATACCTTTAGCTGTAGCTGAGTCTGCAGAGGTGCTCGCTGTTAGATTCAAGACGGTCCCAAGATGTTGAAATGTTAACACATATTTTGGTTTTGTATTACCAAGCTATGAAAAAGCATCTGCGAAACGCACAATAGAAGCGTGTTTGAACGAAAAAGCCGCCGAACACATACCTATGTAAAGTTAACAAGCCCCCTGCTGCATCCCTTTTTCGATAGTTCCGAACTAGTTCTAAATTCGACAAATAAGATCTAGTTCGTTCTGTAACTCTTTTTCTATAGTTCCGAACCAGTTCTAAATTCGTCACTTTAGATATAGATTTCTAGTGAAAAAAACTGAAAAAAGTTAGTTTTTTAAAAGTACCACTTTTCGTCGATATTGGACTGGTTCCTTTTTGACGATAAAGACTTAGAACGAAACTAGAAATTTGATTGACTAGTCCGTGGTTTCCCTGTAGGGCAATGGTCGGATTGAAACCAAATTAGTGTGCGACCACCTATGTGGTAACACCTTTCCGTTAAAAAAGAATTATAGAAATCGGTTAACGTGGTCCAAAGCAGGGATGTTGCGAATGTGGAATTTTAGACATCCGCGGATGCGAATATATATACATAAATGATCAGAATGAAAAGAGAAATCGATTAAGCAGTGACTGTCTGTCCGTCCGTCCGTCCGTCTGTGCACACGATAACTTGAGTACAAATTGAGATATCTTAACGAAACTTGGTATACATGTACTTCTTTGGAGCGTTGGACGGATGGTATTGAAATTGGGCAAAATCGGGGCACCGAGAAGTTAGCTACTCTTTAAATGCAAAATATTACTTAGAATATTACAATCGTTTGTAGGTCGTTTGTAGGTCTATGATAGATACAAATTAACGTTTGATAGATCTTCCTATTTCTAAAATAAGAAAAATAAAAAAACTCAATATTTCTACGGAAGTTAGCCCCCAATTTTTTTAAATTTTGCCGATAGAATGTTGAATTGCCGACAAAGTGATGCAGAATCGTTTATAGGTGATTGATCGATGACATTCGGTCTCCTTTAATGCTCAATATATAAATTATTGACGTGAAACGGTTTTGGAGAAATGTGATGTACCTAAATAGAGCCAAGTGTACCGAATGTATCTTTATCTTACTTAGAATATTACTTAGAATATCACAATCGTATGTAGGTCGTTTGTAGGTCTATGATAGACAAAAATTAACGTTTGATATATCTCCCTATTTCTAAAATAAGAAAATTAAAAAAGCTCAACATTTTTACGGAAGTTAGCCCCTGTTTTTTTTTTAAATTTTGATGATAGAATGTTGAATTGCCGACTAAGTGATGCAGAATCGTTTGTAAGTGATTGACAGATGACATTCGGTCTCCTTTAATCCGCAATATATATGTAAATTATTGACGTGAAACGGTTTTGGAGAAATATGTTGTACCTAAATAGTGCCAAGTGTACCGAATGTATCTTTATCTTACTTTGAATACTGCTTAGAATATCACATTCGTTTGTAGGTCTATGATACTACTTCTTCTGTGAATCATACTGCTTTCGTTTTAAAAAATGGCATAGTAAATGTATGATTATTTGATACTTTTGCTTATAAATGTGAAAGCTACTACATATCGTCGCTGAGTTGAAGATCGCCCTATGTCGGGTGCCGCTTCAAAAACGCCCTATCTCAGGAAACGGTAGAAAAGCGCACTATTTCAGAATTTGGTTGAGGAACGTGCTATTTCAGAATTCATTTCAAGATAGGGCGTTTTTAACCAAATTCTGAAATAGGCCCTTCTTCAGCCATTTGCTGAGATAGGGCGTTTTCGAACCGGTAAACGAGATAGGTCGTACTTCCACTCAGCTGCCGATAAGTACATAGTATTTTTTTTGAATTTAATTTAAGTTGAATGGCAAATAAAAAGAGCGTGAAGCTACATATGAGTTGAAAACATGTGATTGTTCTTCTAAATTACGCTGAAGATACATAGTACACCGGCTATACCGAAATAGGCATAAATAACGGACAGTTCTTATGCTATGTAAGAAATTGATTGCGTATCTAAGTATTAACAGAATCCCAAGTGTTTTTATTTTTATTAGTGGAGAACTTTTAAATTTGTTCCCATGTTTTTGTGTGCTTGCAAGTTTTGCAATCCGTGCTACATGCAACGGCTTTTCAAGGTTTCAAGAATATCCCTACTATGTTATCTAAACGCCCAAAACTTTGCAACACTTTTTACACGATCATATAATTTTGAACGAACTTAGTTTCGACACAAACCGGTTTCGTGTTGGCATTGAAATGCCATTTTTCGTTCAGATTTACACTGCAATTTTTTTTAAGTAGCCAGTGATGGAAAAGTAAGCACAAGTCAACCTTATCAGCCCTCTTTATACCAAAAATAAATTCGGTACACTTGGCTCAATTTAGGTACAATACACTGAGACTGAATGTCATCTATGAATCACCTGCAAACGATTCTGATCCTTTAGTCGGCATTTGAAAATTCTATCGCTAAAATTTAAGAACATCAAGGGGCTAACTTCCGTAGAAACTACGATTTTTTTTCTTATTTTAGAAATATGAAGACCTATCTAACGTTAATTTTTATCTATCATAGACCTACAAACGATTGTGATATTCTAAGCAGTATTCAAAGTAAGATAAAGATACATTCGGTACACTTGGCTCTATTTAGGTACAACATATTTCTCCAAAACCGTTTCACGTCAATAATTTACATATATATTGCGCATTAAAGGAGACCGAATGTCATCTGTCAATCACCTACAAACGCTTCTGCATCACTTAGTCGGCAATTCAACATTCTATCATCAAAATTAAAAAAAAAAAAAAACAGGGGCTAACTTCCGTAAAAATGTTGAGCTTTTTTAATTTTCTTATTTTAGAAATAGGGAGATCTATCAAACGTTAATTTTTGTCTATAATAGACCTACAAACGACATACAAACGATTGTGCTATTCTAAGTAATATTCTAAGTAAGATAAAGATACATTCGGTACACTTGGCTCTATTTAGGTACAACACATTTCTCCAAAACCGTTTCACGTCAATAATTTATACAGGGTGTCCCAGAAGTAACGTGCCAAACTTTAGGGGAAGGTAGGTGGGGGGGTGAGCTCCCTGATAAACAAAAAATTTTCAGGTAAAAGTGTCACCGTTTTTGAAATATTTACTTTTTTTCGAATTTAAAAAAAATCGTGCCTTTTCATGTGTTTTCTTTAACTGCAACTACAAACCGGGCAATACTTAGTAAATTTTTTATGTAAAATACTTCCAGATAGTTGCCTCTCCATACTCAAATGCAATGTAGTTAAAATATATTAAGGAACCATCATAAAATTAGGACTATTTCTGGATTTTTAACTTTTTGATATTTTCTTCCCCAACTTTGACTATCTCGGGTGAAAAAAAAATGTACTGAGCTATAACTTTACATTACATAAAAAAACTGCTCATTTCATAAAGATTTCACAAAGGTGCCACACTTACTGTTTTGAATAGAAAAAAAAAGTTATAGCCGCTTTTGTGGGTAAAGGACTGAGACACGCTAGAATGTATTTAATAGATTTAAATTGAATTTGCTCTTGTTACCGTCAAATGACATGCTAAATAGTACAAAGGTACATAATTACTTGCTTCTGACATTATTTTATGTTACTTACCGGAACTCGGACTAGAGTCTATAAAAAGGGCTATATCTATCAATATTTTTTGTGAAGGATGGGTTCACGTGAAATAAGATATACATGAGTTGTTTGAAGAAAAATTTATTCATTTATTGATAAAATATGCTCAAATTGGCGACCTTCTACTCTAATACAAGCTCGGCACCTTTTAAGAAAAGACGCTTTTAGAGATCTTAAACTCAATTGGGCTATCTCAGCAGCAGCTCCATTTATTTGTTCCAGCGAATGCTCTTCGTTTTGAATTATTTTTTAATAAATTTTGTCCTTAAGACAGCCCCGGTAGAAAAAATAGAAAGGATTCAGGTCTGGCGATTGAGCAGGCCACATGAATGGCCCGTATCGTCCAATCCATCGGCGAGGATAAGCTTCGTCTAAATGAGCTCTTACTTCACGCCCGTAGTGAGCAGGGCATCCGTAATTTCGCTGCCATAGTCTTCGCCGCAGGTTTAAGGGTACATCTTATAAAAGAGTTGGAAGCCGTTCCTGAAGGAACTTTAAATAGCTGTGGGAGTTGAGCGTTGGCGGAAGTTCCACAGGTCCCAATATCTGACAATTAAAAATACCGCACCATAAATTTATTTTGTACTGGTACTGCGAACGATCTTATCTCATTTCGTGAGGATTGGCTATCTGCCAACTGTGAAGGTTATGTAAATTAAAATAACCGTCACGTTTGCATGATGATTCATCGCTCCAAATTATTTTATTAAAAAAGTTGGGGTCTCAAACATGCATTCGCAACATTTCACTGCAAAATCTAACCCTTGACAGGTAGTCTCTCTCTTGTAAAGCCAGAACACGTTGAATGTGGTAGGGATGGTACTTTAAAGCCTTGTGAACTGTAGTTTTTGGTATTCCAGTCCGTCTTTCTATCATTCTCCCTGAAGTCGATGGACCTAGTTCAACTTCCGCTAACACAACTTTAACATCTACCGTTGCAGGACGTCCGGTTTCGCCGCCACGCCTTCCAGGTATGCGACCTTAAAAAAGTTAAAAATGATATTTAAAAGAAGAATGGCTCCAAACAAGAAAGGTGTAAAAATCACTTACCTTCATATATTTCTCTATGGTTCCGCGCGAATACTTCACGGCCCGGATGCCGACGATTGGGGTATCGCTCTGCATAAAGTCTTTGAGCAGCTCTGGTATTACAGCAAGCTTCACCGTAAATTAGGTGAATATCCGCATATTCATGCGACGTATACTGCGTGTTCTCTGTCATAGTATTAATAACACAATGTTCGAAGGGTCCAATTTCACAAAATCCACTTTCACTAATTCCGGTAAGAACAACAAAATAATGTCAGAAGCAAGTAATTATGTACCTTTGTACTATTTAGCATGTCATTTGACGGTAACAAGAGCAAATTCAAATTAAATCTATTAAATACATTCTAGCGTGTCTCAGTCCTTTACCCACAAAAGCGGCTATAACTTTTTTTTTCTATTCAAAACAGTAAGTGTGGCACCTTTCTGAAATCTTTAGGAAATGAGCAATTTTTTTATGTAATGTAAAGTTATAGCTCAGTACATTTTTTTCACCCGAGATAGTCAAAGTTGAGGAAGAAAATATCAAAAAGTTAAAAATCCAGAAATAGTCCTAATTTGATGATGGTTCCTTAATACATTTTAACTACATTGCATTTGAGTATGGAGAGGCAACTATCTGGAAGTATTTTACATAAAAAATTTACTAAGTATTGCCCGGTTTGTAGTTGCAGTTAAAGAAAACACATGAAAAGGTACGATTTTTTTTAAATTCGAAATAATGTAAATATTTCAAAAACGGTGACACTTTTACCTGAAAGATTTTTGTTTATCAGGGAGCTCACCCCCCCACCTACCTTCCTCTAAAGTTTGGCACGTTACTTCTGGGACACCCTGTATATTGAGCATTAAAGGAGACCGAATGTCATCTATCAATCACCTACAAACGATTCTGCATCACTTAGTCGGCAATTCAACACTCTATCGGCAAAATTAAAAAAAAACAGGGGGCTAACTTCCGTAAAAATGTTGAGCTTCTTTAATTTTCTTATTTTGGAAATAGGGAGAACTATCAAACGTTAATTTTTGTCTATAATAGACCTACCGGTACACTTGGCTCTATTTAGGTACAACACATTTCTCCAAAACCGTTTCAAGTCAATAATTTATATATTGAGCATTAAAGGAGACCGAATGTCATCTATCAATCACCTACAAACGATTCTGCATCACTTAGTCGGCAATTCAACATTCTATCGGCAAAATTAAAAAAACAGGGGCTAACTTCCGTAGAAATATTGAACTTTTTTATTTTTCTTATTGTAGAAATAGGAAGATCTATCAAACGTTAATTTTTATCTATCATAGACCTACAAACGACCTACTAACGTTTGCGATATAATATATATATATAATATTTTTTTATTAAACAGTAGATAACTTCCTGGAGCTCAAAATCGGACGATAACCACGCCCACCTCCCATATAACGGCAGTTTTGAGAAATGTGAAAACTGCGATATTTTAGTAACTACTCAAAATTAACTTTTACAATAATTTTTAGACGTAAAATAAGAATATTATAAATTTTTGGAAAATGGGCGTAGCCACTTCCACTTATGATTACATGTGGGAAAAGCTCCACCGATTTCTCCAAAACTTAGCACAGTTGTTAGCCTTCACAAAACAAACCAAATAGAAAATTGGATAATAACCACGCCCACATCTCATATAACGGTAATTTAGAGAAATACGAAAGCTTCTATAAATCAGTAAATACTGAAGCTAATTTATTCAAAATCAATTTTTGCAATAATTCTTTCGCAAAAAATAGGCTTATAATAAAATATTGGAAAATGGGCTTGACCCCGCCCACTTATAGCCACATACGTGTATCTCGGTAATCGCTCTATCTCTAGCTCTTCTATGTGTACAAAACTCGGTATCATTATTGCGGTTGCCACATAAAGGCAAAACGTTGAAAGTTTTGAAATCTGACTAATATTACGCCCACTTTTTTATAGCGGTAAATTTCAGAAATGTTTGAAACTTTGATATTTCGAAATTTAAGGAAGCTAAATTTACTCAAAATTGATCCTAACAACAATCCCTTGAAAAGAAGTAACATTATTATGGAATTTCGAAATTGGGCGTGGTGCCGCCCACATATATTTCTATAAGTTTATCTCATTGTATCTAACTGAATCTTCGGTAGATGTTAGAAATAGACGTAAAACCGCCACTGCTTACCATGTAGCGGTAGTCTTTGGAAAGGTGAAGAAACTATATTGAATACTTGCGCCGGGTATTTAATGTTCGGCTACACCCGAACTTAGACTTTTTTACTTGTTAAGAAATAATTTAGGTTAGTAAATTAGGTGATTTATTTAAATAAAAATAGAAAGGTTAGACATTTTTAATAATGCTTTTTTTAGTATTTGAAATTAAAAATTTGAACATTATATTCAACTAGCAGACCCGGCGAACTTCGTCCCGCCCAAAATTTTTATGTATTTTATTGAAACTTTTTGGTCCAACATTTTCACCAACAATTCACGTTTACGATTTTCATTGGCACATTTGTCTGCTAAGATTAAGGTTTGGTGGTCATTTGCCGCTTTAAATAACCTAAGGAAAGTGTTATATCC
>NW_023458555.1:109123486-109129048 GCF_013731165.1 Rhagoletis pomonella | reverse complement strand
GAACATGATGTTATCGCAAAGAAGATCGCAAAATGTTGAGGAGCACTACCAACAAAAGGAAGTACGGCGTGCAGGATTTTTCATTAATTTTTCAATATTTGGTGTAGAGAAGCACACCGGGGTACCGCTAGTATTAAGTATACAATAAGGTTCTTTTTTTGCGGCTATTGTTTTTTTCACCCCTACCAACCGCGCGAACTCAAAAGTTTACCGCGAAAAAAGACGATACAAAACTTCAACGAAGAAAGACTTTTAACATACGCGTTAAAATATTTGATGGCGAACAAAGACCCGTAAACTTATTTTCGCGATCAAATATGTTTGCGGGTGTGACAGTATGTAAATTTCTGCAGTATCATACCGCGCCTTTATTCGTGTGTAGTGACGATACATAAATAAATAAGTAAAATTAAAAAAACGGCAACCTGGAGCAAATAGTTCATTTTAAATTTCGATCTGTGTAGTTCAGTCAATTCAATGGCCTACTGTTGAATTAACTAGTTCGTGCGCTTCCCAACTGTACTGAAAATTCGCTTTGATTGCTGACATCAGTGTTTTTGTAATGTTGCTAATGTGAAATTGGCAGAGTTGCAATTGTGACTAAAAAAAATAGAATTTTACAAAAAGAATTCTGCACTCTAGGTATGTTATTTTATGAGTTAAAATTAAATAGTCAAAATTCCCCGCAAAATGCAGCGATTCCTCGCAACGAGACAAATTCCCCGCAAATCGGGGAATTGCCCCCAAGTTGGCATCGCTGATGAGCTATACTTCAGGGCGAAACGAAAACAAATGTTGCATTCTTATCTAAATTTATGCCCAAATGTCCATATCATTGGCGCACACAAAGGGTGGATTTTTGGGTTCATTTGGTACATAATTTTTTATGAATTTTTCTTGAGAGCTCTTAAAAGTTTAAATGTGAATGAAAACATTGTCCTAAAATATACAGTGTACTTAACATAACAAGGACTCGAAGATTTAATTTGCCAACTTCGAATTCGTCCCAGCAAAATGAGCTACATAATAAAGTTGTAAGTTCAGTTAATTTTTTCGGTATTCGAAATATTAAAAAAATTAGTCAATCGGGAAAAATCACAATCTTTATCGAAAACCAGAAAAGAGAAGTCGAAGAAAATGCACATGAGAGTATAAAAGTTTCATGGAATTAATTCAATTATTTATTATTATTAAAACTCCTTTAAATTAAACAAGTATTTTTTAAGTAGAAAATACAACCAACTTCAATTCTCATAAACAAATTTAGGAGTACCGTTAATTTTTTCATGATCCAATCGAATCTAAACCAAATTACGAGACAACCCATGAGCTACAGCCCGCGACAAAAGCACACCAATATTTTTACCAGTTCTGACCACTTTTCTTTTGCTTTTTTTTAAAGGTCATTAATTTTTTATTAAAGTTCAGCACCTTATCTAACAAAAACCATATACATATGTCCAAATTTCAAATTTTGTACACAAATTTAAAAAAACTCTTAAATTGACAGTTTGAAGTTTATTTCTTTCCATATAAAAAATTACTTTGTATGGAAGAAAATGCGTGGGACCGTCAGCAAAAAAAATATCAAAAGCCAACGCGATTTCTTAGCAACTTCAAACTTGCACTTTACTACTAGAATTGAATACGCTGCATACCATAAATTATTCTAAAAATTAGAATGAAAATGCTTGGAATTGGGATGAAAAGTTTGTGGAATTTTTATAATTTTTCACAATGTCTGATATTGGATTTGTATGATATTTGTTAGATCAAGAGCTATAGTTTTATATAAATATAATGAAAATTAAACAAACAAAAGATAAATAGTCAAAACTGTTCAAAATGTTGAGGTGCTTTCGATTTGTCGTGGGCTGTACCATCGTTCCGAAAAATATTACACGGTGTTACACTGATCATGAACTTTTTAAGTGACGTAGTACAGGCTGATCGAGTAATTCAAGAAACTTATTAATCTTAACTTATTCTTAATAAACAATTTTCGCATGACTTCCCACACAAAACAACTTTTAGCCCCATTATTTTTTACCCAATTTTAAGTTTTTATGTGGCTTTGGAAAGAAGAATATATGTACTATTTGAAGAACTAATTAGTTTTGTAAGGGAGTTGTAAATGTGTTGAAAATTTTTGGAATAAGTCTGAACTTAACACAAATTTTTATTATTTTTCTCACTTCGACAGGATTTTGTTCCAAAATTTCAAAACCAAATAGTCTCTTTCAGTCATTGTTTCGAAAAGAATGTTCAATTTCAAGTAAAACTAGGTACCATTTATAAAAACCAGTAGACAATGTCGGAAGTTATAAATTTTCAGTTGGTTTGAATTCATTAATCACAAAACGGAGATGGTTAATTACCGCATAACTTTAGACCAGGGTTGTTGCGAATATTCGCATTCGCAACCGCGGAGCTTCCGTATTAATTTTAATATTCGTATTCGCTTTCGCATTCGCAATAATCAATGCGGATCTTTTGCGAATGCGAATATTGAAGGGACCGAAAATAACAGTTTTTTTTACCAGTTAAATTTGGCCAACTATTTTTTATTCCCAATTAACAGTCTTTTCCGGATAATAAACAAACCGCTTACCAAATTAAACAAGTTTGGTACCAAATGAGGGAAATGTCTAAACGTGCAAAGCTACCTATTGAATAATTAATTAATTACCATAGATCAAACCTTGGGTCTGGTATATGAATTCTTTTAGTATTAGCAAATGATAAAAAAATACAAATAGAGGTGGTAACCTTCTTTCGTTATTTCTGCTTAAAAGCTATTTCAGTCACAGAAGAAAGGATTATAAATGAATTACAAAAACCAAATCGAAAAACGTTGCTGACGTTACAGGTTCTCCAAATTCAGAAACAACCAAAAGAATGAGAATGAAGAATACCTTGGAAATCAACGGTGTTTAAACAACGATCTTGCCATGATGCAAGATTGTGAAGATGGAAGTCAGAAGCATACATGCGATATTTGCAGCCCGATGCAATTCTCAAAAAAGAATTATTGCACCGCAATAAAAAAATAAATGAATATAATTGAAAGACCCCCAACTGGTGCAGCGTCAATCGAAAAAAATTTACAATTTTGTCAAGTTTAAAGTTTTTCAAGTTTGTCGCTTCGAGCGAGTAGTTATTTGGTGGCGCAGGTTTGATTTAAGACCCTTTAAAAACTTTTTATCTATATCTATATCTACATCTATACTCTATACTAATTATATAAAGAGAAGTCCCTTTTTTTGTAACAGGTAATCTCGCGAAGGGCTGGTCCGATTTTCATGAAATTTTGTATACAAATAGCTTTCGGTAACCACCATGTTTTAGGCTAAACAAATTTTACTTTTTTTCGGGTAGGTGGACCAGGGACCGGTCTATTCGAAAAAATCTTATTATAGTCCGATTTGTATTAAATTTAGACGTAAGTAGCTTTTTAGCATATATTAGCATATATGGCCCATTTTTTCCGGGAAGTGGTCCAGGGACCGATCTATTCGAAAAAATCGAATTTACGGTCCGATTTGCTTAAAATTCGGTGCGCGGGTAGCTTTTTAGCATGTATTAGCATATTTGATTAATTTTTCCGAGAAGTGGACCAGGGACCGATCTATTCCAAAAAATCGCATTTATGGTCCGCTTTGCTTAAAATTCGGTACGTAAGTAGTTTTTTAGCATATATTAGGATATATGGTCCATTTTTGCTTAAAATTCGGTACGCAGGTAGCCTTTTAGCATATGGGTGTTTCCAGCGGAAGGTCCACCACGACAAAAAAAATAAAAGTTTTATATCTAACGTATTTTTGTCTGCTTTTTAAAATATATACTGGCTATGTAAGAAGAATCAATTGGTCTTCCTAGGTGGTGCCAAGGTCGAGATATTTCGAAAAACCGTATTTATGGTCCGATTTGGTTCGAATTTGGCGCATGTGGTTGAAACATAATAAATCATAGATTTCTAATAAATTGACCCTGTATTGGCGCTGAAGTCAAAATATAAAGTATATTCTACATAAAATAC
Organism: Rhagoletis pomonella; assembly: GCF_013731165.1. Taxonomy (NCBI): domain Eukaryota; kingdom Metazoa; phylum Arthropoda; class Insecta; order Diptera; family Tephritidae; genus Rhagoletis; species Rhagoletis pomonella. The sequence continues at coordinate 109,125,009 of NW_023458555.1, read as the reverse complement.
AAGTTTTATTTGCGTTGAAAATTCATTTAAAAGCAATATTAACAAAAATATAACGATGGAAATTTATGTCACGTGACGCCACGTCACGTCACGTTTCACACTTGGTGTTGTAAAAGAGAATTGAAACAATTTGCATTAATTCAAAAAACTCTAAAAACAACTAGAATTGCTCCAAATCATATCAAAATAAGTTTCATCAAAATAGCCATCCACAATTCGCAGAGTTTTGCGATTTTGTAAGAAAAGAAAAAATCAACTTCCATTTTTTGTCACGTAACGAACCTCTCTTTAAATGCTTATATTTCAGGACCAAGCAGTTCGATTAATTTAATTTTTCGGTTAAATATAGAGCTAATTACGTGCTATACAATGGCCCAAAAAAGTTAAAGAAAACAAATGGTATTCTTTTTTTGTATCACATTGAAATCGTACGACTGTCACGTGCGCCACCATGGGAATGCCCATATATGATACATTTTGTCCGAGAAGTGGACCAGGGTAGTGAAGCAGGTAGGTAGCTTTTTGCCTGGATAAGCTTATAGATTCCTGTTTTCCAATTTTCATGCAATTTCGAATATAAATAGCTTTAAGTAACGACCATATCAAGGGGCGAATTCGTCACTAGGCAAGATTTTTTTGCGCCAATCAGAAACAACGGATACTGTCAAAATATAATTATAATATATAATATATCTCAACTAATATATATTTAGAACGGTTTGTAAGTTTTCGCAAGGCAGAACCGATTTTTTTGAAACTTCCACCTGCCGCACGTGTCCCAAGGATGGTTTTAGGCTGACAAAAAATCTATATGTAAAGGGGGCGTGGCACTTCCCATACAAACCGAATTTCTCATGCTACATATCTCTGAAAGTGTGCATGGTAGAGTTTTGGAAATTGGTATGGAGATATACAAAATCAATCGCATACCCGTGGAGAAAAATTTTAGCTATTGTAAAAAGGGGTGTGACATCTCCCATACAAACCGAATTTTTCATACTGCTTATCTCTGGAAATTTTTTGGTAGAGTTCTAGAGTTTTGTATGGAGATGTACGAAATAAATCGCATACTCTTGGGGAAAAATTGGAACTATTGGAAAAGGGGGCGTGGCATCTTCCACACAAACCGAATTTTTCATACTGCCTATTTTGGGAGTGTTCATGGTAGAGCTCTGGAACTTGGTATGGAGATATACGAAATCAATCGTATACTCATGAAGAAAGAGGGCATCTCTTGGAAAGGGGGGCGTGGCACCTCCCATATAAATCGAATTTTTATACTGCATATCTCTGAAAGTATTCATGGTACAGTACTGGAACTTCGTATGGAGATATGTATATAGTTGAAATCAAGCCCATACTCATGGAGAAAATTTGGGCTATTTGAAAAGGGGTGTGAGGCCTACAAACGTACCGACCTTTAGCTATCTTTGAATGAATTTTTTTATTCTTCTGTAGGTGTGTTTGTGAGTGATCTCCTCCTAAATGGTTGTACGGATTTTAACGAAACTTTTTGTGTATTT
>NW_023458555.1:109121519-109123386 GCF_013731165.1 Rhagoletis pomonella | reverse complement strand
AAGGAAGAATCAAACAACTTCCTTCAATGCACGAAACTCACAATATCTCAAATCTCTCAGGAAAGAGCACCTGTCGCGGAAGATTACGGCCTGGCAGGGCGACTATCGTCAATGAAAATTAAGGCGTACTCAAACTCAGGCAAGACCGTAACTACACCTCTTAGTAGTAGGTCCCCATTCAACTCTAACTCTAAAACTCCGAACTCAAATTCAGGCAAGACCAAAGCTACACCTCACAGTAGCAGGTCCTCATTGCCCCCCTCAAACTCTAAACCTCTGAATCCAAACTCAGGCAGGACCGTAACTACACCTCTTAGTAACAGGTCCCCATTGCCACACTCCAACTCTAAAACTCGGAACTCAAACACAGGCAAGACCACAGCTACACCTCTAAGTAGCAGGTCATCATTTTCAAACTCCAACTCCATAAGATCAAATCTCTTATCTCAAATTATCATATTCCCCATGGCAGACTCATCTATGGTTCATAACACTCAAAACTCTCAACCACAAAAAAACTTAATGGATGACAAACACAATCTACCAAGAAATACATCACGTTTTTCAAGTGCCGTTTCCGTCATCACCATCGACGTTTTCATTGCCTTCCTTAGCAGAAAGTTCATTGAAGTCAGTAAAAATCGGAATTGCAAGGCCAGATGTACTGCAGTCCCATAGTCTCATTTCGCCGTATTATACTTTGAATCACAACCCGCAATCGCGACAGACAGCAATAATTCCATTATCAAAAAGTCCTGTTCTACCGCTACGGTTATTGCCATACCCAAGCAAGCTTGCACAAAAGCTCAAGCTCAATCTACGCCTGAAGTCACCCCAAACTGGTTACCCAAGGCCCAGATCATACTCACTACTTACCTCTGCTGGGTGGCGTGAAATACAAGCTCTGCGAACCCCAAAGCAAATAGAAATTACCCAGCAAACAAACTCACCTTCTATTGGTTACATGGGGATCAGTTACACTCCACCATATCTCGATGATGGGTCGCGCAATTTTTTAAATCCGTCTCTTATCCGCAATCTTCAACAGAAGCTAAGAGAACACAGAACGCAAAATTCTCGCTACAGTAGTCCACCGACTCATACGCATTTCTCCACACAAAGACCGAACCGTCTTGGAGTCAAGAAAGTCGTCCCGCACTCCAACGGCGCTTCCTGCCTTCAAATACACCGGAAAAGCTGCAGGACCTGGTAGAAGTCACAGCACCGCAGGCCCGCCGGCATGCTGAGGACATGAATGCAAATAGATTTACAAACTAAGATTTACTTACCTCATTTGAAATATGTACATATAACACTGACCTTTTCATTTGGTAAATTAAATACTTATCGTTTACACCACACCCTGTATATTGAACTACGTAGCGTACCGTACTACTATTGTGAACAAACATTAATTACACAGGTCTGCAAAAAAATGGGTTCGGAATGTTCTATAAAAGTGTAGTGTCATTTCCGAAGTAATTTTTTGCGTAGAATCCGAATCCGGGGTTTAAATTGCTCTATCACGTCAGGACTTTGAGATATCCTAACCTAAAAGTACAAAAAACGCTGTTTTTGCCCATATTTGAGGTTATGTAGCTACGAAGATTTTGCTCTTCATAAAAAAGTAGATGTGGTATTTTAAAGTATAAGTCTTCCTCTTTTAAATGCCGTTGAGTTGGCTCAAATATCTTAATTTTTCACTGAGATATCGCATTTTGAAGTCTCCATGTTTGTGAATGTAATCGACCGTATCACGTCTCATGTTATCTCAATGGATTTTCGAATATCGAAAAATTCACAAACATGGAAACTTCAAAATGCGATATCTCAGTGAAAAAGTAAGGTATTTAAGCAAACTCAACGG
>NW_023458555.1:109119868-109121419 GCF_013731165.1 Rhagoletis pomonella | reverse complement strand
CGCTTCGTAATTTTTAAAAATTCTGAATAATTTTCTTTAAACTCTTCATCAAATTTGGTCATAACACGTTAAGTTTAATAAAATACAAGAAAAATTACTTCTGCTAACTGCAGTTCACCGAGTTAAAAAAAATTAAAAGTAAAGTTCAAAACTGTATTGAGTTATGTCATTTTAGTCCACAATCCGCTGAAATTTTCATGCAAAGAAGCTGGGAGTATTTCACATGCAAAAGGAGTAGGTTTTTGTCGTGCAAATTCACATGCAAATTAAAAGTTAGCTTTTTTCTTTAATGTTTTTAAAATGTATTTCAAAAGATTTCAAAGATTGTCGAATATTTAAATTTTGGTACACATGTACATCAGTATATGGTTTTGCATCAACTTCCGATAACTTCAGCAAGTTGTACTTTTTAAAAAAAAGATAAAGCAATTAAATAGAGGCCATGTCGTTCGAATGGACACCAACGCTCCAGCACTGAAAGTATTCAACTCGGAACCCGCTGGTGGTAGCAGAGGAAGAGGTAGGCCCCCACTACGATGGAAAGATCAGGTGGAGAAGGACTTGGCTTCACTTGGCGTTTCCAATTGGCGTCAGTTGGTACAGAGGAGAAACGACTGGCGTGCTTTGCTGAACTCGGCCAAAATCGCTTAGGCGGTTACAGCGCCAAAAAAAGAAAGAAGAAAGAAAGAATTAAATAGATGTAATCGAAAAAGATCAGAAAAATTGTATTGGGTCACTTAAATCTAGTAATAGTTAGTATGGTGAAAAGTAAAACTGTATTGAATCACTTAAAGCTAGTAATTTTTAATGTTGTTGAGAAGCGTCACTTATATCTAGGTGGATACTTGAAAATTTTAGTTTTTATATATTTAAAAAAAAAATTCATTTCTTTGAAAACTTCTTGTTGGAAATATTCGTTTAAATTTTATTTTTATAGGCTCTATTTGGATTTAAAATTTTTAGTCGATGGCTTTAAATTTCATGTAATCAAATGAACTACCTTAATGGTAAGTTGGTGTACATATACATATATGTATGTATGTATGTATGGGGCATGACCGCGAAACTTTTGTAATATTACTTCAAAAAAATTTTTTTTTTGTTAATCAAATAAATCACTTAAAGCTAGAAAAATGTAGCAAGAAAAGTACATATGTGCGTAATCGCAAATTTTGATTTGGTTTTATAGATTCAATTTCAAAAGTATTTTTTTTTGTTAATCAGATAAATCACTTAATCCTAGAAAAATGGAGTAATGGAAGCTTATACACTTCAGAACTTTTAGTTCAATTATGTCAATTCAATTTCGAGAAAAATTAAAAAAAAAAATGTTTGCTTTATTTTGTTAATCAAATGAAGCACTTAGTGCTAGCAAAATTGCGAAATAGAAGTACATGTATGTATGTAAATGTTTCGACCATAAATTCTAAAATTTTATTATTTTTTTTTTTTAATCAAATGAGGCACTTAGCGCTAAAAAGGAGAAATGGAAATACATATATATATGTATGTATATGGTTCAATCATAAATTCGCAAAATTTTTTGCTAAT
>NW_023458555.1:109015892-109119768 GCF_013731165.1 Rhagoletis pomonella | reverse complement strand
TACTCTACCACAAATATTTCAAGAGATATACAACATACAAATTTTAGGTAGTATGGGAAGTGCCACACCCCCTTTTACGAATTCGGGCAAACTTCACATAAACCATCTGCATGATAGCCTGAATATGCCGTATAAATTTGGTTGAATTCGGTGAAGCCATTCTCAAGTTATAAGCTCACACCAAAAACGTGTACTTATTTTTATACATAAGAAGATACCTATGCCACGCCGCCTTTTCCAAATTTGGGCAAACTCCACATAAAATATCTGCATGATGGCCCGAATAAACTTTATAAATTTCGTTGAATTCGGTGGAGCCGTTCTCAAGTTATAAGCTAACTCACTAATTTTTATATATAAAATAGAGGCGCCACGCCCCCTTTTCCGAATTCAAGCAAACTTCACGTAAACCATCTGCATGGTAGCCCGAATATGCCGCATAAATTTGGTTGAATTCGGTGAAGCCGTTCTCAAGTTATATGATCACACCAAAAACGTTCTCTTATTTTTATATTTTAGTTAGTATGGGTGGTGCCACGCCCCCTTTTCCGAATTCAAGCAAACTTCGCATAAACCATCTGCATGATAGATCGAATATGCCACATAAATTTGGTTGAATTCGGTGAAGCCGTTCTCAAGTTATGAGGTCACACCAAAAACGTGCACTTATTTTTATATATAAGATTAAAAATAATTAATTTAACAATTCTAAATCATTTTATGGTTTCGTAAATTCAATGCGTAACGCACATGGATTTCCGTCCGCTATGCACTAACGCAATACTGTGTCTAGCGACAGCCAACTCATTGCAAACATGTTTGCTCAGTTCTTTAGGTCCAATTATTCGGTAGACTAGTCTACGAGTGGAGACTATCCGTATGAACTTGGTATGAATAACTCAGCTTTTATTCCACGAATTTCTTCCGATGAAGTTTTATACTATTTAAAAGCCTTAAAAGCGTAATTTAGGCCTGGACCTGATCATATTCCGACCTGTTTTCTTAAAAACTGCGCTGAGAATATCTGTGAGCCTTTAAAACTCTATTCAACTTCAACTTGTCACTAAAACATGGCGTTTTTCCATCAGCTTGGAAGGAATCGTTCATAATACCACTTTACAAAAACGGCAGCAGGTCTTCTATAGAAAACTCTCGAGGCATAGCGAAGCAATTATTGTTAATCAGCTGTCATACATATTCTATATCTTCTGGAATTTCACTATCTCAATACGGGTTTTCTAAAGGAAAATCTATTATCACTAATTTATTGGTGTTTACATCTTATGTCTCAAACGGTTTTAGAGAAAATGCTCGTACTGACGTAATATACACCGATTTCAGTAAAGCTTTTGAAAAATTTGTCACTCGTTACTCATCCGTAAACCCGATCTAATCGGCTTTCAGCCCAGTCTTCTTCAATCGATGTCTTCTTACCTCTCCGATAGAACACAAAGAATTATTTTTGAAAATTTTTCTTCCAACATCATTAAAGTTTCTTCAGGAGTTCCTCAGGAAAGCCTTGGTCCTCTATTTCCTCTATAGTAAAATATTCTAAAATTTTAATGTATGCCGATGATGTGAAATTTTTTAGAACATTGTCCTTTATCGAAGAAAGGTCCTTGTTACAAGCGGATCTGAGCAACGTGGTAAGTTGGTGTAATGCAAATTATATGCCACTAAACCTTAAAAAATGTATAGTTATGTGTTTCTTTCGAAGGGCAGTTCAACCAGCTGTTTATTCAATTTCAAATTATAATCTTGAGCAGGTATCCAATGTCGTCGATCTTGGTATCACAATGGATTCCAAACTCAATTTCAACCTTCATATTAATATTACAGTTAATAAAGCCAAAGGCGTTTTTGCATTTGTAAAGCGATGGTCAAAAGAGTTCAAAGTTCGTTACAAAACTGTTTTTACCACTTTAGTTAGACCTGTACTAGAATACGGATCTATTTTTTGGAAAGCCCGGTGCCAAGTTCATTCAGATAGGATTGAACCAAATCAAAAACTATTCTTGCTTTTTGCATTGCGTGATTTTGACTGGGATTCGGACTACAATCTCCCTCCTTACACTAGTCGTCTAAAGCTCATAAATTTGCCTACAGTCGCAAGTCGTAGAGAAATGCTAGGTATATATTTATCGTAAAATTAATGGCAGGCTTAGGGAGATTTTAATGTGCCCTCTCGAGTGTCAAGACGCTTTCCACCTTTATTTTTGAAGCCATGCAACTCTCTATAAGTGAGATATTATCTTTAGCACATACAATCAGCTGATGAATTTGATTCTGTAGCTGAATAGTTTTAGATCTCGGCAATTAACAAACTCCGGGTCCAAGACTCGGCACCAAAAAAAACGGTCCCGTACGTCATGCGGACTGCGCCCCTCGTGTCGGTTGGGCGGGAATGGAGGGTAAAACCGTTGGGATTAATTAATTGATTAATTAATATAAAACACCGTGCGACAGTAATTTTTTCACACACAAAAAATGAATATATTCGCGAAACCATGTATAAATTATAGTAAATGATGTCAAGATTTTTTAAAAGGGCTTTGAAATTTAAAAATATGATTATATAAAAAAATTATTTAAAAAATTCAGTGCATTGCACAGTGATTCAGCCGGAGGTCAAAACTCAAAAATATGCACATTTTGTAACCAGTGATTGATTGACAGGCTATCAGTCATTATTAATGGTACTTCATTATAGCGTAATTTTTTTTTTCGATAACAAATTGTTTAGATTACTTCCTCACTCTCGAAAGTTGACCAAATACATTTTCATTGTGAATTGTGTTTTGAGTGACTCAATACTTCTAACATTTCTATATGTCTACGCTTGCCAGACGTACTGGTTTTTCAACTCTTGTACTGATTTTATTCATTTCTTCAATCAGTACGCTAATGTCCTGATTTTTCAAAATTTTTACTGAATTTTTAATTAAAATAAAATACTTTAGGATTTTCTTAAAGTTTTTACATAACGTTGGAACTTCCTTAAACTGTACAGTAAAAATGAAGAAGAAAATAATTTAATTATAATTGACATGTTTCAGATAATGTTGGATATGCCCAAGAAACTAATACAACAAAAAGATCAATTGTTTTATGGGCACATCGCTGGGTCGCTTAAATTATTTAAAAAGAAGGCTGACGTTGTTTTGTCGAGTGTTGTAGTTATCTCGAAAATAATTTTCATTTTAATAACAACAAATTTGAATATTGTAATTTCTTTTGCCTATAACTTACAATTATTTTTTCTCAATTTATTGACATTGTAAAAGAGTTTTGCATATAAGACATAGAGGTAGATACTCTTTTTAGCGAATTATTAGTCTTTCAAAAATTTGCGTAGTTGAAATTTTATTTTTTTAAGCAATGAGGGAAATATATATACTAGTTGAAGTCCTTAAGTAGAGGTGTTTTCCACAGTTTTAACAAATACGTAATTTTGTTTTTTTCAATACCACACTCAAACGAAGCAACTGAGAGGATCTTGAGTATAAAGTTTGCTTCCTGGCGCAAAGAGAGAAACCGGCTTCTTATTAAATTTTTTGAAAGAGAACTTCAAATTAAAATTAATTTCTAAACGAAATGTATAGAATTGTTTGACTATTTAAAAACTGAAAATGAAAATGATCTCATTTTTAGGGACACGAATTTCGATACGATACGATACCATATTGATATTTTTGCAATTCGATACCGTTACTTTTTACTCGATAGTTTTCAAAAAATTTTTTTGGAATCGAGTACCAGAACTCTTGTATCGTATCGAAACGTAAATGTACATTACAAAGTTAGTGGGAATAATGATATATTTTATTGGGCATTTCCAATGTGGCGTGGCATGACATTTGTATGACAAAATGTTAGAAAATAAAATGAAAACGTCAAAATTTAAAAACTCTGGGAATCGGGCAAAACTATTTGTAGTTTTAGTAATATTTGAAATATTTAAGGTAAATTTTCCAAATTCCAAAATGTAAAAATCTGTCCTGCATTTTTTATCAGCCGAAGTATCTGACGTGACGTTAATAATAATAATAATAATAATAATAATAATAATAATATGGATATATTTTGCGCTTTACAGCACAGAAATGTGTATTATTATCTTAGGTTGCAATGTGGCGCGACTTCAGTGATGTACTTATTAAAGTACCAAGTGTTAATTCTTTATTAGAAAATGAGACCAATATTCAGATCTAATTTTTTGAATTTTGTATCGAAATTTTAATATCGAGTTTTTTTTATTACTATATTAATGAGTACCCGATATTTTTCCAGCGATACTTTAAATGAGTATAATATCGATACTTTAGGTTCGATATCGTATCCCTACTCATTTTTGCTATTCAAAAAATGTCATAAATATAAAATAATTTATTGGCTCCTGTGTAGAATAATATGTACACTCATGTTAAAATGAATACCACCTATTTTTTTATGAACTATATTTTATTTATATAATAAAATATCGGTAAAAACAAGTACTCTGGCGTTTTAAGGTATTATATGCAGGGTTTGAAAATGCTGTAATCTTTTAATTTAATTTGCTTTTGCTATGCTTTGACTTCGGGATTTATGATATCGAAAGCAAAGCAACAGCAATTCAGGAAAAAAGCAAATGCAATGGCTGCCATTTTGCTGTGAAGTTTCGAAAGCAATCAGACAGTTCAAAAGTAATTTGTGGAAGCACAACGACAGGGAAGCAACACAAAGCAATAGAAATTTGACTATAACTTAGCTGCGATGCATCAAATTAGCAGTAATAAAAGATGTTATATGTACGCATGCACAAATACACTACCCTGTAGTTCTACTGCTGACAAGAGACGACCAAAAACTAAAGATTCCATACATTACTGATTTAACGGCAACTCGCTAGCGAAATCATGCCACGCTTACCGCTCAGAAGGTTCCAATGACATCGCCATGTTAAATTCGTTGGGCAAAGTAAATTGTATGACAAATTTTGTGGCTAGTACTCACTCCTGGCGAGTCAGCTAAATAATATACATTTTATGTATGTATATATGTAGATAATACACCATGCTGCAAAACTGTGTGTGCATAGCACAGTCAAGCAGATCACTGCACAGCAAAAGCACAGTCACAGTAAATCGAAAGCAATAATCTTTTTCAATAAACCGATAAAAAGAATACAATTTTCAAAATCACAGCAAAAGCGAAGCCGTTCGAATGAAAATCAAAAATTTCAAAGCGAAGCAAAAGCTATAATAATAGTGCTGTAGCTGCTGTGCTGACAGTTGTTCAAACCCTGATTATATGCTAATTACATTCATAATTTTGCTTTGAATAAAAATGTACTGAAAAGTACTGATTTTTTTAGCATGAAAAAGTCTAACGTACTGATTTCGCGCATAAAAAGTCTGGCAACCCTATATATATCGGAGATATGATGTATGTATATGCCAAGCAATGATGTATTGCTTGAGCAAAACAAATATGGTACACTTGTTTAGAAAAACACTTGTTTAAGAAAACCTTGCTTAAACATAGTAGGCTACGCGAAGCCAAATATAAAAAGTAGGCTTCTGATTAGAATGAAGGAAAATGAGTTTTGATGATACAGTTGGTTTTTGAAAACAAAAGGTGAACGTTGGTTGAAAATAGTGTAGCCACTAGCGAATCGCTGCATATACGCGTGAACGATAAAGGAACATTATGGATAACCCGATATCAGAAGTGGAGAATGTGCCCAATGCCTTACTTAATAGTGAATGTGAAAGTGAAAAATGGAAAATGTTGCATGAACAACAAAACAAGCAATTCTTGGAGTTCAAAAAACGCTTAAAGCTCCAAATAGTGGCAGGATACAGTTACCTAAGTTTGATACTGATGATGCAGATTCAGACGCACATGCCTGGACATCAACAGCCGATATAGTCATGGAAGGACACACATTACAAGGTTCTGCATTGATGTTATCGCTCACTCAAGCCTCATGGTTATCTCAAGTAGCGTTTCCACAAACGTCTTGGAACGATTTCAAGCAGCTATTCATCGCTAGATTTAGTTTTTCTGAGACACCGGCTGATGATTCAAATACAGAGCAGCAAACCAAAGGATGACACGAAACATCTCTTCGCATGCCCGGAAAACCAGACAACCCTAACGGCTTTGTCCTTGTGGAACGACCCGATAGAGGTTGCACGCTTCCTAGGGCTGCCGTTAGTGGAACTTGACGACAACGACTGAGATATCAACCGATCTGGGCGGAGTTGTAGCCGCTACAACAACAACGACAACATGGCGAATGTTTGGCGTCGTATGCAGCAGCGCTAGTCACTTCACTGAGTCTAAAACTGGAAAAATTTACAACTGAACAAATTGCTGATTCAACTGCACATATTGCCGATTTCGAGCCGTATTCACTGCCTTACATTTACCAGAAATATTTCCACAAGGAGTCAGTTGATGCGGGAATTGAAAGCCATGCCACTATTAAAGAGGAAATTTACGTCAATTAGAAATGAACATGAAGAAGGAGGTGGTAAGGGACAAAAGGTTATCTATGATAATATCAAATGCTACAATTGTGGTAAGATTTGCCACAAGGCTTCAGCATGTCGACTCAATTTTAAAACATCAGCCCATCAGAATTCTTCAAGCAACAAGCCTTTAGATAAGAAGTTAGTAACTCCGACTGCAACAAATGTTATCTGCTTTCGCTCTAGCGAATGCGGTTACTATGTGTCACGATGCCCTACTATATCAAAAGGAATATAACTGAGTAGTAAATCTAGTGGGTCCTCAGGTCGCCGTGTAGACGTATGCATATTCAAGACACCTTCAGGCAGTTTGCGTCAGTCAGGTGAGCCTTATACATTTTATTATGACTGGAGCATAATGCTCATTAATGAAAGAGACAATTAGTTCCAAATTTTGTGGCAAACGGATAAATTATGTCGTCACAATGACTGGCATTGGTTAAATTATGAAATTGTGAAAATGACTTTAAAAACTTTGAAGTTTTGTAAAATAGATAATGCTGAAGTAAATGTTTGCGAAATTAAAAACGTTGACTTAGACTTAGACAAAACCAAATTAATATAAATCTTGAATAAATTTAGAGACAAATTCACAGGAAGCACTCCCTGTAGTTCTTCAAATATGAAGAGCGTAGAATCCTTCGAAATAAAGTTGACGAATTGTTAAAAAACAAATGTAATTCGACCTAGTTGTTCTCCATTTTCAAGTCCTATTTTGCTGGTAAAAAAGATGGATCAGACCGAATGTGTGTTGATTATCAGGAATTGAATGATAACATGGTTCCGGACAGATTTCCATTACCGCTAATATCCGATCAGATAAATAAATACAAAAATTCTAAAATTGAACGTTCCGCATAAAATCACTTATCGCTGGCAATCATACAGTAAACTGTAAACAATTCACTACATTATTAGCTCGAATTGAAGCCATTATTAACGAGGCCATATGGGCATCGTCTAAATCGCCTTGCGCTCCCACACCGTGACGAGGGACTGCACCGTAGAAAGAAACCAAATCTACTTCCGACCGCGCCGTACGCTCCTGCATCGGCTCCCTGACATCGGCACGAGTCACCTCTACAGGCAGCAAGCTCCAAGATACCATCGCCCCCACTATCGTATACAACAATCCTCCCGTATCATCGTCGGTCCACTGGCCTGAGCAATGTGGTTCCGACACTACAAGAACTATAGCGGTTACTAAGCGAAGAATTCGCCTGGGGGGCACAGAATGGCTAAATGGGTCCTTTAGCGATGGCAAGGCTGACATTTCCGATCGTGAAACTAACGTCCACAGGCGCCCACAGATGTCCCCATCAGCGCGCCATCCTAACGCGCACACACATTTACATATTAAACAAAACACTTTGACATTTCACTTATCCAAAAATAATAAGATAAAAAAAATTTGCATCGATAACTTAAAGTTGTGATACACAATGGCTAGAGGCATCGCACTGTAGGCAAAACACGAGTTGTTTTTTCAAAATCGTAGATCTTCGCTTAGAAAAGAGATAATGGAATGAAAATTTTTTTATCGTGAAGATAAATGATCATATAATATAGGAAAACTATAGAGAAGTTACAACAACAATAACTTAACCCTCAAAATACCGTTCAAAATGTCACTTTTTTTAATTTTGGATTTTGGCTCCCATTCTACTAGAAAACACTATATTTAATACACCATTAGCACTGTTTCTGAAATATTTCTCTTTATTTTATCTTAAGACTCGATTCTTGGGACATTGGATGCTGTACCCGAGTGGCCAGATTGGAAAAAGGAAAGCTACCTTTAAACTCTAATAACTCGTAAACTATTAGCTTTCACAAAAAAATGTATATAACAAAAATGTTTATACTGGTCGATATCTTTACGAAAGTGCAGCATTTAACCCATTAATGCAGAGTCTGTCATATATGAAACGCTTTTTAACCCTTTCAAGGCAGAGGCAAAATGGTTCTCAATATGTTTTCAACGTACTTTTTATTTATTTTTATTTTTATTTTTAATATTTTTGTTTTTTTATTTTATTTTTTTTATTTATTTTTTTTATTATTATTATTTTACTATGGAAAAATTTCCTACGATTAATATCTACGTCAACATGAGAAAATGCACGTTCAAAGCATATTGAGAACCTTTTTCCTCTGCCTTGAAAGGGTTAAAAAGGGTTTCATATATGACAGACTGCATTAAAGGTTAAATGCTGCATTCCATTATCTCTTTTCTAAGCGAAGATCTACGATTTTGAAGAAAAAAATCGTGGTTTGCCTATAGTGCGTCGCCTGTGGGCATTAGTTCATATATGTATGTATGTGCCATTTCTACCGTTATATATTTTTTGTCTACTCGGTTATTCCCAGGGGAATTCATGCTTTATTTAAATTTAACAAATTAAATTACTACACCATTTTAATTAATTAGTGTGTAGTCCAGTTTTGTTTTGTAGAAGTTTCGTTAGTATACACTTCAGTTTTTACACATCGAATATATCTGCATCTATACTATCTATATCTATCTATATCTATTCCATACTAATTATATAAAGAGAAGTCCTTTTTTTTGTAACAGGTAATCTCGCGAACGGCTGGTCCGATTTTCATGAAATTTTGTATACAAATAGCTTTCGGTAACCACCATGTTTTAGGCTAAAAAAATTTTACTTTTTTTAGGGTAGGTGGACCACGGACCGGTCTATTCGAAAAAATAGTCCGATTTGCATACAATTTAGTACGTAAGTAGCTTTTTAGCATATATTAGCATATATGACCCATTTTTTCCGGGAAGTGGTTTTTACGGTCCGATTTGCTTAAAATTCGGTGCGCGGGTAGCTTTTTAGCATGTATTAGCATATTTGATCAATTTTTTCCGAGAAGTAGACCAGGGACCGATCTATTCCAAAAAATCGCATTTATGGTCCGATTTGCTTAAAATTCGGTACGTAAGTAGTTTTTTAGTATATATTAGGATACCAGACCCGGCGAACTTCGTCCCGCCCAAAATTTTTATGTATTTTATTGAAACTTTTTGGTCAAACATTTTCACCAACAATTTACGTTTACGATTTTCATTAGCACATTTGTCTGCTAAGATTAAGGTTTGGTGGTCATTTGCCGCTTTAAATAACCTAAGGAAAGTGTTTATCCGTTCTTGATATTCTCCAGTTGTGCGGCATTTCATAACAGGGTTATTCGCAAAGCGAAATAAATTTTTTCCTCTTCACTCCCTGGCGGCAACAATGACCCGGTTCTATAGTGAATGTCCTAGAAGCTTTACAGTATAGTAGGTGGCAATTTCAAAATGGGTGCGAATCATTGTTCTACAGAAATGCAATATACATATACTTATTTCAGACGAAATACCTTAAAAGTTTGAACGCATAATAATATTGGAAAATCACATCCATTGGGCCAATTGCAACGCAGGAGCGTTCGATATACTCAGTGGTGCAACAGGTCGATTTAATCTGACCTTCACGGCCCCTTTTCTCACGTGGCTATTTTTAGTAATAGCTCGACTTCAGCACCACTTGGCAGCACGTTTTTGCAATAGTATTGCATACATATTTAAAACATTAGCCAAATCTGATCATAAATAAGATTTTTAGTAATAACTCAACTACAGCGCCAACTGTCGGATTAAATTGTGAAACTAAACCATCCAGAGACCCACTCAAATACACAAAAAGTTTCGTTAAAATCCGTACAACCATTTAGGAGGATTTCACTCACAAACACACCTACAGAAGAATAAAAAAAATTCATTCAAAGATAACTAAAGGTCGGTGCGTTTGTAGGCCTGACACCCCTTTTCAAATAGCCCAAATTTTCTCCATGAGTATGGGCTTGATTTCAACTATATACATATCTCCATACGAAGTTCCAGTACTGTACCATGAATACTTTCAGAGATATGCAGTATAAAAATTCCATTTGTATGGAAGGTGCCAGGGGGGCGTTCCAACAGCTTCCCTCTTTCTTCATGAGTATGCGATTGATTTCGTATATCTCCATACCAAGTTCCAGAACTCTACCATGAACACTTCCAAAGATAGGCAGTATGAAAAATTCGGTTTGTATTATTATTACTATTATTATTTATTTATTACAGCTCTCTTGAGCCTAATTCATTGCAATATATGTAGACTTAACCTAGTTGGAAGATGTCACGCCCCCTTTTCCAAAAGTTCCAATTTTTATCCAAGAGGTTGCGATTTATTTCGTACATCTCCATACAAAAATTTCCAGAGATAAGCAGTATGAGAAATTCGGTTTGTATGGGAAGTGCCACGCCCCCTTTACATATAGATTTTTTGTCAGCCTAAAACCATCCTTGGGACACGTGCGGCAGGTGGAAGTTTCAAAAAAATCGGTTCTGCCGCTCTCGAGCCTTGCGAAAACTAACAAACGAACTTCGTCCCGCCCAAAATTTTTATATATTTTATTGAAACTTTTTGGTCCAACATGTTCACCAGCAATTCAGGTTTACGATTTTCATTGGCACATTTGTCTGCTAAGATTAAGGTTTGGTGGTCATTTGCCGCTTTAAATAACCTAAGGAAAGTGTTATATCCGTTCTTGAAATTCTCCAGTTGTGCGGCATTTCATAGCACGGTTATTCGCAAAGCGAAATAAATTTTTTCCTCTTCACTCCCTGGCGGCAACAATGACCTGGTTCTATAGTGAATGTCCTAGAAGCTTTACAGTATAGTAGGTGTCAATTTCAAAATGGGTGCGAATAATTGTTCTACAGAAATGCAATATACATATACTTATTTCAGACGAAATACCTTAAAAGTTTGAACGCATAATAATATTGGAAAATCACATCCATTGGGCCAATTGCAACGCAGGAGCGTTCGATATACTCAATGGTGCAACAGGTCGATTTAATCTGACCTTCACGGCCCCTTTTCTCACTTGGCTATTTTTAGTAATAGCTCGACTTCAGCACCACTTAGCAGCACGTTTTTGCAATAGTATTGCATACATATTTAAAAAAGTAGCCAAATCGAATCAAAAATAAAATTTTTAGTAATAACTCAACTACAGCGCCAACTGTAGGATTAAATTGTTAAACCAAACCATCCAGAGACCCACTCAAATACACAAAAAGTTTCGTTAAAATCCGTACAACCATTTAGGAGGATTTCACTCACAAACACACCTACAGAAGAATAAAAAAATCATTCAAAGATAGCTAAAGGTCGGTAGGTTTGTAGGCCTCACACCCCTTTTCAAATAGCCCAAATTTTCTCCATGAGTATGGGCTTGATTTCAACTATATACATATCTCCATACGAAGTTCCAGTACTGTACCATGAATACTTTCAGAGATATGCAGTATAAAAATTCGATTTATATGGGAGGTGCCACGCCCCCCTTTCCAAGAGATGCCCTCTTTCTTCATGAGTATGCGATTGATTTCGTATATCTCCATACCAACTTCCAGAACTCTACCATGAACACTCCCAAAATAGGCAGTATGAAAAATTCGGTTTGTATGGAAGATGCCAATAGTTCCAATTTTTCTCCAAGAGTATGCGATTTATTTCGTACATCTCCATACAAAACTCTAGAACTCTACCAAAAAATTTCCAGAGATAAGCAGTATGAAAAATTCGGTTTGTATGGGAGATGTCACACCTCTTTTTACAATAGCTAAAATTTTTCTCCAAGGGTATGCGATTGATTTCGTATATCTCCATACCAATTTCCAAAACTCTACCATGCACACTTTCAGAGATATGTAGCATGAGAAATTCGGTTTGTATGGGAAGTGCCATGCCCCCTTTACATATAGATTTTTTTCAGCCTAAAACCATCCTCGGGACACGTGCGGCAGCTGGCAGTTTCAAAAAAATCGGTTCAGCCGCTGTCGAGCCTTGCGAAAACTAACAAACGGTTCTAAATATATATTAGTTGAGATATATTATATATTATAATTATATTTTGACAGTATCCGTTGTTTCTGATTGGCGCAAAAAAAATCTTGCCTAGTGACGAATTCGCCCCTTGATATGGTCGTTACTTAAAGCTATTTATATTCGAAATTGCAAGAAAATTGGAAAACAGGAATCTATGAGCTTATCCAGGCAAAAAGCTACCTATCTGCTTCACTACCCTGGTCCACTTCTCGGACAAAATGGATCATATATGCTAATATATGCTACAAAGCTACCTGCGTACCGAATTTTAAGCAAATCGGACCGTAAATACGATTTTTTCGAATAGATCAGTCCGTGGTCCACTTCTCGGAAAAAATGGACCATATATCCTAATATATGCTAAAAAACTACTTACGTACCGAATTTTAAGCAAATCGGACCATAAATGCGATTTTTTGGAATAGATCGGTCCCTGGTCCACTTCTCGGAAAAAATTGATCAAATATGCTAATACGTGCTAAAAAGCTACCAACGCACCGAATTTTAAGCAAATCGGACCGAAAATTCGATTTTTTCGAATAGATCGGTCCCTGGACCACTTCCCGGAAAAAATGGGTCATATATGCTAATATATGCTAAAAAGCTACTTACGTACTAAATTGTATGCAAATCGGAATATAATAAGATTTTTTCGAATAGACCGGTCCCTGGTCCACCTACCCGAAAAAAAGTAAAATTTTTTTAGGCTAAAACATGGTGGTTACCGAAAGCTATTCGTACACAAAATTTCATGAAAATCGGACCAGCCGTTCGCGAGATTACCTGTTACAAAAAAAAGGGACTTCTCTTTATATAATTAGTATAGATAGGTTCAAGCCCGGGCGCAGGGAAATTTTGTTAATTTTTTTCTTTTTTTTGTAATATTTCTGTTATTTATATTTTTTATTTAGGGTTTTTTTGTTATTCTTTAATTTATATATTTTTTTAATAAATTTTTTTATGGCACAAGTATTTCTTCTCATATATTTGTTTCTTTTTTTTGTAATACAACTACATTTCTAAGTTTGTTATTTATATTTAAATTGAAATAATTATTCCTACTTACACTGATCTAACTTTAAAAATCTTAACCACCTCGAAGCGGCCTCGAACCTGCGAGGCCAGAACCAGAACCAGTAGTCTTCACGTGACGCCACAGCCGGCATTTGTAAGAAAAGCAATTAATTGCGTTTTATTTTAGGCTTTGGCAATTCAAAGGCAGATGTCGCTGAACTCTTAAGTTCTTCGAAAATGTCGAACTGGTAGGCACATACTAGTTTATGAATTAGTATTTTTTCTAACTGGTTTGGGTTTTCACTGCAGGGATTTTTAGACAAAAATCATCGACAATTTCCATTTCAAAACAAGTAATTTTGATTTTATCGACAACTATTCATAAACGCCCATAAAGTTTGGCCCTTAGAGCTGCATGCTATTTTTAAGCTCAGATGCGTGTAAAAAAACACGCCTAATATACTTTTTTGAAGTTCTTGTGCTCCGATAGAAAATTGTTGCGGTCACACTGATTTAAAACAAATTTGGCTGGCGCAAATGCGACCATGCGCCACCTTTTCCGAACACCTCCCACTCAGCTGACATTTGACGTTTCACTTTTTACATGCTGACCAAATTTCTTACGTGCAAATAATCTTGAGCACATTCTTTCCTTTTTCCGCCGATAGTTGCTTGAGGTGGAAGCAATTCTCGGAGCTCTAATTTTAGCCAAAGCCAAGCAGCAAACAATTTCTTGGCGGCACCAGCTGAACTATCGAAAGCACCTGTCCAGGTTGAAGCAAAACCATCACGCAGAAGAGAGTGAGCGAACCGCACAAGACGTTTTGTAGGTGGTAGGCTACGGAGGGCGAATTTTGCCGATCAAAACCCCTGCGGTCTCCGAACAGGTTCATCTCCAAATCATCTCGCTCTACCTCTCCGGCCGTGGATAGTGTACTCGGCATTGACACTAGCAATGTCTCTAGGCTGAGTTATGCTGATGCATTAAGGTCTGCCGAAATTCCTCCGCCTGGAGTACCAGCCGTAGACGTCCGTAACAACGCAGCACACCAAGTAAATAACGATCGCATCAAAGTCGTTAATCCGAATGGCAAGAGAATCAATGATTTGCGTGTTATTGGTTCAAATACTAACACAGAACTGAATGTTGCTGTTGCTAAGAAGGTTGCTGTTCGTAGAAAGTGGCTTCATTTAGCTTCCTTCAAGCCTTCTGTAGGATGTAATGACATACTCGAATATGTAGAAAAACACTCAGGTATCAAAAAACAGTAGCTACTTTGTCATAAGCTCGGCAAGAAAGATGCCTCAAAGGATGATTTAGAACATGTTAACTTCAAACTAGCTGTCGCCGAGGATTTGTTTCCCAAGTTGCTTAAGCCTGAGATCTGGCCTGCAAACGTCACTGTTCGCCCTTTTCGTTTTTTTCAACGAATAGGGGATCAGCCAGAACCAACGTAGCTCCTCCCCATGGGGGGAATAATTTTAAAATATATTTCCAAAACGTCTCTGGAATGCGGACAAAAGCTAGTATGGTTCATAGATTAAGTTCGCACTTAGACTACGATGCCTTCGTTATAATCGAAAGCTGGCTGAATCCCAACTTCTATGACTCGGAATTTTTCGACCCAAATCTGTATAATGTATTTCGGAAAGATAGAGATGAATCTAAAACCGGCCGTTGCAGAGGAGGCGGAGTTTTAATTGCCATCCAGCGTAAATACAACTCGTCCTTAGTTCAATTACAGAACTCAGATACAATTCTCGACCAACTCAGTATTGGTCTGAAAGGCTCGACGGGACGACTTTTTCTGTGTGCATCATATATTCCGCCGAATAGTAGCAGCTCTATTTACAAATCTCACATGGATAATGTCGTATCTCTTAGTTCCAGAATAGGCGATCATCATCTATGTGTGTAAGGTGATTTCAATTTGAGCTCTGTATTATGGCGTAAACTTAACAACTCATTATGGCTAAACCCTGTAAGCGCATCAGACGAAAGTGATCTGTATTCCATAGATAGTCTCTTAAGTATTGGATTATCACAAGTTAACAGCTATCTTAACAAGCTAAATCGTCTTTTAGATTTGATATTCTTAGGCAGTAATTTAAATTATCAGTTAACTGAGTGCAACTCGCCTATATTTGTAGGCAATATCCACCATATTCCTGTAGTGTTAAGTCTACATTCCTATGAATTTTATACTGCTCCAGTTGATGGTCGCAGGCCGACGTTTAATTATAATCTTTGCGACTTTGAACATTTGAACTTAGTTTTAACGGGTCATAACTGGACCGACCTTCTCGAAAATTTAGACACTTCAAGTGCTTTTAAAACTTTTAAATCTTATGTCTATGAGTTGTGCTTAGATCTCATTCCTACTTTTCCTAAGAAGGCCTACACTTTGCCCTGGTATACTAAAGAACTAAAGTATTTAAAAAATCGGAAAAGCAAATTCTATAAGAAATACAAGGCTTCGAGCTCGTCTGCTTACTACGATCTATACAAATTTTACCTACAAGAGTTTAATTATTTCGACAAATATCTTTATAAAAAGTATATCAGTAATCAAGAAGCTAATACCAAAAATATTCCTAAGGCGTTTTGGAGCTATATTAAATCCAAGAAAGCTACTTCGTACATACCTTCATCGGTTTTCTATAAAGAAAAGCTCGCGAATACCCCTGAAGAGGAGGCTAATCTATTTACCGAGTATTTTTGCTCAAACTTTGTGCCCGAGTTGGACCATGACAGCAGTCCCATCAGCAGTTGTGTCTCCGACGCTACCCTATCATTTGGGTCGGTTACTCTGTCATCTGAAGACGTTGAAAAAGGTATTCAGTCTTTGAAAATCTCTAAACAAATGGATCTTGACGGCTTATCCGCCATTATTTTTAAAAAGTGTCCCGCCCTTATCGAACCCTTAACGATAATTTTTAATAAGTCTCTATCCAATGGGGAGTTTATTAACGATTGGAAAAAGGCCTCTATAACCCCAGTTTTTAAAAGTGGCAATAAGAATGATGTTAGCAGTTATCGACCGATTTCGAAATTGTCCACTGTCTCTAAAATCTTCGAATGCGTCATCAAAGCAAAGTTGTCATTCTCAGTCCGTAGCTTGATATGCCCAAATCAACATGGATTCGTCAGTGGCCGGTCAACTGTATCCAATCTTGCAGTTTTCACTGCAGACTGCTTTGCAGCCTTTCAGGATGGAGATCAGATTGATGCGATCTATGTAATGGCACTACACGCGATGTGGTAACATCTTACATGGCAACACTTATGTTGCCCAAAATAATAAAATTACATCGCGTGTGTTGTCAACACTGCCGAGCTTACGATCCACATTCGTTCTAGAAGGTGTATCGTAGCTCGGCTTCCAAGAAGCCAGATTCATTCGGAAAACGCAATTTAAACCTGACGGTCATACAAATAAACTAGAACTGAAAAATTAATTGGAAAAAAATAAAAGTCCTTTTAAAAAACGAAAATAGTTTACCGCGTGTGTATAATTTAAACTCAAAGTGAAGCGGCAAAAAAAAGTAAAAGCTGGAGTGTTGCAGATTTGCAGGTCTGCCGTTTTTCCTTGCAGATTAAAAGGGTGCAGCATCAAGTGTATCTGAGTGTATTTTGGTGTACCAAAAGGTGGGTACCTAACATGGCGACCGTGGCGTGCGGCGGCGAAGTGGACCTGGGCAGGGTCAAAATGAAAAGGTGGTAAGAGTGGTGTAGTTGTGTGATGTGGTGGCCTGGTTGGTGAAGCAAAAAAGAAACCCAGAACGAAATTCCTGCGGTTTTATACAAATCCTACATTTTTATATGAAACTACCGCATTTTTCTTCAAAACTACTGCGTTTTTATACGAAACTTCGGCATTTTTCTACAAAACTCCTGCATTTTTATACGAAACTTCGGCATTGTTCTACGTAATTCCTGCATTTTTTTCGGTTTTCGGGTACAGCCGCGCCACCAACCACTAGTTACATACCTAAGCGTAGGTATATATATATATAACGGCGTTAACAACAGCAAGCCACGCCACCACCAACTACATATGTATGTATAACGGCTAACAACATCAAGCCACGCTACTACCACTATATACGTACATATGTATGCATAACGGCATAACAACATCAAGCCACGCCACCACCACTATATACGTACATATGTATGCATAACGGCATAACAACAGCAAGCCACGCCACCTGCAGCTAACGGAGTTTGCCAACGTAACGGCAGTGACAAAACAGCGAAAATACAGTAACAGCAAAATAAGACTGCGGCGCGGGAACAACATTATTCGCCAGCTTTTTTCCAACGGATTTTTTTTTGAGGTGGTACAGACTGCAGCGAGGGAGTTTACAGAAGGCGTAATTATGATGCATACATACGTACATATGTATACGTATATATATATATTTTTATACATTAATCTTTTTTATTATACAATTTTTTCAATATAAAGTGGATAGCTTCTTAGATTTTTGTGCAAATTGGCATTTCTAGTTAAAACATAAAAATTGAATTTGAATTGATATTTAAACGAGGTTGTACTTATGTACGTACATGTACCTCCATTTTTTTGATAGCCTTAAGTGCTTTACTTGATTAGCAAAAAATTTTGCGAATTTATGATTGAACCATATACATACATGTATATATGTATTTCCATTTCTCCTTTTTAGCGCTAAGTGCCTCATTTGATTAAAAAAATAAAGCAAATATTTTTTTTTATTTTTTCTCGAAATTTTTTATTTTTTCCTCGAATTGACATAATTGAACTAAAAGTTCTGAAGTGTATAAGCTTCTATTATTCCATTTTTCTAGGATTAAGTGATTTATCTGATTAACAAAAAAAAAAACTTTTGAAATTGAATCTATAAAACCAAATCAAAATTTCCGATTACGCACATATGTACTTTTCTTGCTACATTTTTCTAGCTTTAAGTGATTTATTTGATTAACAAAAAAAACAAAATTTTTTTGAAGTAATATTACAAAAGTTTCGCGGTTATGCACATACATACATACATACATATATGTATATGTACACCAACTTACCATTAAGGTAGTTCATTTGATTACATGAAATTTAAACCCATCGACTAAAAATTTTAAATCCAAATAGAGCCTATAAAAATAAAATTTAAACGAATATTTCCAACAAGAAGTTTTCAAAGAAATGAATTTTTTTTTAAATATATAAAAACTAAAATTTTCAAGTATCCATCCATAAGTGACGCTTCTCAACAACATTAAATATTACTAGCTTTAAGTGATTCAATACAGTTTTACTTTTCACCATATTAACTATTACTAGATTTAAGTGACCCAATACAATTTTTCTGATCTTTTTCGATTACATCTATTTAATTGCTTTATCTTTTTTTTTTTTAAAGTACAACTTGCTGAATTTATCGGAAGTTGATACAAAACCATATACTGATGTACATGTGTACCAAAATTTAAATATTCGACAATCTTTGAAATCTTTTGAAATACATTATAAAAACATTAAAGAAAAAAGCTAACTTTTAATTTGCATGTGAATTTGCACGACAAAAACCTACTCCTTTTGCATGTGAAATACTCCCAGCTTCTTTGCATGAAAATTTCAGCGGATTGTAGACTAAAATGACATAACTCAATACAGTTTTGAACTTTACTTTTAATTTTTTTTAACTCGGTGAACTGCAGTTAGCAGAAGTAATTTTTCTTGTATTTTATTAAACTTAACGTGTTATGACCAAATTTGACGAAGAGTTTAAAGAAAATTATTCAGAATTTTTAAAAAATTACGAAGCGAATTTTGCAAAATCGTCCTCTTTCGACAAATGCAACAAAACTTAACGAGTATAGAGATTCACTTATAAATTCGTACAATAACATTTTATTACACGTCAAGGGTCATAGCAAATCGTGTGAGTTTAGTGAAGTACAGGTAAAGTTAACACGTTGCAAGGATCTTTTAAGCAGGTGTTTTATAAAATTGAATTCTCAGATTAAAATTCCAATAGAGCCTCTAGCTTTAATTTTCAAAACAGATTTAGCTAACTCTGATAGCGAAGAAGAGTACTCCGACGCAAAATCACAAGCTTCAGTGAGTTTTGCCATTAAAAGAAGCACTTCGCTTCCAAGCATAAAAGATTCGCTAAGTGTACTAGAGATTCCAGCAAGTGCAACCAGTTCACCTAATTTTTCAATTTATTCCAATATCTTGACAATAATGGCCACAGCAGAGCAAAAGAAGTCTTTCATAAGCCTTTGTGCTTCAATTATTGAGGAAAATTATAGTGGGGATCCGTTAGCGCTCGAGTCGTTTTTAGATAAGATTAGTTTAATTGAGGATTTAGCTGAAGAAAATTTGACCAGTACATTGATTGCATTTTTGAAATCCAAGTTAGAGGGCAAAGCCCGCGAAGCCATACCTTCACAAATAAATTCAGTTAGTGACATAAAATCTGCTCTACGTAATAGAATCAAACCTGACAACTCGAAAGTTGTGGCAGGGAAAATAGCGGTGTTACACGTTAACAACAACAATTATGCAGATTTTGCCAAACGCGTTGAAGATTTATCCGATTCACTTGAGCGGTCGTTAATTATAGAAGGAATGACTCAAGAAAAGGCTCACGAAATGGCTTTTGAGCAAACTGTTAACGTGTGTCGGCTAAACGCCAGGTCTGATTTAGTAAAATCTATTTTAGCTTCAACAAAATTTTCCGATTCTAAAGACGTAGTGGCAAAACTAATTGTAGAGCAGAATAATGAGGTGAAGGAGCGTCCGGTTTTAACTTTTCGATCGCGTGGTATCAACACGTTTAGAAATTCACGTGGTGGTTATCGTGGGACTAACCCAACTCGCAATTTTACTGGTTATAGGAATAATAGGTCATTTTCTGCGTCTAATAATAATAACTTTAATAGTTATAGTAGTCAAAGATATCGATCCGCTAATGGAAACCGCTATCACAATAACAATAATGGTTCACGGGTTAATTCTAACAACAACACTAATAGGAACAATAATGCACGAACAGCAAACGGTAGGAGTAGAAATGCAAATGTCCGTGCTTTAAACGCTCATGCCCCTCAGGAGCGAACACTGGGGGAGCAGGAGTTAAACAACTAAATGATTTTTCTATAGCAAAAAGCATTTACTGCTTAAACCTAAACTATTCAGATTTCATCCAATTACAAGTTTCTGGGTCTAATAAATTATGTACATTTTTGGTCGACACTCAAGCCGACATCTCCTTAATAAAAATTTCAAGTTTTTGCAAAAATTTTCCAATCGATACGAATGACATTATCCGCATAACGGGCGTTACTTCTAATACTGTTGCTACTCTGGGTAAAATAACGACAAATTTGACTTTTTCGGACTTTTTTATAAAACATACATTACATGTGGTTAACGACGACTTTAATATTCCAGCAGACGGCATATTGGGTAAAGACTTTTTAAAATTCAATAAATGCGTTATCAGCTACGCAAGCAATTGCATTTCCTTCTGGGTAGGTAACAAAAAAGTCGCGATTCCGATTCTTCACGGAACTGAAAGCGATACCTGCATAATTCCACCCAGATGCGAAGTTTTTCGTCTTTTTAATTTAGGAAGTTCACCAGAACCACTTTTTGTGGAATCACAAGAAATCGATAGCGGAGTATTCACAGCACGATGTATAATTAGTACAAGCAACCCAATCGTCAAAGTCATAAATACCACAAACGATATAAAATACGTAAAGAACTGTAACATCCGGACTGAAAAACTTTCTAATTTCAATCTTTATTCTATAAATAAGACAAGAAACGATGACAACCGGACAAAAGAACTGATTAACGTTTTGAAAAAACAAATCCCTAGTTACGCTGAAAGCAAATTACTTAACTTGTGCGTAGATTACGCACACATATTTTCACTTCCCGACGACAAAATGACGTTAAATAACTTTTACGAACAAAAACTACGTTTGACAGACAATAACCCAGTTTACATTAAAAATTACCGATTACCATATTCCCAGCGTGAAGAAATAAATCGCCAAGTTAACAAGTTATTAGAAAATGAATTAATCGAAGAAAGTTATTCGAATTATAATAGCCCTTTAATTGTCGTTCCAAAAAAAGATACTAATGGTAAAAAGGCATACCGTATGTGCGTAGACTTTCGCGCTGTTAACAAAAAATTTATTGCCGATAAGTTCCCTCTCGCTCGAGTTGACGACATTTTAGATAACCTCGGACGGGCGAAATATTTCTCAACCTTAGACCTTTTTTCAGGGTTTCATCAAATCCCTTTACATATTGATTCACGTGACGTTACCTCCTTCAGTACGGACCGAGGAGCATTCAGATGGAATGTATTACCGTTTGGGTTAAATGTAGCACCAAATTCATTTTCACGTATGATGACAATTGCTTTTTCCGGTATTCCGCCTAATGTGGCATTTCTTTACGTTGACGATATAATCGTTATTGGATGTAGTGAAGCACATCACATAAAAAATTTAGCGAAAGTTTTTGAGACTTGTCGAAACTTCAACCTAAAACTCAACCCTAGTAAATGCAATTTCCTTCGGCCGGAAGTTACATTCCTAGGCCATAAATGCTCAGCCAAAGGTCTGTTGCCAGACGACACCAAAATAAACGCTGTTAAAAAATATACAAAACCGACTGATAAAGATGCGGTTCGACGTTTCGTCGCGTTTGCTAATTATTACAGGCGGTTTATACCAAATTTTGCGTCTCTGGCAGCGCCTTTAAATAAATTAGGCAGGAAAAAAGTTGAGTTTACTTGGGACAGTGCGTGCGACAAAGCTTTTGAATCGTTAAAATCAGCTTTATTTCCCCCAAAATTGCTACAATACCCAGACTTCACAAAACAATTAATTATTACTGTCGATGCCTCGAAAGTTGGGTGCGGTGCTATATTAAGCCAAAACAATGACGGAAATGATTTGCCGATATGTTTCGCGTCAAAATCTTTCAATAAAGCAGAACAGAATAAACCGATAATCGAACTTGAACTTTTAGCTATATATTTTGCGATCAAGCAGTTTCGACCGTATGTTTACGGCACTCACTTTACGGTGAAATCTGACCATCGACCCTTAGTTTATCTCTTTAACATGAAGGACCCGTCGTCAAAGCTTGCTAGAATACGCTTAGAACTGTCAGAATACGACTTTACAATTGAATATATAAAAGGAAAATCGAATGGAGGAGCGGACGCATTGTCACGGATTACAATGGACGAACTAAAAGACTCAACTAAACAAGTTCTAGCGGTAAAAACAAGATCAATGATGAATAGAACACAATTAAAGTACGATAGTGAATGCAATGACAATATTAAATTACAGGTTTATGACAAATTTTCATATGATTTCTCAAAGAAAATACCCTGGGTGAAAACAGATATAATGTATGATAAAAATAATAAAATTTCAAATTTTCAAGCTTGTGCACATTTAAAACACAAAAAACTCGAGCTGCTTAATTTTACGATTGTTAACGAAAAAACGAATTTCGATGAGTTACCTTCGCGGCTTGAAGTCGAAGCCAACAGTTGTAATATTAAGACGTTAGAATGGCCAAAAAATGAATTATTTTTCAAATATTTTACAATTACGAACTTAAAAGATCGCGGAAACAAAATTTTAAAGAACTTAGAAATTATATTGACGGATCCAGTCGAAACTGTGACCGACAACGAAAAGAAACACCAACTTATGACAATATACCATAACGACCCAATAAGTGGAGGACATTGTGGACTCAAAAGATTATATGCAAAAATCCGAACGAAATATTTTTGGAAAAATATGACCCGCGACATATCAAAATTTGTCAAGAATTGCGAGAAATGCTTACTAAACAAGCCAAAACCAAAAACAAAAGAAACCCTTGTTTTAACGTCAACACCTATCAAACCTTTTGAAATAGTGATAATTGATACAATAGGGCCTTTGCCAGAATCAACAAGTGGTAAAAAGTTCGCTGTTACTATGATTTGTGATCTGACAAAGTATCTGGTAACCGTTGCTGTTCCAGACAAAAGCGCCAAAACGATCGCCTCTGCTATTTTTGAAAGTCACATACTAGTATACGGCATAATGAATTCAATCAGATCAGATTTAGGAACGGAATATAAAAACGAAATATTTTCGGAACTAACAAAACTCTTGAAGATTGATCATAACTTTTCGACAGCACACCATCACGAAACAGTGGGTACTATTGAGCGAAATCATCGCGTTTTCAATGAATACTTACGTGCATACCTAAATGAGACTATTTCAGATTGGGACATTTATCTTAAGTATTTCACCTTTTTGCATAATACTACTCCAAATTCTGTTTTTGATAATAAATTTACTCCATTCGAACTAGTTTTCGGGAAAACACCGACTTTACCGCAAGAATTGAAAAAGGATAAAATTGATCCAATTTATAATGTTGAGAATTATGCAAAAGAGGTTAGGTACCGGATGCAAAAGTCACATGCAATAGCCAAAGAATTAATTATCAAACATACAATCCGTAACAAGACTTTGTATGATAGACACTCGCGTCCAGTAGATATTAAAGAAAACGATCTCGTTCTAGTACAAAAAGAACCCCGAATTGAACATGAAAATATATATCAGGGTCCTCACGTTGTAACTAAAGTAGATGGTGTTAATATTACTATTTTCGATAAAGAAAAAGATAAAGTAAAAACAATCCACAAATATAGAGTTCAAAAAGTTAGTTGAAACTTTCATCTCAACTAATTATTATTTCAACATATAACAACAACATGTATATGAATTTCTCAAGTCAAGCAAACAAACAAAAAAATGTGTAAAATGAAATATTCACTAAATAGAAATTATTCACCAAATGAACACAATCCATTCATTTATATAAACGCAATATTATAAATACTAGAGAAAAATGCTTTAAATGTACTTTCGTTTATTTATAAGAAATAAAATTGTAATAACTAAATTACAATACTTTAAACTACAAAAGAAAATGTTACTTAAGACTACAAAATTTTTAATGAACAAATATTGTACTATAAAATACTTTCAAATAAAACATTAAAATGTATAGTTAAATACTTCTGAAAACAAAAAAAATATTCAATATAAGACTAATTTAATTTCTTCCAATTCAAATTAGTTTAGCCTAATACTCATTACCATTAAGTAATTTTATATAATGTATATTTAGTTAGCACGTTATGGAGTATGCATTTCCAAATTGCTATGGACGAACGAATAAAAGGGGGGAAAGAAAATTAATATAAAATATTCGTTCCTCCAAAGCAATTTGACATACTATGTGGAAAAAAGATTTTACAAGTCTGATCACCTTGTAAAACTTCTTTTCCCATAGGCGGTTGGTGTAATGGCACTACACGCGATGTGGTAACATCTTACATGGCAACACTTATGTTGCCCAAAATAATAAAATTACATCGCGTGTGTTGTCACCACTGCCGAGCTTACGATCCACATTCGTTCTAGAAGGTGTATCGTAGCTCGGCTTCCAAGAAGCCAGATTCATTCGGAAAACGCAATTTAAACCTGACGGTCATAGAAATAAACTAGAACTGAAAAATTAATTGAAAAAAAAATAAAAGTCTTTTTAAAAAACGAAAAGTAGTTTACCGCGTGTGTATAATTTAAACTCAAAGTGAAGCGGCAAAAAAAAAGTAAGAGCTGGAGTGTTGCAGATTTGCAGGTCTGCCGTTTTTCCTTGCAGATTAAAAGGGTGCATCATCAAGTTTATCTGAGTGTATTTTGGTGTACCAAATCGTACGCTATGCTTGCTTTTGTAAGACGTAACTGTTCAGCTTTCTCGGATCCATACACGCTCAAGATGCTATATACTTCATTAGTAAGATCTCGGATTGATTACGCAGCCCTCATTTGGAGACCGTTTCACGTAACCCATATTAACCGTATAGAGCGAATCCAAAAAATATTTATTAAGTTTGCACTCCGTTCTTTAAACTTTACTGATCCTATACCTCCCTACGAATCCCGTTGTCAACTTTTATCCCTGAAAACTTTACAGTCCAGGTCTTCCTTTCTCTCTTGCAGCTTTGTGTATAACCTGATAAATTATACAGTTGACTGCACTGCCCTACTGGAGAAACTAAATTTCTTTATTCCTGCGCGGAATCTCCGACACGTCCCTCTGTTTTACACTGAGTTTCGTAAATTTGATTACCTGAAATTTGCTCCCATACCAAGAACTCTATCTGAATTAAATAATATTCCTAACTTCGACCCGTCCCTGTCGCCTGGAGCTGTCCGGAGCCTACTGTGTAATTATTTTAACTAATTACTTTAACTAGTTCCTAAGCAATTCTTTTCTGTAGTCAGTAAGAAATTAATTGTTTCATATGACTTAAAAATAAATAAATAATTAACCTACACGAAAGAGAAAATTGATAATGGACTGCTAATCGAATTAACGTGTGAAAATTGATTCCATGCGTGTGGACGGACGGACATTGAACGATGGGCGGGGTAGAATGAAGGCGTAGGCGACACGCGGCTTATAGTTCGCGGTCGACAACGATTCTGGCCACTTACGACCATGGTAGGGAGGGAAAATGATCGTCGGCCATATAACACCAGTGGCAGCAAGAGCCTTTGAATGGGGTCGAGGTAGGGGTGGGGGAATAATTAAGGGTGGGTATGTGGTGTCCCTATCAAACAGAAGAGGGGTACGAGTTTTTGTATGGTGCGGTTCCATGCAGCGGTGGTCACAGCAACCCACAGTCCGACGAGCTAGCTCGTGCTAAAAGCAAGCGTACCCCGCAGCGAACCGAGCATTAGGGTGGATGCGGGCGCAGAGTGAGAACGTCTTCGCGTTGAAAGGAAGGAGGTGTGGCATCTGGCAACCCGCACGTAACAAAATGTGTGAGGTAGAAAAAGACAAAACCATTTCTATAATAAATCAGAACTGCCAACCTTTTAATGCAATCCAAACCCCTTATTCTAGAACCCGAATTTTCGTAATTCGTAATTCCTAGCTGCAACCTTTGCCGAAACATGTGCAGCATTGCCAGCTATCAGTTGTTTTTCAAAGATAGCTGAATGAAGGAAAGCAAAGTGGAAAGGAATTAAAAAAACACTCATCATGAGCTGGTTTATTGTAAAATTGGTTAGTTTTACATATTTTGAGGAAAATTATGGATTCTGATGTATTTGCAATTATAGCAGCAGAGTAAGCGGGCGCTATGGCAATGGATTTATAAAGTTATGCGGAGCTGTCGGGCATAGTAAACATGGGCGCATCTATGTCAGCTTCTGGTTGAATGCCTGAAGCTCTGGTTCTCAATCCAGTTAATGCAATAACAGCTTCTTCCAAGCCATAGAAAACATGAACTTTGTTAGCTCCACCACCTGTTACGCAAAAAAGCTTACTCGTTCGTTTTTAGGCAAGCCATTGTTACGAATTTCGAAAGTTCGAAAATACGATTCGGATTGCAGCATACTATTTCTACGATTCGTAGCAAAATCCGAATACGAAAGAGTTACAGAATAGGGGTGAGAGTTTGTATGAAGTAGAGAAAGAAGAAAGTATTTATATAAATAACTAGAAGTTTTTAACCAAGGATCGAAATATACTCAGCGCTGCATTTCCAAATTGTACCAAAAAGGTCTATGTGGTAGTGGTGGCAAACTATCGATGGCACTATCGATAGTATCGATGGGACATCTGGGACATCACTATCGCAACTTTCGATGGCGACCACTATCGGCCATATTTGAAGTTTGATACTATCGAGGAACTGCCATATCTATGTATGATTTTTATGCACCATAATACTAGATATCGCGTTTCAAACGCGTTTGTGTGAAATATTTTATAAGTAATACTCGTACGGATAGTGTAAATAAGGACAAATATCTAACTCATAATGTAAAGGGTAACGTGTTTTTTATAGATATGTTTATATTGCACTTGTTTCATTATATGTAATAGCTTTCTTTTTGTGTTCTTCCGAAAGTGAAGAAGAACGTGACGGCAAAAGAGCAAAGCCCAAAATATCTTCGGTATATTTGAATATTTTTCTTTTGTTTCTTTAAAGCTTATTAAATTTTTATAAAAGCCCAGATTACCGTCTAGCGAAAACCATGTAAAGCTAAATTTCAAACTTTGTGCAACAATTCATAAAATGCCTCACAGTTTCACCGAAATTTCACACTTTGGAATCAGAATTTTGAGAAAAATGTTTGGTGTGCAATTTTATAGTCCATTAGATTTTAGTATAATAAACAGTGTCACGCGTTTTCTTCGTTTCATTCGTTTTTTAAGTGGAAGGAAACGCGTGACACTGTTAGCAAAAAAATTTTCAAAAATCAACGAGATTCTTTAGCAACTTGAAACCTGCAATTTATTATATTATTTTTATTTAAAGAAATTAGTTAATATTACCTTCAAACGTAAAATTTACATGCCATTTTGTTACACTCAAATTAAAAAAAATCGTTCACACTATCGAGACTATCAATGGCAGCGCACTATCGAAAAAAATGACTATCGGCACAATCGATAGTGACCGAAAAAAGTATCATCAACTATCGATAGTCTTCACTATCGATAGTTTGCCACCACTACTATGTGGTGTCAATGTGCTTTCTGGTTTTAAATTGTACGAAAAAAGCACAATTGTGGCAACTTTATCATCACTGCCACATAATCAGATATCCTGATAACCAGGCAAGTGTGAACAACCTCTATTTATTTTATAAAAATCAAGTTTTCGGCTCATAAATTTTTATAAATATAA
Source organism: Rhagoletis pomonella (assembly GCF_013731165.1). Taxonomy (NCBI): domain Eukaryota; kingdom Metazoa; phylum Arthropoda; class Insecta; order Diptera; family Tephritidae; genus Rhagoletis; species Rhagoletis pomonella. The sequence continues at coordinate 109,091,489 of NW_023458555.1, read as the reverse complement.
ACCTGAGAAATTTAGCGTTATTATATAGTAAAATATCGTAGAATTTGTATCTTTCGAGAATACCAATACATGGGAGGTCAGCGTGAAAATTGTCCGTTGTCAAAAAGTTGCAAAGAATTTTTGAATGTGGTTAACAGTAATGAATGTACTAGGTTTGGAAGAAATCGGTTAGGCGCGTACATAATTCATGATAAGTGGATTTGACCACGACCATTTAAAAAAACTTATTAAATACCAAAATTTGTGTTTATAGTTCACTCTATATGGGGCGTTCTATACCAAAACGGACGGGGCTCACACTTTATGTGTTTGATTTGTTTCAAATTTTTAGGGTTGATGCACAAACATAAATAATAAATAAATATGAAATTTGAGCTTGATTAATACGTTTTTAAAAACTTCACAGCATAAAACCAAAACAAATAGATTTAATAGTTTTCCAAATATCTCGAGAACGAGGTGAGGAAAAAAATTGAAAAAAAAATCACACATACACACATTATAAATCTCTATGAAAATATATATAAAAAAATTTTTTACATACAAATTTTTTGTTAAAAAAATAGTTTTTGAAAATATGCCTAAAAAAAGTGAAAAAAGTTATAATTAGCATTGCGCAATATTTAAATATAGTATTATGGGGTGCACTCTACAATACTATGGGCTGTGCATTTTTTTTACACCGAAGTTGAATAAAATGAGTATACTACAAACTTACAAATTTTTAAATTTTTTTTTGTAATTTTTTTGAGTATGCATTGTTGTAGCGCATTAAATTTTAGTACAACGAGGTTTTTAAGCTATTGCGTTAATTTTAAATATTTTTTATGCTGGCGGCTTTTTGGACTTTTTTCTTATGGAAGAAAATGCGCAAACCCGTTTTGAAAGACAATTTAAAAAAATTAACGACCATTTTGCAATCGCTTAAAATTTGCACTTAAGTATACTAAAATTTAATATTTTTAATTTAATTTAATAATTTGTAAATTTGTGATGTACTCATTTTACTCAACTTAAGTGTAAAAAAATGCATAACTCAAATTATTGCAGAGTAATACATAATACTGTACTTAAATATTTCGCAATACTCAGAGCTATCATTGTGCCTTTTTTTTGTGATGGCATATTTTCAAACACTAATTTTTAATCAAAAAATTTGTATGTGAAAAATTTTCCAAGAAAAATAAATTTTAAAAATATTTATTTTGATAAAGAATTTTGGTGTGTGTATGTGTGATTTTTTTTTCAAATATTTATCTCGCCCCGTTCTCAAGATATATGGGAAACTATTAAGACGATTTGTAAAGTTTTTAAAAGGGCTTTAATCAAGCTCCAATTTCATATTTATTTATTATTTATGTTTGTGCATCAATCCTAAAAAAAATTTAAACAAACCAAACACATGAATTGTTTTAGTATGGAACGCCCCATATATAAATTTTTATTAATTTGGCAGCAGTAGTTACTTAAATGTCGCAGTTTTCATTTCAAAAATACCGTTATATGGAAGGCAAGTGCAGATTTGATCCGACTTTACCCATTTTCAATACCAACCTAGCCTAGGCAAAGGGTAACAAGTGTAGAATTTTACTGCGAAATGTCATTTAGTTTCCGAGAAAACGAGTTTTGACCGTTGCTCCATAAAAGCTGAACCACTGTGCAATGTAGGATAACAATAAGGGTATCATATAAAAGAAAAAATTCTGTAGAATTATGACAGAATACATTTTTTATGCATGGGTACGAATGGGTATAGAAAGTGTCCTTTAAAAATGTTGTCCTAAATAGCCTTCTTTAATCTGATGTTGGAGAAGATAATAAGGGCTGCAGAACTGAACCGCTCAGAAAAAATTTACTACAAGAGCGTGTAATTGCTGGCTTATGCCGATGACATCGACATCATCGGTAACAAAAACCGCGAAGTCTGTTCTGCCTTTTCCAAGTTGGATAGGGAAGCAAAGCGCATGGGTCTGGTGGTAAACGAGGACAAGACGAAGTATCTCCTGTCATCAAACAAACAGTCAGCAGATTCGCGCCTTGGCACCCATGTCACTGTTGACAGTTACAATTTCGAGAAAGTAGAGAATTTCGTTTACTTGGGAACCAGCATTAACACCGATAATAATGTCAGCATTGAAATCCAACGTAGAATCACTCTTGCCAACAAGTGCTACTTCGGACTGAGTAGGCAATTCAAGAGTAAAGTCCTCTCTCGACGTACGAAAACCACGCTCTATAAGTCACTCATCATGCCCGTGCTGGTATATGGCGCAGAAGCATGGACAATGACAACATCCGATGAGGCGGCTCTTGGGGTGTTTGAGAGAAAGATTTTGCGGAAGATTTACGGTCCTTTGCGCGTTGGCGACGGCGAGTACCGCAGACGATGGAACGATGAGCTATATGAGCTTTACAACGATATGGACATAGTGCAGCGAATTAAAATACAGCGGCTCCGCTGGCTTGGTCATGTCGTTCGAATGGACACCGACGCTCCAGCTCTGAAAGTATTCAACTCGGAACCCGCTGGTGGTAGCAGAGGAAGAGGGAGGCCCCCACTGCGATGGAAAGATCAGGTGGAGAAGGACTTGGCTTCACTTGGCGTTTCCAATTGGCGTCAGTTGGCACAGAGGAGAAACGACTGGCGTGCTTTGCTGAACTCGGCCAAAATCGCTTAGGCGGTTACAGCGCCAAAAAAGAAGAAGAAGAAGAAATAGCCTTGAAAATTTTCAATATATTTTTTTTTGTTTTAGGACTAATATACGCACGACCTCATCATCTAAATTCGTCCTGCAAACTATATTAACTAAAAATGAGTAAAGTTATTAAAAGCGCATTTTCAATACTTATTCGTCCCTGTAAACCAAAAAATTTTAATGTTTTTTAAACTCTACCGAATTTCCCCCCTCATTTGATATAGTTACGCCACTGCAACAATGTGATGCAGGTTGGCGCTGCAATTACAATGAACATAGCTATATGTACTTACTCTAATCTCCCCTCGATTTGAGAGTGAAAATATCTAAATGCTGCTGTTGCATGTTCATTCAAAACGGACGGATCAATAGAGCTAACGAAATCATTGATGAAATTGTTAGATGCGCTTTTGTAAATTAGTCGGTTCTTTAGCATATTTTCCAATCCAAGGAATATAGGTAACCACTCATAGTAGCTTATATGTTGATATTGTGCAATATTTATTTTACGTGCCTCCTGAAATAGTGTCCGATCGTTGTAATGCGGATTCAGTTTAGCCAAAGTATCAGCGATGCGATTGTGCTCTCGCAGTAAAATGGTATGTAAAATGGCTAATCCGGGATTCTGATTTACCCGAATGTCACCAGCTTGATAGCACACCTCACCGGCCGGGGCGGCATCGCAATCACCAGTGGCATTTCGGGATGGGGGAAGGTATTCACCCCCACTTCGTTGATCCACTAACATTCGGCCGCCCTCAAAAGACCGTATCTCACTATTTTGCTGTATAGAATTTCCGTAAACAAGTGAGAGATCGGCATAAGATGATACAGCACTCAATTGCTCTGCTGGACCATTATTATATAAACAATTAATGTCACGGTCTGTTAGAGTTCGCACAAAGTCTAGGCATTCTGTACCCACTTGGGAGTAGGCGGGATCGTTAGGTGGTATCACAATAGGATAACATGTTGAATGTGCTTCATTCGTGGCAATAAGGCGACCGTCATCAGTACAGCAACGTGTTGGATGTTTCCCTTATTGATTGTAAAACGAATAGTTTGAAGCAACGAACTATTTATGATAACATTCTTAATAGGCTCAATACTTACTGGCTTGGGTTCCACCAGCCTGCATGCTCATGTCATGTGTTAATATTTGACCCCACTGCATGTTGACTAATGTAAATTGTGGATCCGGAACATCCAGTTCCCCAAAAACGACTAGTGAAATAAGTCTTGCATTCGGCAACTCTTCGCCTGTTATTGATCGAGACGGCGACGAAATGCCATCCCCGTACTTCGATGATAGCAAGCGTCCGTATCTAGAAAAATATAATAGCTATTAGAGATTGAAATATGCATTTATACGGGTGACTTCCAAACAAATTGCTATATTTGCTATTGCTAATCAAAGCGATTTCATACCAGGTGGTGTTAATTGAACAGCTGATTTGATTTTTTTTATTCGCCTTACATCAAGAATTTTTTCATTACAAATTGCGAATCTAACAATAATTATGAAAATTCTAAAAACTAAAAGTTTGTGATTTTCTTTGCCACTGCTTGGAAATCGTTTATTTTTTCAAATTAAATATATTGAGTGCAAAATTACAATTGGTGAAATATATCGCTCGTGCTAGTACACTGAGGGAAAAAAATTTTAGAATTAAAAAAAAAACGTGCTAAATTTATAAAAATACGCATATGAAAGAGCACCAACCCAACTCGTTTTAAATTTGAGTATGTACGTTATAAAATATGTCGTTGCGAAGTGCACAGATGCTTTTTCGTTATACGAAATAAAAATTAAGAAGAAAAAAATTGAATTTTATGTTCCGTCTGATGGTAATTATACCCAGCCGCTCTTGGCAGCAACCAATTGTATCAAGCGTCGTTGCACACTCAGCTACAGCCATACATGTAAATGTGTTTTCAAATGTTGAGTTTGAATCAACATCACAGCGCGCGATTAGTGCATGATGTCGTACCATGTATGTACATATGTATGTATGTATGTGTTGTCACCGCTTTGCATGCTTTGTATACATATATGCTTTCGTGCAGTGAAAATTAATTAATTAATTTGAATATTTCCATTATACGTAGTGTATGTATAATGAAAAAATTCATTTTGTTAAGACTTTTCACTTGATTTAAAAACGAACATTTTTAAACGGTAATCAAATAAACTTTTTTTATTTTTACAACGCGTTTTTTTTTCTCAGTGTATGGCCGCGGCAAAATTGTCTCTTATGGACTTCTTTTTCAGTCGGGTATAACCTCTGTGGAGTAGTAGGTTTTGAGCTAGTTCGTTAGGGTTCTCCTGGAGTTTCCGGAGATACCCTTAGGCCTTGTTTTATGCGGTACTTGCATTCCTCAGAAAGCTGCATAAAAATGTTATTTACTTTCATACAAAAACAGGGGATGCGTTCCAGAATTTTCAAAAACCGCATAAATTCAGATACTCCATGTAAAAAATAAAAAATAAAAAACAGCATAAAAATCCAGTGAGTCAATATTAAGCAACAAAAAAAACAATTTATTTCTTCTCTTCTACACTTGTTATTCCATGTAAAACTTTTGTTCTGCCACAATAAATACATGAATTATGTAAGAATATTTACAAAGACAAATTATTTATCAGAAGCATTGTCTCTTACACACTGATGAAACTAATAAAACCTCTCTAAGAAGCAAAATCGCTACAGCAAAAAAATGGTTTTAAAACCCGCATAAATTCAAATCCGCTTAAAAAACAACGCATAAAAAGAGACCTGATAGTATTTTACTTAGTCTTTTCACTTCACCCATAACTATTGGCATGAGTAGATCCTTCTGGAAGTTAGCATTTCTAACGTAACACGGGCGTCCAGTAATCAATCGGAGGACTTTAGACTGTACAGACGAAATAAGTATAGTGTTCAAACTAAGAAGGGGAATTAATCCAAGTACACATTTTTTTTTTTGGAAATTAATGCATTCTTTTACATGTCGGACACCAAATTTGCGGAGATCTTTCGCTTGATAAATGCAGAGAGAGCGCCCCCCCCCCCCCCAGGTCACCTATCCCATATAAGCAATTTCCCTTCCTAGCGAGAACAACGGATTTCAGGTACTTGACTGCCAGCTTCGCGTTGTATCCGTCGACAGCATTGCTCAATTTAAAGTTCCTCCGATACACAATCTGTCACTCTCGATGTTCAATTGGACGAGATCTGGTGTTGTACGCTCGCTGTCCCTTCCTATGCGGCTCGCCTAGTCCCTTTATCAGCTTGTCCCTTATTAACGCAAGTCGATCTGGCATAGATAAAATCTCTGCTTGGGTTTCACCCAGTGAGCCTACTCTTCGGAGTATATCGTACGCATTCCCATATTGGATCATGGTCTGCCCAAATACGGCTTTATATGGTTCCATATCAATCGCTTCGTGAATTGCGCTACGCAGCGCGAAAGCCGCTTCAGAGACGTACAATTACGATGATCTCCCCCAGTCAAATACGTTCGAATTATGGTAAGCAGGGATCGGTTCACCCGCACCGATGCATTGGCCTGCGAAACGTAAGGCGAGGTCTTGACATGTTTAACACCATACTCTTGTAAAAACTTTGCAAAGTATTCGGACGTAAATTGTCGGCCGTTGTCAGAGTGAATGACTTCCGGAACACCGAAAACGTGGAATATATCCCTTTCCAGATATTTCGTCACCTCCTGCGCTGTGGCGTGCCGCACAGTCTTAAAAAGGACAAATTTTGACAGATGATCTACTACCACGAAGACGTAAGCATTTCCCGAGCGGGAACGCGAATCGCCAGCAGCTATGTACGGAAGCGAAAACTAGGTCAACGACCGGAGTACATAATACTGTTGTACATTTTTTTACAAAAAGACGATGCAATAAGTAAAGAGAGAGGAGTCAAGAACGCACATATGTACAAAGGGGAAATACAAGGAAGGCGACATACATAAGAGAGACGGGAAGGGAGATACACTCACGCAGATATACATAGTGACCCGCAACTGAGGACCGTTGGAAAACACCAAACGAGAGCTTCCAAATGCTTTTGGCATAGATCGCGCTGCGCTCGCGGGCTCTCGTTTGCTTTTCTTTGGTTTTTATACCCGAACGCACTTGTGCACAAGGGTATTATAACTTTGTTCACATAACGGTTGTTTGTAACAGGCAAAACGAATCGAGATAGATATAGACAAATGTATACATAAATGATCAAAATGAAAAGAGAAATCGATTAAGCGGTGACTGTCTGTCCGTCCGTCCGTCCGTCCGTCTGTGCACACGATAACGCGAGTAAAAATTGAGATATCCTAACGAAACTTGGTACGTGCACTTCTTTCGGGCGTAGGACGGATGGTATTGAAAATGGGACAAAATCGGACAATAACCACGCCTACCTCCCATATAACGGTAATTTTCCGAAATACAAAAACTGCGATATTTTAGTAACTACTGAAGAGTATTCACTCAAAATTGATATTTACAATAATTTTTAGACGAAAAATAAGAATATTATACATTTTTGGAAAATGGGCGTAGCCACGCCCACTTATGGATACATGTGTATATCTTGGTAACCGCTGCACAAATTTCTTCCAAACTTGGCACAGTTGTTAGCCTTGCTACAGCATACCAAATTTAAAATCGGACAATAACCACGCCTACCTCCCATATAACGGTAATTTGGAGAAATACGAAATCTTCGATAAATCAATAAATATTAAAGCTAATTTACTCAAAATTGATGCTTGCAACAATTCTTTACCAAGAAATACGTTTATGATAAAATTTTGGAAAATGGGTGTGGCACCGCCCACTTATGATCACATATATGTATCTCGGTAACCGTTCTACCAATTTGTACCAAACTCGGTATGATTATTGTGCTTGCCCCATGGAAGCAAAACGTTGAAAATTATTGGAATCAGATTCAAATTACGACCACTTTTCATATAACGGCAAATTTCAGAAATGCTTGAAACTTCAATATTTCGAAATTTAAGGACGCTAATTTATTAAAAATTTATACACAGCGGCTTACCATGTAGCGGTACCTGCGCCGGGTATTTAATGTTCGGCTCCGCCCGAACTTAGACTTTCTTACTTGTTTTATTTTGCTACTTTTGGTTTTTCGGTGATAAGAAATGAAAGGGATGCTACTTTACTTCACGCCGATATTAATAATCTTAATCTTTGGTGCATAAAAGCACGCCTTTCTTTAAATATTAAAAAGTGCTTTAAAGTAACTTTTGCAAAAATTCATAGTGCTTTATCAACGAGTTATACAATCGCGGAGTCTTTGCTAGAATCTGTCGCCGAGGCCAAAGATCTTGGCGTCATTTTTACTTCAAATTTTTCTTTTACTAGGCATTTTAATATTGTGATTTCTAAATCCTTCTCTGTTTTTGGTTTCGTGAGGCGGAACTGTGTACAATTCTCTGATCCCTATACTATTAAATTACTACACTCATCTTTTGTTCGTCCCATTTTGGAATATGCTACATTTATTTGGAGGCCATTCCACAAAACTTTCATAAATAGATTAGAACGTGTCCAAAAGGTGTTTCTTAAGTTCGCATTGCGGTCCTTAAACTTTTCGTATCCTATGCCACCGTACAGTAGTCGTTTGCTTTCGCCTAACCTTAAGTCATTGGAAACGAGGCGTTCTGTATCTCCCTGACTTTTGATTTTAATATTATTAATGGTAGTGTTGATTGTCCTTTTCTCTTAGGTCGCATAAATTTCAACATCCCTCAGCGAGTCTTGCGTCACTTTTTGCAGTTCTATTGTGAAATCCACTTAACTGAATACGCGCGAAACGCCCCCTTGGTACGTACCTTAAATGAGTTTAATTTGAAATCGAATTCTATCTCACTTGATTTCTCTTACCCAAGAAATTAATTTATTAATCTTTTGTATTCTTCCTTTTGATTCTTGTATCTAGTTTAATCAATAGTTTTAGTGTCCTGCATATATTAATTTTGTAACTAGTCTGTATGAAACCACCGTTTCATAGACGAATAAATAAATAAATAAACATTTGTTATATATAGTCTAAAGTTTCTTCTACCGGGAGAGAATTTTCTTTTGCTTGCTTCTGAGTTTGTCTGTAATTTTGCTTTTATTTGGAATTTGCTTTGTTTTAGTTTATTTAGGCATTTTTCTTTACTATTTTTGCATGAAATTTAACGAGTTTGTAGTAATATTAAGTACATGGATTTCTTTAATACCTTGATTTTTTTTTCATATGTATGTATTTACAAGTTTGGTAGAGTTACTATTTTTTTTTTTTTTTTTTTATATGCTTTCGCATAAAAAGTAGACGTTAGTGACAACTACATTTTGAGGTTAGGTTTGTTTTTTGTATCGATTTTGTTGGCTTACCACGCTGAGTCGGGGACATGGAGTTTTTTTGAGTAATTCAATTCCGGCGATTTTACCTCTCGCCCTCCAGTTTATTATATAAGATGCGTTTGCCGAATTCTTGAGAGGAAAAAAAACTCTTAATTCCGCGGATATATATTTCGAATTATCAGCAGCTATCCAAATGCAAAGCAGGCAATGTTCTCATTTCATTGAGGCTGTGAATTGGAATATGATATGTATGCATGTATGGTGAGTTGACAAACTCGTTTTTGACAACAATTTTTCAGCGACCTTTCCTACGGATGCTGGCGCCTTCATCAGAGGAGAGTGTGGTGAGTTGTAGTTCCGATTTTTGCTTATTATTTTTATTCCATCATATACGTAAATATAGACATTTATACATACTTTTATGTACTGCACGCCAATATATGCTTCTGAGTACATACTTGGGTTGTTTTGGTAGATTAAGCACAGCAGAGGCAATACCATTAAGATAGCATCCTTAATAATACTTTTGAATTCACTTGGTTTATATTTTTTAACCGACTTCCAAAAAAGGAAGAGGTTATCAGTTCGTCGGAATATTTTTTTTTTTTTTTTATGTATGTTACCGCATAACTTTGTACCACGTAACCGATTTCGAGGTGGTCCCATATTAATCTGGTTGAGAACCGATCAGTGGATCATGAGATATATATATTTTTTTTTTTATATGGGAGTTGAAGTCGGTTTTTTTTTGCTAAAAATTACTAGTTTATTATTATATTACTAGTAAATTAAGATACTTTTTCTTGAAATAGCCTTTATTTATTGCATTTATGATCGCTTAGTGGAATAGGTAGATTATAAGGTGTAAAAACGATTGTTAAATAAATATTGTGCATTAAGAAGCATGCAGTGAACATTTCGTGTTAAGTTATTTGGGGATAATGAGCGGCTGAGTCTCTTTTTTCAGCTTGGTATGTTTGTTACACTAGTGCCATAAGAGGGGAAGTGGATACAGGGAAAGACAATGGGAAACTAACTTGGATATGACAGGACACTAGACCAGACGGACAGAAGTCGGGCTATGGGGGCTTCACGAAGGTATGGAGTCGAGGTGAAGTCCATAGCTACTTCGCAGTTAAGTAGATGGGGAGGGCTGACTCCGGCCTGACAGGACGGTTCTTCTACTTTCTCTTCGCCTTTTTAAGGCACAACAAATAAGCCTAATATTCGTGTCTATTATTCGTTCCGTGTCCGAACTTCGTCTATGATAACATTACAATGCTGGATGATTTGCATACATATTTATGTCGTACTGTGTGCCGTCCAATGCAATGCTGTTTGTATGATTTTTCGTTTACACTTACTGTTCCTTCATTTGTTTATATTTTTATGTCCATTTCGTCTCGTTGTTTGGTTTGTTAATCTTTTGTGTTTTGCGCACATTAGTCTACCAGGCGCAGCCGAATGTGTAAGTTGTGTTTATATGTATATAGTATGTTGATAGTCTTTTATGCAATTTTTGTAATTAAGATATTTATTGCAGTCCTGATGATGATTTCAGACTGAAGTCGAAATATAGAGGAATTAAAAACAACAAAAAACAGATTGTTTTATTTCAACCCGGCCTTGAGCGCAAAAAAATCAACAGAATCTTCAATTAACGGCCAAATATAAATAAACAATGTTAAAACGGAGGGCACCCCAAGACGACCAAGACACAGCAATGGGCTACAGAAACATCAAAAGAGGATATAACATCAAAGCCAGAAAGTGCATCAAGAACTACCAACATTCTATAAAACGGATCACACAGCTATCGGAATCAACGAAATTCCTGGAGAGGTGCAGAAGAAATGGAGTAACTCCAAATTTTATCAACAACGCTACCAAAAACATCTTGTACACCATCAGCGACAACACCAACAACAACCAAATGTCGGCGACAATTTCTAACGCTGTAACTGCTTATATCGACAAGACAAAAGCCAAACTTTTAAATCTCCTCATTAAAATTAAATACGAACTTCTGCGGCAAAAAGAAAGAGAGGTAAATATGTTAAAAACAAGAATAAAACAAAACCTCAACTCACATGACTGTAATGCATTCTTCCAAAGTGAGGAACTGCTGACTAACACATTGAAACAAATTATAAAAACTACCCAACTTGCTAAGTACGAAAACTTAAGACATAAACAACAACTACTTTTAAACATTAGGGTGATACCAGAATGGATCCGTAACACGACTAGCATACAAAATCCAACCGATATTCAGTGGCTTCTTTCTCTGGGTCCAAAATATGCCTTACCCATAGACAACAAACAATTTCCACTATTTAAAGTCATCGCAGACGGGGAGAACTATATACAAACAATTAAAGACAAAGACAAACAACAGATGGAAAGAAACAACTTGACAACACTGCTACGTGACTACCTCAACAAGACGACAACTTCAGTTAGAGATAAATTTATAAGTGATACCCTACGTTCCGCAAAAATGTTTTTAGAAAATCATAAAGAGCTTTTGATCCTTAATTCCGATAAGGGCAATGTAACTGTGTTGATGGCTAAATCAGAATATGACAAAAAAATACAGACTATAATCAACGATATTTCCACATACAAAGTATTGAAACCTGATCCTACTAATAGACTACAGGACAAGAACAACGAAATAGTTGAGAAAATGTTCAGTAACAAAATCATTGTGGTAAAAGAAAAGAATGCGCTTTTGTGTAAAACAGCCAATCCACCACGAATCTATGGCTTACCAAAGATTCACAAAGAAGGAAATCGACTCAGACCTATTTGTTCGTCCATCAATTCCCCGTCTTACAATTTATGTAAATATGTCGTCAAAATCCTGAAAAATGTAACCATGTCCTCCGTATATAATGTCAAAGACGCAATCGAATTCAATAACAAGATCAAGGATACATATGTTTATGATGATGAGAGTCTAGTGTCGTTCAATGTTGTGTCATTGTTCCCGAGTATTGAGATATTTACTGCAGTCCTGATGATGATTTCAGACTAAAGTCGAAATACAGACGAATAAAAAACAACAAAAACAAATTGTTTTATTTCAACCCGGCCTTCAGTTTTTAATTTTTGAAATTTCTTAATGAATTTACTATTTAACTTTTGGGGATTTTCTGAGTGAATTGAATTGTCAGTGTATGATACTACACTTTTCCAGATTTTCATCTGATAAGAAAAGTTTATTATAAGAATCTTCGTCCGTTTGTTTAAACCCTTTCATATAAAAAGAAAAGAAAAAAAACCTAGATATTTGCTTAGCGATTCGTGAACCAGCACATTAGTGGATAAATTTCCCTCTTTGCGTGTGTGTGTGAGCGAATGGATGAGGGTGAGTCTGAACAACCTGTTGCTGGTGGATTAGGGCTTTATAATACTAACAGACGAGTCACTAGGAGTGTCAGCAGGGCACTGGAAAACCAGGTGTTAGGGTCACTTTTAAATCAGATCGACACAGGGATCTCACGGGCAGTTTATTTCATTCCCACCGACAATTTTAACAGGTGTACTGCTGGAATATTCAGCACGTTAGGAAAAGAAAAAAATCTTTAACCCAGAGTAACGACGACTGAGGAAGTGTCCATTAACGAATCAAATAACAGTTTGAGCTTTTCGAGGAAAATAGACGAATTGTTCCAGATGTCAGATTCAGAGCAGCCAGGCGCTAGTGGAGGTGCTAATCCGGGGGGAAGTAACCAGCCTGGCTGCTCGGATGCTGGGCAGGCGAAGGCTACGTGTAGTGGACCACCCAGTTCAACTGCGACCAGTGTCGAACATCTGAGCCGAATGATGGTGCATTCAAACGACATGATGGCGCAGGGCATGGACGAGGTCCACAACATGCGAGCCGACGTGTCGAGCTTTAGCAACCGAGTCGCAGACATGGAAATTTCGGCCCAAGGTCTAGGCAACAGACCTCCGTTGAATCGACACCAGAAGCTAGGAGCCGTAATGAGGAAACCACGAACAGAAGGTCCAACGACGCGGTCGTGCTAGAAGATGCAAGAACAAACGGGAGAGAAGCGCAAGAACCACCCAAGTAGAAAAAGTTGGATCTCGATAAATTGCATATAAAATTCGATGGAACCGGAAAAGGAATAGCCGTAGAAAGCTTCATATTTAGGACAGAAAAGATGGGGGCCCAATATGAAATCTCAATCCACCAACTTTTTACACACTTCCATTGTTTAGTAACAGGCAACGCGGCAAAGTGGTATTACCAGATTCTCGAAGACAATGCCGACAACCCTTTATTTTGCTACTTTGAGCTGAAGACCGAGCTGCTGACCCACTTTAAAACTTAAAATTATAAGGAAAATAATGGAACGTAAACAGCAACAGCAGGAAGCGTTCGATGATTTCTATAGGGAAGTGCACAACCTCACCTTTAGATTAAGAAAGAAGATCCCAGAGAAAGAACTTGTAGGTATCATAAGAGGTAATTTGAAGCCATACCTGGCGAATTTAACATTTGCGATGAAGAGGAAGACATTGGTGGAATTAAAGACCGAGTGTAGGCGCGCGGCGCGGCTTATTAAAGAAAACAGGAGCCGATCCAAAATGGTTAGTGTGCTAGGGTACCCAGAAATGCCACCGCTGCACAGTGGTACCGTAGTAGGTCATTAGAAAAAAATATTGATGTGTCATTTTGACACCATATCTTGTCTAATTACTAACAAACTCTAACTGGGAATAGAAAAAAAATTAATTTTTTAGCGCTAAAGCTCCGTTTCAACCGTCGAAAGTGAAGACTTTCCATAAGTGCTTATTATTTCTAAAACTACACATTCTTTTAAATGAATCGTGGAGAAGATTTTGCTCAAAAATATTTACTTGTCAGAACTTTTTTGATATGGAGCTGAAAGCTGAAGATATGCAGAATATTCCAAGTATGTATTTGATTTTTTTCTTCAAAGTGTCTTAATAGTAGTTTAAATATAATTTTAAATAAGCGGCAGAAAGTATAAAAAAAATTGCCTTTTTCGATTTATCAAAGCTTTTAATTACTTTTTGCCACAAATTGCTCGCATGATATTAGTACCAAAATGTTTGCATAGATCTCTAGTTTCAATATCAAAACCTTCCAACTGCGTTTAGCTGCCTCTGGGTAATGCATAAAGATTATACGACAACCCTAAATTTCAAAAAGGTTTTCAAGGTTTCACTTTTTTTTAATTGGTACTATTGATTATTTTTTTAATTTATTTTAGGATCGAGTTATAAGTGTTCTTTCGCTCGAATGTTTATATTGGAAAAATGGCTCTCCTATCAAAGCGTCAATAACCAAGAGGAAAGGAAAGAGAAAGTTTTTGAAGCCCTGACACAAGCTACAAGCAGCAGTTACCGCTCGAAAAATTTTCCGAAACTCTGCTATTTCAGCACAAATTACTGGAATAGATAAGGCTCTTATTAACAAGTGTTACCACATCCTGCAGTACCTCTCGTGGGGTTATAAAATAGACACTAAAAAATTTAAAATTTATGCATTTGAAGTTGCGAAAAACCTAGATGGGGCATATCCGTGGTATAATTTACCACCATCTGTTCATAAGGTTTTAATCCATGGGTCCGAGGTGATTGATTTCGCAATCTTGCCAATTGGTGAGCTCTCCGAAGAAGCTGCCGAATCATGCAATAAGCTAGTGAGGCAATTTCGACGTTTCAACACTAGAAAAAATTCTCGTGTTTTCACCAATACTGACCTTTCGCACAGACTACTTCTTAATTCTGACCTTACATATCTAGCCTTCGAAAATTACCGTTCCGTTGAAATAAAAGAGTAGATCTTTGGTTTTAATGTTTTTAATTATTTCGAATAATTTTATTTACAATAAATATAAAAGAGCGATTAGAGAGGTCCCTATTCGTGGGGATGTAGCGAGCGATTAATTTTACATCTTTTCTTTTAATATGGTTAGGTTGCTAATCATATGTATGTACATATGTACACACATACATACATGTAGGTTATGAATACAGGGTAAGTATACATTTTGGTAACTATCTAAGCTTAAGTGTTTGAAGCTAAATACATAGCTCAATTTTAATATACATTTTAAGGTAAGTATTTTTAAGAAATATATTAAGGTATTTTTAAAGAGTATTCTAATTAGAAAATATCATGTTTGGATCCATGTCCTCAACATGCCGGCGGGCCTGCGGCAACGTGACATCTACGAGGTCTTGCAGTTCGATTGGTTGAACCACCCACGGATGCGCCGTTGGAAAGCGGGACGACTTTCTTGACTCCAAGTCGGTTGGGGCTTCGTGTCGGCTTGGGCTCGTCTCTGTAACGCCGCGGGACCTGTTAATATATGGTCGAAGTACGCTGTTAGTGTTGAGCATGAGAGTTGTAGAGAGAAAAAATGAGAGAAATATAAGGAGTGAGTGAGAAAAGAGTTTCCGGCGGGCTTTGAGACGGGTGCACTTCCGGTGTTGTGTGTTTACTAGCCAATGCACTTTTGGTAGCTCATGAGTAAATAATGTTTGAGATGATAGCTCATGAGATGCATTTTGTATAATCTTAGCTTCTGTTGAAGATTGCGGATAAGAGACGGATTTAAAAAATTGCGCGACCCATCATCGAGATATGGTGGAGTGTAACTGGTCACCATGTAACCAGTTGAAGGTGAGTTTGTTTCCTGGGTAATTTCTATTTGCTTCTGGGTTCGCAGAGCTTGTATTTCACGCCACCCAGCAGAGGTTAGTAGTGAGTATGATCTGGTCCTTGGGTTTGCAGATTGGGGTGACTTCAGGGGTAGGTTGAGCTTGAGCTTTTATGCAAGCTTGCTTGAGTATGGCAATAACCGTAACGGTAGAACAGCACTTTTTGATAATGGAATTATTGCTGTCTATCACGATTGCGGTTTTTGATTCAAAGCATAATACGGCGAAATGAGACTATGATACTGCGGTACATCTGGCCTTGCAATTCCGGTTTCTACTGACTTCAACGAACTTTCTGCTGAGGAAGGCAATGGAAAAGTCGATGGTGATGACGGAAACGGCACTTGAAAAACGTGATGGTATTTCTGCCGTCGTCGTGAAGAAACCACAGTAATCGAAGCGTTAGCATCGTCGTGTTCTCTTATCGTCATGGAGAGACGTGCGAGCAGTTTCTTGGGATTGCGGGATGTGCCAAAATCATTCACTTGTTAATAGCGAGTCAAATTTGCACCTATTGCTTTTAGCGACGAATGTCGATTGTGTTTGTCATCCATTAAGTTTTTTTTTGGTTGAGAGTTTTGAGTTCTATGAACCCTAGACGAGTCTGCCATGGGGAATATGACAATTTGAGATAAGAGATTTGATCTTGTGGAGGTGGAGTTTGCCAATGAGGACCTGTTACTTAGAGGTGTAGCTGTGGTCTTGCCTGTGTTTGAGTTCCGCGTTTTAGAGTTGGAGTCTGGCAATGGGGACCTGCTACTAAGAAGTGTAGCTGTAATCTTGCCAGAGTTTGAATTCGCGGTTTTAGAGTTTGAAGGGGGCAATGAGGACCTGCTACTGAGAGGTGTGGCTTTGGTCTTGCCTGAATTTGAGTTCGGAGTTTTTTTCGGAGTTAGAGTGTGGCAATGGGGACCTGCTACTAAGAGGTGTAGTTACGGTCTTGCCTGAGTTTGAGTACGCCTTAATTTTCATTGACGATAGTCGTCCTGCCAGGCCGGAATTTTCCGCGACAGGTGCTCTTTTCTGAGAGATTTGAGATATTGTGAGTTTCGTGCACTGAGGGAAGTTGCTTTTACAATCTTTCTCTGAATGAGAGTACGCCAAAAAATTTTTACAATAATTGTTTTCTTTAATGAACTTATTCCGATCATGAACAGATAGTTTTTTTGAATTTTACGCAACTCATCATGGAGTGAGTACAATTGCATAATTTGCATGAGACTGGCTTTTTTTTGTGCAGTATGGAACGACTGAGTTTTGTTCCGGAAGTTGAACGACTGAGGAGCTGTTGATGTTGCCCGTGGGATGAAAGTGGGTTCAGGATGTTTTGGTTTATTTGGCCTGTATGTGCTAAGTCATTCCACAACTTCGTATCGAGTTGTAAGAAATTGGTCCATTTTTGACCAGAGGGGTAAATCTTTTCTTGAGTTTAGAGATTGCTCCCATAACGCTAGGGTTTCGTTTAGCAGCTTTGAGGAGCAGAGATATATGAGCACCGGGTCCCAGCTTTCAGTGGAAACTCCATTTGCTTTTAGAGTAGAGAGGCAGTTATTAATTGTCGTTTGAATTTGTTGAATCTTTTCACCGTTTTCTGTATGTGCGGGCTGCAGGTAAAAAAGAGTTTTAATTTGATTGTCAACGACAAATCTACGATTTTCGTAGCGGTATTTGAGTTCGTCCCAAGCGAGAGCGAAATTGAGATCATTAAGGGCATAATTTTTAATAAGGAGGGAGTGGTACAACTTTTGAGCCTGAGATAATTTGGGGTGATTTATGTACACTGCTGTGAACATGCCCCTGAACGATGGCCAGTCTTCACATCCTCCATAGAAGACTTCAGTATCACAAGCAGGTACTTTCAGGTAATTGTACGAATCGGGTTGGGGTTGGGGCATCATCACAATGGATGTATTGTTGTCGCTGGAGTTATCGTACGAGGCATCGCACGTTTTCCGCGTCTTCTCATCTGCATTGCTCATCTGTATTGCTTCGTTAGCTGCGTCTACCAGGGCCATTGATCTGGGGATTGGGATTTTGATCTTGTTCTTATGCCTTGCTGGATGTGTAGGGTTTGAGGTTTTTCCTGCTTATCTTCCGACATAATGAGTGAGTTGAAGGGTTAGTATGTGTGTATAAATCGATTCTTCGAGACTTTGAGTAAGTAGAGAAAATATTTGGGTGTGTGTGTTTTATTATGAACACAAGATTGCGCCAATCAAGCTGAGAGCAACTGGCCGTGACGTCAGAATATACCAGAATGAGAGAGCAAGACGAACTCGACAAGAAAAAGAAGAAGCATCGAACAAAAGGCAGTATTACCAAGTTTTGAATTTGAAAAAGCACCACATTTTTATTGGTGTATTTTATGGACTTTATATGAGTACATAATTTTATTGTAAGGACGCCGATTCAAATTAATAAAAATCAATGTTTCTTGCACAACGGTCGATTTCTTCTGGCATGTTTGAAGGTGCTGCACATATTTCGTTGTCGCTTATGACTGTCACTGTGCCATGATTTGGTTTAAATTTTTGTAAAATTGCTTAGCACACTTACGATTGCTATAAATTTTGCTTCTATGTTTT
This sequence comes from Rhagoletis pomonella, assembly GCF_013731165.1. Taxonomy (NCBI): domain Eukaryota; kingdom Metazoa; phylum Arthropoda; class Insecta; order Diptera; family Tephritidae; genus Rhagoletis; species Rhagoletis pomonella. Next base: position 109,073,130 of record NW_023458555.1, on the reverse strand, counting down.
TAAGATTTTCTAATTTGAAGACTAAAAACAAAAGCACCAAAAAAGCACCAAGCACCAAACTCAAAAATTGTCGCGTTTTGAACACCCACTGAAATTGGTGCGAAAAGCATCAAGTTGGCAACAGTGAATGTAAACAAAAGTATATTATGACATCAGCGATTGGGTGGCTGCTGTCAAATCGACGAAGAGGGGGCTAGCGGTCCGCGAATGGCGCGACCTTTATTTTCTGGATCGTGAATATTGGTTTATACGTGTATACATAAATTGTATATACCTATGAGGTGGGTTTTGTCGAAGGCTGAGGTATGCTCAGCCGCTCTAGAGTCCAGCGAAGGTCCCACTAACCACCATATAAAACACAATGATTTGTGTATTAAGTCGAACACACCCACACACACACGCGGCTATCTAGAAGGCCGGCAACTTGTCGTGCAGGGGAGAGCGGAAGGTAAAGAGCGAGAGTCGGCAGTCGGTGTCGGAGATTATCCGGCGGGTAATTGTACGGCGACGGGAGTGCTACTAGTGACAGCGAGATTAGCAGTGGTACGCGTCAGTCGTAGTGAAGAGCGTGGCAATGAGAGCAGTCGCGGTAGTTGTGACGGCGACGGCGATGGGTGCGACGGCAGCCAGCAGTTCCCTTGCAGTGGTGGTGGCGGCCTCAGCGGTGACGTGGGCAGTGGCCCATATAATGATGAGGGCGGCAGCGACCTCCCGCAGTCGTGTTGTATGCGGCCCGGATTGTGGCGAAAAGTAAGTGCGGCCCCTTTTTAACTACGACGGTGACAGCGTTACTGGGCGACGATGGCAGTGGCGATTACCGTACTCGTGACGGGTAGTAGTGGTCGGCCTGGGGCGATGATAATGGCGGCGGCCCCAGTAATTAAGATAGTAGCAGCGGGCCCTGATGGTGGCAACGGTGACAGCGGCCCTGGATGGCGATAGTTAGCATTCGCGGTCCTCGGTGATGATGGCGCGCGGCCCATGGCTGTAGCTTCGGCCTTGGGGCGGCAGTGGTAATAGCAGCCCCGGGGATGAGAGCAGCGGTACGGGCTCTAGCGGTGATGATGATTATGGCGGCGGCCCTGGGTGACAGTGAATAGCGGGCGGTCCTCGATAGAATTGTCGGCCTTGGGGCGGCAGTAATAGTAGCGGCCCTCAGTGATTAGAGCAGCGGTGCGGGCCCTAATGGTGGCAACGGTTATTGCGGTGGCCCTGGGTGACGGTAATTAGCGGGTGGTCCTCGGTAGAAATGTCGGCCTTAGGGCGGTAGCGGTGCTGGTGGTCCAGATTGGTGATACCTACGGACAACTGATGTTTAGTACGGTCCCCCAGGACATCGAACGGTTGCCCAGTGCCCCCGTATGTATTCGCGGCCGCTAGGCGCTGCAGGGAGGTGGTTCCCTCCCCCTTTCAGCGCCCGCTATCCGCGCGGTGTCGCAAGCAGACAGGGGTGTTCAGAATTGGGCAACCCCAAACGGATCTCGCCCCCTGTCTGCTTGAGACCGTAACCAAAAATGGATCTAGCCCATAATGGTTTTGGGGTGTTGCCTGAGGGGTATTCCCCCCCTTGCAGCCCCCCCTCAACCAATCAGTCTTCCTCCGAGGAGGAAAGCCAAGTGCGCCCCAAATAGGCCCGAAGCCCAGGCTGCGCTCCGTGCTTACCTACGGACAACTGATGCTGGTTGAGTTCATGCTGGCAGCTTTAGCTCTGGTTTTGTATGAACCGTTTGAGAAGTGAATGGGCTTATTCCGTGTTATGCGTTTCGCGTAGCTAACTTCTTCCATCTGTTGATGCGCATGATTATCCAAGTTGCTGTTTGCGAAATTTGTATGTGCTTACCATGCCAGCTTCGTGTATGCGTATGTATGCCTGTATGTATGTACATAGGGGTGCTTTTAGTCTTGTTGGTAAGTTAGTTTGTGTGTACGCCTACCAGTATGTATGTATGTATGTTCATATATTGGTACCTATGTGCAGTGCGTATGCTAGGGTGATGTGGAGTATGTTATTGTGGCGTAGGCGAAGCTACGTTACAGTCCCCCTCCCACTTCGGCGGACGACAAGTTGCGGTATTCTAGAGTTTTGGCCTGAGGCCTGCACTACCTTAGGGCCAGCCTAGGTATTATTTACCAGAGTATGTTGTACCCTGGCTCGGTCGGTGTGTGCTTATAAGTAGGTACAAAGTTTGATTTTATAATGATATGAGAATTGTAATAAGTATACATGTGCTTATAAATAGGTACAATGTTTGATTTATTTATTTATATATATATATATTTTTTTTTTGGTATTGGCGTACAGCTGGTGGTGTGGCTTGGGCACAACCTGGGCGAGCGGAGGCCCGTGAAATATCCTGACGCTCAGGATCCGTGGTTTGTTCGGCGGCCATGGTACGGCCTCAAATGGCGGTCGCCATGTTGAGACTGGCCGAGGTTCGTCTGGTGGGGTCGGCTGTCGCCCGCGGCGTTTACGGCTAGACGCGGCTGCCTTGGACATGCTGGTGGGTTTTCCTCTCTTTTCTCGGTGGCTGTTATATGATAAGTTTTATTATATATTTTCTTTTCTTCTGCGCTACTTTTGGTTTCGACTTCGGTATGATTCTGCAAGTAGAGGAGAGGTATTTGTATTAGCGTTGAGGGGAGGCGTTTCATAGGAGAGTGGGATTAGTCGTGAAGGGGTTTTAGGTCCTGAAGGTGCGCGTGGACTTGCGGCCTATTGGGTGCTCGGAGTGCGTGAGTTTGACGGTGTTGGTTGAGACATAATTAGTGATCAGTTAGGGCCCCGAAAATTTTGGTGCGAGTTTCTGGGCAAAGTTCCCCGCGGCGGAAGAGGGGGTGGTCTTGTTTCATCACTCTGTCTCCTATTTTGGGTTTCCATGGGCGTCGTCGTAGGTCGTAATATTTTTTTTGTTGGTTGGCGGCCGTGGTGAGGTGCTTCGCTATTTCTTTCCATAGTTCGGTGATCGCGGGACGAACAGCTAGCGGTTCCTCCGGGACGGCGCCTTCTGTTCTGACTTATTGGGGTCCCCCGAGATTTCGTCCGAAGTTAATTTCGGCGGCTGATGCCTTCGTAGACTCATGGTGGGCGGTGTTGATGGCAAATGCGATTTCCGGTAATTCTTGGTCCCACGTCCGATGGTCCCGCTGTGAACGTTGCGCTATCATTGTTTTGATAACGCGGTTGGCTCTCTCCGTGGGGTTTCCATGAGGTGCATAGGCGGCAGTGGGTCGATGCTCGATATTGTGGTCTTTCAAAAACAATGCTAAGGCGGTCGCGGTGAACTGTCGACCGTTGTCGCTGAGGAAAACGGCGGGGCAGCCAAATCGATAGATGACTCGCTCCCGTAGCGCATTGATGACAGCAGTCGCCCCGAAGGGTTTTGTAGGGAGTGAAGCCATTTCAGAGAGTGGTGGTCGGTGATGACGGTGAACTGATAACCTTCTAGGTATGGCCTCATTTTACGGATGCCCCAGAGGACGGCGAGGCACTCCTGTTCGGTGGCTGAGTAGCGTTTTTCCAGATTGGACAGGCTTCGGCTGGCATACGCTATGACCCGTTCTTGTTCCGAGTGGCGTTGGAATAGTACTACGCCCAGCCGTTCGCCGGTAGCGTCGGTTTGTAAAAAGAAAGCTCGGGTGAAGTCAGGGCAGCAAAGTATTGGTGCGCTGGTGAGTTTGTCCCTTAATGCCTCGAAGGCGCGTTCCTGCGGCTCGCTCCACGTCCAGCTTTGACCCTTTTTGAGCAATTGGTTGAGGGGAGCGTTGGAAGTCGGCGACGAAGCGACGATACCACGAGGCGAGTCCGAGGAAATGTCGGAGTTCTCGGATATTTTGTGGTGCGGGCATCTCGCGTACTGCGGCGACTTTGCTGGGGTCAGTTTGGATTCCTTCGGAGCTGATGATGTAGCCCAAGTAGTGCAATTTCTGCTGCACAAAGCTGCATTTTTCGAAATTAATTTACATTTGGTGTTTCTGAAGCCTTTCGAAGACTTCGCGGAGGTACGACAGGTGTTCGGAGAAGGTATCGCCTAGTATGATAATGTCGTCCAGGTACGCGAATACTTTAGGTTGCAGGTCGGGTCCGAGAACGGAGTCGAGAGCGCGTTGAAACGTTGCGGGCGCGGAGTGTAGTCCGAAGGGCATCACTCTCCATTGGAAAAGTCCTCGACCAGGGACGGTGAAGGCGGTGTATGGTCGTGAGCGCTTGGCTAAAGGTATCTGCCAATACCCATTTTTGAGGTCGATCGTGGAGATATATTTTGCCTCCTTCAACTGATCCAAAATCGCTCCAATCTGGGGTAACGGGTATGCGTCTGGTTCGCTGGCGGCATTGAGCTGGCGGTAATCGATACACATGCGCCAACTTCCTTGTTTTTTCGAACTAAGACGATGGGGGAGCTGTATGCGCTTTTGGATCGTTCGATCCTTTCCTCCGCAAGGAGCTCGTCCACTTCGGTGTTTATCACCTGCTGCATGGCAGGGTTGCGTGGGTAATAGCGTTGTTTCAGTGGACGATGATGCCGGAGTGTGATCTCGTGTTCAGCGGCGGTACTGGGCCCGGTGATTTTGGAAAATCGCTCTCTGTGAGTTTCCAAGAAATCGGCTAGCCTTTTATTTTGTTCCTCGTTCAGGTGTGCCCTTTCAATTAGGCTGCATAGCGCGTGTGTAGTATCGAAACTCGGCGGTGGGGCGGGAGCTAGTGGCTGGTTGTCTAGTGACACCACGATGCCACGCTTTGCCAGGAAATCTATTCCCAATATCATTTTTTCAGCCAGATTGGGGATGACGGCCACCAGTGTTTTTGTTGCTTGGCTGTTATATTTAATTTGGACAGGATAGGAATGGGTGCTGGCGACGCACGTTTGGTCGGCTAGCTGCACGTTTCGTTTGTTAGGATGTGGCTGAATATTGCGCTGTTCCAATTGCTTGCGTAGATATCCGTTGATGTATGGTAAGGTGGCTCCAGTGTCGATTAGGGCTCGGACGTTCATGCCTTCGACCAGGACGTTCGCATAGAAGCGGCCATCGGGGCCTTGCCAGCTTGGTTGAGATGTGGGTGGTCGATCGGTGGGTGACTTGAAGATGGCTGTCCTCTCCTCGTGACACAGCCAATTCCTGGAGAGGGTTCCATCTCGTCCGCATCGTGAGCAGAATAGTCGCCTCGGACCTCTGCACTGGAATCGGTGGTGTCCGCGCTTTTTGCACCTCCAGCAGGTGTTCTTCTCATCGTATCGTTCGCCTGGAGTGGATAGGCAATGTGCTGCTTGCCTGATTTGCCTGGACTCCTCGCTTTTGAGCAGCTCATATTCGTCGGTGTGTTCCATTATTTCTTCGATAGTCTGGAACTCGCTCCGTTTTATGAATAATCGGTACTCCACTCGCAAGCCTTCGTAGATGCGCTCCAAGTGGTCGTCGCTGCACATCGTTGGATGCTGTCGGATGAGCGTTTGGAGGGCTAGGATGTAATCCTTGGCCTTCTCTCGGCTCTGCGGTTTCCGCTGGCGAATAGCGTCTTCCAGCTGATTGACGTGTCGACGGGGAAGGAAGAATCGTTCAACTTCGGTGCGGAATATAGCCCAGGTGATTATGTGTGGCCTTCGGACGCGGAACCATTGTAGTGCTCTGCCGCGGAGTATCTCGGATAGGGTTGGGAGGAGTTGGTCTGGCGTGATTTGGTAGCATTCCGCCAGCTCCTCAATCCTCTCCAAGAAGTCGTGCAGAGTGTCGCCACCGGAGTAGTGAACATCCCAACGGCGGACGGTGCTCACCACCTCAGCGCTGCTCATATGGTCTCGTTTCTGGGCGGTTGGCTTTGCCGGCATGCAACAGAAAGTCTCCAAGCTTAATTGCCGGAGTAAGTTCGTGTGGTGATTTCACCATGCTAGCTTCATCGGCAGCGATCTCCATCTCCAGTTCTCTGAGCAGGATTTCGGTTGATTTGCGGTTTCTCTTTGCCCTGACGAAATTACTGAGAGTGGTGCGCAGATCGGCGACGGTGCTCCCCTCAACGGGTATATGATGCCTCCTGCATTCTTCCACCAATCTCTCTTTCTTCAATAGATATATACAGCCAAGAGAGTCAGTGTTTAGTGTGGTGGTATCATTTTCGCTCATCCGTGTGTCATGTACTTGTCGTGGTGTGTTCGATGAATCCGCTTCCGCAGTGTTGGTGCTTGTTGAGCTCAGCCGCTCCAGAGTCCAGCGAAGGTCCCATTAACCACCAAATAAAACACAATAATTTGTGTATTAAGTCGAACACACCCACATACACACGCGGCTATCTAGAAGGCCGGCAACTTGTCGTGCAGGGGAGAGCGGAAGGTAAAGAGCGAGAGTCGGCAGTCGGTGTCGGAGATTATCCGGCGGGTAATTGTACGGCGACGGGAGTGCTACTAGTGACAGCGAGATTAGCAGTGGTACGCTTCAGTCGTAGCGAAGAGCGTGGCAATGAGAGCAGTCGCGGTGGTTGTGACGGCGACGGCGATGGGTGCGACGGCAGCCAGCAGTTCCCTTGCAGTGGTGGTGGCGGCCTCAGCGGTGACGTTGGCAGTGGCCCATATAATGATGAGGGCGGCAGCGACCTCCCGCAGTCGTGTTGTATGCGGCCCGGATTGTGACGAAGGGTAAGTGCGGCTTCTTTTTAACTACGACGGTGACAGCGTTACTGGGCGATGATGGCAGTGGCGATTACCGTACTCGTGACGGGTAGTAGTGGTCGGCCTGGGGCGACGATAATGGCGGCGGCGGCCCCAGTAATGAAGATAGTAGCAGCGGGCCCTGATGGCGGCAACGGTGACAGCGGCCCTGGTTGACGATAGTTAGCGTTCGCGGTCTTCGGTGATGATGGCGCGCGGCCCACGGTTGTAGCTTCGGCCTTGGGGCGGCAGTGGTAATAGCGGCCCCGGTGATCAGAGCAGCCGTACGGGCCCTAGAGGTGATGATGATTATGGCGGCGGCCCTGGATGACAGTGAATAGCGGGCGGTCCTCGATAGAATTGTCGGCCTTGGGGCGGCAGTAATAGTAGCGGCCCCCGGTGATTAGAGCAGTGGTGCGGGCCCTAATGGTGGCAGCGGTTATTGCGGTGGCCCTGGGTGACGGTGAATAGCGGGTGGTCCTCGGTAGAAATGTCGGCCTTAGGGCGGAAGCGGTGCTGGCGGTCCAGATTGGTGATACCTACGGACAACTGATGATTAGTACGGTCCCCCAGGGCATCAAACGGTTTCCCAGTCCCCCCGTATGTATTCGCGGCCGCTAGGCGCTGCAGGGAGGTGGTTCCCTCCCCCCTTCAGCGCCCGCTAGCCACGTGGTATCGCAAGCAGTCAGGGGTGTTCGGAACAGTGTTGCCAGGTCTTCGGCATGAGAAAACGTCCCTCTTGGTCTGAAAAAACGTCATTTCCTACCCAAAAACATCTTTTTCAATTGGATGTACAAAAAATTGTTCTTATTAAACTTTTATTGTATACAAAGGTACCCTAACCCTAACCGCCAAAATAACGTAAGCGATATTTTTTTCAAAATTTTCGTTTTGATGCAGAAATATTCCTAGAGCATTTATATGCATTTCTGCATAAAAAAAATTTTGTCGCTTACGTTATTTTGGCGGTTAGGGCTCGATATGTACGTAATGTACATATATTAAAATGCCATTTCGACAGAGCACATTTAAAATTCATTGTAAACTGGTCGTTGATATAAAAATCATTTTATACATACACTTGTGATCAGCTGATTTTGATCGATTTTGGCTGTTTCTCTTTCGTTTATTTAATGTTTATTATTTTTCCATAAAAGCCAAGCTCATTAACAAACAAAATATAAATCCACAAAAATTGTGCAAAAATTATAAACAATCTGCAAATTTTCTTCTAGATTTTCAACTTTTTATTCAGAGTTTTTAGAATTTTTTTTGATTATGCAGTTTGATAGCCCATTAAATTTCAGGGCAATAATGTGCAAGTTTAAAGGGGCTAAATATTCGCGTTGATTTTTAACAATTTTTTTTTTCCTGTAGACATTTGGTTAAGGACTCGGTTATCGAAAATGCTAAATTACGTTCTGCTAAGAAGGAGCATAGCAATAGGTCCATTCAATATCAAAAAGTTGTTACGAATTGTTGCTAGTACTTGCAAGTTTTTACTGGGAATGCATTCAATAACCCAAAATATTTGCAAGAGGGAGCGAATTCGAGAGCGTAACAAACCGAGAGAGCTGAAGATTCTTGCAAGTAAAAATTTTACTAGCAGGAATTTGCAGGAGTCAAAAAATAAGGTTATGTTTCAAATTCAAATGTAAACAAACTGTTTAAGAGGAAGATTTGATGAAACATAATTAGTGAAATGAAAATATGGATGAAAATTTTAATTCTATTTTTTATTTTGGCAACGCTGGTTCGGAATTGGGCAAGCCCAAACGGATCTCGCCCCCTGTCTGCTTGAGACCGTAACCAAAAATGGGTCTAGCCCATAATGGTTTTGGGGTGTTGCCTGAGCAGTGTTGCCATTTTAGTCGTTTTCCGGCTAGATTTAGCCGGTTGCGATAGCAAACAGCCGGAGAAATTTCGATTTAGCCGGCAGCCGATTTGTTAACCGTTTTGCAGAAAAAAATTAGCCGTTTTTAGCCGATTTTGTTATTTGTCTTGTTTTCTTAAATTTCAAATATGTATATATGTTTCCATTTTTGACTAAGCGACCCAAAATCTGTTAGAAATGGCTACTAGCCTTATCATGGAGAAAATTTTCATGTCCGGCAGGGTTGTATGAAATTGGGCCAATTTCGCTTATTTTTATTTTTAACGAAGAAGGGATTTTCTTCATAAAATGCTTTTTATAAATGTCTTAATTTTAAGTGTGAAGTTGTATTCGCAACGAAATAAATAAGAAAGAAAATATGAAATTGTTTCACTGTTAAGAGACTTAAGATTCGTTTGTGTTTGGAGATAGTGCCAACAAACAGAATAAATATTACATGTAGATATTGTCTTCCCAGATAGCGCATATTCAATTCTGCCTAAATTACAAAACATCATTTTTGCCCTCTCCCAAAGGTTTCAGGTAAGGGAAAAGTTAGTATTTTCAAGCACTATGTACCCATATGTATTTTTTAAACAAACTTGTTTGCTGAGAACTAAAGGAACCAACACTGAAGTGAGTCAAAATGAAAATAAAAGAGCACAAATTTCTATGTAAAGAAAAACTCTGGGAATCCTACGAGACATCTGCCGGTCATTTGAGTGCAGTCTTTTGGCATCATATTTTACATCAAAATTGAAGGGATTTCTGAAAAATCTGACCAGTTCTTTTGTGTAACTGTGATTTTGCATCCCTTGTCAATATATGGCCTCGGTTGATGTTAACTTAAGGTCGTTGTTTTACTGCCTTAAAATTGAAGGGAAATTGTTACAGCGTTTTTTATGTGTATTGGTTTCTATCTGAGTGTATTGAGAATCGGTCAGTCTGAAAAGGCCTTGTAGGGAAGACAATTACCACTCAAAATATCAGATAGTAATAGTAATAGATAGCCTTTTTTGTCGAGTACCTTTCAAATCATTGGAATTAACTAAATTCACTAAGTAAACAAGTATTAACTAACACTTTTCATTTTAAAATCGCTCCAGTTTGTAAATTTTTAAATTTAACGAACTGGTTTATTCAAATTATCGTCGACAAAAAATCCAACCATGTGCCACAATCATATGTTTTTCCTAATTGCAAATTCTTGCTGGCAAAACTTTTTTCGGCTTGAATTTGTAACTTCTCTCCAAGAAACAGTCTTTTTACTCGTAATTTATTTAAATAAAACATGTGAAATTTAGTTGAAACATTTTAGGCGTTTTTACAGGCTAACCTAATATTCGCGGCTTGCGTTTTGGTACGCAAATCAAAATGTCGCGCAGAACAAAAATTGAGTTAGCTTCATACGCACGCCGTTCAATTTCGGTTGGTCTCATACAAGTTGCATGTGCATCAGAAATTTTTGACAATAAATTGGCGGCGTGCGTGAATATTAGGTTAGCCTGTAACACGGAATAAGCACATTCACTTCTCAAACGGTTCATACAAAACCAGAGCTAAAGCTGCCAGCATGAACTCAACCAATCAGGTTCCTCCGAGGAGGAAAGCCAAGAGCGCCCCAAATAGGCCCGAAGCCCAGGCTGCGCTCCGTGCTTACCTACGGACAACTGATGCTGGTTGAGTTCATGCTGGCAGCTTTAGCTCTGGTTTTGTATGAACCGTTTGAGAAGTGAATGTGCTTATTCCGTGTTACAGGCTAACCTAATATTCACGCACGCCGCCAATTTATTGTCAAAAATTTCTGATGCACATGCAACTTGTATGAGATCAACCGAAATTGAACGGCGTGCATATGAAGCTAACTAAATTTCCAATTTTTGTTCTGCGTGACATTTTGATTTGACGCTTCGCCCAATGAAATCAAATGCAAACGCATGCAAGTCAGTTTCGGGTGACGCAAAAAAACAAATTCGACGGCATGCGTACCAAAACGCAAGCCGCGAATATTAGGTTAGCCTGGTAGAGTCTGCGTGCGTAAATATGTCGGCGCAAGGTTTATATGCAATGCGCAGGTCCGTTATTCTTTTCTCGCAAAATTGGGCGAAAACAACAGCGAAAAAAACAAGCAGCGTAAAAAAACATAAAATTGAAATGAAGTGAAGCGATTTCAAACCAATTGTAATCGATAGCTTATTCGAAAATACATTTACAGTTAATGTTAACCAAATTTTTACTCATACCTGTATGTCGAAAAAGCCACAAAATCGGATTTTTCACTGCGGTCAATTTTTGCTATATCTCAGACGTTTGTGTATCGATTGAATTGTCACCATTCTAAAGAAGATGAGTCTAACTGCACTTCTTAATATTTATTTAAAACAAAATTACGGATAATTTAACATTTTTATAAAAATAAAAGAGGTGATTTTTACAAATGCAAAAGTTGTGTTATGAAGTTTAAAGTTTTTGTTTTGTTTTAATGCAGCATTAAAGACAAATATATACGGATATTTTTGGGAAAGTTTCAGGTTTAGACAACAAGTAGTATTTTTAAGTTTTGCAAAAAGTTTTAAAATTTAATTCGTATGGTTTTTTTTTAAACATCAACTATATTTTCGTGAAAAACTACCGAATAATCATTATTAAAAACATTGCGAATATTGTGAAACAATCACTGTACAAATAACTATTTTGACTATGTATGGAGTTACGTGCATATTTACTATATATGTATGTATGTATGTAAGTATGTCTATTAAGTTTAGTAATAGTTATATAACACTGATAAATTCATGCATTTCAACATTTCACTTAATATTACTTCTAAAATTACTTGTAACGGGTGATTTTTTTGAGGTTAGGATTTTCATGCATTAGTATTTGACAGATCACGTGGGATTTCAGACATGGTGTCAAAGAGAAAGATGCTCAGTATGCTTTGACATTTCATCATGAATAGACTTACTAACGAGCAACGCTTGCAAATCATTGAATTTTATTACCAAAATCAGTGTTCGGTTCGAAATGTGTTTCGCGCTTTACGTCCGATTTATGGTCTACATAATCGACCAAGTGAGCAAACAATTAATGCGATTGTGACCAAGTTTCGCACTCAGTTTACTTTATTGGACATTAAACCAACCACACGAATGCGTACAGTGCGTACAGAAGAGAATATTGCGTCTGTTTCTGAGAGTGTTGCTGAAGACCGTGAAATGTCGATTCGTTGCCGTTCGCAGCAATTGGGTTTGTGTTATTCGACCACATGGAAGATTTTACGCAAAGATCTTGGTGTAAAACCGTATAAAATACAGCTCGTGCAAGAACTGAAGCCGAACGATCTGCCACAACGTCGAATTTTCAGTGAATGGGCCCTAGAAAAGTTGGCAGAAAATCCGCTTTTTTATCGACAAATTTTGTTCAGCGATGAGGCTCATTTCTGGTTGAATGGCTTCGTAAATAAGCAAAATTGCCGCATTTGGAGTGAAGAGCAACCAGAAGCCGTTCAAGAACTGCCCATGCATCCCGAAAAATGCACTGTTTGGTGTGGTTTGTACGCTGGTGGAATCATTGGACCGTATTTTTTCAAAGATGCTGTTGGACGCAACGTTACGGTGAATGGCGATCGCTATCGTTCGATGCTAACAAACTTTTTGTTGCCAAAAATGGAAGAACTGAACTTGGTTGACATGTGGTTTCAACAAGATGGCGCTACATGCCACACAGCTCGCGATTCTATGGCCATTTTGAGGGAAAACTTCGGAGAACAATTCATCTCAAGAAATGGACCGGTAAGTTGGCCACCAAGATCATGCGATTTGACGCCTTTAGACTATTTTTTGTGGGGCTACGTCAAGTCTAAAGTCTACAGAAATAAGCCAGCAACTATTCCAGCTTTGGAAGACAACATTTCCGAAGAAATTCGGGCTATTCCGGCCGAAATGCTCGAAAAAGTTGCCCAAAATTGGACTTTCCGAATGGACCACCTAAGACGCAGCCGCGGTCAACATTTAAATGAAATTATCTTCAAAAAGTAAATGTCATGGACCAATCTAACGTTTCAAATAAAGAACCGATGAGATTTTGCAAATTTTATGCGTTTTTTTTAAAAAAAAAGTTATCAAGCTCTTAAAAAATCACCCGTTAGTTACAAGTGCCCACTAAAAATATTTGTCATCTAGAGGCGAGCGACCGCTCGTGGGTGTCATAATATCTAATATTGTTATAACTTTAGAACTACTTGTTGTCTAAACCTGAAACTTTCCCAAAATTATCCGTATATATTTGTCTTTAATGCTACATTAAAATAAAACAAAAATTTTAAACTTCATAACACAACTTTTGCATTTGTAAAAATCACCTCCTTAGTTTTTATAAAAATGTTAAAATATCCGCCATTTCGTTTTAAAAAAGTATTAAGATGTGCAGTTAGACTCATCTTCGTCAGAATAGAATTTAGTTTATTGTGTACAAATTTCAAATCAATCGAATCGTAAACGTCTGAGATATAGCGAGTTTAAATACAAATTTCGCAAAAATTGGCCGCTGTGAAAAATCAAGTTTTGTGGCTTTTCGGCAATTTTTAGTTCGCGGATTGCGCGACCTTCTATGTATGGATCTTGATGTCAGCGCATAAATAAAATTCATGCGAAGTGTTGAAGTCAAATCGATGTGATTTTGTTTTTGTTTTTTCGCTATTCTCTCGCTTTGCCGGACGCTCATGTGTGTATGTTTGTACGGGTGTTAAGCTACATTGCCAAAAATTCGAGTACTCCATGCATTTATGTAAAGAGTATATCTAAGGGTCAAGGAGTACCCGAAATTAACCAAAATGCATATGAAGAATGTGGTCCAATTAACAGTGAGCGATACCCTAGGGCAGGACCACATACTCCAGTTCTGCATTACATCAGAGTAGCACAAATCTTCTTCAAGGGATTACTCCATGGAGTATCACCTCTCGAAAACACAGCGTAATAATCATCGTGTAGGTATTACGATCATTAAAACTCGAGCAATGATCGGGTAACAATAAGCTGGTGTAGAGACACGAGATAGGTCGCTAGAGCATCACAGAGGGGCGTTTTGTAAGTATGTACTCCAATAAGTATGGCACAAATGGACCACATTGTCCAATGATTCTCCCAAAACCACTGATGAAAAAATCAGAAGAAGAGCATCGACATAGCACAATCTTTCTCCATTGGTGGTAACAATAGATCGCAGGACATCCTCTATAGCATCGGCACCTGCTAAAATATTAATGTTAAAGCGTGACCAATTTCCTCTGCTCTCTGCATGTGCGTTAACGAGGTCATTTGGGGAGATCGTATACGCTCCACAGCTCCTGTACGTCGCATTATCATGTGTAACATCGATTCAAGGACTATATCTCGTTTAAAAAAATCAACAAAAAAGTATAGAAAATTGTATCACGGTCGAAAACAGTATCCACAATTGTATTGCAAGCTGTATTTCAAAGGCTGCATCTGAATCAACTTGAAACAATTGAAAAATAATTATATGTTTTATTATGAGAGGAAAGGGTCGCCACTGTTTACCTTCAATTGCCCCAAAGTTTACGCGCTCACGGACAGGATCTTCAATTGGACAAAATAGTATCACCGTCGACTTTCTAATTCCTTCAGAGACGTGAGCGGAAATGAGAAAGCTTTAGATATTCCTAATTTTGATACAGTAATTCAATTTAAAAGCCCAATGATGAGAGCAGGCAGAGCTGTAATCCACCATAACACACATGACGGATTTCGTATATTTCTCTATAAATAGAACTCAATGCACAAAAACCTAAATCAATGTCTGTTCAAATTTGCTTGTGAAAGCAGGTTGGACCATGAGAGAACAGTTATATTTGTGGCAATTTATATTTCTTCCAAACATCCAGTAAATAAAATTATTGAATTCATCCACGAGAGTTTAATAAAATACACACCAGAAGTATCGCAGATACTTAAAAAAGACCACAATAAAATTCCGGCTGTGCACTGCACACCAGGGTTGTTACGAATATTCGCATTTGCAACCGCGGAGCTTCCGCATTAATTTCAATATTCGCATTCGCTTTCGCATTCGCAATAATCAAGGCGGAGCTTTTTCGAATGCGAGTGTTGTGCAAGTGCACCGATAAAGCGCATATCTGGCAAACAAAATGACAATTTGTAGCCAATATTTTTTGCCTTTGGTCGTGGGAGTATTTCTTTAACACAACTGGCCAAGTTTGATAAAAATGTCTTTAAATATATTATTTCTTAAGCTATATAACCGAGCTCTAAATGAGCAGTCATACAAGTTCCCACTTCTACTTGACCTTTGACGTACGTCAAAGAGAACATAGTGATTTTAATAATATATATTTTTTTCGTTTTCTGTACTTTAAATACCTGCATTTTGATTTGCTTTTGTTATTACATACCGTCAGTTTAATTCACAAAGGCCCTAACCAGCAAATTTGTTATTTTACAGGAGAAGCAAAAAGAATTACAAAAATCAAATCACTCATACGGATAGGGCTATTTAAAAAATGGCATAACTCCGTTGGTTTTGGTACTAACACTTTCAAATTTTTAGTGAAGGTGCATTTTAATATCCCACCAAAAGCTGTGGCAAATGCAGTTTTGAAAAAAGTTTTGGTTATGGGCTTTGTGGATTAAAGTAACGATATATTCGTTTCCATCATTTCAAGTAGGGCTATTTGGGAAATTTATTTTTAGCAAAAATTTAAAAAACAGTAATGTTTTTTACTTGTCGGGCAATATTTTTTTTCATAGAGATATACATTGGATCCTTGGCTAAAAACTTCTGTGGTAGAACTCTCCCCTTACGTCTTCCTTCTTCGCTATTTAAAGTCAAAGAGTAAGCTCCTTCAAAAGGGATTTCCAGCAGAAATGGTCAACGTCTGGCTATAAAGAGAAAAGGCTATTGGTCTGACCTTTAATTAGGTAAGAATTACGTAACTATCTGAGACTCTCGTCATCCGTGATTCCAATAATTCAAATGCTTATAAAAAACGGGGTGTTTAAAAAAAGTAACAATTTCTTATCCGATTCGGCCGACAGCCACGACTTTGGAAACAGACTTTTGTTCAAAATTTTCATTCCTGCAAAATAATAATTTACTTTCCAAACTGCCAAACTTGACTTTTTAAATAAAACTTCGCGTTTTGAATAGCTCTTGTCCGTGGTATAATAGTAATGTCAGATCAGCTATAAAAGCTCGTAATAGATTATATGCGAAATGGAAAAGAACCAACACGGACTTCGCTTGGTCGCAATACAAACTTGCCCGAAATAAAGCTACCACCATTGCAAGACAAGCGAAACGGTTGTATTGTAACTCCAAGTTGAACCCATCACTACCATCAAAAGACTTATGGCGCAATTTGGGAAACCTTAATGTGCATGGAAAACATAAAACTGAGTGTAAAATTGACCCAAACATTCTAAATGAATATTTTATTGGCGCCTGCAAAAGCCGCGGCAGTTCTCTAACTCAAAATTTCAATAGCCATTTTGCACTGAGAGAAAAGTTTCAATTTAATGGAGTTACAGAAGCAGAAGTTATGAAGTCAATTATGAGCGTCAAGTCTAATGCTACTGGTGAGGATGGTATATCCTTGAAGTTTGTGAAACTTGTGCTGCCATTCATTCTAAGAACTTTCACACATATAATCAATCACTGCTTCACAACTTCGTGTTTTCCAACGGAGTGGAAAAACCCTGTGATTATTCCTGTCGCTAAAAAGAATACCGCCTCTGAACCTAGTGACTACAGGCCAATTACCATTTTGCCAGTATTTTCAAAAGTGTGTGAGTCTTTGATGGCAGAGCAAATTTCATCATTCGTTCAAGAAAATAATCTTTTATCTCCGTTGCAGTCCGGATTTAGACCAAAGCATAGCTGCTCTACAGCTATGTTGAAAATACTTGACGACATAAGAATACAGTTTGACAAAGGTGACTTAACCACAGTATATACAGTAATAAACCTTTTTGCAGTTTTTCACCAATTGGTCCCCGAGGAGTACTTTTGGGTTGTGTGCAGCGTTTTCGTTTTGCACGCACGGCAACACTTACTGTGGGGAATTTCGCCTCATGATTAGAAAAAGGTCCTTTCTAGGATAAAACATATATAATTGTAAGTAGCTTTTTAGCATATATTTTTTCCGGGAAGTGGTCCAGGGACCGATCTATTCGAAAAACTCGAATTTACGGTCCGATTTGCTTAAAATTCGGTGCGCAGGTAGCTTTTTAGCATGTTTTAGCATATATGATCAATTTTTTCCGAGAAGTGGACCAGGGACCGATCTATTCCAAAAAATCGCATTTATGGTCCGATTTGCTTAAAATTCGGTACGTAAGTAGTTTTTTAGCATATATTAGGGTATATGGTCCATTTTTCCGAGAAGTGGACCAGGGACTGATCTATTCGAAAAAATCGTATCTACGGTCCGATTTGCTTAAAATTCGGTACGTAGGTAGCTTTTTAGTATATATTAGCATATATGATCCATTTTGTCCGAGAAGTGGACCAGGGACCGATCTGTTCGAAGTAATCGTATTTATGGTCCAATTTGCTTAAAATTCGGTACGTAGGCAGCTTTTTGCCTGGATAAGCTTATAGATTCCTGTTTTCCAATTTTCATGCAATTTCGAATATAAATAGCTTTAAGTAACGACCATATCAAGGGGCGAACTCGGCACTAGGCAAGATTTTTTTGCGCCAATCAGAAACAACGGATACTGTCAAAATATAATTATAATATATAATATATCTCAACTAATATATATTTAGAAAGCCGTTTGTTAGTTTTCGCAAGGCTCGAGAGCGGCTGAACCGATTTTTTTGAAACTGCCAAAAAAAAATCTATATGTAAAGGGGGAGTGGCACTTCCCATACAAACCGAATTTCTCATGCTACATATCTCTGAAAGTGTCCATGGTAGAGTTTTGGAAATTGGTATGGAGATATACAAAATCAATCGCATACCCTTGAGTAAAATTTTAGCTGTTGTAAAAAGGGGTGTGACATCTCCAATAAAAACCGAATTTTTCATACTGCTTATCTCTGGAAATTTTTTGGTAGAGTTCTAGAGTTTTATATGGAGATGTACGAAACAAATCGCATACTCTTTGAGAAAAATTGGAACAATTGGAAAAGGGGGCGTGGCATCCTCCATACAAGCCGAATTTCTCATGCTACATATCTCTGAAAGTGTTCTTGGTAGAGTTCTGGAACTTGGTATGGAGATATACGAAATCAATCGCATACTCATGAAGAAAGAGGGCAGCTGTTGGAAAAGGGGGCGTGGCACCTCCCATATAAATCGAATTTTTATACTGCATATCTCTGAAAGTATTCATGGTACAGTACTGGAAGTTCGTATCGAGATATGTATATAGTTGAAATCAAGCCCATACTCATGGAGAAAATTTGGGCTATTTCAAAAGGGGTGTGAGGCCTACAAACGTACCGACCTTTAGCTATCTTTGAATGAATTTTTTTATTGTTCTGTAGTTTTGTTTGTGAGTGAAATCCTCCTGGATGGTTGTACGGATTTTAACGAAACTTTTTGTGTATTTGAGTGGGTCTCTGGATGGTTTAGTTTCACAATTTAATCCGACAGTTGGCGCTGTAGTTGAGTTATTACTAAAAATCTTATTTATGATCCGATTTGGCTAATGTTTTAAATATGTATGCAATACTATTGCAAAAACGTGCTGCCAAGTGGTGCTGAAGTCGAGCTATTACTAAAAATAGCCAAGTGAGAAAAGGGGCCGTGAAGGTCAGATTAAATCGACCTGTTGCATCATTGAGTATATCGAACGCTCCTGCGTTACAATTGTCCCAATGGATGTGATTTTCCAATATTATTATGCGTTCAAACTTTTAAGGTATTTCATCTGAAATAAGTATATGTATATTGCATTTCTGTAGAACAATGATTCGCACTCATTTTGAAATTGCCACCTACTATACTGTAAAGCTTCTAGGACATTCACTATAGAACCGGATCATTGTTGCCGGCAGGGAGTGAAGAGGAAAAAATTTATTTCGCTTTGCGAATAACCGTGCTATGAAATTCCGCACAACTGGAGAATTTTAAGAACTTCTTCACGGATATAACACTTTCCTTAGGTTATTTAAAGCGGCAAATGACCACCAAACCTTAATCTTAGCAGATAAATGTGCCAATGAAAATCGTAAACGTGAATTATTGGTGAAAATGTTGGACCAAAAAGTTTCAATAAAATATATAAAAAATTTTGGGCGGGACGAAGTTCGCCGGGTCTGCTAGTGTTTCTATAAACTGGAAACTCACGTTGTACATATATTAAAGAACGTGAATTTTGTGACTTTATCATGGATAACTCTAAATTTCCGAATATATTGAAGTATTTATTCCAAACCAAAATAAAGTTTGCTTAGTTATAGAGATTTCAATGCCTGCCAGCGCATCCGCCCAGACAGCTCATTAAGCACACCCAAGCTCAAAATTACTTAACATCAAAGTATAGAATGTCACAAATATGAATCATACACAAATACAATAGCAATTGCTATGAATTGCTACCGTATAAATTGAAGACACGCATTTGGTTGGAGACTGCGTTGGTTATGGTGGTCATAAGTTCAGCCAACACATTCAATGGTCCGTTACCCGCAGCTGCTCCAATACCATGAGTAGATTTTAGTGAGCCTCACAAGCCACTGCCTCTGGATACAAGCTGGATATCTTTTTAAATGATAAGAAAAGTGTTTGTTTACAAAATTACCGGTGCGGTTGTGCTGATTACGGTTGTTGCTCCCTTTCATGCCACAGTAGTTTTGTATGCAACTCTGAATCAGCAAATTCATGCTCCTTCTCATTATCTACCCTGATCACATTTTACCCCCGAGGAGTACTCAAAAAGGTTTATTGCTCTATATACTGTGGACCTAACTCTTCTCTGCTTTCTTGATTTTACTAAGGCGTTTGATCTAGTAAATCATGAACTGCTTTGTACAAAGCTTAAATATTATTTTGGATTCTCCGAAAGCTCTGTTAAACTTATGGCCAGCTACCTTGAGGGAAGAAATCAAAAGGTGATGTGCAAATCTGCGACATCAAAATCTTGTATTGTTGCCTCCGGTGTGCCGCAAGGCTCCGTGCTTGGTCCCCTTTTGTTTAGTCTTTTTGTCAATGATGTATTTTCTGTTTGTCAGTATGTTTATGTCCATGCCTATGCTGACGACATTGAATTGTATTTGTCTTACCGTGTCGGTCTTGTTGAGGATTTGTGTTATAAAATAAATAGTGACTTGTCTGCAATATCGCTATGGTCCCGTGATAATTGTCTTTGCGTAAATGCTAAGAAGTCATATGTGTTACCCATTAGTAACAATGTTGTACATGTTGAGGATATTCCAAAAATGTTTGTTGGTAATAGTGTCCTTACGTTTACTGACAAAGTTAGAAACTTAGGCTTCGTTGTTAACTCTATGTTAAGCTGCTCTGACCATGTTAATAAAGTTGTTAGTAATGTGTATTTTGTTTTACGTAGATTGAGAATGTCAGCTTCGTTCACGACTTTAGAGACTAGAAGAAAGCTAGAAATTCAACTCATTGTACCACACATTAGGTACTCTGAGCTTGTGTATAGTTGACTTGATTCTACTTCATATCACAAAATTGATGTTGCGTTCAATAATGTTACGTGTTACGTTTATGGCCTCAAAAAATATGACCACATCTCTTTCTGGAAAAACAAAATTCTTGGATGCAGTATTTTTGAATATCTTTCGGCCAGAAACTGTATATATATTCATAAGCTCATATAACTCAAAACACCGAAATATCTTCACGAGAAGTTAGAATTACTTAAGTCTTGTAGGCATCAAAATCTGATTATCCCTAAATTTTCCTATTTGCCCTCATCTCGGCTATTTTTACAACGCTTTTATCAACTTGCAATGTTTGTTAATGCTGTGAGGCCATTCCTGGTACTGTCAAAGCTGCGTTGAATAGGAGCAACTATAAGAAAGTAATACACAAGTATCTCACCTCTGTGCGATAAATGTGATTGCAATTTAACAGTTCTCTTTTCTCTATTTATTTCTCAGGAGGATACATCCGAAATTTTCGGCTCCGATGCAATACACGTTACTTTTTATCTATATATAAATACGCCACAAAAAAATTTTGCAATCCCTTTTTTGAAAGCACCGTTCGTTCGATTCCAATCAAACATACACCGATTTAAAGGATATAACTTTCCTATGGGAAAATCTCTAGTTTTGAACTGGTGCGCTTCCTGTACATTTAGAACCTCTAATAGTTCGCGATAAATCTCTTTTGCATGCACACAACAACTGGCGAATTTAACACGGCGATGTCATAGGAATTGGAAATTGTCCCCCGCTGCATTACCTTTTCTATAGTTCAGAATCGGTCCTAAATTCGACATATGGGATCTAGTTCGCTTTGCACCCCATTTTCTATAGTTCCGAACCAGTTGTAATTGAAAAAGTAACAAGATGTTTTCTTTTTGGGTTACAATGGTAGCAATTTTTAATTATTTGCGGAGAAATGTATTTTCAATCTGAAATCAAATTTGTTTGAATGAATGTAAATTAAATTTTGCATTTAAAAACACGTTTACATACCTTTGGCTGTAGTTGAATTTGCAGAGGTGCTGACTGTTGTTGGTTATATTCCAGACCGTCCCAAAATGTTAAAATGTTAACACAAATTTTAGTTTTGTATTACCAAACTATAAAAAAGCATCTGCGACGTGCAGGCTGAAAGCGTATTTGAACGAAAAACCCGCCAAGCAAAAATCTATTTAAAGTAAACAAGCCCCCCGCTGCATCCCTTTTTCAGTAGTTTCGAACTAGTTCAAAATTCGCCAGATGAGGTCTAGTTCGTGCGGCATCACTTTTTCTATAGTTTTGAACCAGTTCTAAATTCGTCATATTAGATATAGATTTATAAAGTTGTTTTTTAAAAGTACCACATATCGCTGCTTTTGAACTGGTGCCGATCTAGTTACTATCGCACTGTTTCGTTTTTGGCGATAAAGATCTAGTACGGAACTACAAATTTTGTTCACCAGTTACATACATATGTATAGACTAAAATGTGAAAACCACTATGTCTCTAAAACCAATAATGCTCGGGAACTGAAACTTAGCACAGATGCATAGATTGTAAATACCCTACTTACGGTGAAAAATGGTAGGTACTGTTAAAGTGGGCGTGACACTTCCCATAAAAACTGAAATTCTCATATCGCTTACCTCTGGAACCACTTATGCTAATGTCCTGAAATTGGACACAGCTATTTATGATATCAATAACGTAACTATGGCGTAAAGTGATAGATAATGGATAAGGGAACAGAAATTCTCACACCACACATCTCTGGAACTGCTTATGCTAATGTCCTGAAATTTGACTCAGCTGTTTATGATATTAATAACGTACTTATGGCGAAACGTGGTAGATAATGGAAAAGGGGGTGTGGCAACGCCCATAAAAACTGAAATTCTCATATCGCTTATCTCTTGAACCGCCTACGCTAACGTCCTCAAACTTAACACAGCAACATATGTTGTCAATACCGTACTTACGGCGAAAAGTGGTAGATTTAGGAAAAGCGGGCGTGGCACCGCCCATACAAACTGAAATTCTCATATCGCTTATCTCAGGAACCGCCTACGCTAACGTCCTGAAATTTCTCACAGAACCATATGTTGTCAATACCGTAATTATGGCGAAAAGTGGTGGATAATGGGAAAGGGGGTGTGGCACCGCACATACAAACTGAAATTCTCATATCGCTTATCTCTGGAACTGCTTATGCTAACGTCCTGAATTTTGGCACAGCTATTTATGCTGCCAATAACTTATGGCAAAAAATTATAGATATTGGAAAACGGGCAGTGGCACCTCCCCCCCATTATAAACCGAAATTTTCAAATCGCATAGATCTGGAAGTGCTTACGTTAATAATAATAATAACACTGTACAGCACTCGGCTGGGTATTGGACCAAACCAACTTTTTTTAAGAGATTGAGTCATAAGTAAAAAAAGCAATTTCTCCGTTTTTCGAAGTTATCCTCCGAAATCGAGATATGGGAGTTCGAAAGTGGACCTTAAGTAAAAAATTATTTTTAATTATTGCATGGAAAAAGCAAAAAAACTTTTGCTCTTATTTATATGGTATATACATTTTTTTTTGTGAAAGCTGATATTACAGGTGCTATAACGGTTCAAGATTCAGATCTTCGAAAAATTAAAAAACTTAATATTTCAGAAAATTTTGAACAGAATTCTTATCGTTGTAAAGATGATTTAACCCCCTTTCTTGTGATATGCATATTTGTGTACTTCGTATATAAAAATTTGAGAGAAAACATATTTAAATGAAAAAATGCCTTTTTTGTATAACAAAATATTTTAAACAAAAAAATTACTAACCGATTTTTAAAACATTGGTATCGTTGTAAAGTTGAACCCTCTTTCTTATATGCATATTTGATACTTCGTGAATACAAATTTGAGAAAAAACACTTTTTTTTAGCAAAAAATGTTTTAAACAGAAAAATTACTCACCAATTCCTCATCACGTTGGTCTCCTTGCCGTGGGGATGGGGCTTAAATGAAAATCTAAACCTCCGTTCTGGGGATTTAGATGATCATGAACTAAGAGGGAAGCTTGATATGACTGCCTGGATGGCCACTCGTCCTGTGTACCCGCAAGGTCTGAACGGGGGGAGCGGCCTCCCCTTGCG
This sequence comes from Rhagoletis pomonella, assembly GCF_013731165.1. Taxonomy (NCBI): domain Eukaryota; kingdom Metazoa; phylum Arthropoda; class Insecta; order Diptera; family Tephritidae; genus Rhagoletis; species Rhagoletis pomonella. The sequence continues at coordinate 109,049,825 of NW_023458555.1, read as the reverse complement.
CCATGTCAAGATCACCGCACCGACGCTACGATCCCTCCTCCTATCCCACAAACACCCAATTCCCGCCCTAACCACCATCCCTTTCCCCCCTAATCGAGGGTGTCACGCGCAACCGTGCCTATTGGATGGTTTGCAGCCAGGGGTATCCGGCTGTATTCGTACGGTGTTCTCCTGATACCGGGTGGCCTCAGGAGGTAGAATGGCCTTACTACGGCAGAGGGGACTGCCGTAGTCGACGTTCCCCCTCTCCCCATCCAAATTTTCGGGTCTGCCGCGCTTTCCTTGTCGAGCAACGCAGACGATTATGATAAATGATATGAACAACAAAAACCCCGCCTCGGATAAACGAGGTCTTCTTAAAAAAACCGACCTGGCCCATCGGGCCGGTCCTGTCAATCTTTGACAAAATATCCCTTTGGAGCCAAGCCTGTGGCAAAGCCAGGGTCTAGCTCCACTCTGTCCCAACCGGGACAAGCCTTCACCTCAGGCGGGATGGTGGTGATGCCTCGATAGCCGCTGGAGGTGGACAGGCTGTCATCTCGGACACTGTCTCAAGACAAGTCAAGGATGGCAGCCTCTCCACCTCAAGTGGCGGACTCGACGCTATGGCAAACCTTGCCAGTCTTCCTTCGGGAAGCTCTGCTGGCCATGTCCAAAGACAAGCCAGTTGTGCTGTCCCCTCCCCAGCTGAGGTTCCTCTTAAAAAAGGAACATCGGCTTCGACGTTTGCGGAGTCGGCTCACATGACCAAGTCAGTGAATCCCAACGTCAATCCTTTAGGCTGTACGCCGAAACCCCCTTCCAAGGCGATAGGAACCTCTGAGAGAAATTATCGCACCAGAAGATCAGCTCTGCGTATCATCGATAGGCTGAAAGATGTCAAGCAGGAGGACTTGACAGAAGAGGAAATCAGCTCGAAAGCTTGGGCAGAATCTTTCCTGGAGATTCACCGAGAGAAAGCGAAAGCAGACCTCCAAAAGCGGAAGCGCTCGGAGGAAGAGAAAAAGGCCTTCTAACACCCAGATGGCTGCATATAAGGAGCCTAAAAAATCCTTTGCCGATGCTGCAAGGGAATCGCTTGTCCGTGCTGTGATCGATCGGAATGCCCTTGATGGTGGGATCACACAGCAAAATGGGACCTTGTAACCAGAAAGCTGTGGGCGGTATATCGCGAGGTTCTCCGTGATAACGTAGGACCTCCACCCTGCTGCTCAGACGCGGGTTGGTTACGGGGTGTCAAACTGATTAAGTGCGCGGATGAGAGATCTGCGCAGCTTTACAAGGCCGCAATCAATAAGATTGGGGAGCCCTGGCCAGGTGCACGACTAGATGTCGTAAAGAGGGAAGAGATTCTAAATCGCCCAAGATCCAGGGCATGGATCCCGGAATACCATGACGATCCGTCGGAGGTTCTGGGCTATATTCAGCTAGGCAATCCAGAGCTTCCAACTCAGGATTGGAAGGTTGTAAAGCTGGAAGATCCGGTAGGCAAACGAAGAGTGGCGGTGATTGTCCTCAACGAGGAATCACTTGCACCCCTCTCTAATCTCAACTGGCGGATCAACTATGGCTTTCAAGCCTTGACCCTCCATGTGTATCGACAGGATATGTCGAAGAATGCTCCCTCCGCGTAAACAGTTGGGGCCGCCGTGGAGGAGACCGAATGCCCTTTGGACTGCGAAGTCGCGTCCAGCTGCGACACGGTGGGTGAGCTCTTCGAGCGAATCGCCGTCAACGATGGGTCGGACGACACCGGATCGCTGACTGATACACTTGGCGATGACGAAGAGGACGTTCCTCCATTACCCGAGGACGAAGACGCCAATTGTACGGTCATTGGGCGTCCGACTAGACAGATCGAAGATAATGGTGGGGATTCTACAGATTAATCTCCACCACAGCAAAGCGGCGTCAGCCGCACTACTCCTCCGGCTCGCTCAAAGAGAAGAGGAGATCGTGCTCATCCAAGAACCTTGGGTCATCAAAGATCGGGTTTGCGGCCTGAGCAGTAAAGATTATCAGCTGATCTACACAAGTGTTAGATGTAAACCAAGGTCTTGCTTATTAGTAAAGAAAAATATTAATGTCTACTCTCTGATACAATTCAGCGATGCAGACACCACAGTAGCCGTCCTGGAAACCTGCGGAAGGAAAATTTGGCTTGCCTCGAGCTACATGGCACACGACAAGCCAGCACCGCCAGCACTAGTCAGGAAGACAGTAATTGGAGCGATCACCGCTAACGTCCCGCTAGTCATTGGAGCAGATGCCAACGCCCATCATGATATTTGGGGAGCTCAAACACAAACGATCGAGGTGAGTTACTTCTCGAATTTTTACTAAGCAATAATCTTAGAATATGCAATATTGGGGACACCCCCACTTTTGTAACTTCCCTACGAAGGGAGGTGCTCGTCTTATCCTTTGCTATTAGACGAGGTCAGGAATTGGTGAGCAACTGGCATGTGTCCGGGGAAAACTCATACTCCGATCACATGTACATTAGCTTTAAATTAAACATCTCGATCTGTGCGCCTAGAGCGTTCTTAAACCGCAGACGAACAAATTAGGAGGTGTTCAGGCGCTGTCTAATCAGATCTTTGCCTGAAACCTCTGGAAATCTCGCGAGCACCCAAATGCTAGACTCAGAAGTAGAAGGGCTCACGAAGGCTTTTCAAAGAGCTACAAAAGCAGCATGTCCCAAAATAAAAAGGAGAAAGCAACGACCACCATGGTGGTCGCATGAAATAATGAACCTAAGGAAGGAATGCAGGATGAAATTTAATCAAGCGAAAGCGTCTAATGTGTGGAACGAATATAAGGACTGCCAACACAGATTCAAATATGCTGTCAGAGCTGCAAAACGCTCCTCCTGGGAGACTTTTTGCCAAACGATAGAAAGCAACTCGGAGGCAAATCGTTTACGCAAGAACCATTCGAAAAACCCAAGCGCGCCTAGCTACCTGCTCAAAGGGAATGGTGAATGGACGAGCACCAGCTCCGAAACGCTTGAGCTCCTCATGCCGACGCACTTTCCTGATTGCTCCGACAGCAGAGGATCGAACAATTTACAGATCACTGCCCCAAACGGGGGAATCCATCTTACTACTATTTCTGATGGGGATATCAAGGAAGCTATTTGCAGCTTCTCGCCCTTCAAGTCACCCGGTCTCGATGGTATCCTACCCATCGATCTTCAGAAAACAATGGATTTAGTTATTCCAAAACTAATGGCTATTTATAGAGCGGCCATCAGCCTCGCCTATATACCACAGAGATGGACGCAGGTAAAAGTTGTATTTATCCCCAAAGCGGGTAAATCTTCGCACACCAAACCCAATGAGTTCAGACCAATCAGCCTCTCGTCCTTCTTACTAAAGTCACTAGAGCGCATATTGGACACCCAAATTAGGGAAATAGTTGGTCCAAAGCTCTCTACTGCCCAACATGCATACAACAAAGGAAAGGGTGTAGATACAGCTCTACACAGCCTTATCCTTGACATTGAGAAATCTCTGTACTACAAAGAGTATGCTCTATCTGTCTTCTTGGACATTGAGGGTGCTTTCAATAACATCAGTCTGGATGCAGTTATTGCACCGCTCCAGGAACTTGGACTTTGCAACACGTTGATAGCGTTTGTCAACAATCTCCTCCGGGATCGGGTTATAAACTCAGAGCTAGGGGACGCCGCCGTCAAAAATTTCGCGGCAAGGGGAACCCCCCAGGGAGGTGTACTCTCACCTCTACTTTGGAACATTGCCGTTGAAAGTTTTCTGAAAGAAATAGAAAGAAACGGCGGCAGAGTGGTAGCCTACGCCGATGATATTGTTATTACGGCTACAGGTAAACATTTAGCAATCCTGACTTGTCTCATTCAAGGTATACTAAACAATATCTCACGTTGGTGCAGAAATCGTGGTTTGGGAGTAAATTCCACAAAATCAGAACTTGTACTGTTCACAAGGAAACATATCTGTCCACCTCTCGGAAATGTAACTTTGAATGGTTCCACACTGCAGAGAACTGATCAGGTTAAATATCTAGGTCTAATTCTGGATAGGAAACTAAAGTGGGGACCTAACATCGATGAAAGGGTCCGCAAAGCCACAACTGCCCTATACTCCTGCACCAGGGCTATTGGCAAAAACTGGGGCCTGGAGCCCAAAATCGTAACTTGGATCTACACCGCGGTGGTAAGACCGATTCTTTTCTACGGGGTAGCAGTTTGGTGGGATTCTCTCAATAAAAAGGTGAACTCTAAGAAAATGGACAAAGTTCAACGACTGGCTTCTCTACTGATAACAGGAGCCATGAAAACAATATCCACAAAAGCGCTCAACACGCTGCTAGCACTTCTCCCGACGGATCTTTATGCAAAAAAGATGGCATGCAGTACCGCCATTAGGCTCAACGCGACCAACAAACGGACGCATCCACATATAGGGCACTGCAAAATTCTGAACGACCTTACTCAGTTTCCGACAACCGATTACATTCCGCCCACCCACACTTCCATGGCCATGTTCACGACCCTTCTTCCCTCAAGGGAGGAATGGTCAATGGACACTGTCAGGAAGAGCGGATCCATCCATGTCTATCGAAGCTCGAAAAAAGAGTAGGTGGTGGGGTCTATTCGGAACAGTTAGGCATATCATTCAGCTTCCGCCTCCCTGATTACTGCAGCGTTTTTCAGGCGGAACTGATAGCTATCTCAAAGGCCGCATCACTGGTCCAGTGTGATACGATTTCTAGTCATGAAATCTACATCTTCACTGATCTCTCAACGAGATGGCTGATACATTCAGCATACACGTTGTCTGGGTACCTGGCCATTGCGACATTCAGGGAAACTGCAAGGCTGACGAACTCGCGCGTCATGGAACGACATTGCCGGATACAGACATAAGGGATACTACTCTCGCAATCCCACTTCGGACATGCAAATATCTACTGAATGAAAAATTCATAGAAGTTGCCAATGAAAGATGGCGAATGGAACCAACCTGTCACATTGCCAAAACGCTCTGGCCCGCCACGAACGCCCAGCGCACCAAGTCTCTACTTAGTCTAAGTATGCAGAACATTCGTATAGTGACTGGAGTTCTCACCGGACATTGTCTGATCGGATTACACGCAGCTAGACTGGGCGCACCCTGGAACGACTACTGCAGAAGCTGCATGGATATAGACGAAGAGGAAACCATCCCAAATCTTCTCTGTCATTGCCCCGCTCTATCAAAACGGAGAGAAAAAGCTCTCGGGAGCTACTTCTTCGACGATCTCGATGACCTCAAAGAGGTGAACGTCAGAAGTCTTTGCACATTCTTGCTAAGCACCAAGTGGTTTACAGGGGATGGGGATAATTAAAAACCCCTCATGCGGTATCACAAAGGACCCTGAGTCTAAGTGTGTCCTACTTCTGGACTGCCGCCCAACCTAACCTAACCTACTCACCAATTAAAAAAATTGGCATCGTTGTTAAGGCGATTAAACCCCCTTTCGTCTAATATGCATATTTGTATACTTCGTATATAAGAATTTGCGAAAAACACTTAAAAGAAAAAATACCTATTTCTTCTTATAAAAAAAAATAATAGAAAAATTACCAATTAAGAATACAATTAAATACCACATTTAAATAAAACAAAAAATTATTCTTGTTTTAAGCATTAATTCGTTCTTGTTCACCAACAGCCCTGTTAAAAATAAAGCAAAAGTGCATGTAACAGAAATCTAAGGCATATAAAAATATAAAAACAATAACAAGGGTGTGGGGTGTACATAGCTCAGTGTTTAACGCTTCTGACTTTGCACATCGATTACGCAGGTTCCATCTCTGCTGAAGTCTAAGAAAAAATAAGTTTGATGAGGAGATGTAGTGATCTCCGAAATAGCTGCTATAACTTCTACCGCTTAGACGTTGTTGCTTTTCAATTTTTCGTAATAAACAATCGTGGTACAAAGCTCAATAAAAATATTACAAATAAAAAGTTAATATGCCACAATCACAATGACAAATTCATAGTTTAGGAAGAGCGTGCCTGAAACTATACAATAAAGCAAATAAGTAAATGGATGTATAGAATTGACAACAACAACCACGCTGTCAAGTTTAAATAGCGGCAAATCAGCTGCACTTGATAGTAGTTGGTTGAATAAGGAAAAATGAATTAGCAACAAGAGTTAACGGGGTTTACATAGCTCAGTGGTTAACGCTTCTGACTTTGCACATCGATTACGCGGGTTCGATCCCTGCTGAAGTATAGAAAAAAATAAGTCTGATGAGGAGATGTGGTGATCTCCGAAATATCGGCTATAACTTCTACCGCTTAGACTTGTTGCTTCTCAGTTTTCCCTAATAAACAATGGTAGGTACAAAGCTCTATAAAAATATTAAGAATGAAATGTTATTAAGCCACAATAACATTGACAAATACATAGTTTAGGAAGAGCCTGCCTGAAACTATACAATAAAGCGCAAATAAGCAAATGGATGTATAGAACTGACAACAACAACCTGCTGAAGTCTAGAAAAAAATAAGTCTGATGAGGAGATGTGGTGATCTCCGAAATAGCTGCTATAACCTCTACCGCTTAGACTTTGTTGCTTTTAAATTTTTCCTAATAAACAATCGTGGTACAAAGCTCAATAAAACTATTAAAAATAAAAGCACCATCGTTTCTGATTTTATACATAACAGGTTATATATAAAAATTAAAGGTAATTTTCTGTTTTATTTAAATAAGGTATTCAATTGTATTACAAATTAGTAATCTTTTTTTGTTTAAAATATTTTTTATAAGAAAAAAACTGGTACTTTTTCCTTTTGAGTGTTTTCTTCAAATTTTTGTATACGAAACATACAAATATGCATACCAGAAGAAAGAAATTTAATCGCCTTTACAACGGTACCAATTGTTTAAAAATCGGTTGGTGATTTTCTTGTTTAAAATATTTTTTTTATAGAAAAAAGTTATTTTTTCCTTTAAATGTGGTTTTTATATACGAAGTATACAAATATGCATTTCAGAAGAAAGGGGACTAATCGCATTTACAGCGATACCAACTGTTTAAAAATCAACTAGTATTTTTTTATAAAAAAAATGTATTTTTTCCTTTAAATGTGTTTTTTTATTCTTATATACGACGTATACATATACGTTAAGAGTCTTTCTTCGCCGACATTTTTTTACGCGTCTTTTTGCGCTGTCAACTTTTGAGCTCGCGTCTTTATTCGTATCTAGTGATGATATGTATGTATGTGTAAAGAGCAGGGACGTGAACCGGTTTTGAACCGTAAAACCGCTTTTTTCTATTAATTAACTGAACCATTTACCGAACCCAAATTTACCACAAATGTTTGATCTGAACCGAAAACCGAACCACTTTTGGTAAAGGTTTAAAGGTTCGTTTTCACCAATTTTAAATAGATAAATGTACCCACTTTTTTTCTTTTTGGTAAATATGTTACCATGTGACAATATCAAATGTAAAGGCAACCCATCTCATTTGACAGACACTTGACCGTTAACCATGCACGTTGTTGCCCTTGACACTTGACACTTAAACTTGCGCGTTATTTTTTTGTTTTTCGAACCGTTGAACCGAACTGAAACCCCGGTTCAAAGGTAAAAAAACCGCTTTGACGAACCAGTACAAAAGTACAAAAACGGTTCGAACCGAACAAACCAAATTTTTCCTCCCGTTCACGTCCCTGGTAAAGAGACATAAATTTGGGCAAGTCTGTACAGTAAAATGAATCGTTATACGCAGTTAATTTGTTTTTATTTTACTAGCTGTGTTTTAGTTTTACTAAGTGTTATGTTAGCTGTGTTTTCATAAATTTGACATTGCAAAAAAAAATATTAAAATTCAAAAAAATGTTTAGTAGGTTTTGGTTGGTTATGGTAGGAAATTTTGGTAGGAAAAAAAATTTGTCTGTTCAGTCGTTAACGCTTCTGACTTTGCACATCGATTACGCAGGTTCGATCCCTGCTGAAGTCTAGAAAAAAAGAAGTCTGCTGAGGAGATGTGGTGATCTCCGAAATAGCTGCTATAACTTCTACCGCTTAGACTTTTTTGCTTTTAAATTTTTCCTAATAAACAATCGTGGTAATATTAAAAATAAGAGCACCATGGTTTTTGATTTTTCACATAACAGGTGAAATATAAAAATTAAAGGTAATTTTCTATTTAATTTAAATAAGGTATTCAATTGTATTACTAATTAGTAATTTTTTTTGTTTAAAATATTTTTAATAAGAAAAAACTGGTGTTTTTTGCTTTTAAGTGTTTTCTTCAAATTTTTTTATACGAAGTATACAAATTGCATATCAGAAGAAAGAAATTTAATCGCCTTTACAACGGTACCATTGTTTAACAATCGGTTGGTAATTTTCGCCTTTACAGCGATACCAATTTTTTAAAAATCAGCTAGTATTTTTTTATAAAAAAAATGTTTTTTTCCTTTAAATGTGTTTTTTTTATTCTTATATACGAAGTAGACAAATATGCATACCAAAAGAAGGGGGTTTAATCGCCTTTACAACGATAACAACCTTTTAAAACTCGGTTAGTAATTGTTTTTATTTAACTTTTTTTTAAAGAAAGGTATTTGTTCTTTTAAATGTGTTTTTTTCTCAAATCTTCATATACGAAGTATACAAATATGCATTTTGGAAGAAAGGGGATTTAATTGTCTTTACAACGATACCAATTTTTTAAAAAACTATTAGTAATTTTTTTGTTTAAAATATGTTTGTTTTTATAATAAAAGGTATTTTTTCACATAAATAAGTTTTTTCTAAAAAATTTTATATACGAAGTATACAAATATGCATATCGGAAAAAGGCGGTTTAAATACCTTTACAACAAGATAAAAAAATTTGTTCAAAATTGTTTGCAATATAAGGAATTAAATTTTTCGAAGACCTGAACTTTGACCCCTTATAGCACCTGTAATATAAGTTTGCACAAAAAAAGATAAATATATACCATTTAAATAAGAGCAAAAGGAGGACTACGCCTATATTTTTAGGTTTTTAGTTATTTACATGCAATAACTAAATATAATTTTGTACCAAAGGTCCTATTTCGAACTTCGAAGGCCCATATCTCGATTTTGGAGGCGTACTTCGAAAAACTTAAAAATCTCTTTTTTACCTATGACTCAATCTCTTAAAAAAAATGGTTTGGTCCAATACCCAGAAAAAAAGTTGATTTTGCCGTACAGTGTAATAGATTGGCGCTTACACATATGTAAGTGCTTGGCCGAGCTTCTCCTCCGATTTGTGGCGTGCGCCTTGATGTTGTCACACAAAGTGGAGGGACCTACAGTTTTACGCCGACTCCGAACGGCGATTGCATTTTTATGAGAAGCTGTTTTTCGTGGCACAAATACACTCGGAGGTTTGTCATTGCCTGCCGAGGAGCGACCGCTGTTAAGAAAAAACCTTTTTTCTATATTCTTTTGCGATGTTGCTTTGACCAGGGCTTGAACTTAAGTGCTGCGAAGTGGAAGCGCGCACTGCTTACCATTACACCACAGCATGCTTATGTTAACGTTCTGTAATTTTACGTAGCAATTTATATTACAAATACAGTGTTTACAGCAAAAAGTGGTAGATTTTGGAAAAGGGGGCGTGGCACCTCCCATAAGAACTGAAATTCGCATATCGCTTATCGCTGGAACTGCTTATGCTAACGTCCTGAAATTTGACACAGCTATTTATAATATATTTTTCGGCGGCTGTGGTGTAGTGGTAAGCAGTGCGCGCTTCCACTCCGCAGGACCTGGGTTCAAACCCTGGTCAAAGGAAAATCGCAAAAAATATAGAAAAAAGTTTTTTTCTTTTTCTGCAGTCCCTCGGCAGGCAATGGCAAACCTCCGAGTGCCATAAAAAACAGCCATTCGTGCTGTCATCAGGTATGTATCTTGAGAATAGAAATCGCTGCATCTTTTAGGCGCATCAATATTACATACATAGTTACATCCCGAGCTAATAATGTATGTACATTAGACTGCATCACCAAAAAATGTTGCGGTTTTTCCGACAGGATTACAAAATTTATTATATTTTAAAAGGCCCACCGAAATATTTCGGAAAAATATTAAGATTTAAGTGAGCTGGACCGATTTCAAAATACCTCCAAAAATGCAGCTTTTTACGTATCAAAATAGTTTTTTAAAGAACTTTTTGAAAATGTCCCCTCAGATGACAAAACAGATTAAGCTCAAAAAATCCGCATAAAAATATTTAAAAATCTTTTCAACGGAATCGTAACAATGAAATTTTTAATGCGGTTTTTTTTAACTTTTTTCAAGGATTGATTTACGAAAAACTTGAATAACTGGTGTCGAGGACATGGACACCAACGTAATCGAATTTGATTAGATTAAATTTTTTCTCTTTTGTAAAATGCGTGCGGCCGGCAACATCATTTTTGCTAATGTCAATTTACATTTGAAAAATGCTTTGTAATTAATTACTGTTGTAAGCGGGCCATGGGGTGATCTGCGTCTGCAATAAAAATTTCCTTTTCACTTGCTTTATAACGATCGCCGCGGCCGCATCGCACCTTTTTTTGTATAAATTCGGTTTTTCATAAGCCACTCGGGCTAAATTGTCATTGTATTGCATCAACACGTTAAACGCCTTTAATAAACGCATTGTTCTGAATTATTTGAATTATATAAAATCCCAATCGGTTTTATTCACGGACGTGGACCGGATGAAAAATTTGGTCGGTTTGGTTGAGCGGTTCGAACCGTTTTTGCACGTTTTTTTGGTCTTTCAACCGGGGTTTCGGTTCGGTTCAACGGTTCGAAAAACAAAAAAATTACGCGCAAGTTTCAAGTGTCAAGTGCAACAACGCGCAAGGTTAAGGGTCAAATGCCTGTCAAATGAGATCGGTTGCCTTTACATTTGATATTGGGCGCGTTCATAAGACGTATCTGTTTAGCTCATCTGCTATGATGAATATGCTGCCAAATGAACAACTGATAAATGTATACAAATGAAATTGCAACAAATAGTGATAGCTGCGCCGATAGTATTTAGAATTCAACGCTGAGCTGCCGCCGTGTTGAAAAAATCGTTCAATGTTACAATGAATTAAACAGTGTAAAATTATATAGCAAACATCTTAAAAACATGTATTTAGAAACATAGTATTATTATAAAATATTCTAGTTATTTTATCACATTAGTAATATAAAATATAATAAATTTGTTTGCAGCTGCCACCTAACGAAGCGGCGTTAAATTTAATATAAGCGGCGTGAGTCTACGTACGATCAGCTGTTAAGGCTAAACCCAACACGTTGAGTTCAGGTAGCGTAAACATTTTCCGCTGGAAAAAATGGCGGACAGTTGCCAACTGTTGAGCTGAGCGGAACTACTGAGCTGTGCGTTTCTAAGACAAACGGTCAACGGTTGGGCAACAGCTACGTCTTATAAACGCGCCCATGGTCACATGGTAAACAAACATGGTGGGTATTACCATGTTTACCAAAAAGAAAAAAGTGGGTACATTTATCTGTTGAAATTGGTTGAAACGAACCTTTCAATCTTTATAAAAATTGGTTCGATTTTCATTTCGGATCAAGCATTTTTCGGTTCGGTTAATGGTTCAGTTAATTAATAGAAAAGAGCCGGTTCACGTCCCTGGTTTTATTTATTGTGGAATCAGTTCCTCCGGTGCACTCTGTGCCTCTCTAATCAATTCCCTAAGATTTATTTTAATTTATTTTATTTAAGAAAGCTTATATAATAATAACAATCATTATACAACCTATGAAAAAGCAGCGCTAGCAGCAGAGGCTTTCGGCTGGCTGGTTAAAAGGCTTTGTCTTAAATGTGCCGGAGAAGATCAGTATCCTTGAGAAAATTATAAATTTTGCATACGTTGTTAGTAGAAGGGTTCATTAGTAATCCAAATGGATCATCATTTCCAAAAATGCAATGTCTTTGATTTGCCAGAACAGGACAAAAAGCTACAATGTGTAGAACGCTAACGGTGGAATCACAAAAAGGGCACTGGTTAAGACTGGTACCGTTCAGTAGATGACTGTTTGTAATAATGGTGTGGCCAATACGTAATCGTATATAGGGAGTGATGTAGTTTGCGGGAACGGACGTCGAATAAGTTGGTTTATACCGATTAATGTTAATGCGGGAGTAATGAAGGGTATAATTCATCCAGTCAGCTGCTAACTTGGCACTTCTTTGTTGAGCTATAAGCCGGTTTATGTCGCTCTTGATGAAGAGAGAGGAGGTCATTGTAGAGGTGTTGCACATTTCTTTGGCACTTGTGTCCGCCAACGAATTGCCTTTGATGCCCGAATGACCCGGAACCCACATAATTCTCAGTTTGTGGGGGGAGGCGATAAAGACGTCTCTTAAAGCACAGACAATGTAATTAGTATTGCTGAAGTTTTGTATGGCTTTAAAGCAAGATAAACTATCTGTGCAAATTACAAATTTTCCTTTACTTTGCTTAGAAAAGTTAAAAGCGTGAAGAATGGCAGTAGCTTCAGCTGTGAAAACAGAATAGAAGGGTAGCAGAAGACCGTACGATATAGGTATATTATTTTCTTTCACAGCAGCGAAAGAGGTGTAGAAGATTTAGATCCATCAGTAAAAATGAACTGCCAGCCACTCGATTTGAACTGATTTGCATCTTCAGAGAATCGGGCTATGTACTCAGAGCTAGTTGTGCTGAATTTAGGAAGGGTAACAAGATCGCTGACGAATGATCATTCTTTAATTATCAATGGCGGGTGATGAGTACCCCTAGGTATAGGCTTTGTTAGCGGTAACTGGTTGTCTCTTGCATACATTGCACATTTATAAATGGTGGATTGAACCTTAGGCAACCGCTTCCGTGAGGCACCTCTATTAAAGTCTTTCAGAAGCAGAGAGTTGGAGCCAGTGACGAATTTTGGGTAGAGCTTATAGATGGAATCTACCATTATCTCGTTTAATGAAGGCAGCCCAGCTTAAGTTAACATATTCTTTATTGGAGGTGTAGGGAAGGCGCGAAGAGAGCGGCGAACAGCAGTATGGTACGGAGCTGCTTGCATCTTGAGATTATGTTTGCCATGATGCCCATATATTTCTAGTCCATAGCTGATAGTCGACAAGATGAGAGCGGAGGTGACCTTCAACAGCAGAGCCGGGCCGATAAGTGAGCGCTTGCACAAAAGATACTTAATAATACTTAAGCTAGAAAATAGTATATCTCTTGTATGTTTACAATGATCTTTGAATGAGTACTTAGAGTCTAATACAATTCCGAGAAACTTAAGTCTATTTGTACAAGGTATATTTATATTATTAAAAGACAGTAAAGGAATAGTACAATTTCGTTTCTTACAAATATGTGTCCATTTGGATTTAGAGGATGAGATTGAGGCGCATAACGTGACCAATTGTATATGAGAAATAGAATTTCAGTAAAATATACCATATCCGAAGATAGATTAGAAGTTTTAGAAAATAGTAGCAAATCATCAGCGTAAATAAGACATTAGGAAATTTGTTAATGATGACACTAATTTCATCAAATGCAATAATAAAAATAATAACAGAAAGAGGGGAACCTTGTGGTGTTCCATTATTTATCAAGAGGAAAGGTAGAAGAGAGAATGTTAGAAATGAGAACGCTAATTTTACGATTCGAAAGAAAAGATTTTATAAAATTGTATATACGAGGGCCAACTTTCCATTCAATAAGCCGTCTTAATACCACATGGATGCCAATACGGTCAAAAGCTTTTAAAAAATCTATCGAGAGTAACGATATGTGATTTCTGGAAGACAATGCTTCCGAAACAAAATTATCTAAATGCAAAAGAGCGTCAATAGTGCCCTGCCCCCTCTTAAATGCAACCTGGTTAGGGTGGAGAAACTTATTCTTATGAACATACCAGGTGAGCCTGGATGCAATAACCTTCTCCATCAGTTTACCAAGGCACGGTAGGAGGGAAATAGGGCGGTAACTACCTACCTCGCAGGAGGGTTTACCTGGCTTCAAAATTGGTATGATCGAGCTCTTCGAAAAAAGAAAAGAAGGGAGATATTTTATGATGGTATAGGAGATCTTATCTATGCCAGGTGTTTTGCCTCTAACAGTGGATAGAGCTGTGGGGAATTCAAGTAGAGAAAGATTAGCATCTAATAGCTTGGCAGAGGAAGATAGAGCGTTAGAAGGGAGATACGAGGATGAGATAATTGAACATTTAGTAGAATAAAATTCAGAAGGGAAACTAGAGTCAGAGGAGTTATTGGAATAATAGAGAGCATATTCTTCAGCTATATCCCGTGGATATAGAAGTTTGCCTCGAGGTGAATTAATTGACGTGATGGAAGAGGAAGATGGAAATCCGATTAGCCTTCTTATATCCGACCAAATTTTTTTGGTGTTACAAGAAGAGTTAATGGAGGAAGTGAATTTTTGGAAGCAAGACCCGCGGCTCGTTAATCCGCATTACTGCCGTCTGTCAAGGCATAATTTTGATCAGATCAATTGCGCCGTTAATCTGGATCAACGTTGCCGTCTGTCTAGGCTTTTACACTTTTGACTCTTTCAATTTCGCTGGCCAGCGCCGCAAACGATATCAACTACTAGGCTAACAACCACATTTGAAATTAAATACACAAGTACTTACAGTACTACATGTATACAGGGAGTAAATTTGCTACTCCCTTTTGGCAGCAGCAAACACAATAGCAATGTGTTTTAGGTAGAGTACAATGCAAATAGTACTTACTGAACGAAATGCGGCGAATACACTTGTTTCTTATTCTTCTTTATTGGCTCTGTAACCGCCTAAGCGATTTCAAAACAGCCGAGTCCAAAACAGCACGCCAGTCATTTCGCTTCTGTGCTAACTGACGCCAATTGGAAATGCCAAGTGAAGCCAAGACCTTCTCCACCTGGTCTTTCCAACGCAGAGGAGGCCTTCCTCTGTTACCAACATCGCGGCCCGCGTTGCATATTTTCAGAGCAGGGGCGTTTCTGTCCATTCGAACGACAGTGCCAAGCCAGCGGAGCCGCTGAATTTTTATTCGCTGCACTATGTCTATATCGTTGTAAAGCTCATACAGCTCATCGTTAAATCGTCTGTAATATTTGCCACCACCAACGCGTAAAGGTCCGTAAATCTTTCGCAGAATATTTCTCTCGAAAACTCCAAGAGCCGCCTCATCAGATGTTTCATTGTCCATGCCTCCGCGCCATACACCAGCACAAGCATGATGAGTGACTTATAGAGTGTGATCTTTGTACGACGAGAGAGGACTTTATTTCTCAATTGCCTACTCAGCTCAACGTAGCACTTGTTGGCAAAAGTGATTCCCCGTTGGATTTCAAGGCTGACATTATTATTGGTGTTAATGCTGGTTCCCAAATAAACGAAGTCGTCTACTTTTTCAAACTTGTAACTGTCAACAGTGACGTGGGCGCTAAGACGCGTATGCTCTGACTGTTTGTGTGATGATAGGAGATACTTCGTTTTGTCCTCGTTCACGACCAGACCCATTCGCTTTGCTTCCCATCCAATCCCGAGAAGGCAGAACAGACGTAGCCCTTGTTTTTACCGATAATATCGATGTCGGGCATACACCAGCAATTGTACGCTCTTGTAAAGTATTGTGCCTGAGCGGTTAAGTTCTGCGGCTCTTATTATCTTCTCCAACATCAGATTAAAGAAATCACACGAAAGGGAGTCCCCTTGTCTGAAACCTCGTTTGGTAGCAAACGGCTCGGAGATGTTCTTCCCTATTCTGATGGAGCTGGTGGTTTTGCTCAACATAATTTTACACAGCCGTCTTAGTTTCGCGGGGATACCAAATTCAGGCATCGCGGCATAAAGACAACTTCTCTTCGTGCTGTTGAAAGCGGCTTTGAAATCGACAAATAGATGATGTGTGTCGATCCTATTCTCGTGGGTCTTTTCTAAGATTTGGCGTATTGTGACTACCTGATCTATGGTGGACTTTCCAGGCCTAAATCCACACTGATAAGGCCCAATCAGTTCATTGACGGTGGGCTTCATTCTTTCACACAATACGCTCGATAAGACCTTGTAACCTATGCTCAGAAGGCTGATCCCGCGGTAGTTGGCGCGAATGGCCGGGTCACCTTTCTTGTGGATTGGGCAGAGCACACTTAAATTACAGTCGTCAGGCATGCGTTCATCTGACCATATTCTGCATACAAGCTGATGAATGCAGCTCATCAGCTCCTCGCCGCCGCACTTGAATAGCTCGGCTGGCAGGCCGTCAGCTCCAGCAGCTTTCTTGTTTTTCAGCCGCCTAATCGCTATTCGTACCTCGTCATAGTCAGGCGGTGGGACAGCTACTCCATCATCATCGACTGGGGACTCGGGTTTGTCTTCTTCACTACTTTCAGCGCTACTGCCATTCAGTAGGTTGTAAAAGTGTTCCCTCCACAATTTAAGTATATTCTGGACATCGGTCACTAGGTCGCCATTGTCGTTCTTACAGGAGTTCGCATCGGTCTTGAAACCTTTCGTAAGTCGCCTAACCCGGGCGTTCTTCCTGTCGGCCAGCATCCCAAGCTCTTCCCACTCACGTATTTCGGCCTCTCTCTTCTTATTGCGGCAAATACGTCTCGCTTTCTTCTTCAGTTCCCTATTACGGTCCCACATAGCTCGCGTTGCGCCCGATCGCATCGTGGCCCTGTAGGCGGCATCTTTTTTCTCCGCGGCTTCTTGACATTCCTCATCGTACCAGTTGTTCTTTCGAGCTCGCTGAAATCCAACTACTTCTTCGGCGGCGGTACTTAATGATCGGGAAATGTGGTTCCACTGCTCGCGTATGCCGGATTGTTGAAGAGCGCTCTCAGAGAGCAGGTGTGTGAGCCGAGTGGCGAATAAATTGGCCGTCTCTTGTGATTGCAGCTTTTCGACGTTAAGCTTTCCTTGCATTGTTGGGCGCACATTTTTTGCTGCACAGAGGCGGGTGCGTATCCTCGCTACAATAAGATAGTGGTCCGGGTCGATGGTTGGCCCTCGGAGTGTATATACGTCTAAAAATCTTGAAGCGTGCCTACGGTCTATCACAACATGATCGATTTGGTTTCTCATTTTTCGATCTGGAGACAGCTTGGTGGATGTTCTTATGCTGGTATCTAGTACTACATATTACCATGTTTCGGGCCCGGCGTAGTCGATCAGCCTCAGTCCGTTATCGGACGTTTCGTCGTGGAGGCTGAATTTTCCGACAGTGGCGCCTTGCCCACCTTGGGATTAAAATCGCCAAGCACGATTTTGACATCGTGTCGGGGGTAGCGCTCATATTTACGTTCCAAGCGCTCATGAAGAGATCCTTGGATGCCTCATCCCTCTCTTCTGTCGGGGCATGGGCGCAGATGAGCGATATAGTGAAGAATCTAGCTTTGATGCGGATTGTGGCTAGACGTTCGCCCACCGGGGTGAACGCCAGTACTCGGCGACGGAGTCTCGCTCCTACCACGAATCCAACACCGAATTTGCGCTCCTTTAGTAGACGTCGCAAGGCTTCACGCTTACTTTTCCTTGCACCTCCATCGCATTTCTTGGATGGCGGTGATATCAGCCTTTGTCTTCCATAGGACATCAACCAGCCGGGCAGAGGCACCTTCCCCATTAAGGGTCCGGATATTCCAGGTGAATACCCTTAAATCATAGTCCTTTATACGTTTGCCGTGGTCGTCATCAGAAAAAGGGGGTCTCATCCGAGGCTTTTTAGATTTTTTCATTGGGCGGGGTTTTAACGTGGCGGGAGCCAAACCCAGCGCCCGCGAAGTTTTACGCCTTCTTACTTTAGCTCGCTCCCAAACGGGTGTTTGTTTGCTACCCAGAGGATACGTGGATATAAATATCCGGACGTTGTGAGCTGCGTTTTGAACCGTACACACAAGAATCGCTTCTGGCCACTCCCGGATGAATGGCAGTCAAAAGTTTTCCACTTCTGCGCACGGAATCATCCTCCAAATACACTTGCGCTGGCCTTAATATATATCAAAAGAAAGGTAAATTGATTACCTTTCTTTTGATTATAATACTTTAAAATCGCTTAACTTCAACTTTTAAAAACATCTATATGCAAATGAGTAATTCTAATAATCAGAAATTAAGCAACCACATATGTATGTAAAAATTCATTTATTAATAATATTAATTATAATTTTTATTCATTATATTGATTATTAGCTGTATATTAGGTAAACAATGTATTTTGAAAAATAAATGTTGCACAATAAAAAACAAAAAAAATTGTATTTAAAGTTTCTAAGGTTATTTTGAATTCGCTGTAAAGAAAAGGCAACCCTGCGCCGATTGACGTAAGAAAAATTAGGGGAGTGCTGCTATATGTTTTCCTTACGAAGTACCTGAATGAGTGCGACGGTTATGCAAGGCTTACACGTACAGGGGGAAACTGGTGAAAATCTGCACACCGCCCATACAAAATTTACCAGGTTTTTCACCAGTTTTGAAGTGAAGGAAACCAACGGTTTCACCAGATTTTTCACAAGGAGCCCAGCACCTAACTAGCATTCGTATGGCGACGATTGCCCTATGCGAAAAAGAGCATTCGCATTGTGACATTTACGTAAAAATAAGCAATATAATAAATACTTTTTTATCGAGTTATATATATTTTCGAAATTAATTTATGATATAATAAATTTTTTAAATAAAATTACGTTTTTTTCTGCACATATCATAAAATTGGGATGATAATTACAAACATTTATATTCATACTAGCTGACTCGGCGAACTTCGTTCCGCCCAAAGTTATTAGTTTTTTCATTGAAACATGTTGGTCCAACAATTGACGTTCACGATTTCCAGTTATTCATTTATCTGCTAATATTACGGTTTGACGGTTGTCAGAAGGCATATTTCCATTGCCGTCTTAAATAACCAAGCAAAAGTGTATGTCCGAGAAGAAGTTCTTGAAATTCTCCAATGATCTGGCGTTTCAGAGTACGGTTAATTGCACAATGAAATAAATTTGAAGAACTTTTTCTTTTTCACTCCCTAGCGGCAACAATGATCCGGTTCGATGGTGCAACTGTTTATCATACATAGTTGGTGGTTGAGCATCATTGTTCTACAAAAATTCAATATACATAGACTTATTTCAGACGAAATATCTTAAATGTCTTATTAAGGAGCGCAATGGTTCTGATTGTTGATTTAACGGTGGTCATTTGAGATTGACTCCTGGACAACTCGATCCTGGTGTCTCCGAATTGAGCTTTAACCCACAGTAATATTGGCAATTGACGTCCAATGGGCAAATCGGAATACACGGGAGTTCGACCTACTCGGTGGCGGTAGAGCACGTCGATGTAACCGGACATTCGTGTCAATTTTCCTCACTTGACGAATATTTCCTTTTACGATACCAATACATATTTCGAACATAAGCAACATCGAATCATAAGAAATATTGGTAAGATGGCTGATCAAACTGTAAATATAACTATCCAGAGACCAACTCAAACACAAAGAATTTTGTTAAAATCGGTTCACTCACAAACACACGTACAGAATAATTATATATGCACACAAAGATACGCAATAGTTTCAGTACGTTTGAAAGCCCCACTTTTCTCCAAGAGTAAGTGATTGATTTCATATGTCTCCATACCAAGTTCCAGTACTCTACCAAGAACACTTCCAGAGAGATGCAGTATAAAAAATTCGGTTTGGTTGGGCGGTCCCACGCACTTTTTCCAATTACCCCAATTTTTCTTCATGACTACGCAATTGATTTTATATATCTCCATATCAAGTTCCAGTCCTCTACCATGAACACTTCCAGAGATATGTAATATGAAAAATTCGGTTTGTATGGGAGGTGCCACGCCGCCTGCACCTTGCAGTATGAAATATACTTTACATCTGATTCTCACACAAATATACACAAAAAATTTCATAAATATCGGTCGAGTCGTTTCGGAGGAGTTCGATCACAAACCCCGTGATAGGAGATTTTTGCATATGTGTATATATCAGCTCTTGCACCCATTTTGATTTCTCATATCCTTTTACATATACATAAGGACTGTCCTCTTTTAATAAATTCTTTTAAATATATTTTCAAAGTTTAGAAAGTTGAAACTCCGTCATTCCAATGCAATCCATGGTGATCTTTGTATCACCATTCTGTAGTTCTTCTTTCACAAAAAAATTTATAAATATCGGTCGAGCCGTTTAGGAGGACACGAGATTTTTATCACAGCGCACGGCAGTGCGCGCGAGTGACGAAAGCAGCCACAGTAGCATGCTGAAATGACTCGCTTATTATTACATATATACACGAGATTTGGAAGTTTTTATCCAGACGTCCAATCGACATGTTTGAGATATCATTGGAAAGGTCTTGCAGAGTGTGTCCAGAAAATGTATTCAAGCTTCATAAACGATTAACCGGATTCTTAAAAATTAGGCTAAAGTGTTGCGAAACGAAAAACGGTGTTTTTGCTTTTGCCGGTTTAAGGGGGCATGTGGGTACACCCAACATATTTAGTGTTATTCTATAGGCCAATACCTTTCAAACGATACTTTATATATTAAGTTTCGGCTACTAGTTGGAATGATATAGAGGTAAATGTGTTTTGGTTCGTCTCTCCACTACGAGATGCTTTAGTATGTATGTGGCGTCTGTACGTACCTTCATTTAAATTTTTTCAAACTTTCAGGAATTAAATTACAAAAAAAACTAAGAAGGTTTTGTTCCAGGATGTCTTGATTAGTATGCCTTTGTGAGCGTAGCTGAAATTCGAAAAAAGGCAATTTTTAAACTACAACTGAGGCCGCACTACTCAGCCCATGACATTGATGTGGATACCAGTCGAAAGGTCTACAAATAAGCTCCTCTATCTTTTGTGTTTGTAAAATATAAATATGTCACAACGTTATCGCCTGAAAACTAAAAATCGGGCTGCTGAAAAAATACATTTTGGGCATTTTCTCAAAAACTGGTCAGTCGATTTTATTCTAAGTTTCTAAAAATCTAGCCCAAAACCTTGGCTTTCATCTGGTATATAGCTTATATCTGGGAAAACTCTCGTTGTGGAGATATTGCTATTCAAATGGAAAAAATGTCGCTCCAAAAAGGGTTAAATGGTTAAAAATTAACATATCCGTCTAATTTGGTTACCTTAAGATATAAAATAACACACCCAGTTCCCCGAAAAAATTGCCCATTCCCCGATTGCCACATAAACCGAAATTCCCTGCAAATCGGGGAATTTCCTGCGAGTTGACAAGTTGAAGGATGCAGCTGTGCTAATCACTTCGTACATGTCTTGGCAACCACAATTTGTGTATATTTTATAGTTTTTTTCAGTCACATGCCGAAATTGTAACATGTAATAAAAAATCGTTAGTATTAAAAAATGGTTAAATAAACAGTTGGGTATTATTATTGAAAGTCTCCTCAAGAGAACCAGAGCTTTCCGATCGAAAAATATTGATTTTCAAGAATTCTATACCATTTCTACGAAAAATTTTATTTTTCCCATATAAAAATACATGGAAAACTTTGAGCGCTTTGAGTGACCTCTAAATATTTTTTGATCCCCAATTAATAAAAAAATAAGGGTATACTTTTTTCGATATAGAACAATCCTAGGGTGTGAGAACAGTGCAATTCCGACTTTACTGTTTTTGGACCACCCTAATGTACAGTATTTAACTATGCTACATGGGTTTATCACCCGCACTTAACCTACCTGGGAAGACGCGTACAATATTACCTACAATTGTACATAAATATGTATATATGAATGCATTTAGTTCACCCAATGTGCCGCTACTACTTACATACAATATGCATAAATTGCCACTGAGCAAAACTACTTGAGAAAAAAGCAACACCGTACATGTGATAGAAGTAAAACTTCTTAAAAAAGCACATGTGTGCGCCCCACACCCGGTAGAAGTCTTAACAAAAAATTAACCACGAGGCAAGCAGACGAATACAGTTGTTAATTGTATCCAAAGTTGGTACCAAGTTGATAAGTTTTTATCATTTCTCATATTTATTTTTTATTTTTTCGAATACAAAGTATATGATCATTCTTTTTCGCTTTATTCCGTATTATTATGTGTTTCAATGGACACGTCGATTTGAATACATAATTTAGATTTAGATAATATTTTTTGCAATTTATTTGAGAAAAATAAAATATTTCGATTATTGTTTTTATTTTCGTCGATTTTAGATTTGCTACAACAAAATAATTGATATCAAATAAAACACCTATTTGAGGTAAAATTTTCCAGTGACGAAAGCTGAACTAGAAACGCAAAGTTTATGATATCATTTTCGTAACGAAAATTAAACGCATTTTTTTAACTGCCTTTGAAACGTACGAAAAATATTTTTTTATTTATTCGGAACGTTGCGAAATTCCGTTTACTGCTAGAAACACAAAATAAAAAACAGAACTTTTGCAACGATTCATATGAATAAACAAGTAAGAAAGTCTAAGTTCGGGCGGAGCCGAACATTAAATACCCGGCGCAAGTATTAAATATATATTTTTTCACCCTTCCGAAACCTTCCGCTAGATGGTAAGCCGAGGTGTATCAATTTTGAGTAAATTAGCGTCCTTCAATTTCGAAATATTGAAGTTTCAAGCATTTCTTAAATTTACCGTTACATGAGAATCTGCCGTTATTTTAGTCCGATTTCAATAATTTTCAACGTTTTGCTTACACGTGGCAAGTACAATAACCATACCGAGTTTGGTACAAATTGGTAGAACGGTTACCGATATAATTATGTGATCATAAGTGGGCGGTGCCACGCCCATTTTCCAAAATTTTACCATAAACGTATTTCTTGGTAAAGAATTGTTGCAAGCATCAATTTTGAATAAATTAGCTTCAATATTTAAAGATTTATCGAAGATTTTGTATTTCTCTAAATTACCGTTATATGGGATGTGGGCGTGGTTATTGTCCGATTTTAAAAATTTGCGGCCTTTTGGTGTGTTGTAGTAAGGCTAACAACTGTACCAAGTTTGGAAGAAATTGGTATAGCGGTTACCAAGATATACACATGTAACCATAAGTGGGCGTGGCTACGCCCATTTTCCAAAAATTTATAATATTCTTATTTTTGGTCTAAAAATTATTGTAAATATCAATTTTGAGTGAATTATCTTCAGTAGTTACTAAAATATCGCAGTTTTCGTATTTCTGGAAATTACCGTTATATGGGAAGTGGGCGTGGTTAAAGTCCGATTTCGCCCATTTTCAATACCAACCTGCTTGGATTAAGGGAAACCTACATACCAAATTTCGTTGAGATATCTCAATTTTTGCTCGAGTTATCATGTACACGGACAGACGGACAGACGGACGGACAGACAGACATGGCTTAATCGATTTCTTTTTTCATCCTGATCATTTATGTATACATTTGTCTATATCTATCTCGATTCGTTTTGGCTGTTACAAACAACCGTTATGTGAACAAAATTAATATACCCTTGTGCACAAGTGCGCTCGGGTATAAAAAGACGTTTCCAAGGCATAAATCATAAATCATAAATTTTGTGTTTCTAGTTCAGCTTTCATCACTCGAAAATTTTACCTCAAAGAGGTGTTTTATTTGATATATTAGACACATATAATACGCGAAGGGATTTTTTGTCCAGGATAAACCGTTCGCTCGATTTTCAAAAATGGGGTGTCAAATTATAGCGATTGGCCTGTAGATGTGCAACCTGGTTTTATTTTTTCGAACAGAGTTGCCGCATGTAGAACAATTGAATTAAAATTACTTAATAGCACTGTACAGCAATCGGCTGGGTATTGGACCAAACCGATTTTTTACGAGATTGAGTCATAAGTAAAAAATGTAATTTCTCCGTCCTTCGAAGTTCGATATGAGACCTTTGGTAACAAATTATATTCAATTATTGCATGTAAAAAGCAAAAAAAAAGTAAAAATACAGACGTGGTCCGCCTTTTGCTCTTATTTGTACGGTATATAATTATTTTTTGTGAAAGCTTATATTAGCTTAACGGGTCAAAAGTCAGATCTTCGAAAAATTCTAAACTTAATGTTTCAGAAAATTGTGAACTGTTTGTGGATGTCATGTATTTTAAAGAAATAATTTAGATGGGTAAATTAGGTGATTTAGGTAAATAAAAATTGAAAGGTTAATAATTTTTAATAATCTGCCGTATCCTGAGTTTTGCCCAAAAAAATTCACCCGAAATTTTGTAAATATGTACATGAAAACCAAAAGTGAAAAGTGAACCGGTTCGGGGAAAATTAAACTCATGATAAGACTGAATGTTTTTTTTAGTACTTGAATTTAAAAAGTGGAACAGTGTACTTAATAAAAACTTTTTGAAGGGTCGTAAATCAAACCTGCGCCTCTATATAACTAATCGCTCGAGGGGACAAACTTGAAAAACTTGAAACTTAGCAAAATTGTAAATTCTTTTCGATTGACACTGCACCAGTTGAGAGGACTTTCAATTATATTTATTTATTTTTATATGACTTTCATCTTCACAATCTAGCATCATGGCACAATCGTTGTTTAAACAACGTTTTTTCCAAAGAATTCTTCATTCTCATTGTTTTGGTTGTTTCGGAATTTGGTGTACCTGTCACGTCATCAGCGTTTTTCCAATTTAGTTTTAGTAACTCGTTTAGATATTTCAGTTTTAAAGCTATTTCAGTCCTCTTTCATTGGATACCAAACTTGTTTAATTTGGATAAGCGGTTTGTTTATTATTCGGAAAGTACATTTATTTGGGAATAAAAAATATTTGGCCAAGTTTAACTCGTAAACAAATAACTGTAATTTTCGGCCCCTTCAATATTCGCATTCGCAAAAGATCCCCATTGATTTTTGCGAATGCGAAAGCGAATGCGAATGTTAAAATTAATGCGGAAGCTCCGCGGTTGCGAATGCGAATATTCGCAACAACCCTGCTTCGTATAAGCAATTTTGAGAAAAACTCTTAAAAGAAAAAAATACAAATTTTCCTTATAAAAAATATTTTAAACAAAATAATTACTAATTAGCAATACAATTGAATACTTTATTTAAATAAAGCAGAAAATTACCTTCAATTTTTATGTATAACCTGTTATGTAAAAAATCAAAAACCATGGTGTTTTTATATTTTTATATGCCTTAGACTTTTGTTACATTGTTTTTGTTTAAAATATTTTTTTTTTATAAAAAAAGTAATTTTTTATGTTAAATGTGGTTTTTCTCAAATTTTTAAGGGAGTATATAAATATGCATGTCAGAAGAAGGGGTGTTCGGGGAAGACAAGCGTTTTTGTCTACCTCTTGCCTTAATACACAAAGAACTACGATGCAAAAAAAAAAACAATGTGCCTCTCAAAGCTGGTTGACAACAAGTGAACGAATACCTTTTATTGCATTAACATGTGTGCTATTTATACAAGCTTAGTGTGATAGAATGTAAAGAGCAAATAACAATGAGCGCAAGTTAGCATAGCATATATAGTATAATTAGAAGTGATCATTAAAGCCTGATTATGGCAACTAAACTTAACTTAACGCAACGTAGAACTTAGAGAATCAAAATGAAACAGATTTCGACGTGGCATTAAGTTACGTTAAGTTTCGGCTGTTCAATTATAAGCAACACCCATTTAATAGAATTTTTAAGAGAGAGCTGTAAGTTACGTTAAGTTGCCATAATCAGACCATTACGCTCATCTCTTTAAGCTGGGGACAGACTTAGTGAAGTATGGCATCCAAATCTCGGTGCTATGATCTGGACATACTCTGTTAGTAGGCAAGGCTTTGTGATGGCCCTTGAGTAGTCCCATTCATTTTACGAATGTTCGCCACTCGTACTATGCTATCCATTCCCTTCACGACTTAAACGATACGCCCCGTTTGCCACTTCATCGTTGGAAGATTCTTATCCTTCAAGAGTACCAGAGAATTTACCTCTACGTTTGGTGATCTTTTCCGCCCCTTGCTACGCTCTTGCAAAAGTGTTAAATAGACAGTGCTCCAGGTCTTCCAGTATAGTTGCTGAATGCGAGTGATCCTTTGCCTGTGGCTAAGCCGATTTAATTCTATGGTCGCTAAGTCAGGTTCCGCCATAGCCGTGAGTGCGCCTCCGGTTAGAAAGTGTGCTGGAGTTAGAACTTGTAAGCCGCCCGGGACAGAGAGGTCCTGAATTTATCTTCGAAACTCAACACAGTGAGCTCTACTGCCCTCGGAAGTAGAATTTTGCCATTTTTACGGCGACCTCCCACAATCCTCCGAAATGGGAGGGACCGAAATGTAATAAAGTGCCAATCGATTCCGTGATCAAGGCATTTTGCACTGCGTTGACATGATACTCATTAAGCAGAAGTGCGCATATTTCTTTTAATGCGTTTTTACCTCCAACGATGTTGGTAGCGTTGTCTGACCAGATAACTCTTTGATTGCCGCGCAAGCTGACAAATCGCTTAAGGGCTGCAAGGAACGAGGTCGTTGTTAGATCCTTAACCAGTTCCAAATGACAACCATTGGTTGAAAAGCAAATGAATATGCAGATATAGCATTATACAAGTCGCCTATTCCGCATATCAGGCTTATAGCAAAAAGAGCAGCAGAAGTCGACGCCAATAGTGTGGAAGGGACGTTGCATCTGAACAGGCTCTGCAGGCAATTCACCCACGATATTCTGCCATAACTTTGGTTTTGCGGGAAAGCACTGAATACATTTGTTAAGTACGTGAGCTACAGCCTTTCTCCCTCCAATAGGCCAATATTGTAGACAAATGGTTGCAAGTAACGCTTGGGGTCCGGCCTGCAATAGTTTGCGATGATAGTACTCAATTGTACTTCTCGTAAGCGGATGGTATCTGGGTAGTATGATCAGATGTCTGGCATTTAAACTCAAATTTGAGTTTTGAAGGCGTCCTCCAACACGAATCATTCCAACGGAGTCTAAAAACGGATTCAATAAGCTGATTTCGCTTGATGACTCAATTGAACGTCCAGCCTTAAGTGATACATACTCGTGAGCGAAGCCAGGTAGGGAAGGGGCCTGAGCCCTCCTCCCTCCAAGTCCCAAAATTTTCCCTATATATTAAAAAATATTACCAGGAAATGCTATCTCGATAATTTGGGCCCCCCTAACTTTCAAGTTTTTTCCTATGTATAAATATACTATACATAAAATCATACACTCAATGCTAACAAATGATTTGTAAATTTTCATAATTAAAAATGTGAATATGTGGATTATCTGGTTCTGTTTCAAGTTATTCTCGCTAACTTCAAAGTAATTCCAATTAAGAAGGGTAAAAACCTGGCCGTAGTCGACAATGAGCGAAAATGGATTGAACGGTAAACTAATAATTAAATTTATGGTTCTACTGTTTATTACTTTGTCTTTACGTTTCTGTCTTATAAATGTACATCGAAAGTTTGTATGAGAGAACCAATCTGAGATTATTGATAAAACTACAGACCGGTTTGAGAAACAGACGTTTACTTCTTAAGTAATTACAGCTTAAAACGATGTATACATTTTTAGTTTATCTTACAAAATTGCAGAGGTATATTACATAGTATACCAGAGATTCCCAAACTTATTTTTCTCGTAGACTTCTTTCAAAACTTTACTGGTTTCGGTGGACCATCTGATGCTAATTTATAACATATTCTCAAAGGTCATCAAAAGATGCGAAGATTAAATCTAACGATGCAAATTTGCATCGCGGGTGAGTTCAAAAACTAAATTCGGAGTGCAAAAATAAAAATAAAATATTTTCTTGTGTTCTATTTATTAAAATAATGTGATTACATACTTACAAGTTTTAAAAAGCCATGAAAGAACTATCTCGCTTTGAGGAGTTGTATTTTTTAAGAGCAATAAATAAACTCCTCACATGTTCGTCTCGCTCGTGAATTCGCATGTGATGTATTTGTTAAATAGTTTATTTGTGTTGATGGCATCATTTTTATTTTTATCGCTCCGAGTTTTAGAGTGATGCGAAAAATATTCGTCATCCGCATTTTTAAAACACAAAACTAGAAACAACAAAACTGCAAAGCTTTTTACGCCAAACTTCAAATTCAGAAACTGACAAAAAACAAAACATCGAATCGAAGCTCAAGAAGTGTTCCACCGTCTCATCCTCTTCAAAGCAGGATGGGCAAATGGAGTTGTCATTTACGCCTGTCACAGCCAGGTATTTGTGCCACGTGAAGTGACCAGTCAGCAGTCCCGTCTTTTTAATAAAAGAAAAAAACTAGATAGACCTTCTGAGATTGAAGGTAACATGAGTTTTGTCCACCTGCATCCACTCTATGGCTCCCAATCATTGCTGATCGAAGTGTCCACCCAGTTTCTGATGGTGGTTTCGATGGTCGAAGTGAGAAGTGCTGCTGGTTGCAGTTCGAGGAATACCTGGTCTAAGCCAACTGTGGCCAAAGGGTCAAATGTCTAATATCCAGGCACTCCCGAGTTGGCCGGCATCCAGAGTAAAGCAAACTCGTTATCATTACCAACATAATTTATTCGAGACTGCATTTGCGAACTAGTTTGATGATGATGATGACACAAATTGAGGGTAAGTTCACCATTGCGTCAAGAGCACTATACATTAAAGTTAAATAAATAGGCTATCAAGCAACCATTTTGGTTCTTTACTATCGATACCGGATAAATTTTCGTAGACCCACACTTGCAACTCGTTACCCCCATATTTTTTATTATTATTATTTATTATTTAGAATAACGTCTCGCCTTTGGTATACAGGTATGTACAGCTATGGATTTAAAATACCATTAGGTTTTAGTTGAGATATTGGCCTTTGACCACTATGTTCAGTAAACTTCCCAGTACTGCAAAGCTTTTGCTATTCACTTGGGAGTGCCCACAAGTTAATTGTTTGCTTACGGTTCAAATCGCAGCTCAATTCGTCCGGATATTTATATTCACGTATCCCCTGGCTAGCGACCAAACACCCTTTTGGGAGTGAGCAAATGTGACAAGACGTATATCCCTGAGTGCGCTGGGTTTAGGTCCCTGCACGTTAAAACCCTGCCCAATGAAAAAACCATGCCTCGGATGATACCCCCTTCTTTTGATGACGATCACGGCAAACGTAGAAAGGACTATGATTTAAGGGTAGGCACCTCGAATATCCGGACCCTTAATAGGGATGGTGCCTGTGCCCGGTTGGTTGATGTCTTCGGGACAATAAAGACTGGCATCACCGCCATCCATGAAATGCGAGGTAAGCGTGGCCGATTTGTCTCATTGTCCGTTTTGGCTCATATGCGAGATATAAATATATTGGTATCGGTTGGGGCAATATCAACTATTGCACAAAAAGAGCTGCAAGGTGGCGCTGGAGTCGAGTTATTGGTAAAAATGGTCAAGTGAAGTCAATCGGAGACACCAAGGATCAAAGTTAAATTACCACCTAAACAGAAAAAAGACAATTCTTGATAAAGGCCTAGAAATACAATAGTAAGACTTCTAAGATATTTCGTCTGAAATAAGTCTATATATATTGGATTTCTGTGGACTAATGATACTCCCCCATTTTGAAATTGCCACAAATTGTACTATACAGATTCAAGGACGATTCACCACCGGACCAGATAATTGTTGCCACAAGAACTTTTTCACGGACATAACGCTTTCATTAGGTTATTCAAGACGGCAATGGAGGATATGCCTCCTGACGACCACAAAACCAAACGTGAACGTGATTGTTAGTAAAAACGTTGGACCAAATGTTTAAATAAAAAATTAATTTTGGGCGGGACGAAGTTCGCAAGGACTTCTAGTAATAACATAAAAACCGATTTGGTTTTATTTTAACTTGTAACTTCAATTCCAGTTCTGCTTAGATACAAAGATTTAAAACCAAAGGTTTGTCTCTACGGGAAAGCATTGGTGTTATTGAAGAGATTAAAAATAATCAACTCAAATGGAGGATAACAAATATTTTAAAATAATTATATTCAGTCTTGAAATGAAATTAAAGATTCATATATTACTGTAATACAATCCGCATTATTTTTAGTAATAATAAAAAAGTAACAACTAAATCGATGCATTAACACTACTGGAAATATGAAAATTTCGAATTCCGTCCAATCCTTGAAATAAACTGAATAAAAAACAAAGCATTAAACGGTACTTAAAAGGTTGTTTTTCGAGCATATACGGAAGCATATTTACTAATGTTTTAATGTTTATCTAAGCGCTTAAATTTGCTTTTTTCCTGCTTATTTTCTTCTGTCCTGCTCATTACACATCACTTTAACTAAAACACCACTTTGTAGTTTTTCCAGAACACTGGTTAATCAAAGAAATATAAAAAATTCAAATTTTGTGTGCGTGACATGCATAAACATAGAAAGTTTGTGAGTATTGAGGTAACATTGTTTTGAAGTTGCACTTATAAAGGTTACAATGTTTTGTTTTAGAGACTTGCATTAATCAAGGGATTGCACGTATTGAGGGTTGCGGTTACCATGTACACACTGTATATATTTTTCATCGGATAAACAGAAATTAAGTTACGAACAATTATAAGGCTTAAACTACGAAAAACACGTTTTTATACCTTAAGTCCAGATTGTGAGGGGGTATTCAAAATTCTAAGTATGCAAATTTTTTGTGCTTCAATAAATCTATAACTTTATCAGTCACACAGTGTTATTATCCTGACGAAATCCTGAAGGTGGTACCACACATGACGGTAGGAGGTTGAGTTTGGGTTAAAATCTCACACTGACGGGATTAGGCTTTCGATGCTTCCTCCTCGTAAAAAAAACATATGCAGTAAAAAGTTAATTATTTAAATCAGGGACCGTAATCAATATGAGTTTTATCAAAAAAATTAACTTTTAATCATTATTTTGAGATTTTAATACTTGCGATCAATCATAATAATCACATTTTGAGTTTTATTGTATTGCTCAGAAAATACAATCATTTATTGATTTATATTTTTTTGATCAAAAATAAAACTAATTTTTCGAGCGTTATTTTTTTGCTCTGAAGTAATAATTATTTTGTAAGTTGTTTTCTTTTTGATCAATAATAATCATTATATTATGAGTTTTATAGTTTTGATCAGAAATAATCATAATTTTTTGAGTTTTATTTCTATCAGCAAAAATAATGATTATTTTTTGAGTTTTATTATTTTGATCGAAAATAAAACTCATTTCTTGAGCGTAAAAATTAACTTTTGAGTTTTATTTTTTATTTTTTTTTGCAGATCGTAAAACTCAAAACGCCTCATTTCACCTAAACTCAACTCACCACACCTTAACTCACCTCACCTCAACTCACCTTAACTTACCTAAACTCATCGTAACGCAACTCGCCTCAACTCACCACACCTAACTCTTCTCATGGAACTCATGCCACGGTTCCGCGGAAGCTAAGTTCGTGAAAGTCTTGACGAAACCCCACTCAACTTATTGTGAGTTAGGTCTGCAAAAATCCTCCGGCTGAACCCTCCACGAGGGTGTTGACTGGAAATGGGCACTACAGAGGATTCTGTGCGATGTCAGAATGGTGCTCAGCTAAGATCAGGAATCAGTGCTATGTGCTAAACTCCTTAGTAGCGTAGTCATATGGAAATGGTTTCTGATCGTGGCTTGGAGGTCTGAAGGGGCTGGATCAAGGCGTCACGCGCACCGCACCGAGGATCGGCCAGGCTGGGGGCCCCTAAATAGCCCAATCGCGAACGGAGCCCTCTGGGAGGCGGCCACACCCAGGATGTAAGTAGGCCTTACCTGGGCATCGCGGATCTCTGCCCGGGTGGACGAACCCCTTTCTCCGCAGCCCGTGGGATCAAATATGGACAGAAAACAAATAACAACAACAGCAACAACAACATCAAAAACAAATTATAAAGGGACCGGCCCCCTTAAAGCGTCGGAAGGGTCTCGGCCCACTAAACAAGGAGCTCAAGCGATGCAGAGTACCTCCACCAGCCGTAGTGCGGTGACAAATAGCGGGAAAACAAGGCCAATGGTGAAACCGGGCCAAGCTTTCGCAAAAACGAAGGAAAGTGGCGGTGGGGATGCTCAAAGGAGTCCACCCCGGGAAACTCCTGGCACCAGTGGATGCCAACCTGGCATGCAGATTGCAGCCGGGGATAAGGCTGAATCTGGGGCGCAGGCCCCGGGCGGTCCTCCCGCGACACCCATGGCCTTCACGAGGCCTGACCAGAGGCCAGAACCAGCTGCAGCGGGCTATCGACAGAGGAAGCTGGCTGCTCGAATCCTGCAAAGGTTCACCGCATGTGAAGGAGATCCTCACAGAAATCGACTGCGCAAAGGCAGTCCTGCCCGACTACCGCAAGCCGGAGGAGAAGCAGCCGCAGGCGCCCTCCAGTAAGCGCAATAGATCGGGGGAAAATACGCCCAACCATGCAAAGAGGGTCAGAACGCAGGGGCCTTCTTTTGCTTTTGAAGTAGCCAAGGAGCAGATCCTGCTCGGCGTCATTGATGAGAGCAATGAAGACAGCCTCACCCTGAGGCAGCAATGGAAGTGGGTTAAGGCCGCGATGGCCGACATTGCTATCAACATTATGTTGGAGAATCCGGGACCTCCGCCAACCTGCAAGGGAGCGGGGTGGTTCCAAAATAACATCCGCGTTATAGCATGCGAGGATGCTAGATCAGCGGAGATCTATAAGAAAACAGTCGCAGGTATTGGAGAAGTCTACCCTGGTGCGAAGCTCAAGGCGGTCGACTTCAAGGACCTACCGGTGCGACCGAGAGCGAGAGCATGGTTGCCTTGCAGGCCAGCGGAGCCAAAAAGGATCCTGCAAACCATAAGGCTCTATAACCCGGAGCTACCTACCGAAAATTGGAAGGTGGTAAAAATTAACGAAAGCGGTAAAGCGACGATGCAGGTTGTCCTGCTTCTAAATAAGGACTCCATAGAGTTGTTGGAGCAAAAGAGCGGGGTCATACGTTACGGCTGTGACATGGCCAAAATTAAGGTCTACAGCAACGACGTAAACGCAGCGAAGAACCTGATCGCGGAGGTAGAGCCGGAAGAGGCCAACAGCGACGTGGAGATGGAGGAAGAATCCGAGAAGGTTGATCCGATGGACGACCTGACCGGGGGTTATGCCTCATCGACGTTTTCCATGGGGGTCGGACGCATGCTTCGGCTTTATACGGAGGAGGAGTTGATCGAGATGTCGGAAGACGCGGTCAACTCCACCCTAATAGGCGACGTGGGCGGTAACGGCCAAGATGGTGAAGGTACTGCAGATTAACCTTCACCACTGTAAAGCAGCTTCAGCTGCACTGCTGCTCCATCTAACAGCTAAAGGGGCAGCCGACATCGTCCTAATCCAAGAACCTTGGGTGGTGGGACAAAACATTTGTGGGCTGAAAGCGCCGGGCTACAGACTGGTAAGTGGAGCCTCAACGGGGAAACCAAGGACGTGCATATTGATAAGTATCACACTAAAGTGTCTCTTTCTTCCACAATTTAGCGACGAGGACACAACAGCGGTCAGTCTAAGTTAAACGGACGACCAATTAAGATGGCATCCATGTACCTAGCGCACGACAAGGAGGTGCCAACTATCTGCATTAAAGACCTAGTGGCCAGCACGAGAGAGGCGCTAATTTTGGGAGGTGACGCGAATGCTCACCATCACACCTGGGGCAGCTCCGATGATAACGAACGGGGTGAGTCACTTTTTAATTTCATACTTAGTTCTAAGCTTGTTATTGCATTTAGGGGGAATGATCCCACTTTTATTACAAAATCCCGAAGGGAAGTTCTGGACGTTACCATTATCTCTGAGAATGCGGAATGTCTGGTCGGGAAGTGGAAGGTGCTTGAGGAGCACTCCTTTTCCGACCACCGATATATCCAATTCGAGG